>NW_019394384.1:0-594891 GCF_000612105.2 Orussus abietinus | reverse complement strand
ATCGCGCGACCCTGCCCGTGAGCAATCTCCCAACTCATCTGTGGTGCATTTGACGTTTGTTTATAACGGCTGATAACGGCTATTTGAAGTTGTAAGATTCGTAACCAATATTTGTATCAAAATGTATAAAGTAGAAGACCAAAAAGTAAATTATGGAATGAAACAAATGGACAAGATGAATGTTTATAACCTAGCGGATACCGCATGCCCTACGTCTGTTTTGTCCGCCATATTTGATACGTTTTCTCCTGGTTTACTACGTTTTTTACTGTAAACTACTTGATTTACGTAATATACGTCAAAAACCTCGAAAATCGTGAAATTATCCCAACCCTGCATTATATGATCGTCTTAAAATTTCACGCGATAGGTGGCTTGATTACTGACGAGTAAATACATTTCTTTGCTTAGCAGTTCCCCTCTATAGAATGGTTCAGATTTCGTTCTCTATGGTTTCACGATGTCGGCTGCTTCGGGAAGATTCGGCTGCAGAGCCGACCGCCTGCCACCGCCTGCCGACCAATCAGAGCAGGGTAAAATGCGCGATCGGTGCAGTTGATAAATGGACGATCTGTGTTTGTCAAGGTAGTTTTGTTTACGCGAATATTTTCACTCGGATTCAACTCCCCGTGCGTTTTGTGTGTGCTAAGAGGTAGATGAAGGTGCGTAACCGTGTCCTCCTGTATTTCGCCGAATTTCACAACGGTGGGACTTAGGCCGGACGAGAAATTCGCATAACGCGAGCGGCTGTCGTAGAGAGTGCATGAACCCCACGGGAAAGAAATAATTGTTCTCACTTAAAAAAGCGGCACTTCTCCAAGGAAATTGCATCTGTGATTGGCGCGAATTTCTCACATCTGGATTTATTTATGGGAGATTAAAGAGGATGACGAAAAGGCCTTATGTGTTCTTGACGGAACAGTTTAACGGAATTGCCCGTTGTTAGGTTAGGGGAGTACCACTTGTATAGGGTGACTCGAAGCGATACGTTTATGTTACGCTGTTTAAAAGACGAGACACCATTTTTACCTGAAATACTATCAGTGGTCTATTTTTCAAGGGCTAAGTATGTAACTTTTAGTGGTATTATAATGTACATTTGAAGTAACCTAAGCTCACTGTTTATGGCAAATCTTCCGATAACTTAAATTGTACGACTTCTCTAAATTTATAATACGATTGTAACTCAGTTGCATTTTTCAATTGGGATATAATTGTTTGTTTAATTTATAATGGTTACTTGACATTAACGTCCAATTCATCCAATACGATTTATTTGAACTATGAAGGTCAATATTGCTTTGAAATGAAGACTAGTGATAGAGGATTAACCTCAAAATACATAGTATTTGGCAATTGCGTGGTATTTGGATGATAAAATGGATGCTCGTCTATATTTTAATTGGTCATTGATCATTTGTAAGTTAATTTCTATTAAACTGACTCAGTTATTATAATAAAAATATTAAAAATGTTTCAAAGAGTAACACGTTTATTACTGTTAGCATTTCGAATTACATTCAGAGTAGTGCAATTATAATTCGTAGATTCAAATGTAGAATCATTATTAAAAATATTGATAGTGATTCGATTGGCATTTCAAAGAGATTGTTTTATTACTTGTGGATAATATAATCTGTACTGTTTAATGTTTTATTATAAGCAGTTTATGAACAACTTAAGCTACATTATTTCTATCGTTTATGATATTGTCGATTTAAATACATTCTTGAGTATTAACGATACATATTGTAGTACATTATTCAATTGATATTATTAAGGTTATATTAGTACAAGGCAATAGGGAAAATCGGTTCTATAATAGCTTTGTGAGGATGTCATGAACAATCGTAACTTTGATGTGCAATTTATTCACAATACATTTGAATACCTGTTTGCGTAATCGAGGGATGGGAACAAATAAAGTGATAAAATTAGTAGTTCATAATTTAACACCTTTTCAGTGTAAAATTCAATCAGCATTATGGTTTCCACTTATAGTTTATCCGATTGGCATCCTGTAATCCTTTTTTCCCTGATCAAATGATACGGAGACTATTCGATGTAACGTGCCGGATTTTTAATTAACATGGCTCCTCCTGATATGCTGGTGTGCATCGAATGTCTTATAAAAACAGAAATTCCGCTATTCCGTATCAAAATTCCTGGAAAGTTCAAACTCCTTCCTACCAAGTGTCCTATGCATGTCTCTCCGTTCTGCAATTTAGGTTGGTTTGTGGACTCGTAATAAAACATTCTTAACGTGCTAAGACATACCGTTAAAAATAAAAGTTAAAGCAATTTGTTGGGACACTTAGTGTGCCAGCAAATGCTTATACCAGTAATAATGTTGATGGTTTAACATATTTTATTTTATTTTTTAAAGGATATAGGATGTCCCGCAATCATAAGGACAAGTATGAAAACACCAACCCACGTCGTACCCACACCATCATGTCGACCGAGGATGCAAACTCTGGGAAGAAATCTTATTGGCCGGAGTTGGAGATAACAGGCAGTATAAGGAATTTGAGTCCAAATTTGTGGCAGCTAACTCACTTAACTGCTTTGTATCTCAATGATAATAGCCTACAAAGGATACCACCTGAGATCGGCCGTTTAATTAATTTACGAGCATTAGATCTTAGCAGTAATAAGCTTCGGAGTTTGCCTGCTGAGCTGGGGGACCTCATCTACCTCAGGTAAAAATTTATAACTGAAAATCATGTTCTTTGTAGATTACGACAATAAAATACAATAACAATTTTATTTATTGTATCATACTTGAAATATGTGAAATAGTAGACAAATACTGTTTGAATTTGTAAGTAAAACTGATGTTTTATTCTCTACAGGGAGTTGTTGTTGAACCAAAACTATCTTCGCGTGTTACCGTACGAGTTAGGAAAGTTATTTCAACTACAAGTGCTTGGACTTCATGGAAACCCACTGAATAAGGAAGTGATGGCATTGTATGGTGAACCATCTGGAACTCTCAAGCTGCTGTCCTACATGCTCGACAACTTACAAGGTATGTGCATGACTCTAACGAAGCAATGTTTTCGAAATATTCACGAAAAAAGGATAACCGATTCATGAAACAATGACCATCTTAGTCTCAAATCTTATTAAAAAAAGTTAAACAAGTTTTAAACGACTAAGTAACCATTCAAATTAAAAGTAATCCGTGGTATGCAGAACGGTAGATTGCTGACATATTGCAAGTATAGAAATTCAGATCTTGTTTATAGATAATTTGGTAATTAGTAGGCTTATTGACGAGTAATTACACATTCTGCATTTCTGTAATGAAATATCCTCTTTAAGGGTGTACAGTTTTGTGTGGCAGCTTGCATTCTTAAAACATTTTAATTACATTAGTAATTTTATTAAATTATTTAATGTCAGCATTGGCAAATTTAATCACGAATGAGATTAAAGATGGTTTAGTTTATATTCTGAAGTGCGTTGCGGAAAGCGACTACAGCAGTGATCTGTGTTACCGACAGTTTCGTACGAGGATGCATCTCCTATTGGAGCTGCATTTTCACAGATGGCGCTATAAGTTTGATTTCTGCCTCTGCTTTTTGTCAATATTCTGTACATTTCAACTAATAATGTATTAAGCAAAAGTAACAACGAATACTGTTATAATATTCAATTATTCAACTTTCTCTGGATTCAGGTAAATGCATCAACTTGGTTTTTTTTACCGAAATATGCAGATCCGATCTTGGGCATTTGGCCGTTCGTACGTAAACCCATTTTTAACCGCTCCGTTATTTTACTTTTTATTCAACTATTAAGTCATTAAGGAACAAACTGTTGCGGATTTTGGTAGCATTCAGTTTATAACAAAGGAAATTTGACGTGTGCTTGATACATTATTATCGTTTTTAAATTGAGATGTTCTTCAGTCTTTGTAGAACATTAACTCTCTGTAACGCCACGCGACTTTGAAGTCACATATCTGTATATCGATAATTTTTAAGACTTATTCGATATTTTCGGGGAAACTTAATGTAGTACTTTATTATTGTACCACTCCATTGTAACCAATGACATTGTTTATAAATTGTACATTCATAAACAACTAGTTAATATCAGGAGGTTAATCTTTTCAAATTTAACGTTATATCAGTTTTTCCTTAGTTTGAAACAAAATTTGGGTTACAGAGGGTTAATACCGCGTTCTGTAATAATTACCTACGTTCGGGGTTTGCTTTATTGTTCTTATTCAAGGCTGACCCTGAAAATATGTAGAGTTATTAATCAACAAGGCAATGACTTTTTCTTCGATTAGCCCGAGGTGAAACTATAGTTTTATCATATTCTTTAATTATGGGGGGAACCTTTATTTTAAAAGTATATTCAATCTCGTGTCAGCAACCTGCTGATATTTACGCCGTGAAACAATGCTTTAATATAGCAACACAATATAGTAATGAAATTATCGGTATTTAACGTGGAACTAATCATACTATAGTAAGTTCTTCGATAAGAAATGCTGAATCGTAGCTCCGGCAAGAAGGCGCGAAACAAGCTAGGGCGGAAAGATGAAAACCAGTAGTTAGTTACCGTAATGAGTCATTACTACATTATCTACCTTTATTCATGACGAAATGTGCAATGATAGATCCGATCTGAAACTGCGAAACAGAGATCTGAGAACCGCGGAAGCTAGGAGAGATTATATGTATTTCTCTTCTCTAAGCAATCTTACTCTTTAGTATATAATTGGCGTGCGAAAAGCTCATTCTAGCAACCTAGAGTACACCGTGGTGAAAATGGGTAATTAGAGTAGTATGTTATCGTAAAGCCTTAAGTTAGCGATCAGCGAAGAAATTGCGCTCCGGTGGTAGTTTGTGCCCCGCAATTAGCTTACATCTCGGTGCATAATCGCAGAATTCATGGTAGTCAATTGGAAAGTCTCGATTAACGCGACCGGTGATTCACTTCGATTGTATACCAAAGGTGGTCGCGATTCGAGGGGTCGATTCGGTCACGCGGCTCGATATATCGAACTTATTATAGAGCCGTAACCGCACCAGGGCGATAGATCGTCGGGTGAAATGAGGTCTAAAACTTGGCCTGCTGGCGCGGCACGAGTAGCATATGACAAATGATGCATTCGGCAATAACGGATAACCATTTATTTACGGGCAACTGGTTCTCGGTCCTGGAGGTGGAATTGATCGCGGTGGCTCTAACGAATTTCTGATCGATTCGAAGGGGATGAGACGGAAGGAAAGAAACCGCGACTTTTACCTTCTCGGAAACGTGGATTTATATCAACCGTTTACTTCTTTTTATCTATTTACGCATTAGTAAAACTTCTCTTGCTGCTGGTGATGGGAAACCATTGACGGTCCATCGGTACCTCTGTCCCATGATATCGTTTAAAGAGTAATGCCGAGTACTTATGGTGACCTCGAATTTTTCTAAACGCATTTGGTGCGAAACTCTGCTAACCCTCTTTCCATATCCTGGAGGTGGATTTATATCAATGGATATCGATTTCTTTTCTCTACTAGCGAAACCGCGTCTACGGTTGGGATGTCTAACCTGTTTAAATTCAAAGACGATGGAGAGGTAGACATAAAGTCAAAGTTTTATTGCATGACCGTTTTAATATCGGTGCCTCACTTAGTGGGCCAGGAAGGGGCAGGAACATTCAAAGCCATCGTTCTCGTGGTCGGGTGAGTTGAACCCGAAAGATCCAGGTCGTAGGCAAGTCCAATGATCGTCTCACGAGATGATTGGGCCGGAGATTAAAGAAGCCGATGTCTTGCCTACTCAACATGTACACTTTTATTGTCTTACTTTCGACCTTAAAAGTGGCAGATGTTTTCATTGCATCTACTTGTGGGCCTGAAGCAGGACTTAATTCGTATTAAGTAGGACGTACGAGATCGAAAGTAGGACTTAAAGAGGGCTTACTCGGATTTAAAGTCTAGCTAAGATTTCGAATCGGAAATTCCTGAGTGGAAACGCTATTCTTCTTGCAATATACATCTGTCCCCTCTTCATGTCGAGCGTTGCTGTTTCTGGCCTCATTATACGCGGTTATTGGAAAGTATTCGAAACGTCGAAACCCTTTTAACGGTGCACACCGTGTCGAGACCTGGCACGTCCACCACGGATATTTCCACGGAGATACTCGCGATCCTTGTCCCGGGATTAGTCCTCCGCGAGTGTCGATCATCGATCGGCAGAGATGACGGGAACGCGAGCGATCGATCTGGTCGGCTGGCTCGATATATGGGGCGAGAGGGCGTCCCAGGTTGGGCAGGGCCAGGACGATAGATCGCCGGGCGTAATAAGACCAGGTCCAAGACTTGGCTCGGCACGGAGTAACATTAGTGCCTACATAATTTAATTTCTTTTAACATCGGGGTCAAGTGGGTGTGCCTCGAGGGGCATGCGCGGTGGGTGGACGAGGGAGGTCGGTCCGCGGCGCCCCGCGGGAGGAGCGCGGGGGGACGGGAGGCGAGCCGGCGGGGAGGGCGTACTTCCATCCATTGTATTCCCTCCGATTTTTCCCAGTTATCCGATTGCCTGAAAGGTCTCGGTTGTACCATTCCGCTTACCCATTGTTCCCTGACTTTTACTATTCGGCGGGGCAATGCCGCGCCCGTCATCTCCGGGGCTCCGCAACGCTTCGCTGCGGGCCCCGTGAGATATTCCCTCGTCATCGTCTTCCTCGTCTTTCTCCTCCCTCCCCCTTTCTCCCTTCCTTCCCTTCCTCCCCTTCTTGCCGACCTCTTTCGGCCCGCTCTTCTCGCCCCGCTCGCGCCAATTCGTTTCCCTCTCCCTTCCATCCCTCGCCGGTCCTGGAGGTTTGCGACACCGTCGATGATCCTCTTTCTCTCGGTCGAACTCCGCGGGTTGCGATAACCCCAGCCGCGTTGTAATTACCTTAACCCTTTCGCTACTATTGGCAACTATTGTCCGCCACGAAACGCCGTTCGTGTACGACGGGCGACTATAGTCGCTAGTCACGAATCTACTTCGTGCACTTCCTTCTTATGTATCGCTTTTGCTGTATTATCGGTGGTTGGAGTCGGCCGATATGTATTACACTTGCTGGAATAATAAGTAACGGGCGGTTATCGATTTTTCAACGTTTTGTCCGTAATGTAGAATTGTTGTTTATATTTTTCCATATACTTTTTGTATGACTGTTGTGTGTTAGCGTTCACGAATTTGATGACACTGTGTGGAAACGCCAGAGACTGGGTGTACCGGCATCTTTTAATATGTCATAACGTCAGTGTGGAGGTCTTAAGGCAGGTCGTGGTACCCATAGAATTTATTAATTTTTTTTTCCTTTTAATTTGGCTAGAAAGAATTTTTAAATTTTAAGAAAGTTGATATTTCATGGGTATCGAGATGTTCTTTAGGGCCTCTATATTCATGTGATAAGGTTTCAAACGATTCGATACGCTCGGTTTGTAGAACAGTATTAGAAACGATTGAACCCTTAGATATCATTTTCATATTACTTGAACTTGAAGGACCCGGCTGGATTTTTCACCTTCCATTTTTGGTATATCTTCGACTCGTAGAGGCAAATGTTTCATTTATTCAACGCGGGTACTTTTTACTGACCGAATAGCATTTGCTCCTAGATTTTTCTTGGACATTGTAGCCGGTGCTTGGTTAATTTAGTTCGTATTAAGGAAATGGAAACAGAGATTGGGCTTGTTGGGAGCAACCTTTGACCTCAAAGTGTGATGCGATCCTGGAACTATCATTGGGCGGAAAGGATATGGTACTTCGTCCGTTGCATCTCGTCAGTGAGACCGTGCAGCAGGTTCTGCGTCGTGGGGCACCGAAAATCTTTTACCGTAGGTCAGGGTCAGGGATTCTAGGCGGGGACTTCAGGTGAATGGGCGACTGCGTAGGCTTTCAACTACCTGACTCCACATACGGTAGCGTGTTTTCATAGGTATAGGGTATGGTCATGGTGTATCATCGAGTTATTTCCAGGACGAATTGTACTCCACATTTTGACTCGTTATAACAAAGGCGACGCATGTCCCTCGTGCTTCCACCACGGTAACTCGTAATTGTGGGAATACTAGGGAAGGGGAGATAGGCGTAATATATTTGTGCGGACTTCAATTCTACTGATAAAGCAGGCACTACGTTTTCCCGACGTATGCCTGAACTAATTACACAACGACTGCTTGAAAGCGATTCAACCGATATGGCTGTATTGAAACGATTGTACAAAAACCATTGCACGATTGAATTAAGACTTGAATTAAGAATATCGAAAGATACGAATTAATATATACAGGAGGGTAAGAAAGTATTCCAAGGTAGAAGGAAATAAAATGCGCCCTATGTTATGTACTTTTGCGACAGGTATTGAACGAATGTCGAAACGATGCTCGCGTGGCCCCAGTCTATGTCTCATAGTTTCGTTCTCTCGTTGCCGCAAAAGTAAAGGTTCTCGTCGGAATTCTAATGCGTCAGTTGACCGATTCGCCGAAAATCGAATCGGAAAGTGTCTCCTGTGCTCGATGGCCAATTTACGCCCGTCGCGGCGCCCTCACGTCCCCGTCGGTAGGGGTTTAGCTTTTGCCGCTCCAACGCTTGACCCACTTCCTCGGAGCCGTTCTACGATGACCTCTCTCTCTCTCTCTTTCTCTCCCCTCCTCCCTCATCGGAGAAAGGGGTACCTCGCGGGTGCTCCTCGCTCCTTCGGTGACCTCCACCCGTTTCTCGGTTGGGTCGACCCGGACTAGGAGGGCGCAGGCGCGAAACTAGCGACCACTGCTCTTAACAATTTTTTAAGCGGCGACCAATCATTGTTACCAAGGACGCTTTCAATTTTAAATCGGTCGGAAGAAAAATGAACAGGTATCGCTGGTAATTCGACATAGAAAATAATGCACGTGATAGTCGCACGGCTGGCCGTCTAAGACGACGTTCACTCTGACGATTGTTAGTTGCGCGATTCACTGTCGGGCACATTAGTTTGCACGTAATTCTCTCTAGCTTTATAGAATACCGACTTAATCGCGCGATCGTGCGCTACAGGGAATTATATACAATGTAATAGTCGCGCTGGAAATAAAGCCTCCAGGATTAATGTCGTCCATTGGTGCAACTCGGTGGTCGCAACTTTGCTCGCGTTTTTGGTCTCTAGGTGGGCGGCAGCCCTAAGGTCGATATTTAATTCCTTCGAAGGCGTTGCGCTACGGAGCCAACTAGAGATGCCGAATAGCTGCAGAGAATCGGCGGAAAGGGGGAAATTCCGTCGTACGTTCTCTGCAGCCAATCAAGACCTCATTCGCCGCCGAAAGAATGAAATATCGGTAAAAGCACGCGGCGCTCCGATAAGAACATAGCATCCGCAGGGTCATTTCGAAGCCGGTCCACGAGGATGCTGGAGATGCTCCGAGAGTGCGAGGTGCTCTTGGATTTCACTTCGTTCCGCTCCCCCCAAAACCGGGCGCGCAGGCAGTTCCTTTGAGGCGCGTCCAAGGGATTCCCTTGGAACAACCGAGTCGGCCGATCGACTCGGCTGATCCTGCAAAGAGGGGCCGAGAGCTCCCGGATCCTTTTCCATGAATTACCCATGGTCCCCGGGGATCCGACGAGCCGGCGCATCCCAGGAACCCGGGAACCCGGGGGACGCGGGATGTCGAGCGGACGATTCGATTCGAGGCCACGACAAGGGCTCGTTTTTCTTCTCGCTATGAGGAATACGCGAGTTTTTCGGCCCTCGAGATTCCTCCCCGGATCTTAGACCGAGACATGTATCGGGGTTGAATAGCGGATATTGAACGGGGGAGAAAGAAGTGCTTCGATCGGTGTCCGGCAATTTTGCCTCGGCGTGACTACATGTGGCAAAGAAAATGGTTTATCATTTCGTGGGGTACGGAGTGGAAAAGAGTCAGAGCTCGAGGGGCACGAAAATTTGATAACTGCGTACGGTCGAACCATTCACAGCACAAACGTGCCGTACTAGTAATGTATTGTTTTAAAGGAGAAGAACGGTTCTAAAGAAATTAATTAGCGAATAGAGATTGTTTCGATGTTTTAGACTACGGAATTCTACGTGCGATTAATATAGCGGATCTGATCAATGGTTCGAATCCTTGAATTTTTCATTCGGTGGCTGAACTTATTCCAGCAGGACGAATGGTCTCGAGTGGTAACTGGGTGGTTTGCTTTAGATTCGCGCGATACACGGACAAACATAGGGAGTAGCCCGCTGGACGTCTTTAAGGGAACCAAGGGAATGAAATTCATTTACGAAAGTGAACCGCGATAAACTGACCAGGAAGGAAGGAGGATCCGTTTAGCACTACGTGCTCGATTGCGCTCCGCGTTCGGTTGCTCTCGGAACCCATCGAGTTGCGTTTCCGGATACAGGAGGAAAGATGCAACGAATTAAATGTTTTAACTCGTTAAGTTCGAGTTATCGGTAGGAATGAATTCGAGTAACAAATGCGAGAGCGAGTTACGCGAGGGCCAAATTGAGTTACCCGCTTGTATCGAGGTATCAGCGTCAAGATACCAGCGTTATTCGTTTACCCGAATCGTCGTTACTCGGGTTACTATTTTACTCACCAATTCCCAATAGGTTTTAATTATTCTATTTACCTATTACTACCTAAACCTAACCTATTAATACCTAAACTCGAGCTGGTCGTTTCTTCGCATCCGAGTAACTCGAGTTGACGAGGCATTTGTTTAACCCTTTAATTATGGAACGCCACTCTAGTGGCTTCCGCATGACAGACGTTTCTTTACGAAGCTCCACTGCAGTGGCCCCCTTCATTCCCGTGTATTCAAAGCGATAAATGGATATCATATTCGTATAAAATATTAGCACTCCGTCCTGTCCGTGAGGGTGGTACATCACGTCCGAGTCCAACGTGGTTAAAGGGTTAATCACATCGCCAGACAGATGTACCGGAGGTCCGGAGGGTATTTTCACGGGACAAGGCGGGAGGGCCATCGTCATCCTACTTCCGGGACATGTCGAAATTCTCAAACGGGTCTTCCTTTTCTGGCGTGTCCTCGGGAGTAATTATCGGCTCGCGAAAAGGAGCAAAGAGACCCCGTCTCCTGACGGAGGACGGAACTTTTAATAAGGCTGTCAGGGATCGGGAACTTCGCGGGCACCGCTGGTCGGGCTGATCGCGAATCGATTTGACTCGCGGGTCTGAAATGTCGGATTCCCGGGTAAGAATCTTCAATGGCCACTGTCAGACCCGATCCCCGATCTGCTGCTCGAGCACTATTGCTCTCTTTATTCGAGTCGAACAGGCGGCTCCGGATTTCGTCCGCGTAAAGGTAATCTGGCCTCCGGAACTTTCTGGTGGAATTTCCCCGACGACCGTCGCAGCCTTCTCCGGTGCGACAAACCGCTCGTAAAGTCCTTTCTCCTGTACGAGGTAAGGGGAACGAGAAATGAGTTCAAGTTGACGCGATTCGAAGGACCGATCGCATGTCGGATGCACTTTGGCTGCCGGCTTTGACCCTGGGTGATTCCACCCGTGGATGGAAGATTTAGACCCCGAACGACGATCCGATGTGGCGGCGGCCATTTTGAAAGACGGAGAACAAGGGACACTTACTTTCTATCTTTACTGATTTTGAAAAACAACGCGATATTTCTCAGCATGAGAGGAAGAGAAAAAGGATCTACCATGAAGTGGTATAAGGAGATACGACGTATCGGCCCCTCTTTAGGGGTCCAAGATCTTTAGATTTTCGCTGATCCACTGCCGAGAGCTTTTGTTCGGTGAAACTTTGCAATGAATAATTATTGCCTGCTGGTTATTATCGCGTCAACGTCACATTTTATATTATATACGCGGATTATTGTTGCACGTTGCGTTCGGGCTATTTACATCTATGGGAAATGTCACGCGGTATCAGAATTCCTCCCTAATACGCAAGTGGTATTTGCATCGTTAGATCAGCAAAAATGCCTGATCTCTTGAGGCCACTTTCCGTGGAGCGACCACAGACGTTGTTTTATACTTCTTTTTGAGATCATCCCTTGTTCGCCCTATTTCATTTTCCCTGCAGTCACAAGACTGTCAAGTGATTGGGCGTTTGGGGTCCATATACTCCACGTCCATGGTTCCGCCGCGCGGATTTTGCATCCGCGTCTGCAAATTGATCGTCCGGCGTTGACGGAGCGAACGATTCCGTCGTTTCCGTCGTTTCCAGTCGTTTCCGTCGTTTCCACGCGTTTCCGCCGGTCCCATGCGTTTCCGCCGAGGCTGGTTCCGGCCTTGCCGGCCATGTTAGCCCAGGGGAAACTTTCGGCTTCGTTAGGAGTCTTCGGTTCGTACGGCGTGACAATAGCGAATATGTGGGTCGCCACGGTAGCGGCTCCTGCGCCGGCCAACGGGGTCGCGAATAGAAAGCTAATTGCGGACGTGCAGCGACGACGGGAAATCTACGGGCACCGAGCACCAGCGAAACCGCTTCCGCCGTCGGCCCCTTCGTCCCGGCGTCGGCGTCGGCATCGGATGAAAGGCGTTCCGCCCGAAAATAATGCGATTCACTCGGCGTCGCGGCGCCACTCCAGCCGTGTAATTGCGGGGGACCAAGGCGTCTCGCCCCGAGTAATTCGGAACGGACGGGGCCCCAAAAGTAGCACGATACGTCTATTTCCGGCGGGCCCTGCGCGAGGGTTCTCGTTCTTGCCGATCCGACTCCTGCTATTTTGCGGCTTTTCGAGACGACGTGCCATTTCGAGCGTTTTCTCCTTGCGTTTCAGGGGGGATCAATTTTAACGACATGGCAGAACTCGAGTCGATGAGTTTTGTCATGTATAACCCGAATGCACGGGAAGATTTGGGGACTACACAAGAATTTAAGATGGGGAGATATCAATGAAATCAATTTCATCTCTCGCCTCAAATATATATTTATTTTCGTTTTTTTTTAAGGTTCAGGCCCAACTAAGCATTAGATCGACCCTCGTTTCATTCTCGAGGCCCTTCTCCTCGTTCTTAATCCTAGCTACAAAGTTCTTCATAAATTATTCCACAACGAATGCAATAATGCAGCGAACTCACATTTCACAGATATTTCCCAATTAGTTTTACCCCATTATTTTCCAGTCACCGGTATAAAGATTCTCGAGTTTAACTGATATAAATTAGAGGAACCACTCCGTTCCGAGATTTACAAGCGTCGAATCAAATGTAACGTTCCGAGGACCTGGGGGTTCCAACGAGAAAACTCAACTCGACTGGAGGTTCCGAGCGAACCGAGAGCGAGATTTCTGACGGCAAATTGAACGAGCAATAGAGTAGAGGGTTCGGAGGCTCGACTTGGATCGACAGCTTCTACTCGAGGATGCTCATCTGCATCCGACTTGTTCAGTGGTCCAGGATGTGAGTTAGAGATGTGGGCATCGGTCCCACCTTCGGAGGTCGGCGTTTAGCGTTATCGGTGTTATAGGCGGCGTCTTGGTCGAAGCGTTTATCTTGGGTTATCCACTCTCCAAGGGGCGCTCGATGCGGATGCGGTTTTCCGCTCTGGGTTTTACGAGGAGCCTGCTGTTAAAAGGAAACCCGGTAGTTGCGGACTCCGTGCACGGTCGTTTCACCCGCGAGGACGAGTCCGCGCGGCGTGTAATTGTTCGGCTCGTCGCCGTTGCGGGACGCCGTGTCCTGGGGATCGACTCGAACGCTTTCTTCCGAGTTCGTCATCCGTTTCTCTCTGTCTCTCCTTTTCCCGCGGAAGAGAGATCCTCGCCGATGACTGGCCGCGGCGCGACTCCCGGTGACCGCGTTCGGTGCCTTCCAGTTCGCCTCACTTTCTACGAGGGGCACTCGGCCGTGGAGCCCAATAAGACACGAGCACTTTCCTCGCTCACGCGACCGAACCGGTGCCGGTGGCCGTGAACGCGAGAGTGCGCCGCCACGGCCAGGAAGTGTCCAGCATCGATGCCGACCAGGTGCTCGAGGAGTCCTCGAAATCTCTAAGCCACGGTCGAAACTAGACGCCCACGAAATTGGTAGCAAGTGGAACGACGAGGCCGGGTCAATGGGAACGGAAAAGAAATTCCCTTCCTCGAACCGAATCGTTTGACTTTCTTTGCTTTATTTCCGAGGGGGTATTCAGTCAGGCAATCATGGATTTTAACGATTGAAATCACTTGGAAATCAACGAAATTTCCCTGTCGCTGTTTTAAGGCCCTTGTTACCAAGTCGCATTGTTGGCTATCGTATGGAATCAAAGGCAATCGGCTCTCAAGGAAGGGAATCGTTTTAATTGATTTCCAAGTGAACGGCCCCTTGTTCATTTCGGATAATGTGATGGGCGAGTGAATGATAATTATCACTCGACCTAAGCGAACCCTCAAAGGGCTTAGTTTTGATAATTTTGGAAGATACTTCGGGGAATATACTAAATACTTTGATTACTTTGGATAAGTTTAATGTCCGGCGTGATCCGTCACGGTGTTTGATGTTACCGATCGGAAGTTGTTAACCAAAAAGTTAGGTACTTAACCTAACTTTTTGGAATATCTTTCTGCACGTAGATGTTCCGATTTATCTTTATGGTTTCGAAGCAAGGAACCTGTCGGACCCGGAAGCGAGTTGGGCGAACGACGTTGCGCAGTACGTTAAGGGTCCTGTCTGCTGCCGAGCTAAGGTGTTGCCAGGGTTTTGCTCTCGAGCGATACGATCTGTGCCGATATATCGGAGCGGTAAATCGAGGGTTTCGAAGGAGCACAACGGGTCTGCCAAACTCGATTTCTGACGCGGGGGTCGAGCGTTTCGCAAGGGAGGAGTCGGTTAATGGCACCTTGCATCTTTCACGGTTTTTTCCATCTCTCTAATCCGCAACTTCGGGTCAAGAGTTCATCTCGGTGGGTGAACGCGGGGTCTTAATGCGATATAAAAGTGCCTCGTTTATGAAATTTCAATCCGAACCGGGGATACCGAATCGTCCGAAATTTCACCTCCTGAATGTAAATACTATAACAAAGGTCTTGCCATCCAAGAAATTTAATTTTTCTCTTTCCATAACTTGTGTATAAAAAAATGAAATATAGGCGTCACGTTGATAAAAGTCGATGGGAATTCACATACACTTTGACATACCTCATAACTGAAGGTTTACATAGAAAAACCTAAAATGTCGAAATTACACATTAGAAAGGGTATACACGTAACATATTGTATATTTACCGTATTAGTGTATTGTTACTTGAATTAGATGTAATGTTACATTATAGTTTTCTTTAGCTTAGATGCCAAGTGTGATATTACAGAGCAATGCAATTTTACTGTAGTTCCTCGTGGCATCAAAATGAACAATGATTGAGTATGTAAATTTACGTGGGCATTTATCTTGGTGCGGGACCTTCCTTAGGCCCTCCACTTTCACGTGATAAGTCCGTAAAGTAAAAAAAAAAAAATAAATAAATAAGTCAGACGATCCGGTTCGATCGGCTCGCCGAAAAGTTTCATAACCGATCGACTTCTCGGATCGCCTTATCCGACCTTTCGTATCGCCTTAACGTCGCGCGAACCTGTCGAGGTACTCGCGGGCGGCCGAGGAGTGAGAAATCAACTTGCCAGGTTTATCTACTCATTTCCCTGCACGAGGTGCATAATGCGTCGACTAATGAAAAGATTGTGGGCCGTGAGCGTTTCGTGCGGAGGTTATAATAAATGGAACGCGGCCAGGTAACACACCGAGCGGACAGAGACGTCCGAACGGTTAGGCTCTGCCATCAAGACACGAGAGACGGTGCCGTCTGGGCGTAAGGTTATTTATCGCACCATACGAAATGATCTCGTGTCGGAAATAGGGCCGCCGTTCCCGCTATACATCCCGCCCACGTGGGCCGTTGCATCCGTGTGGGTAAGCTGCGTTTCCGATGCACCGACTGCACGGGCGCGCGCGCCCGTGTCGGGGCGCACACGCGAGAGCAACACAATGCCCACACGCGATTTCTTGCCTTTCTCCGGAGGCAAGCCGGGCAAACGAGGCGAATCAAACGATAAGACGTTCACTCGGGGGCACGGGCCGATCCAACGGGAAACGAGAATGCGCCCAATGGGCACCGGCTATTATAAACGAGGTCCCCTATCTAGGGGAATTATCGGGCCCTCGACCCTTTCCCACGTTTCGCAGCTTTCCCGGCCGGGTCGAGCACGTCGCGGCCGGGGTGTCAAACTGGGCGATTGTTTCAACGAATCGCCCCCCTTGACCTCGGGGATGTGCCCGAGGTGCGTTTCCTAACGCGACAGGACTCGCCGAAGAAATGGCACTCTCTGGTTTCCGAGTCCTGGCTGGCTGGTCGAACTTTCCACCTTCGCCTTCCCTCCGTAGTTGTCGCCAGTCGACTTGGCGGAGTTTTCGGCTCGACTTCGGGACGGGCAAATGCAGTTTAGAGGCTAGTAGCTGCCCGAGTCCCTTTTACGATACCAGGGCGTGGCATACAAATGAAGGCGATCCGGGGTGGAATGTACCTGGGGTTCCAATTTGTCTTTTCAAGGTGGAGGCCCAAAATGTGGCGCAGAAGGTCTGCCGGGGTCCGGGTGCTTTGGAGGCCATTTCCCGAGACCTTAATGCAGTTCCCCGGTGCAGTTGCAGTCCCCTGGATGGGGCTACCTGTCAATTTGGGACGGTCGTTCCGTTCAATTAGGTTTGCTGAACTTTGCGATTGCAGGCGCGCCTCGGTTACCGCGGAGAGGCCGCTTCCGCGCCCGTTTCCGCGCCCTCGGGCCCCCGGCTAACTTCCCGCCGGATAAACGAGTAATGGCCTCGCCGCGCTAAATTTCATTACGCAAGTAAAGTGCGGTTTTCGTATTGTGCACCTTAATCCTCTGTAATCTCCTTACCTAGGGGCGAAGGACGGGACCCGGGACTCCTGCGCGCGGATACGGTCCCGCGTTCGCCGTTCCTCTCACCTGCGCGCCGATCGCGACTAATTGCCCCTAGGAGACGACCGCTCCGGGTCTCGGGTGGCGGAGAAATTCTTGGGGACAGGTATTCGGGACTCTTGCACACCTACGAGGGTACTTGGGGAACCAGGAAAGCGTTCGATGAATTTAAAGTGATATGAAAGTGGCATCTGAGGGGTCAATTTATGAAACGTCTCCGAACTGGGCGTACCGAATCGCTCGAAACTTTACCTCGTGAATATGGGAGCCCTAAGGAAGGTCTCGATACTCGTGAAGTTTCACAGGGGTCGAGACCGTCTCTAGGGACTCCGTCTTCACCTGGTAAAATTTCAAACGATTCGGTACACCCAGTTCGGGCACGAGTTTCATAAACGATTGACCCCTCATACGCTACTTTCGTATCACCTTAAGTCGGTGGATGCGAGTCCTCGTATATTTTGAGGTACTTTAACAGACGTCGCGTTAGTCACGCCGCACATCGAAATTCATGTCGTAGGTACGGAGAAATGCTTTAGGAAGCATTGAGTACAGCTGCGTATTTATGCATGGATGCACACAAATATAAAAGTGTTTTATATTACTTCTTGGAGCATTTGCTGCGTGCTTAATGTATCTGTCTTTGGGGTGCGGTATGACTTACCAATAAAGTTTCCAAAAAACGGCATTGATGGTCCCAGGCCCCCGAATTTGGGAATCATTGCGCGGATGTTTCGCGGAATCATCGATGAAACGGTAACAATTCGGTGGTCACTTGGGGAGGTACGGATTTTTGATTTCGACTAATACGTTTACCCTATTAGGCGGTGGTCTAGCCGTGAGAAATGGCGCCAGGGAGGAGCAAGATTGTCTTGCTCTCCGTAACGCGATTAGCGATGCAAATTCTCGATGGCGGGGCCGGAAACTTGGCCGGAACAGTTCCCCGTGCTCCGTGCCATCCGGATATTAATAATGGCGCGAGGACGGTGATATTGCTAAGTCTAATTTCAGGAAGTGCCGAGCACGCTGGCGTCTCCCCTGGCGGTGGCCAAAAGGTGCAATATGCGCCAGCCTGGATTCTGGCAAGCGCGCTGCGAATAATGCACCCTAATCGGCCATTGCCAATGCGACCTTTAACGCGGTTTCGTCGCACTAGCGGCCTGAACGGAATGTTCGATGGGTGTTCAGGATGTTCCTGAGCTCGCAGTTCTCCTAGAAACTGCTAGAGTTGACGAAATTTAACGTGGAACCTTCCTCTTTGACTTTTCCCTCGGGTGATTACCAAATTATCAACGAATAATGTTGACCAATCACGGATGAGGGGTTCAAACGGACCAGTGCTGGCAAGCGTCTCGGCATGCCTCGCGTTATCCGGACTCTTTCTTTATTGTACTTAATTTTTCATTTATTTTCAGTTCCAAATTATGTTACAATATAATGACAATAATTTAATTATAAAACTGGAATAATTCCGAAGTCAGTACTAATTGATGTGTTTCACGAATCCATTGATTCGTTCTAGTAACACTGGTCCATTTGAATCTCGCGCCCGGGATTGGCCGACTTGAATCGCTAATAACTCTGTAAATAGCCGCTTAGGGGAAAAAGTCAAAGAGAAAGTTCCCTCAACTTCCATCAGTTTCAGGGATCACTGCGAGTTCTCGGACCTCCTGTCTAGGAATCTAGGAATATTGATTTTCTTGCCACGTTGCAAAGGCGCCCTTGATGGGTGACGTCGTCCTTTTATTCCACTCATTGACCGTCCGTCAACCGCATCCTGATCCGGCGGCGCCGCGCTGGTGATTCCTTAAAAAAAAACCCTGGCTAAGCGTTCTGCTGAACGAGGGACTTCGGATTGTCAAGGTGCGGATTGCAACGTTTGCGAAACGTCGTCTAGAGGGAAACGCCAGAACCGGAGGACCCTCGAGATGGGGAGAAGAATCGTGTTCCGCTGTCGGTCATGAATTCGCGTATCAGGGGTGAAGCTCGCTCGAAAACTGTCAATTGACGTGCCAACACGTACCTGCCGATCGGTGGAGAACATTGACGCGCGACCATTATGCCATCTTGCAAGATTAACTTCGTCTTAACCCGAAGGAATACCGACAGATCGTCTCGTTACATCGGTTGACGCATGTCGGTCGAACTGCTCTCTCGCAATAATTTACAATTATCCATTCGGCGACTCAGGAAAGTCGATTGCTTTTTTCCCTGACAAATTATACAACTTTAGGACGTCTCTATCTCGCACCGTGAAACGTACATTTAAGGCGATGTGAACGTGACGTCAAAGTGGCCGCGTTTATGAAACTTTTCTCTGAACTCGATGTATCGAATCGTTTCAAACCTTGCAACGTGAATACGAAGGCCATAAGGAAGGTCCTACCACCCATGAAATTTCAATTTTTTTGTATCGTTCGTAGATATTTTCAAAATTTTTCATAAAAAATGAAATTTCATGGGTGTCAGGACCTTCCTTGTAGTCTTCACATTCACGTAGTCAAGTTTGAAACTATTCGGTATACTCAGTTTCGAGAAAAGTTTCATGAACGATTGACCCCTCGGATGTCACTTTCACATCCCCTTAAGACTCGCACAGATTATGCCGGGGCGCATCGCAGCACATCGCGTATCAAAAATTCGCACGGGATCGATTTCATAGATTTTATATGGACCATCGCATATTATAGACGGAATATCCCGATGCGATGCCCGTTCCGGCTAAAATGTGCGCGAGCTTTTAAGCGGCTCTGTGTCGTTTGCGAATCCACGAACTTTGGTCCTCACGCAAGGTGGAATCGAAGGTCCTGCACAGAGTCTCGTGTTCGATTGGCACGTTTGGCAGGAGTTCAATATTCGAGAGAGAAATCCGACCCGACTTTTTGACGCCTTTACTCCGAATAGAGAGCCTCATCGTACCGCCCGGATTTCCGCAGAACGCATTACGAGGGGCGCGCTCTAATCGGCTGTGGGTAATGGAAACTTAACGCAATTCCGCTCGACATTTCCGAGTGCGTTTCGAGGAGTACGGGAAAACACGTGCTCCCATTTCCCGCGTCGGGGGTGGCGGATTTCGGGAATGGAATTTAACGTCGTAGGCGCCACCCCGAATCCCCGGAACGTGTGCCGTCCTCGCACGACGATTATCCCTCCGCTCGAGTTTACGTTTAAACTCACGTGCGGCGCCCGATCCGTAGGAAGGGGCGCGCACAGGTGTACAAGCGCGGTCTACAATTGCGCCGTAAATTGTGCGGTCGACTGCTCTCGAGTTGTCGATAAGAGCTCCGCCGTGCCTCGGTGACGATTAACCGAGCCGCGAGAAGTAACGACCCCGAACAGAAGATATGCGCGAAGATACCGAAAAGTGATTGACCCATCAAACGCTCGCAATTTGCGCGCCGTCGTCGACTCGGGGACTCAGTGGCTAGGGGAAGGAGCGGCTCGATCCCCAATCTCTCGCCGGTTGGGTTGGATCCTCTGATAAAAGAGGTGACGAGTGTCCTGCTCCGAGCGATGAAGCCGGGATGTCGTAAACGAACGGCCAGGACTCTGGCGATCGCCGATAAGACCGAGACGTTCCGAGACGGTCGCAATCCTCGGTCAGGAGGTCGAGACAGGGAGAAGGAGAGCTTAATAGAGTCTCTTCCGAGTTTAGCTTTCGGAGCTCTGAAGCGTCATGTCCTATGCAGCCCTTGTCTGTCGCGATGACGTTGCGACCGCGGATGCTGCAGACGAGCGCGTGGCGGAGATCCACGTGGTAGTCGATATGTTGGTGACGTGGAGCGTTATCAGGAAATTAGGTGGAATTTCTTGTCACATAGTGATACGTGGCAAGCATGCGCATATATGTGCGCGGGTATGCGTAAGCTATGTACACGCGCGAACGCTACCTAATCTTTTCCGCAAGTTTGGTTCTCCGATATCTACCATGATTAATATTGATATTAATATCTTAGCTGCGAGAATTTCTTGTTCATTCTTATTTGGCATAATTAAGGAGCGATACTGTCCGTGGTTTCTCTAACTTTTATGTTTCTTTGGCCATCCGGTGCACGCTACGCGTTTATAAAGATTCTCAAGGCAACGTTTCGCTCGAATGGCGTATTCAGACCGCGTTTTCTTCTCGCATTTTTTCCCACGCCTTTGACATAAAAGGTATAGAATGGTGAAACTCCACATCGATTTTGAGGTAATACCTTCAGTTCCTATTCAATTTCGCCGAGATGGCGGGTTGGAAGTTGCGGTGTCGGCTGCAACGCGATCGTTTAACAGTTTTAGGCTATCGTCTGGTCTCTCCTAATGGTAAATATCATCGATGGGCGTAATATTATAATAAATACTGCAAATGAAATTTAAACAGGGTAACTCAAGTTAAAACATGCTGGGAGAGTAACTTTATTATTTCACGTAACTTAATTATTACCCACGCGAGTCAAAGGATCTACACGTGACTCCGCCGACGTCTCTGGACAAAGTCTGGATAAGTTACTAACGCTTGTCATACGGCATCGACCAAATCTAGAGGGGCGTTTCGACAGGTCCGGCAAATTCAAAATATGCCTACGAAGTCGATAGAGGATTTAGAGATTCAACCGGGATCAATGGTTTCGACTCGAAAACCCTTATCGAGGGGATTCGTGTTGACTTTGGGTGGGGTGCGGAAAGCCAAACGGGCTTGGCCACGGGCTTTCGACGTTTCGACGGCTCCGAGGCTTCGACGAGGTCCGTCTTCTCGTCTGGAACGGCCCGACGTCGGTAATTACTCGTTAGAGAGGCGCGCGCGGACCGTTGCGCGCCCGCGAGCCCGTCGACGTGACGAGGGCAAATAGCGATAATTGTGGACGGCGAGTAACGGGGAATCCTTATTGGCGAGCACCTTGTCCCGTACACCTCGCGGCCAATTAGAGGGGAGCCGAGCTGCCTCCGGCAGGTTGCCTCGCGACCGATCCGATCCGTTGCGTTACGTAGCCTCCTTCGCGGTGGGCAGCCTCCTCGGTCCATCGCCCGGGTCGCCCCAGCTCTCGTCGGCCTTTTCCTTCAGAATTTCCGGCGACTTTATGAACCCTCTGTCTACAACGAGAAAAAAATAATACTAAACAGTGCCACGCAAGTTATGGATTAGAGCGCCATTTCCTGAAAAGGATATCGTGTACAATTAAGTACAGTTTCTGAAGTCACCACTCGTAAATGGAAGCTTTCCGATCTGAACGCGGATGCGTACACATGGGAATGCACTTAGAAACGTCTTTTTCCTTCAGAACTTCCGGCGACTTTATGAACCCTTTGTCTACAACGAGAAAAAAATTGTATTAAATGGTGCCACGCGAGCTATGAATTAGGCGCCATTTCCTGAAAAGGATATCATGTATTTACACAATTAAGTACATTTTCTAAAGTTACCACTCATAAATGTAAGCTTTCCGATCTGAACGCGGACGTATACACATGGGAATGCATTCAGAAACGAGACAGAATTGGGCCAAGGGAGTTTCGATACTTTATTCCGAATCTGTCGGTACAATTGATCTCTCCCATATTTAGGTTCGATACGGATTGTTTATCCTTTCTTTCGGTAATCAAGAAATATCGCGACTCCTTGCCCACCCATCGGTGCTCGTTACATTTAAATCGCGAACTCTTGCATGAAGTTATTCTTTCTTTCATTAGATGGATATCGTATTTCTTTCAGGGCCTATTGGACCTCTCTGGTGCCTATTTCATAGTCTTTTCTTAGTGGTAGGGCTCCGAATCATGAGGCACGCGTGTACCTCGGTCGCAGACGCTGGATACTGATCACGGGCGATGCAAACGCGCGCACTCGAATTCGGAAATTTGACATCTCTGGGGAATGTTATCAAGAAATTATACGCATGGAATTTTTCTAGTACCTGGGACGGTCCAATGGAATATGACTCGCGAGTGGTGTGTGTAATATCAACAGGGTATTTCAATAATAGAGGCAGTCCCCGCGTGTTGTCAATTTGGAGAGGATATTTTATTTATTTTCCTGAATTCCATTTTTAATATCTACATCTCTCTCCCCTCATTTTTCTTCTTTTTTTTTTTTTAATAATTCGAGAGGTTTGAATAATTCGAGGCGCAGAGAATTCGAGCGCTGATCGATGCTTGCAGAGAATCAGTCGTCCCCTCCCTCGGACCGGCTTAACCTCTAAAACCCTGCCATTTTGTTCGCTCGAACAGCGTTTTCGCGGTGTGTTCAGCCGAGGATCGATCGATCCAGTTTCGCTCCAGTTTCGGACCAGATTGACGCGCCCCTTGGAGGTCCTTAAAACGGCAAAATGACGGCCTCGAGATCGCGACATTTGATCTTTACTTCCGTCGTGGAATCTGCATCAGCTATCAATGCTGGATATCAGTTAGAATTTCATAAACAGACGGGTTATTCCCAAGTTCGCCGAGTAACTTGTTAAAAAGAAAAAAGAAAAATTGTTTAATTCATGTCCGTGTAATCAAAGCGTATTCCTTCGGTCAGATAGGACCTCCCCTTAGCATGTTACATCTTCCGATGTTGAAATACGGCGAGGTAATCGATGTCTAAAGTAGACACCGGGTTAGCGTAAGTTAAACCAGGATTAACTTCGTCATCCAATGGCGCCGCGATTTATACCCTCGACACCTGCTGTCGTCATTTATGGGCCGGAGATGTTACGGATCGGCAGCTTCCGCTCCCTTATTTATACAGCGGAGTTTTTCCGCGCGTGCCTTCCGCTTCTGTCGGGGCAATCGCCGTCGGAAAGAGACGCAAGGGTCGTTGGCAGTTCCCGCAGTGAAAACACGGTCCGGTTATCCGACTGTTGCGATCGGTCGCTCGCGGGTTCGCGGCCCTGACCTAATGACCGTAATAAATCACGGCTTATAATCGCGTCGGTCGTAAACCCGAAGACCGACACTTGTTACCGGTCGCGAGTGTGCGGAGCTCTCGGATGCGCGCGTCGCGTCTCTCTCAGGGATTCGCCGAAGAAGCGCGAGCGAGATAGGAAGCGCGAAGGCAAAATGCCGACATCCGACTGGATTCTCCACCAGAACTCTATAAATCATCCATTGAATAGTGGAGTCTCGTCAAATTGCGGTGACAAAGTTTCCGCGATCCACGCTTCAGGGTCAGTAGCGTCGAGATGCATCACCACTCAAAAGGGACGTTTCCTTGAAATTCGTGGAAATCGCAAGTACTTTCCGCCCTGGAAGCGAAGGCAAAATGCCGACATCCGACTGGATTCTCCACCAGAACTCTATAAATCATCCATTGAATAGTGGAGTGCCGTCAAATTGCGGTGACAAAGTTTTCGCGATCCACGCTTCAGGGTCAGTAGCGTCGAGATGCATCACCACTCAAAAGGGACATTTCCTTGAAATTCGTGGAAATCGCAAGTACTTTCCTCCCTGGGAAAGTAAAGGAAAAGTACAATAAATGTCCCTTGTCGGGGCTTCGTCGTTCAGCTGGGAGCACTCTTGATTACTTGAAAGGGATGCTACCCGTCGCAGATATTTTGGATACAATTTTGAAATCATCCTCAACTATCGTGATTATAATTACAGGGCTAGGCTAGATTATTGGTTAGATCTGGATCTGCTCTTGTGGGTTAACTAGATTTCGATGATGGCCCGAAGGAGTCGACAGGTGGATAAAAGCTCCCCAGTGATTATGAACGCAAAGGTGATTGTCGACCGTAGTCCGTTCGTCTTGAGCAGGCATCCTATCACGAGATTTCGATGATCCCGGGTTGATATGGTACGATTCACGCAACCATTGACAGTACCGTCTTTCGGTTTTTTTTCTACAGCCCCAAAGAATCCGCGAAGCGGTTGGGTTATCCAGAGTTCTCGAGAATTAGACTTTCACGTCAGGGTTACGTGAGACATTACCAACCCCGGTTTGCCGAACGCTAATCACGCTGAGTACCCGATACTTCTCATCGGGGCGAAATCACGGCTTTGCTATCGTTCATTTAGCGCGGCGATACCTTTTACCGGAAAGACCGGTCACGGGCTCCCAGTTTCGATCATTCATAGGTCTAGGGAGGAGATAAAGGCCGGAACAGTCGGACGATTCGTTCCCGGGAGACTTTGGGGCGGAGGTGTGGGATCTCGGGAGTCACGTCCTCGATAGAAGGAAGAGCGAAATTCCGGTCGGCTCGCCCAGGGGACGGGGCTGGCCTTCGGCGCGATCCGAAAGAAACACGCGTCCTCGGGACGGAGATGGGGTCGCCTTGGGGGCATCGATCTTATTAGAAGTCGCCGATACATCGGGGGGCCCCGCCTCCGTCCCGGCGGGCTCGCCGCAATTTCCGGCCCGCCGCTGCTCGGGCGCTCGCCTTTTCGCTTCCGGGCGTCGCGGCCCTTTGCCGAGGCACCTCGCCGCGGGTTTCTTGCTCCCGGGGGATCGGTGGCGCTCGAAAACCGGAGCGGACGCCCATTGGGGCAAGAAGTCTCGTTGAGTGGGCGACGGCGGGGCAAAAAGGCCCCGACCGGGTTCCGGCCGGCTGCTCGTGTGGGTATTTGCGGCCAGTGGCACCTATCGCGGCCTCCCCGAGTCCGGGCCCCCAGGAATGACGGAGACCCGCAGGAGCTGGTAACGCGGCCTCGGCGATCGGCACGCGATTCCCTTCCGCGAGACCCGGATCGGGCAAAAAGGACCCGGGTCGACTCGGGAAGTTTTGATTGGAATCGCTTTTTATCCCCTCAGGTGAATCCGCCCAGAGGGGGGCGTGGACCTCTTCCTCGCGGGTCTTGAGACGAAGATCCTATTTCCGGCTTCTGGGAGATCGAGGGTTGACTCTGCCCGGTTGGTCGGGGCCTGCGAGCCCTGGGGCTGAACCCGTCCGACTAATATTCCGTCTCCCCTCGATCGCGATCGGGAGAATCTGCAGACCCGGCCTCCATGAATCCTCTTCCAGTCTAATTGGAAAAGGTCCGACTGTCGATACCGATTTCGCTTTCCGGGCACGTAGGACGTTTGTTTCCCCGAGAAATGTGTACCGACGCCTGCGTCAGCCGTGCGGCACCCAGCGCGTCGGCGCCACTTTCCAACCCGACTTTCCTAGACCCCGGGATTCTTGTCGCATTTCTCATTCCGCGATTTTCAGCCGGGGAAACCGAGGGAACGACTCGCTCTCGCCCGGGACCATTGTTGCGGACGTACGGAATTCGGACCCGACTAAAAAGTAAGAGCGCCGGATGGCTCGATTTGTCGCCGGGACGCCGCTCTGCGGATATTGCGCCGGCTACGTGTGTCGACTGCTCGCTTCGTTGGGAATGCCCGCGGATTGGAAAAAAAGAGAAAAGAAAGAAAATAAACAAAAACAAAAAACAAAGATGTCCCTGTTTAACAGTTCATCCCGGGAACCGGTTTGCGTCTGGCGAGGAACTACGGCTGGGAAAGGAATCGTAATGATACGAATTACGAATGTAAATTCGAAGTCCTCGGGAGCTTAAAGAGGGGAGAAGGAGTCGAACGACTTCGAGGTGGACTCGCTCGAGTCATCGGGCTGCTCGCGAAAAACTTCACCGGGAACTTTCTAACCGCGCGGATGGGGAGATCGAAATCTAACGATTACTGGAGAGGTTTGCGATCCTCGAGTCGTGCATCCGCGGCGTCTCCGGGTAAATGGAGGCTAGCTCGACGATGCACCTAAAGATGGAACATCGCGTGGGACCTGGGTGCCTACGAGTCCTCGGGTGTACCAACGCCAGACAGAGCCAGGAAGCGTTTCACGCCTGGCAAATGAGGCACTTTGTTAGAAATCCGTCGTCGCGTCTGCTTCGAAGCCCTCGTGGAAATTTGAGCGCGTGGCATTGTCTGGAAACGCGGTCGGTTCGCAGGGCCGATTTCTCTACGATTTCTCGCCTCTTGTCCGACGGTTGTCCGAATCGTGCCCGGATTAGGCAGGGCCATGGAGTGCGTAAGGACCTCCCGCTCTGTGTGTCTTTAACGAAATTTACTACTCCACGTTTCCTTACGTGATCCTTGCCAAGGTAGCCGATAGTATCCCTAGCGATCCTGGCGAGAAATTGTAAGTCGGTTATGTAATATGGAGACGCTTAGAATATGAGTCTGATGTGGTACTATGTGTGGTACGGATGTGAACACGATCGGTTTGTCTCATCGGTTTTGACGATTTATTTAATAATATTTGTAAGATGTTAATTTCTCTCCGATTTCTCGCCTCTTGTCCGACGGTTGTCCGAATCGTGCCCGGATTAGGCAGGGCCATGGAGTGCGTAAGGACCTCCCGCTCTGTGTGTCTTTAACGAAATTTACTACTCCATGTTTCCTTACGTGATCCTTGCCAAGGTAGCCGATAGTAACCCTAGCGATCCTGGCGAGAAAATGTAAGTCGGTTATGTTAGAATATGAGTCTGATGTGGTACTATGTGTGGTACGGATGTGAACACGATCGGTTTGTCTCATCGGTTTTGACGATTTATTTAATAATATTTGCAAGATGTTAAATAATATGGGTCTTGGTGGTTAATAAATGTTTTGTGATTTTCGGGTATTTCCTAGACGACGTTAAGACGACCATTTGTGAAAATGCAGGAGTGTTGGATTTTGGCGGTAAAGTTGCTGGTGGGACTACTGGCTAACTTGGAAACGGAGTGCAGGGTTACTTTTATTAAGAAACTCGGTAGAGTTTCCTGCCAAATATATATGTAGAGACGCGAAACTCTGACCTAGTCATTATCTGCGACGTTTAGCCTGATGCCTCATATGGAAGTGGAGGTCCTTATGCTGCTTCATGGACAGGATTCGATTAAGAGGGAGTTCTTTTCCGTGCCGATCATCATGGAAATAGTTGAAACCTCGTCGGACCTTTTCTAATTTTCCTTTGAATTTAAATTATCGGTCTTCCGATAGCTTCACGAGTGAAGTCGGTGTCATCATACACAATCCTCCAAGGATGTAAGTCGAATCGCGTCAAGTAATAATCTAACAGTGCTATTAAACGTTAAACATCAGGTCTCATGGGAAAATAAAAAATTCCATGTGAAAGAAATTATATCGTCTGAATGGAAAGTACAACGCGATTCTGCGTTTAACCCTCTAGAACTTCGATGTGTCGTCCCCATGTACCGATATCTTTCACGTCCTGCTCGACTTTTTCAGCAAAGCTTAACATGGCATCTTATTACCGTACCACGCTTTTGTAAGCAATCAATTAGTTTATACATTGTAGATCTGTACACATTTTAATTCCTAAAAATATATATAAATCATGAATCCATAAACGGAATAGTTAATATCTGCAAATTTCGCGTTAGATCAGTTTTTTCTTGGTTTGAAAAAAAGAAATGGGTAACAAAGGGTTAACTCGATAACGCATTCAGTGCCGAAACAAATAACGAGTACGCTGTCGCAAACCGACCGTGGGGCGAACGCGGTACTGAACGTGTAAAGACGCAATGAATGCTTTCTATTCACTTTGCATCCGAAGTAAGATGGGAGAGCAGGGTCATGGCCATTTGCAGCACGTCCCTCCACCCATTGGAGTGCACTGGGCACGGAAAAGCGGTGCGTTTCCAAATTGCTGGAGGGTCGACTTTCCCTTTCCCTCTTCGAGGAGGGTCGATTTCCGCCCACGTCCAGTCCGTCCCGATCGGGGAAATCGATTCGATCTCCCGGTCGACTATTTGCCGGCGGTCGGACCGGCGCCGATACGCAAAAGGAGGCCACCTTAGGAGGTGGAGAATCGGAGGAGGTTCTTGGCGGAAAGGGGAGTCCAGGAGGCGAGAGGCCGGAAAAGGACGGTGTAACTTTCTCCGGCGATCGACCCACTAACCGGGATATTATACCCGGTCGAAGACGTCCGTGTGTATGCCCGAGAGGGCCGTTCCTCTTCCGTTCTGCCTCCCTTCCGTTCTCTTCCTCTCGCGCTCTCTTAACTCGGCAAACTTTCTTTTTCCGGCTGTTTTCCCGGCCTCGCGTTTGCGCTCCACCCAGACGAGGGGTGACGGGGTTCCCGGTTCTCCGAAGGAAGAGGCTCCCCGGAGGACGGGGACCGCCAGCAAAAAGTGGTACGCCTTGTTTACCCTTTCCCGGCTTATTTTTCCCGTCCTCGGGAGCACGGGCACACCTTTTGATACTTCCTGTCTCGAGCACCTGGAACTGGTTAGCGTTGTCCGGGTCCACGCGTTGTCTCCTCGAGAAACGTCTCGCTCGGACGGCGATCTCGATCCCGTTGACACTTGGCACTTCCGGCCGACGAGTGAACAAGCCTGGCTTTTTCTCTCGCGTTTTCCATTTATCGTGCCCATTACACGAATTAAATTAGCCTCCGGCGTTGCTTCGATCCGGTGTTTGACTTTCACCCGGCACATGTTCCTTGTAAATGCCCGATGTCCGTGTACCCATGCACACGCGGACCTCATCTACACGGAGAGGTCCGTATATTTTTCTCACCTTAGGACTGCTTAGTGGGAGAGCGTAATGCGCGTTCATAGTTCGTTTATCTAATTCGCTTTGGAATACCTCATCCGTGACTTTCTCGGAATGTATGGTAATGCCGCGTGTGTAGAGTGATTTAGACGGCGACGGGGTCGTAATTCATCACGTTATGCGATGAAAGAATCGCGGAGTGTGCGTGCCCGTGTGCGTACGCCCGCACACGCGTTTCTCTTTTCGCGCGTAAGTAGGTTCCCGATGAGAAATTGGGGCCAGCCGAAGGCGGTCCTCCGGGAATAGTAAAGAGAAAAAGAGAGGAAGGTCCTGGGGGGAGCCTTCCGAGCGGTTAGTTAGGGGATTTTCTTCGGCCCCTCCTGGGTCCTCGTTCGGCGAGGAGGACCAAGGTAATGAACTCATAACCCCGGTGCTGCTCTTTAACCTTTTAGAAATGCCTTTCGCATTATTCAGATCCCCGAGGACCTTTCCCGGCTACTACCGAAATCTAGACCTACGCTCTTAGCGAGCTAATGAACCCATACGATAAATCCTGAATTATTTCCTCGGCGTTTCTCAAGTGTCCCATTATATTTATGATACGTACTTTAGTTGGCGTCCTTCGCTCGTTAAACGTCCGTCATGGCCCAAGAACAATTTCTTCGGAAATGCGACCGTTACGTTTACTCCGAGTCCAGCACTTTGGGATCCCAGAGAGAGATCATCGTCTAACCAGTCATTCGATCCACCCGAGTTACCTCTTGGCTTGCGAACCCAGTCAGCGATATTAAAAAAAGCTTTACGTGAGACCCGCGTAACCTCCTACGAATTTCGTTACCTCGAATGGGTTCTTTTGGCTCTCGAACAGAGGAACGTCATAGACGGAGCCGTTCTCATCTCCGAGTTGCCCTTCTTTCCGTTCCGCGGCCTCGTTTCTAACGTCTGGGTTACTCTTTACCCGTTTATACCATCCTTTGGCAGAGGACCAATCGATTCCCCCTTGAATGCATGTTGAATAGAGCGGATGAACGAGTATTACAATACGTCCCTTTGACGCTCGGACTGCCGATCCACCTTTCGCGCAAGTAGGTTTCGATGATAGGGCTCGGGTCGGCAAAGGAGGTCCACCGGGGATACCGAAGCGGGAACGAGACCGAAAGGGAGGAACGGAGGTTTCGGGTCGGTGCTCATTCGCTGGGAATAAACCTTCCTTTTGGGGGCGGTTCGTTTATTTCGGAAACGCTAGCTGCCTCTCGTAATGGCTCCCTCCCCATTGTGCTCGCAGGACGCGTTCCAGGGGTCGCCGAATGTGCGTGAGCACGCGTGCCCTCTCTATTACGAATCGTCCCCGCTATCCGTAACGATTGCCCGGCTTTCTTTCGCCCCGACGCGTCCTGCGAGGGCGCCGGGACGTACGTGCGAATCGAGGGAGGAAACGAGCGAATGGCCCCTCTCGTTTCCTCCCTAATATCGACCCGCTGGCTCGAATGGCGCAAAGTGCAGCCAAAGCAGCAGTCATCTCGGGAAATTGGCCTCCTCTTCGGCCCTCTTCTTGAAGCTGGCTTCCGGTTCCTCTTGGCCGAGGAGGAAGCGATTCTCGAGTTCATCCGAATTTTTCTCGCGTACAAATAAATTCGCATGAAAAATTTTGCATTGCTACGAAGTCGCGCCATTGGTCAACATTTGAAAGTCTTGTACGAAAATGTCAATTTCGCACGCGAAAGTCGTATGAACGTGAGTCGTGTCTTTGGAGATTGCGGACATGCGAGACAACGGCGCTTGGACGAATGTACGGTTTTGCGTATCAATTTTATTTAAATTAATGAAAATCGGTCGTACCGGTACGCGAGGGAGACGAAAACATCACGTAATTCCGCATGCAATGATAGCATTGCGATTTTGTCCAGAGATCGCAACACCTTGTTTCAGCAAAGAAACTTTATTACAGTTACGTTACGAGTGATAGATACAAAATTATTCACATCGAAGTTGGCACTTGTTACAAGAGTACTCGTTGCGGGTACGAATTCTTTCATACACGAAATGAAATAAACTGTTATTTCACTAATGCTAACCATAAGTTAGTTGTTCTGAAATTTTTGCAATTACTCGCCTCAGAATTAGGAAATGTTGTTTGGGACGATTTCACCCACGTGGGAATGGTACTGTCAGAATGTTACATAAATATTTTACTTGCTTATAATCGATGATACAGCTGTATCCGATCTCCCCTACTCCGAATAGAGAAAATCGTCCATTCTTCCGTAGCTAGTACCCGAGGTACTTTTCAGGGTTCTCGGAACGGAAGGACCCGAAACTAGTGAATACGCCGATCGCGTAGTGCAGCTCCAGGGGTTAGGGGAATAGGGCTCTTGGTTTGGTGAAGTTGGCCCGGTGGTTACCGGGTAGCTGAGTGCAGCAAAAAGTGCAGCCATTCAGGGGATGGACCCTTCTTCTAGGCCCTCTTCTTGCAACAAGGGGTTCTTTTACCCTGTCAGTCGCGAATGACGGTTTGGGAGGGAGTGATTTCTGGAAGACCTATCTTGGGTTCCTAGTCAGTGTACCCTGGCGGACACGAATGCCTTCCCTTCATACCCTGGTAGCGGAATTTCCGCACGGGAGGCAAGTCCGTCAGGGTACAATCTGGCGAGGAACGGCTGTGGCTCCGTACACCATGTCAATTACAATCGGGTAGTCTTTTGATCGTCATTCGAAATTTTAGACGCTGATGAGAACTTCCTCGAGCTTGGAAAGCTCGAGGAATAGTAGACGAACTTCTGCACGCGCGTCTAGAGGGTGTAGTAATTTTTGCGATAACCACGGGCAACGTGTTCGCATTTTTTCTCGGTCAGACTCTCACGGGGGAGATTTCGGCTTGATCGCTCCCGGGGCGATTCCGATACAACGGCGTGCACGATGTATCCGGTTCGGGTTGTATCTGCCTACGTGGTTGCGTCTGATGGATGCCGAGGAAAAACCGCCGCTCGGAGTGAAGTACAGGGCGTGGCGGGGTGGCTGGGGTGAAAGAACGGCCCCACTCGTGCTCCTCGCCAAACGAAATTTTCCCCGAGTTTCCACGCGATATCTACCAAAGTTTTCACTTACTTAGGGGATGCTCCGGTAATGAGCAAAGAGGGTAGTGCCTCTCTCCTCGGGTGCCTCAACTTTCCCGGAGTACCTCTTGCTCCGCGCTCGCGGGAACTAGAAAAAATTCGATTCTTCCCTCTCCGTGGGCTCGGGCTCATCCGCCCACCGTTTGAAATTTCCCCGAGATAAATTGCCGCGGTAACGCCGGGAATTTTTCCCCTTTCAGCCGCCATTATTCGGCGTTAAACTTCTCGTCGCGGTCGAGGATGCCGTTGGCTCTATCGTTCTCGGCGTTAATGTACTCCCGGGCTCTCGAGCTCTCGACGTCGGAGCGCCGCGGCGCGTGTCCGCGTCGGATGCGCAAGAAGTGTGCCAATTTTCGTGCCGAGGCCGTAATTTTTTTTAACGACACTTTTGCGCCACAAGGTGACCGGTTTTTAATGGGTCTCGTTACGTCGGAAATGAGCGATCGAGGCCGGATAATTGCGAGTCCAATCCAAGATCGCGCTGGCGATCGCCGTTTATATTGCTCGTTGATCGCGAGACGGTCGATATTGTTCGCCCGAGCGAATGATCTTAACTCTCCTCGCTTTACGCTCTCGTTATTTGTTAAGTACTGTCGAACCGGTATCCTTCAGCTCGAAGTTTCGTGGCGCCGAGGGTCTTTCTCGTTTCGGTCAATTAACGGACCAACGTCCAACTTGTTGGGGTCGTTACGTCGCGTCGAGCTATCTGGGCGAAGGACGGTTTTCCCAGTTAATGGGTTAACCCGTAGATACTTTGGGAACTGTCGCCGAACCGTGGTCGGATACCCAGAGGAGTCAGGAGACATCCCAAGGAGTCTCCACGTGGTCCTTCCGGGAATATGCGACGTCCAAGATTTCGCGTGGGTGGAGCTCGCCAGAAAAGGAAAACTTCCTTCGCAAAGAGACCGGAATGCTTTTCAGAAAAATCTTCTGTACGAGGAATGAGTCAGAATTCGAACTCTATGACTTTTTCGAAATATTGGGAGAGGTTCCTTTCGGTTCGAGGGCCGGCTCGACCCTCGTTTTTAGTTATACATAAGACGGCTTATGACTACTTACATATTGGTTACGATCAGTCGCGTTATTGATCGATCAATTCGGCATTGATTGAAAAAACCACTCGAGGCCAGTACCCATTTACATCGCGGCATTTAAACTACTCCTATAATGTCATGTGACTTTGAAGTTACACACTCGTACATCGATTTTTCTGAAGTCTCAATTCATTTTCACAACACTCAACGTACCGCCTTATCATCGTTCCTTTGGAACCAAGGAATTGGTCTATATAGTGTACGTTTAGAAACCTTTAAATTTGAATTTTAATCAGTTGTAAATTTCAGAACAAACAGTTAATTCTTGCAAGTCTCATGTTACGTCCGTTGTTTCGTGGGTTGAAGGAAAAGTAGGATGAAAGAGGGTTAAACTCCGCAATCTCAGGGGACTGCGATTTGGAGTGCATTTCGGCACGCTTGCATCGTCCGTTAAGGGATCGCCTTTAGAATTTCTCGGGCCTATGAAACGCCAGGAGGTCACTATGCGGTCCGAGGGTGGAAGTGCGAATCTCCAATGCCGATATACCAGTGCCTCAACATTGGCGAACCGGCCAATGTCGAGGCACTGTGCAACAATATTATGCGCGTACCTCGCGCGTACCTTGCGAGTACCTCGCGCGCACCGCGTGCATAGCGGACATAGCAGCCCCCCGTAGGAATTTCATATCGTATGTCCGCCCGGAATGTCGGCAACGACCTAACGCACTGGAACTGGCTCTCCGATCGAACGTGGCTGGCTTTGGAGCCCATAGAGTCGGGAAAAATTGGCGAAATGCTGGAGAAAGAGATCTCCGTTCCTTTTAGTCCCAACGAGATTCTTCCCGTTCGCATCCATCAGTCACCGCGCCGTCGATTAAGCGCCGCGTGATCAAGATCGGCCAGGGTGGCTATGGGAACGGGAAACGTGCACTCGTTAAACGAGGAGGAATAAGTCGAGGAGCGACTCGAACGGAGACTTATCGGGAGCCCGGGCACAAAATTGGGAGGAAATTGAACGTGTTCGGAAGCCCGTGAGCCTTATTTCTCGAGCTTTTATACGAGGAACGTGGAGTCGTTAAACGCGAAGGGGTGGAGAATAAACCGCGAGATGGGATGCCTTAGGGGGAAGCGTCGATGAAGCTGGAAGGGAGCGGAGGAAATTCGGTGCGCCGTTGGTGCTTATTTTTTTCGGCCGCTTATTCGTGCGGACGGCGAAACGGGCCGAAACGAGGACGCGTTAAACGGGAAGGGCGCAGAGTAAACCGGGGTTGATATGCCCAGAGGGGATAGAGAGCCGTAAAGGGCTGAAGTTGGTCAGCGCACCGCGGAAATTGGAAAAAGGGACGACGTTGAACGTGCCGTGGAAATACCGTAACGCGGCTACCTTTGTATAATTTTCGGCCGAATGTTCCGAGCTGCCGCAGCTTGAAGTCTTCTCTTTTAACGCCACGCGGTACTTAGGATCCCTAGGTGCGAGTCGCCGGTGCATCGCTGCAGTTGGTGTCGAATTGACGAGCCTCGGTTCGCGGACGCGTTAAGATTCAAAGGTTCGGCAGTCCGGATTGCTCCCGGCGAGCGACCTCGCCGTTGATAAAATGCTAATGACGCGACCCGCGACTTATGCAGATCGCGGCTCGGTGTCAAGGAGTCCTTAGCATTCATACGTTCCTTCCATCCGTGCTTTGCATCTGCCCCGGCCTTCCCGGGGAATCCACGTTAATACCGGCCGACCTCGGCAACGACGGCCGTAAAAGTAATCTGGCTCCGTTTCCGTATCTCCATCTCCGGCGTCTTCGCTCTTTCGAGTTTACCTCCTTGACCTGCGACAATAGTCGCCCCGTCGACGTCCGTAATATCCGGGGCCATTAGACATCACGCCGTCGTCTCGATGGCGAACGGTCCCCGATCGATGGCGATCGATCCTGCTTCGTTTCGAGAACCAAGGGGGCCATCCTCGATCGGGAGGATCCGCGACTGGGTCGTTTGTTAGGGGAATTTTAGGGATATTAATTCCCCACGCCGAAAGTCGCCGTTCGCAGATTTTTCCCCGGTTCTTGCGCGGAAGTCCCGAGGTTGCGGATCTCGGGGAAATCGATGGGCGCGCACGTCGAAGGTCTCCATCCGCGGGTCCTTTTTGCCGGAACGGCTGCGACGTCTTCTTGTGCGGATTGCCAAAGAGGACGCGCCGCGGGAGTCATTAGTGCCTCTCGTTAGGGAGCTTCTTTTAGCTTCGACGCTAAAATTACTCTATGTGGAGCGCGACGCGCTACCGTTAAGCGGTACCAGCAATTTCCTGATGTCGTGGCCATCTTCCGCCTGCGTGACATCGAGGCGCAGCCGAACCGGAGAAAGAAGGTCGAGGTCCTCTCGGCCCCTGCGGACGCGTTGATAACGATATCGCGCTCTTTCGCACGACCCCGAGCCACCCTTTGCAGTACTCGTTACGGTACCCTCGGACTCCGGGAATTTTCGGTTTCTGGCCGACGAATGACACGGCAGCGAATTAGGGTCGCCTCGAAGAGCGTACTCGGTCACGGTGTAAGGACTCGGGAGGATCAGAACGAGAGAAGCCGTGAAAGAGGCTGAAAAAAATCGGAAAAAAACCGCCTCGAGTGTACGACCTCCGAGGTCGGGGACAAGTAGGGTTATATTTGGTCGGTGGTGACGTGTACCAAGAACGTCGCGTTTGGTTGGCAGATTGTGGCTGGAATTCCTCGTCGAAACGTGTCGGCTAAGAAGCGGAGAGCTCTTTCATAGTCGCTCTTGGATGTCACGTGTATGTAACTCTGGTTAAGGAATCTAGGAAGGACTCTACATCGGGATGGAAATTGACGGTGACGAGGGACTCTCCAAAGAGCTCTCTCATTAACGTGGAACCTTTTGTAGGATATTACTGCATGCGATGATGATTAAGGAATCTCCTTTCGGCTAGAAATTGCTGATCGATGGGGAACTAAGAGTCGAATCGAAGTTTCCGTTTAATTGGCACTTCGGGCAGGACGTTGGTGATCAAATATGCAGCGGGTATCTGCGTTTTTCCTTCGGGCTCGGGCGAACGTGATGTCGATTTCAATAAGGTTTGGAGGCGATTTCTAGTCCAATAGGATGTGCGCCGGGCGTGTGCTGGTCTTCTTTTTAGGTCGCGAAGAAATCGCCGCGATCGAAGTCGACCCTGATACGCGATTGCCCCTTTTATGAGGTCAGCCCATCGACGCGTCGATCATTGCCCGATATAGAACGTCGAGGATTAGTTCGTCATGTGACAGATGACGATGGATCCATTGCGGGCCTCGAGAAGCAGTTCCTAATTGATCAGATTGTCGCAACGATCCCAATTAGGACTAATGTCTCCATTGGCATCGGGCGTCTTTGGTTGCGAACCAAGCCCATACCGCTGGCAGAGGATCTAGCGACCCCAGGCCTCTGGGTGGATGGATTCACGTAGGCAATAAACTCCGCAACAACCCTTTGGCGCCGAACTGGAGAAACGAACCTCGGCAGTTGGTACGCCGGCCACGTGGGGGCAGTCCCCGGGAAATTCGCATGCAAATCGCGTCCAGCCTCGGCGCACCCGCGCGGCTCCTTTTACCGCGAGGGCACCACGGGAACGTTCGGTGGAGACGGAGGCGCCGATGCGATGCGTTTAATTTTTATTACTTAGCGATTCGATCTCGTCTCCGAATGTGTAGGGAGCTTGGGAGCGAGGGGAGTGATCGACCCATCAACGGGGACGACGAAGTCGCGCCGGGAAAAGGAGTCACGGCATCGGCCACGTCCTACTGTGGGATATACTTTGTATTTATTTTAGAATTGTATGCAAGGTGCGAGAAGTTAACCCTTTAAATATGGCGGGATTAGATGTGGAGGTGTACTGTACTGTCTGTATGAGTAGTCGGATGGAGTGCTAATTCTTGAACTGCATAAAATATTCATTTCTCCTTGAATACATGGGAATGAAGCGGGTCTCTCCATAGTAGCGCATCCTAAAAAAGGGTTGGCAGGCGATAGCCGCTTTAGTGGCGACCAAAGGGTTAATAGGTATAAGATTCGTGATTTTTCCCTGATTTTGATAAACTCGCAACCCTTTATTGATTCCGCGTAAAAGAGGGACTTTTTCGGGAGACGCTATATTCTTTTAAGCCATGGCTACAAACTCGTTCAGATCATATCAGACTAGACCAGATCAAATCCGACTGAAACATGTTACTTTTTATAGACGTGTCGACGCTTTGTCCGTTAGATCAGATCAGATACGGAGAAAGAGGAGCCATATCTATAAAAAGTAATATGTTTGTTTTCGCTGGGTCTGGTTTGAACGGATCTGATGGCAGAGTGCGTTCATAGCCTTATATGTATAGCGCGTCCATCCCTAAGTCAAAGAATCCACGTCCATCACCTTACCTGAGAATAGTTAGGGGCGCATTAGAAGATGGCTGGAGAACGTCGCTTCTAAAACAATGCCGCTCTTGGGACAAAGGGGAACTGGGATTATGGTCGAAAATAAGAAATAAAATAATTTCCCCTATCCCGCAGTACTCAGTGGTCGGTGCCTCCCGCTCTCCTCGAATTTGATGGACGGATATTGCCGCGGGCGTGCATCCATATTAATAAATGCAAATCAACGGGGCTCCAGGAATTATTTCGTGGAGCCGGCACCCCGCCCCATGTCCCGACATGGGATTGCAACGGGGTCGCGAGCCCCGGAATTGCACCACACGGGGTGCATAGCTGCGTCCGGGGGTGCACCCGCGGACGCAGGAGGTCGTATCGCCAACGAGCCCTCGAAAACAGGTGCCGGCCCAGGAAACGTGGGGCTTTGCCGTTCGTTTTTTGAATTATGCCCTACACAGGGCGGAAGAACATATCCGGCGATCAAAAATGCGCATTGATCCCGAGATCAGAGGGGCCATTTTGCGCATCCGGTATGCACTCGAGGAGGGCATTTTCTTTGCGCAAGAGGTCGATCAGTGCAGCACGTCACGTATCGAGTGGGAGGCCATCGGGGACTCTTGAGAAAAAAATTGTAGAAAGACTCGCCGCGTCTCTTTTGGGATTTTTACGATGCGTCGCATCAGCTCAAGATCAGCTTGCCTCGCTTTCCGAAGAGGATTCTGTGCAGTAGAGTCAGCATTTGTAGGTTCCCCTGATCTATGGAGAGAGAGGGAATCATGCGGCACTTTTCGTGCTCCATCTGCGGTCATGAGACGCGAAAGGGGACGTGGAAGGACGCGTCGTTCAATGGCAACCAATTATTGCTCACTCGATTACGCTCGTAGACCGATCGAAACATCCTCTGGAGCTGGTCACGGGCGGCGCGCCCGACCCTGGAAATGTCCCCATTCGAATCAGCTGTAATTCCCGTTGAAACTTCGCCAGGTCATTCTGTTTTTAATTACAGTACTCACTGCTGGTCGAGGGTCGGCGCGCGGATGCGCGTTTAGCGCGGCCCGTAACTGGTGCGACGCAGTGGACATGACATTTTGTACGGAAAATAGGAGGGAAAGGGTACCCGCGGAGACATTACGTGGAGCGATGGGCGAGGGTGGAGGTGTGGGGTTGGCCCGATTTCAGCACGTGGAAGGTCCCGTTTAAAGGTCTCATTAAGTTTTCGTGGGTTCATGACCCGTGATGATACGTCGGCAGAGGTCCGGTGGCGGATGCAAATGACGGATGCAATTTCGTTGAATGGAGGCATCGGCATGCGACAATATAAAATCAGAAGCTCCGCAGGCAATCGTCCTCTCGATTGCAAGTCGCGGACTCGCAATAGTCATGTACCCAGGAATAGTTCTCGGGTCATGGGGCGCGTAGGGGGTTGCAAGGTAGTGGAGATCACATTTTCTACGGGAAACAGGAAGGAAGGAATGCGTGCAGAGAACCTACGCGCAGTGATAGACAGTGGCGGAAGGGTAGGGTCGGTCTGATTTCAGCCGGTTGAAGGTCCCATCTAAGAGTCTTATTAACCCTTCAGGTCCAACTGAGTCGAACATGGCACTGTACAGCCTGCACATCGAGCTCGGGCACGAAGTGTCATTATTTGACCTAAATACGATATTCATTTATCGCTTTGAATGCTTGAGAACGGAGAGGGCCACTATAGTGGCGCTTCGTAAAAAACGTCGGTCAGGCGGAAGTCACTATAGTGACACCGTGTATCTAAAGGGTTAAGGTTTCGCGATTTCATGACCTGTAACGACACATCGGTGGACTTCCGAAAACGGATGCTAACGGATGCAATTTCGTTGAACGGAGATATCGAGCGTGTTTTAACATACGATCAGAAGCTTCGCAGGCAATAGTCCTCGCGATTATATTATAAGTCTTGAGCTCGTTAGTCGTATACTTAGGAATAGTTCTAGGGTCGCAATACTTCCGAGGACGTAAATGCGTGGGGCGATTCGCGTTTCTGCGTCTCCGGGTCCGGGCCTATGGACGGGCTCGTTCGCAAAGTGTCGTAACGCTCGCCGGTAATCCGGAGCGTTACGAAGCGAGTACTCGTAGGTGAGCCAAGGGCCGGGTTCTGGACCGTGTCCGGAGTAATCCGCGGCTCGCTACTTAAACGTTTCGTAATGAAGCGAGCGAAGCACTCGCCGGGACTCGCGCACTTCCAGACCAGGTGAGAGCTATAAAAGGCGGTTAATGGTTATCCCTGGGGTATCCGGGAGCTACGAGAAGATACGATTTCACCGACGTAACGCGATTTACAATCGACCTGGTATTCCCCCGCGGAAAAATAGTCCACCCTCGTGGTAACAAATTTTCCTTGCCTCAAGGAATGTACGTACTTGAAACCGGACCAGTACATTCTTCTTGTAGAGACGGCATGGACATTAAAAAAAGGTTACCTAGTATTTCATGTGGGTAACGCAGATTATATTCGTGGTCGTAATGTTCATTATCAGAGGCAAAAAACTGTACACAGCGTTTTGAATGAGAGAACCGAATCTCAGTTCAAAACTATTAAACTCGTTTGCTTTAATCAACTACAGTGTTTTAGTTAAATAGTTTTGTTAATTTTTAAAATATTTTAGTCTAACCTTAAAGCTGAACTATGGAAAGTAGTTTAGTTTAAAGATCTTTCAGTTGGTAAACTTAATATTCTGGTTAAATGTCCGGAATTACCTTAAAATTTGGCGTGATCTGCCACAAGATTCGAAGTAATCAATAAAAAATGACGAACCAAAGGAATTTAGTCACGTCAACCAAATATTTAGCTGTCCATATAATAGTCATCTTTTATTGTTAAGCCAGTAGGATTATTACAGAATCAACCATAAATCTTTTTACGCATACATGAGCCCGGTGCCGTGGAAGTTGTTCCGAGTTCCCCTAGGAAGCTCGGCGAAGAGAGGCAAGAACGACGGCGGGGTGCGAGACCCGCCAATCGATCCGCCTCGGTTAAGCGATTGCAAATCTTGGCGATTAAGCGAGACAACCTGTGGCTCGAGGAGATCATCGGCGGGTTTTCCGCCGCGGCCGATCCGCGGGACTCGGCGGGTGCGCCGCGAGAAGAGCGCGTCGAATTTACGGGCGTCATACCTCGGGAAATCTCGGCTCCCGCGGGAGCCCAGCCGAGAACTTTCCCCGGATCACCGTATTTCGTTACGGCCGTAACTCAGGGGAATAACGGCGACGAGTTGCCGCGGATCGTCGGTCCCGGGGTTCCTCTTTGGCGGCCAGGAGGACAAATCCCGAGGATCGCGAACGGCCCCCTCGGCCGCGTCTCGTAAATCCGGCGGCGGTCCAGTCGGCTCGAGAAAGCGGCCGGTTCGGCTTCGTTTGGGACTCGGGCTCCAGGTTGACGTTTTGGCCGCGGCGGTCTGGAAATCCTTCCTGCGAGGCGGCTCATGGCGAGCGCGCTCGCCTCGAATGTCCAATAAGCCGGGTCCCATTCCCCTCGCGACGAGCAGCCGCCGGGGATAGAGCCGTCTCGATAGGATCCCGTCTCGGCGAGGCATTCGGAAAGGTATATCCCTCGGAGGGTACGAGGCAGGTTTGTTGACTCGTGCCCGCCTCCTGCCTTCCCGTCCTGATACATGCAGGAATGAAACAACAACGGGCGAGCGTGTCCCGCGTGCGAATGGCCGCGCGCGTTTCGTGCATCCTTGGATAGTATGCGGTGCAATGCCAAATGCCGGCACGCCCGAGGACGAGGAGGCGAGAGCCGCGTTGGCAGGGGATGTCGCGAGACCGGGAGGTGGGGACGGGCACATTGTGGAAAACAAACGGCGGAGCAGGAGGAAGGCCCGATAACTTCGCGCCGGAAGGTATCCTTTCGACGCGCTCCGAGATTATTTAAGCGCCCGTTAAGGGACCATTGTCTCGCCCTGATAACGCGCACGTAAAGCGGCGTTACGGCTCGTAATGCGTAGGCATCCTCGGGGAAAATGCGCGGGAGTTTTTCTCGTCGATACCCGGATAACGCTGGGAGGGAACGCCGGGCGAGGCCGAGCAGGACTTTCGACGGGCACGCTATTGCGCGTTCGGTTCGGCTTGTCAGCCCCAGCGCCTTTTATCCGTCCGGCCATTGAGCGACGTCGCGAGGGACGCGCATACCGACGTGCGCGAATTCGCCGTAGCACTTCCCACGCAATCGACCCGGCCCGAGTCGCTCTTGGGAGTTCCGCTCGCGAGGGGTGGCTCGATCTTCGAGATCCACCGGCCCTCCTTCCCTGGAAACGGGAAACGGGGATAGATACGGCGGACCCGTCACTACGAATCGGGCCGAACGGCCGACGGGATGCTTCCCGACGGCGTGACGGCCCCAGTCCGCGGAAGATCCCTCCGAGGAAGCCGAAGTTGAAAAGTTCGATGGGTTGCGAGGAGCCATCTTCTCCCCGACTTTTCGACGTGCCCCTCTGACAGCTGGGAGAATTATACCCATCGACGTTTTGCGGGGCTCCTCCACTCTTTGTTCGGACGTCTCATTTTGCGAGTGCCGCTTTTAACTCCTGATCATCGAAACGTCAACCCTGACGGGTGGGTTTCGATCGCGTTTCGTGACCTCTATCTGGAAACGTATTTGTAAGAGATACCGAACGACCACCGGCCCCGACGGTATCTTATCGATTTTTTAGAACTTCGCCAAGTTTACACTCGCGTGATGGCGGACGTTCTAGGAAAAGACGAGGGCCGATGTGTCAAGGGTATGTACGCGCGTGATCTAACGTGTGCATACGAGAGTCAGAAGAGACGAGAATAAAGGCGAGGCTCGGTGAGTGAGTCGCAGAGGAGACGAAATCGATTAGTTTCTCGCTTCTTTCCTCGCCGTCATTCATATTTCTAGATACCTCCCAATCCCTGGGTGTTTCGATGGACCCGAATGCGTCCCTTCATCTACTGGTGGCGACGCATTCGTAAGAAAGGCTCCTCCACCCGTTGTTTAGACGTCTCATCTCCCAAGCGCTACTTCTAACTCCTAACGCATCTCCGAAAGGTTGCATTTGTAAGAGATACCAAATAACCACCGGTCCTGGCAACGTCTTTTCGATATCTTAGACCGAGAATTAGGCGAGCGCGATCGTTAACAAAGTCCCAAGAAATGATGAGCGATGACGCGTCAAGTGTATGTACGAAGGTGATCCAATGTATGCACGAAAGAGCCAGGAATAGAAAAGCTGAAGGTGAGTCTGGATGACGGAGTCCCATCGAAGGTGGGAGTAGATCGATTTGTTTGTCGTTTCCTTCCTTGTCGCGTTTCTGGTTACGTACAAATCCTGGGTACCCTGACGGACACGAATGTTTCCCTTCGCCCACGACATCGTATTCGCAGGGAAGGCATTCGTGACCGCCAGTGCTCGTGGGAGGGAAAAATGAAATTGTACCAGGCAGTCCGCACCCCACTTGTCCGGGGCCGTTCCCCGAGAAGGACAGTGGTAAAGTGGGGTCCCTCGACAGAAGACGGGGGTAAAATAGGAAATGGGAAAGCGAGATAGAGACCGTGGCGACATTAAGCGGCGCTTAGTCAGCCACTCGTGGCACCGGGTGCACGTAATGCTCGGCCCGCGGGCTCGGGGATCTATCTGCCTACGAGGTCGGTTTAAGGAGGCGGCAAGAGGTCTCCTTCGTAAAACGCAGACGCCGATTTCGGGAAGAAGGGTCCTCCAATGTCCCGAGCCAACTGCGAGTTCGCGCGCGTGCGCAGAGGCGAACGGCGAAAGCTCGTCCTAGTCTCTTCGGCGGTCCTTCCTTCCGGTCGGACGTGCCGCGATCTCTCGCAATGCGCGCCATTAAACGGATTCGACGTAACGATGTTACTCAACGGCGATGACAGTTGCGGAGCGACATTGTCATTCCGCGGAGGTCGCCTCGCCTCGGATCAAAGGTTCCCCAAATGCCACATAAACTTGCCGGCCAGGGAGGGAAGGCGGCTCCGTCACGAAGCGGAGCCGCTTTGCGACGGCCATTTGTAAACGCATCACAGTTTCGAGCCGAAACATTCCAGCCATTTCGAGAGATCTTTGTGTTGTTCTCCTCCGTTCCCTCTCCTCTCCTGCCGCCCCCCCCTGCGTTTTTACGTTTCCCTCTCTTTTATATCCAAGGCTGAGGACGCGCACGTCCAGGGACGTGTTCGGGATAGCTATAGGGTGGTTGTTTACTTCGGTACTTCGCGTTAACTCACCGCGGATTCCCGGGATAAACGATTCCCCGACGCATAGGGAGGGACAGGGAATAATTAGCTGCTGATTTAGCGAGGTTTTTGAGGTTATCGGAGGAAAATTGCAGAAGGCCGGCCGGCCGACCATCAACGATCTTCTTCGCGTCGTTCTGGCACGTATTTTGTCCGATGAGGCTCACTTGATTGCGTTTTGTGCTTCTTCCTTGTTGATGGGACGCGGTCACTCTTATTCTGGGGTAATCCGTTGGTCACGGTTTTAATGCCTTCCGGTTGTGCTTGCAAAACCACCGGGGAATGGCGTTGGAGGTGTTCGGTGTCGGCAGAAGTCATTAGTCCGCGATACGTTCCGACAACGTCTAACGGTGTTTGATGACGTTCGCTAATCGCCAGGAGCGTCGGCCCCTTGGAATTGACATCCAGGTCGAAGACCAATTCGGAAGAAATAGGCGGGAACCCTTTACCGGAGTGCACCAGAGTCTCCCACAGTGCGTCCTGCGGTTCGGCAGAGTCTTATCGGCAAAGGGCTCACGTTTCGATCGAAAGATTGGCGTTCCTGGTCCTTCTGGGAGATCCGAAGAATGCGATCGTGCCTACGTAAAACGGACACGTGGATTGCGCGTATCACCTAAAGCGAAGATACGGCCTGGCACGTGGCATCAGCTCCCAAATTCATTCGTGGCGTTGCCTCGATCCCAGTCCAAATGGAAGAAGCGAACTCGGTCGTAGAAGTCAGACAAACCGGACAAGTAGCGAAGTTGGGAAGGTAGTTCGAAAAGGAAAGCTCGATCTTGGAAACGTGCCGGGTGGAGGGACCTCTTCGTTTTCTGGAACGGTAGGAAGTCTCCGGCTAAATGTCGGCGCAATTCGAGAACGGAAAACGCAGCCCGACTCGACAGTTCGGCTCAAAGTCCTCTAGGACTCTCTCGATTAGTCTACGTATTTGTATTATTATAGTCTACGTAATTTCTCCGCGACGTTACCCTCTTCCGGTTTTCGCATTCCGGCTTCAGGGACCCGATTCTCGAGTTCAAACGAAGTTTTCTTCACCTGTGAATAGATTCGCATGAAAAATCTTGTATTGTTCCAAAGTCGCGGCCATTGGTCAACATTTGAAAGTCGTATACGAAACTGTCAATATTGCATGCGGAAGTTAATCGTATGAATTGGAGAACCGGGTCCCTGGCCTTTGATCGACTCCGCGGCTCTTCAAACTTCCGCTCTTTAGAGAGGCACACTCAGCTCGGATCTCGTGTTCTTTCTTTTGGAAATATGAATTTTTTCGAGCTTCCCTCAGACCCTTCCTCCAGGGAATCGGGGTAGTCCCTTGAATCTCGAATGGTTTTCGAAATACGGACGAGTGGTTTTCGATGGAACTCTCAAAGAACCACCTCACGGGGGAATTCTGAAGAGGTTCGATCCGCGCAAGTAGTGGAACTACCGGCTAGGGGAGGACTCGGAAACGCGAGGATCCGTGCCGTCGCGATAACGTCTCTTGGCGTGATATTTTTTCCCCCTCCTCTGCCGGGAGCATGACTTCCGCCCCTGAGTAGCTCGGCCTTGCGTTACTTAAGCTCGCGTTACTTAAGCCACGGGAAAGTAACGCCCGGAAGTCGGAGATAAGCACGGCCATAATTCCCGAGCGCGCCTCTGTAGGGTGGAGGCGAAGGCGTAGCCGGGACGTCGACTGCCAGGACGAGCGATTCCTGGTTTCGAAACCGTCTTCGGAGGTCCTGGACGACTATCGATCGTCCACCGGGTCGACGGCCACCCAATGCGGGGAAATCGGGCTCGAAGGACTCTCCATATCTGCCGGACGATTGCGCGGCCCGCGGAACTCCAGGGAGTCGCTGGCAACTGGGATCACCGGCGACCTTTCACGAAATTCCTAACGACCTCCCGCGTTAAGAAATTCCCAGCCTCGTGGCGGAGGACGTCTTGTAACGGCGGAACAAGAGAGGGATAGCGGTCGTTCGTCGCCGGTGCCCGACCTTTCTGGGCGGATGTAAAACCGCGGCGTCCCGCGGTTTTATGCTTCCCCTTCGCGTCGCCGCAACTTCGGTCCTTCCTCGAGGCCCTGCCGGCCTTAAGGGGACCCTAACAGCCCCTTAACTTTTACGCAACTTTAACGCCGAGCCGCGCGGGGTCACGCTATCTTAATCGCCCCAGGCTCCGCGGGACGATTCCGTGGAATCCAGGCAGGCAAAGGTATCTCGAAAGTCGCGCGAAGGGGCCCTCCGATTAGGTTTTCCGCGAGGATTCCTGCGGCCGGAGGAGGTCGAGGCGTCCCGTATAATAGAGCGGTAGCAAGGGGGCCGCATGCGTTGTAATAGCCCCGGCACCGGTAGCGGCCTCCGCGTCAGTCCCATCCGCCTGCGTTCCACCGGAGGGGCCCGGCCGAGGCAGGATTCTTTTTCAACACCGCATCCATCTCCCGATGGATGCTGGCAGCCTCTCAGGGGAATAAGACGAATCGCCCCGGCCTTATCCCCATGCGGCGCTCGGTTCGCCATTGCCAAGGTTGCACCGACAGCAGTCATAGAATACGCAAAACCGCGCGCGTACGTGCCGCGTTTGCGTATGCAGCCGGACCCCGGCCTATCTTTCTCCGCGTTCTTGGGTATCCGCATTACTTTATGGCCCCGCTCGCAGGAGTCGCCGCCACTTCGTTCGCGTCCGGGAACGCTGACGGAGCCGCTCCCGTCGCGCCGCCCCCGGGAGGCGCGGAACTGCCCCTCGAGGACGAAGACAAAGGACGGGGAGGCGGCAGGGCCCATCGCTCAGGACTCGAGCCTCCACTCTGTATTCTCTCACGGTCCCTGGTGGACGTCTCGATCGGCTCGGCGACGAGGGCGCGGACTCGGATATGTAGGCTATTTTACCCAGGGAAGGCGACGAGGGATCATTAGACGCGCGAAGGACGATCTTCATGGTGGGGGTCTCTTGAAGCTTTCGGACAAGATACAACCAATTCCTGGACCAAATGTCCCCGCAATTTCTCCCCTCCTTGATTTATTAACCCGAAAGAGGTGTCGCGGATCTGCTGGACAAAGACGTCGTTTGCCTAGACAAGCGATTCGATCTCTACAACGCCACCGCTGAAATCGATAATGATATTTAGGCTTATGATAGGAGCTACCTTGAGTACCGCGGATGTTACCGCACTTACTTTTCTTAATTCGTTTCTTTTCTTCATTTTCGGGTTTAATTCGGGGTTTTGAGGCCGAAGCTTATGTTGGGGTCCCGGGTATCCGCCGTGTCCGATGCGTGATGGTCCGGGTTGACCCGACATCTTGGTCTATCTCAAGAATGTAGGCATCGCACCGTTATCGCTCGACTTTTCTCTTTACCCAGTTATGGGAAGAGATAAATCGGGGCGGAAACGACGCGGGCAGGACCGATCGGTCAGCCTCACCCTTTGGCGCACCTCCCCGAGGATACGTGCATTCCGTTTGTATGCACGGAGCCCTGCATTCGCGTTGGGGGATGCCACTCCCGAATGTCTGGCATTTTCTCGCCGGGGTCGAGGAAGAGTCGCGAGGGCTGAACGCGTAATGGATTTCCGCATTTCCCGGCGGGAACGGCGCGACTCCTGCTCTTACGCCTTCATCCCGTCGTATATGGCGTCGCTACCGGGTATAAAGGCGAGGAACGGCCTCGGAGCAAGAAGATAGGGCTCCGCCGTATCTCTCGCCTCCGATGGGCACGCCTTCTACAAGGTGTCGCGCTATCGGGCTCCGCTAATTGTCGCGCGTCGCGTCGCCCACTTCTTGCTTACGGAGGCGTCGCCGATCCCGGCGTTGATGTCTCCGCCGCGAGATCGCGGATCTGCCGCGCGGCCGTGTCGCGGCCGCACGCGCGTTCCTCCTCGTGGAAATAAATCGGAGCGGGGCCGGGCGCGATAGCGCGCCTTTACGACGAGGCGACGACGGGCGTCGCGCCGCTCGTTACGGAGCAGCCGCGGGCCGTAAACGGCGGAGGGCCCAGGGCGTGGGGCCGGACCGGACGCGCCGGGGACTTAACGCCCCGCGTTAAACGGCCGCGATACGGACTGCGCGTCCGCGGTTGCACTTCCCGGCCCCGTCGATTTACGACGCGCGCTCGTTCGGGCGCCGATGCGGCCCGACGATAGGGCTGCGTTATGCGCGCTAAAAAGGGCGCCTTCGTCATGAGAAACGAGGGTCTCCATCTTACCGCGGGAACGACGAGCGGGAGCTTCGAGGATTACGATTTCCCGCGTCTTTGGTCCGGTTTTTTAGATCCTCGGGAGGTGTTTCGAGTGAAAATTCTTGAGCACGTTGGTACGGTGGTAGGAGGTTAGTTTTGAAAATGACCCGTTTTGGAAAGTACAATTTTTATTACCGTTAATTACCATTTACATTAATTCTTTCCGCGGAAACGATGAGCGGGAACCTCAAGGATTACGATTTCCCGCGTCTTTGGTCCGGTTTTTTAGATCCTCGGGAGGTGTTTCGAGTGAAAATTCTTGAGCACGTTGGTACGGTGGTAGGAGGTTAGTTTTGAAAATGACCCGTTTTGGAAAGTACAATTTTTATTACCGTTAATTACCATTTGCATTAATCTTCGGGTTTTACCGGTAACATAAACTCCATATTTAAACGGTTGCGTTAATCTTTCCCTCGGTAATTTACATTCAAAGTGGAATGAAAATAATGCGTATAGAAAATAATCACCACGCCCTAAACGATTAGGGACGAATGCGTAAATTCCGTGAAGGAATAATTTATAACGTGTAATAATTCTTTTTAGCTCAGATCTTTCGTTTCCAACGCGCATGGCCATGCATGATTTTTATGTAGAACTGGATTGGAGATTTTGAGAGAGTTTTTTAATGTATTACCGGTCACGTGGACACCTGTCCTTGCTCCATTTGGCCGTCGCGCCTTTTGGGGAATCGCGGTCAGGACGTTTCCTTTCCGACATTTCTCGCAGAGTTTCCATCGGACTGTCGGTCTGTCTAAACGCGAGGTTAAGCGCCCGGCTGCGTCATGTATTTTAGATCCCACCCCCAATCCCGGCTCTGTCTCCGGCGGCTCTCGCCGCCTCCCTCATTACGTATTCTCTGTCGGACGTTTAAAGCCCACATTTCGTGCCGGCGGGGAAAACTTTGTACACCGCGAGCCGGGAAGTTCAATGAAATTAACTCCGCTTTGCATACGCTTAATAGTCCGTATCTCGGCCGAATCGAGGAGCCCGTAAGGTCGCCGCTTCCGCGATTCATTTTGCCCCTAGGAGGATCGTCGTCGTCGAGGAGGGGCGACGTGCTTCCCCTCGGACGATTTTCCTGGGATTTCCATGCCCTCTTTCGCGGTTTTCCACCCTGACTCCTCGTGGCCGGTTAATTGCTCATTTATCGAGCGCTTGCACGATCTGGCCGGCGCACACGTACTTACGTGGGCTCAATGGCCGAGCTTGACGACCGGGCGAGTGCGCTCACGATACGTGACTCAGGTGATAATCGGGCCTTAATTGCCGCGAGAACGACAGGACTACGTTGACCTATGCCGGAAGCTCGTTCTTGCGTCGCTCTTCTGGTAAGGCAAAGGACGGCCTTTATGGGGATCCGTTGTTCCCTGACGGGACGTTGTCGAAGCCCTTGAGGAAGAGGAAAAAGGGGAGTCAAAGGTGCCCACGAGTGAGAGGTGCTCCCCACTTCGAGGGAGTCGCCATTGGTCTGGAATCTTATTTATGGTATCTTATCCATTTGGTTCGGCATCTCACCCTGGAAGAAATTTCCAATGGGGGGTGGAAGGCACGATATCGGAGTTTGGGGTGCTATCTCGTAGATTTTGGATGCTGGAGCTCGTAGGAGCTGGTAGGTCGTCCTTCGACGGTGGACCATGGTCAATGGTCCAGTCCCATCGATCGGTCCACCTTGGCTCATCGGAAAAAGCGCTCGCCACGGCCAATCGATTCAGCTCCCATTCCGCGGCGGTTTCCGCTGCCGCCGGTCCTCCGCCTTTGGTTAGCATTTGCGTGAGCTAACGACGGACGAGGCTCTGTACGCGTCCCTTCGATGTTTATAGAGTAATAATGTCCAGTTTATCTTTCGCACCTCCGTCGTAAAGCTGCTCGATTAAAGCCGGGAATCCGGCCAATCTCGCGACTCGTAATGGTCGGCGGTGGGGCCGGGTGTAACTTTAAAGTTTTCATTACCCGCGTCTCTATCTCGGGAAAAGTCGCGTCTCTGTATCACCGGGAGTTATGGCCCGACGAAAGAGCCACGCGCCTCGTCACCTAAGCTGAGGATTCTTGCGGCTCTTTTTTTAGAAGAACACCACTCCAGATATGCCCCGGTCGAATGACGAGCCTTACTTTGGGGAACCTTGAGCATGGAAAGACAAATTGTCATTAAATTTTTTTTATCCGTCAAGCTGCTTCGAGACTCATCATCGTGTGGACAATCTTTTACACTCGAAAATTAAAATAGAATCGAGACGGTGGTATAGAATCGTATCGTAGTAAAGACGTGACATCCGATTTCCAAGAATCGTTCGGCAACTGTTGGGGTGACATCGCCGAATGACATCGATTTTGACGACAAAGGACTTAAAACAAAAAAAAAAAAACAAATTACGCGGACGCGAGCGTAACGATCGTTAGGCTCATCAAAGCGTCGAGTTAGCCAGTTTTTCATTTTAACTCCGCACGGCGGAAAGTTCCCTTGAAACCTCAACGATGTGACATATATTTCGAGGCAAAGGCCGGTTTGCGAGCGCATACACATCGCCCTAACTCCTAACTACGTTAACTTCTTTCTCGAACATTTTCCAATGTTTCCTCTAGGTCCATCCTGTCGGTAGTTAAACTCGTTACGCAGTTGGCCAGCTTCGCCCAGGCGACTGTCTCGAAAGCCATTAGGGTGCTCGGGAATCTTTCAAACGAACCGTCTAAATTGATTTCCGGCAACCGAAGTATTTCATTTTTTTAACAACCCTGGTGGTTCTCGATTTAACACCTCGTCGTGTTTAGCTGCTCGGCCTGATGAATATGGGGATAGAAAGCAGCTCAAGAAAGTTAGGAGGCATTGGCGCCTAGAAGAGGGTATCGTACAGTTTTTTTATAGCCTTGGTCACGATCGATCTTGTGTTTTTGGTATTCCTGGACCTCGCGATGAGCCTCCAGTTCGGGTTCCTTCCGTTTCTCTTCAGCTAAATGGAATTACAGGGGTCATACAGTAGTCGCGAGGTCATTAGGGTGCTCGGGAATCTTTCAAACGAACCGTCTAAATTGATTTCCGGCAACCGAAGCATTTCATTTTTTAACAACCCTAGTGGTTCTCGATTTAACACCTCGTCGTGTTTAGCTGCTCGACCTGATTGATAAGGGGATAGAAGGCAGCTCAAGAAGGTTAGGAGGCATTGGCGCCTAGAAGAGGGTATCATACAGTTTTTTTATAGCCTTGGTCACGATCGATCCTGTGTTTTTGGTATTCCTGGACCTCGCGATGAGCCTCCAGTTCGGGTTCCCTCCGTTTCTCTTCAGCCAAATGAAATTACAGGGGTCGTACAGTAGTCGCGAGGCTTTACTGCTTAACCGATATTAAAAAACCCCTGGAAAACGGGTTTCCATTAACACGCGCGAAATGAACCGATAAACCAGACCAGACGGCCAACCAGAGGAGGAGAGGTGGTCCATTATGAAGCCTCCCGAGCGGTGTCCTTCGGCAGCATCCTCGTCCGCGGTGGCCGCGGCCGGAAGCCTGGCCGGAAGTAAACCCGAGTCCGGAAGCTCCAACAACTCTTTCCAGGCAACTCCTGGGCTTTCCGCGGTCGGTCTGGCTTAATGAAATTGTTTAATCTACCGTTACTCACCGCCAACCGCGGAGACGTTTATCTCCCCAGACTGCGTCTTCCCCTCGAGCAACTCCCTTTCCGCCGAGGTTTTCGTCGCGACGCGTCCAACGAATCACTAGACCGTAATGGGAATTGGGAAAGTATAATTTAAACACAAGGGGAACCGATTGATCCGTGCAGATAAACGTGATTACTGCAGGTACACTTTGCAGCAGAGGCGATTTGTACACTCGCTTTTGTGGCACCATGTTTGAAGCCGGTCTGGTCGCTAGAAATGACGTCTCCAGGACAGATTTCGGTAGATGAACGATGAACCAGGAGGTTGGATCGAGATTAACAAAATTCAGTTTCCTAGGAAAAATGCTTGGTTTAGATCACTATAACGGTCTCTCGAATACATTATGGGGAACTTTTATAGACCCATTTCCGTGAAACCTTCTTTGAAGCCGACCAAATTGCTAGAAATGACGCCTTCCTGGCAGGGATTACTTCGACGAATGATCAATGAGCTAGGTGATTGTATTCAGATTAGGATAATTCAACTTAGGAAGGAAACCAGTATTCTTTCGCCCCTCGTATTGTGGACGGTGGATGACAATTTTCATGACACCATTTTTCGAGTAGATTCAATTGTTAGGAGTAACGTCTCTCTGGTAGATGACCAATGAATCCGGAGGTTATATCGGATTAGAGGAGCACAGTCTACCAGGAACACCAATTGATAGGTTCGGATCAGCGTAAGTGCCCATCGTGTACTTAGTTGTGGACGTTTATAGACTCGCCTCCGTGGTACCGTCTTTGAAGCCGGCCCAATTGCTAGGAGTGGCACCTCCCTGGCAGGGATCAATTCGGCAGATAAGCGAGGAGCCGTGGGAGCCGCACCGAGATTAACTGTAATGTCCTGGGTCGTGCGGTTCCACGCATATAACCCCGGCAGGGACGGGCCGGCACGCGGCCCCTGTTAATTAATCAGTGGGTCAATAATTAAAGCCGCATCCGCGTAGCCGCGGGTCCGAGGCCTCCAGGGCGCGCTCGGCCCTATCGGCCAAGGCGCGTCTCGATCGAGTCGGTCTTCTCGGCCATCTTTTTATCGAGCCGAGCTTTAATTTTCGCTCCTCGTCAGCATTCGTCCACTGTTCGCGATCTCACACTCTAATGGACTTGGCCGCGGCAGAATTCCGCGAGTCGGCGTCGAGAGGGCGGAGGAAGCGTGGACAATGAACAAGACTCGGGGTCTTCTTCCATTACCATGAGAATATTATTTACTTCGTTAATACATATTAAAACGTCGCAATATTGAATCAAGGATTACCATTGTCGGAAAAAGATTGGGAACTTCTTTCTCTGTAGGGAGACCACTGAACGATGGAGGTACTTCTTCGAGAAGTGGCTCCACCCAGGGTATTCCGCGTGCTCAGTGGATCGGCTATTCTGGGATGAACGCAGCGCCCATGACGTGCTCTTAATGAACTTCTTCCGCTCCTGGGAGTGGCGGTTTTCTCAGGGCAGGCCAGATTTTAAGATGATCTACCGACCGGCGTATTCTACCTTGCCGCGCACTCTCGGCTCGACTCGGCCTTTTCGAGAGGCGAATGTAATTGATCACGGTGAAAGAGACCAGAAACAAGTGGCGCTAATAGGGAGAAAGTGTGTCAAATTTTTCTAGATCACCGACTCTGGGAAAGTCTGTCGGACGTTAACCAAGATACCCGACTCCTGCCCAAATGGGATTAGCTGCGTAGGAACGAGGTGCAGCTGCATCTCGTGGCAAGGATCGCCACGCAGGCGTGCCATTATCGACTCGATCTGCTCAACGACGGGATTTTACATGGCACGCCGTCACCCACTTTTCCTCGAGGTGGCACTCTCATTTAAAGTTTCAATTGCAAACTCGGGAGCAGTCGCGTCAACGGCATGCGTCAGTCCCGCCGAGTGTCGAAGCGAGTCGCGCGATCGGAATTCCAGAAGACGCCGAGCTGGATCGCGAGTCGGTTGGGAATCTACGAATTTCCGTAAAACTTCGGTTCCTCCGTCCGATGTCTCCGAGAACCGCGAGATTCGCTCGGTCGCTCCGTGACTTATCTTCCGAGGCCGCGGCGGTGGTACTACGAAAACCACATTTACATTTTCCGTTTCCTCTTAGCTCGCCCGACCCGTAATCAGTGGCTCGCGCTGCTAATGTTTGTCAATTTGAAACCATTTAAGTACACAAAGTCATATTGAAATTACAAATTTGGGTCGATGATTTCAGTCAGCACGCAATGTTTGGACCCGCGTGAACGAGTCCTGAATTTCGTGATGTTTTATTTGAAATTTGGCAAATTAGCTAAGTGCATGGTACGTGTATTCGGTACAGCTACGAGTTTACTGTACGTTTTGTATGTCATATTTGAACGAGGCTTCTGTTACACGTTTAATGAACGCATTACGCTTCCTTTTCTCACGGTGGAAGTGGCGGTGAAATATTTGATATCATATCTTTACACTAAATATCTTTTGCGAGAGCTTTTGCAGGAGTTGAGTGGATCTAAGCGCTCGTCGATGTCGAGCCGGATTAATAATTTCAATTATAAATAATTTGAATTCATCAGGGAGAATGTAAGTGGAAGAAGGACGCGATAACGGAGAGTTCCGCAGTTTCGCCGTAAGTTTCGGGACTTTCTCCGATGAGCGTCCCTTTTCGGGCAAGCGTTTCCTCGAGTTCTCGATCGGCGTGGCCAATTACCTCGACCGCTTTCGCCGAAGGTTCGGTCACATTTTTCTGCCGATGTGTAACTCGGATACGCGACTTCCGGGTGCATAGCTCGGATGCTCGAGAGACGGAACTAGCGGCGTCGTAGGAGGATACTCTCTTCCTGGCTCGTATTTCGCGCGAGGTGCACATCGCGGTGAGCCACTTTCTTAATGGCTGCCCGTCGAAAATGATCTTCGTTGCCGGGTATTAAGTTCTGCCAAGAGCGGCTTCTAGGCGGGAACTTCTCGGAGAAAAGTTGGCCTCTTCTCCTCCCTCGCTCTCCTGTCTCTTCCGACGGTTCTCGCCGATGGAGGTCGGTGAGAGCCTAATAGGTTTCCAGTCGGCGAGGTTCGTCTCGGGACGACCGTCATAAATCCGCGTCCCGGCGTTGCGACGCGAGTTCGCGACTCGACGTCGTGCCGACCGGGGTCCAACTGATAATCGTTTGGTATCGATTAACCGGCGCTATCGCCTCTGGCTGCAGCGGGTTCCTCGTTGCACCTATATTTGCACAGGAGTTGGTGGTGCGTGCAGTAGCACAGTCGGTAGTTCATTTTAGGGACGCTCGGAATGCCGATATATATTTTGTGCTCTGCCACGTAGGGGAGACTAGGGACAATTGTCAATTTTGAATAGAGAACTTTTCTCATGCCTCGTTAAAAAATATTAGGGCAAAGTGAATATCGGGTTACAGCTGTAACATTAGCAATAAGTCATATCAATCGGGTTACCTTCGTTACGAGGAGATAGAAGAAAATATTGAAATCGGCGTTGATACGTAACAGCCTCAACGGGCCGAATTAATGAGAATATTACGAATTCTTTAATACAAGACAATGAGTATACTTTTATTCCATTAATTGCTTAGAAAATAAAATTAAGAGAGTCATAGGAAAAGAAACGATAACCATATTATCTTTAACCAAACACTTTTTGCATCTGTGTACGAATACAGAGATGCGAAAAGTGTTTCCTATGTTTTGCATAATTACTTGACTCGTAATCAATGATACAATTGTATCGCGTTATGATTTTTCCCGATCTCCCCTGCTGGGACCGGGAACATGAAAATTGTTAAGTATTTCATGGAAATCCAAGGGAATCGACGATGGCTCGCCGGATTTCCACGCGGGCAATGAATCGCTCCTCGGATTCCCTGAATCGACTCCTCTTCCACGGTCCTGTCGATTTTCCGCGGTGTCCTCGACAACGCTTGGCAACTTCCGCAGACGATGCGTCCGAGAATCGGTTTCCGCACTTCCCGCGGTTTCCGCGACGGTGACGGGAAAGGTTTATCGGCGCATCGAATCGCTTGGCGTCGACTACAAAGCCCGACCGAGCAGACATGGAAGGCGCTCCGGGGAGGGCACGCAATGAATACCGCCGGAGAAAATATATGTCTTGCCGGGACCGAACTAAAAGTGAACCGGCATTGTTCGGTCATAAAGTTTACGGAAGCCGCCCGGGCAATATCCGAATGGCTCCGGTGAAATTGCGATACGGAGATATTGGGGTGTCTGCCCGGGCCGAGGCTCCTTTCTCCGTCCCCTTTCACCCTTCGCCTGTCTTTCTTCCGTATTTTCCCTCTCTTCCTCCGGACTTTTTCTGATACGCGTGTCCCCCTTCCCAGCCCTCGTTTCCCTAGATCTCCGAGAACGCTTGCGGATTTTGCCCTAGAAGTATCCACGCTCGAAAGACGGGGCTCGCTTTCTGCCAAGATCGGGACGGGTCTTCGAAGAAAGCACCCCCAGGGGTCGAAGGAGCGTTTGTCATGGGGATGGACATCAGCATATGGGACGAGATTCATATTGCAAGGAAAAAAGTAACGGCCTACCCTTGGAATGAGGTACCGGCCTAGGAGGTCTCGAGTATCACGCTTAAAAAGCCTTTCTTTATCGACATAATGTGTATGTAGGTATCCGATCGTGTGGTGGAAAGTAGAATGTTCGCTTACTGGGTGATTTCTTGATTAGCTTCGTACTCGTTTCATTATGCCAATATCTATGATCGGTCGTTGGGAATTAATTAGACCTCGCGATAACGACATGAATCGCGATTCTCGATTACTGGGCTCATATGGGAAAGCTGTTTCGTTGCCGCGACGACGGGCGCGTCACTCGACGTCTCGCTGTCATCGGAGTCCAGCTTTCGTTTCCCGTCATCGATCTCTGCACGCTTCTCGATGATCTCTCGAGTCGCGATCCGCGAGTAGGTCGATGGAAAGTGGGTCGATCCGAGCGGCAGTTTCGCGCCGATAATAACCGGCCAGGAAATGGGGGAAGCGAATCAAGGGGGCATTGTGCGGAAGATGAGATTAGTTTCCTCCTGGCGGGCACTCTGAAATTGTTTTCACCTCAAATTGCGATTTTCATTATCGCCCCCTCCCGTAGACGCGACCGCACTCCGTAATGCCGTTGCCACTCACCGAGTTCCGATCGACCGCGAGAGTTCATTAAAGCGCAGCTATCGATTAGGCGAACGACGTCGAGGGCGACACTTCGTTGGATCGACGTTTTCTCCCCCTGGCAATTTCCGTCCCCGACTTGCACCGGATTTTTGACCTCGCGATTAATTTCCAGGCGAAACGATCGCCTTTTGTGTTGTACAAGAGTGTACAGGGCTGATGTAAATGGGCGATGGAGGGGGTATCCCCGCCATCGTCGCTCTTTTTAGTGAGGGAATTTCTAAGCTTAGTTTGCGATCTCGTTAAACGATTATTTTTGTTCTCGACCTGCACCGGATTTTTGGCCTCGAGTTTAATTTCGGGGCGAAACGATCGTCCTTTGCGTTGCTCACGAGTGTGCAGGGTTGAACATAAATAGACGATAGAAGGGGTATCCCCTCCATCGTCGCTCTTTTGGGGAGAGAATTTCCAAGCTTAGTTTGTGATCTCGTTAAGGATTATTTTTGCTCCCGACCTGTACCGGATTTTTGGTCTCGAGTTTAATTTCGAGGCGAAACGATCGTACTTTTCATTGTACAAGAGTATACAAGGCTGAGCGTAAATGCGCAATGGAGGGAGTATCACCATTATTTCGCGGTTATCCCCTCCTTGTCTCTCCTCTTGGTAATGGGTATTAATTCAAGCTCATTTTTCGATCCAATGATTAAAATGTCCAACTTTCTGATTGGGAGACTTTCCTTATTTGAAAATTAAACGGCCTTCATTCGTGGACATGCACGCCGGGACACTTTTTGGTAACCATGAGATTGAGCGGGAAGAGCAATACCCCCGAAATGGTGAAATTAGCTGGGACGATCGACCGCAGGAGTGCATTAAAGCGCGCCATCGATTATAGGAGTACCATCAACGGCGACACTTCGCCGGCCGATGTTTCCCCCTTCTCCAGGGCAACTTCTCGATCGGGACTAAAAGCTCTACTTTTTAATTCGAGTTGCCCGAGTCCGAGGAAAGTTTCGCTGCGAAGCAATTGCCATCCGAGTACCGGGGATGTCTGCAGGAGGAGCCAGCTCCGCATGGGTAATCGAGTGGAAAGGTCCGTTTTATGGAATTATTGTAACATTTCATTATTGCTCGGTGCACCGCGAAAAAGTGGGGCAATCCGGGACTCTACTTAAGCGCCGATTCGAATCACGAGCTGCCTCTTCGTCCTAGATTTCTGCGAGAGGTCCGAGGTCGATACCGCCAACAATTGTCGCCCCTTCGGGCCGGCAAACTGCCCACCCTCGACCCTCCATGGCGCATTATGGAACGCCACACAGTGGGCATCATTCCACGGAGAAAGTTAGATCCTTAGGTCGCCATCTTATCGCGGAAATACCGCGCGCTTTTACGGCATCAGATACCACTTGACGGGGATTCTGCGTCGATTTAGACGTTTCGAGGCGACCGCGTTCTCTCCTGTGCCGATATCGATCCTGCCGCCAGTATCGGGACCTGGCGTTCGTGTCTTTGCGCAAATAAAGAGGGATGTGGGAGGGATTCCGCCCGCTCGGGAAATCGGAATGCACGCGAGGACAGAGGCCTGCACGTACGGCAGTGACCGGGTAGGATCCCGCAGGAAAGCCGGGCTATTTATTTCCTGTCAGGACTGCCTATACCCGAACGGGCGCTCCCGTGGTGGTTTCGCGAGCATGTATCCTCGATACCGTACATGCCCCTGGCAGCCGGTGTTACTGCCTCGTTCGCCGGTATTTGGGCGTGGACCTGCGGGTCCTTTGCCAATTGGCTGTCCGATATTCGCCGGTGAGGAATCGGGCCTCGAATGTGCCCGGCATGCGCGTTTCTGTGGATTTGTGAGTAATCGGGAAGATTACGATGATCACGTTTTTCCGGTTGCCGCTCGGTTAAGAAACCTGATGTCCGACGTGACGATTTTGGATCCATCTCGCTCACCTTTGCATGGAAAAACGATATTTCAACTCTAAGATCTTCACGCAATCGTGGTTGTTGTGTCGTAATTGTGATCACAATTATATCAGCGTCTCTTAGTTCCGATGATACCGCACCGCAGGCAAAACGTCGGCAAGACAACAAATTTATACGCGCTGCCCATCCGAAAATCAATTCGTATGAAAATGTTTAAACTTTAAGACCCGGACTCGTATCTTTCTTCTGAGGTTAAAGCGCGTCTTTTTGGCTATATCATGACTACGAATGAATGACGTATTTTAATACAGAACGTAGGGGATGAGGAGGGATCCCAGTAAAGGACTACTTTGCTGATAAAGCCATGCTCTTCCTGCGCTATGAATTGTGAATTATTTTTCCTTGACCAGACCAGGTCCAAACTGAGAATCGGAGCACTTTTCGAGAATAACCTGATTCCTCGAGTGATACGGTAAAGAAAACTTTACGAACTTGTCCTTTGGTACTTGCTCGGAACTTGATACCAGTAATGCATAGTTGCGACAGAGCGGATCAGAGAAGTGCATCTTTTGGCTCTGCTGATTTTTCGCGAGGCGAAATGAAGTTCTTTCGGGTCAAGAGAAGTTTTCGGTTCAGCTGAAACCGAGAGTCAGGGGAGGTGCTTCGTGGTTGTAATCCTCGAGATAGATGTAATCGCACGGGGGACTAGTTAATTCCCATGTATGCCGAGTTTCCTGTGTCTATCTAGAGCGGAGAACCGAGACCGATTTGCGAAGTGTCGCCGTTTCGAGGACGAGGATCTGCGGAAGGTCGACGGCTCGACGATGGTCCAATTTTGCGAACGCTCAGCCTTGGCTTTTTCCTGGTTTCTTTCCAGAAACACAGGGAAATCCGTGAGGCGAGGACGCGTCGGCGTAAATCCGCGTTCCTGCGCGGAGAGAAATAATTCATAGTCATTATAACAAATTCCACTTTCTTCGGCAAATGCAAGATCACACATTGAGAAAAAAAAAAAAAATTCATTGAACCAATGAAACATTTCTTTGAATAGTACCAAAGAAGTATTTGGATAATTCAAAGAATAATTACTTTGCTCGTACACAAATTCAAATAAAGTGTCGTGATTCCGAAGAAACGTTGCACTCAATTGATCCGAGTTTATTTGCGCCGAATAAGTATTTTGTAAGTTACTAAATATTTCTTCGGTTCAGTGAAATTTTCTTCGCGGCGTGAAAATGGATTCATGGAATGGAGCAACATTTTTCTACACAAATTTGGTTTTTTAGTATGGACAAGAAGGAAACTATTACTATTCCAATAATTCGTTGGGTGACCCAAATTATATTCACGTCCGCAAGATTCTTTACAAACAGCCGCAGACCATGTCACGGTCATTTCATTCAGCAACAACGATAATATGTTTTCATGCTGCAGATTTGTTTGCCAATTTGGTAAGAACTTTTCCTGTGGGAAGCTCTCCCATGGGTTACGTCTACGTTCGATGCAATTGCAAACGTTTTTGATGTTTGTGCAATTCTTACCACAGTAAGAGGAAAACTTTATCGGCAACGTCGTTCTTTCTACTCGGGGTGAAAGTGCGTCCTTTTTTCCTGCGTGGACGCGGAAATTCCCTCTGCAGGATCTCGAAGGGTCCGCGCAAGGCTCAGGGAAAAAGTAATCGCTCGGTCGGTGGAATAATTGCGTTGCTTCCGCCACGGAGAGGGCGGAAATTCGGGAAAGTCACGCGTCTCGACCCTCCCGGCCGAGTTACGGGGATTTTCTTTAAATTCCCCCGAAAGCTCTCGTACGTTTCTCTCGAGGTGAGGAGAGAGGAGCCTAATGAACCGGGGCAAAAAGTAATGGACTCGCGGAATAAATTCGGCGGGACTCCACCCTCTCTAGCCCTCCTTGGAGCTGAAGTCGGCCTCGAGGATAATTGCCACTCGGAATTCTCGCCAGAGCCGTTCGACTTTCAGGGAACACTTCCGCCCCAGGTCGATCCGACTCTCATCCCGTGGCGTTACGAACACCTGACGCGTCGAAGCGATCCAGTCGACCTCTCACCTGTGTGTCGGTTTCAAATCCCGCGGTGCAACTCCACGACAAGTCGGCCATGCCTGAATCGAAACGTCGCGAGGCACGCTCCTTTCATACGCAGTCTATAGACCCTCCTTCCCGACAATCGAGGAGGAACGCGACGTAATTGCCTCGCGCCTCGTCGGACTTTTATCTCTAGCGGCAAATATGGCGCCTCCGTGATTTCGCGCGACATTCGCGCTCCACTTGAGCCAGTTAATGTCGCATAGTTTTCCTGGCCGTCCCAGGGTGGCGCGTAAAGGACGTTTCTTTCCCGGCGGGCGTAAATTGCGAGTTCGCACCCCTCCATTGGGGAGGAAAGAAGCGGCGACTCCACCCGGAGAGGCGCACTCTCTTCTCGAGATCGCTTCGCCGTTCGACCGTCGCCGAGTCGTTTCTTCCGTCCAAAGCCGAAGAGGTCGCGAATAAACGAAGAATTGCGAGGATCCAATAATGCAGGGCTCCTTTCCTGGCCTTTGATCGTACAGCGCGGAGCGAGGGGCCATTCTTTTTTGCCTCTCGACGGGGCGGGGAGCGACGCTCCTCGAATCGGGGCGAGGGACAGAGAGGGACGGAATAAGCTCCCCCATTTGCCTTTGCAAGCAAACTTAGCAGCGTAAGCTTAATTCGAAATAGTTTTCCTCCCTGAAATCCCTTTCTTGCTGTATAGGCACTGTTCCCACGGGCGCGAGTCTTGTCCCGGAAGTCGCTTTAGAGAATACAGATTCCCGAGAATGTAGAAGAATAGATCCTGGAGGGCACCTCGGACGGTCCGAGGACTCGATCGCCGCTCGATCCGAAGCCCAGCTTCCCCCAGAGCTGGTTCGATCCTCCGGGCTTAATGAAATTTAATTAAAATCGATTAAACGGCTTACTTCCGCCGACTCGTGGAAACGAATTACTCGAGGCTCGATGTCGGATAGTCTGGTCCCATAAAATACAATTTTTTACGCGGACGATCGTTAATTGGAATTACGATTTTCGGATAGAGGAGACTTCGTTGGACCAAGGAAGCCCCGGTTCTCTCGAACGCCGATTTAGCTTCCAGTCTGGCGCGACAGACCGTTTTGGGGATATCGGGGGTGGCGGCTGGTTTATCGTTCGTAAAAGTCCCCGGGATCCTCGCGAACGGCGTGTTCCATATTTGCATAGACGGTAAAAAAGTAGAGTTAGGTAAATCCACCGCCCTGGGCGGGCGCGTGGCCCAAATGGTTTTATTAACGCAAGCGTCACTCGGGACGCGCGGTACGTGGGTCCGTGTCTAGTTTAAGCAGGATTTTTGCATTTCATTTCTCGTTACCGGGACTCGGAACGCAGCGTTGATAGTTGTACCGGCCATCCCGTCGGTACGCGCCGCATTCGCGGGATTGCAGTTTCGCGAGTCCCAGTATAATGGAATGCACGTCATAGCAGTTACTTCCGGAGTTGGGCGGACCCCCTGGGAGTAGCGCGATGCGGTGCGGCACTCCCCATTATCAGGGATTTCGATTTATGTCGTGTTATCATAAGGGATGTTCGGCACGTTTGGACGGGACCTAATTCGGGCTGCGTTAAGAGATTATTGTCGGGCTGTGCGTCGGCTCCCGGGATCGTAGCCTCGCGAATTCGGTGCACGTGCAGTCTCGCCCCTCCATGATCGAGCTCGTAATGCGCTCGCGCGCATAACCTACACTATGCGTTTCAGAAATGACGGGATGCAACGAAGCGCTGTCGGTGGACACAACGGCACGCGCGGCGAGTATTTTTTAAGGGCCCATAAATTGGAAAAAACGCGACGCGGGCACGCTTGCGGGCGAAACGTCAGGCGGCGCGCAGTTTGCGCGAGGATTTTTTATCAGCCAAAATTGGGAAAATTAACCCCCTTCCTGCGTGGAGCCCGAAAAGGGACTCTTCCCTGTGGACGGGGGAATTTTTCCAGAGATACCCCGGGCTCCAGATTTCTACCTGGCCGCAAACCGTGCCTATAACCGTGAACGCTTTTTGCCGTCCGGTTTCTCCACCTGCCCGCGGTCGGCTACCGGTTCCACTGGTTGCATCCACTGGTTTCCGCGTTACGCAAAAATTCACCCGTGAAAGTTTCCCGGATGGCCCCCGAAAACCTGTGCGGGGGCGACGCCGTGCACCTGCGGCTCGCATCCGTTCATCCGACTCGAGGATACCGAGCCCCTCGAGAAAACCATTTCGTAAGACGGAGGCGCATCCTCGACTCGATTATCCTCGAGAGTCGAGCGGAAAACCGCAGGTTTCGGGCCCGAACGGAGACACGGTTGCCCTCTTCGCTTTCACCGGCTCGTCTTCGCCGCGTTCCGCGATTTCCGCTCGGTCCGGATTATCCGCATCGTCATTTCGATCCGCGTCTCCTATTCGATGGCTTAAGGAGGTCGTGCCCCGGAAACCGCGGGCGCGGGAGGATGGCATTTCGTGGCGGAAACGCCGCCCACCTCTCGTGCCGTTGACTCATCCCTCTCACCTACTTTTTCACCCACCGGTTGGCCGAATTCGGGTCGCCATTGTTTAACCAAGTTATTTTACGCCTTTTTTTTTTTCCTTCGCGCGAATTAGCCCACCGTTGATGGTCCTGTCGGGCACTGGATTCCAGGTGATACCCTCGCGATCCTGGAATCGAGTCACGTAGCCGTCGAAACGGTGTCGGATGGGGTCGGGTGAAATTCGAAGCCGGCGAGAGTACTTCCGCCGGAAGGGCGCTGATTGATCTCGGGTGAAAAATTGAGTTACTTCAAGGGGCGCGACTTAAGCAGGCGAGCGCTTATCGGCCCTGGGCGATTGACGACTGGTGGCCCACTTCCGCGGAAGTGGTCCAGGTGCGGGGGTGTCGGTCCGGGACGCCGATTTCCTCTCCTCCCGACGCCGAGCGTTCCCACCTTTCTCGCGCCGCGACGCGCTTTCTCCGCCGGGACTCGTCCGAGCGAGCGTGCGGCCTCCTCGCGCCAGAAACGCCGCGATTAACTTTCCATTTCGCCTTAGTTTTGTTCAACTGTCGTCCAGGCTCGACACTTCCGGCCTGCCGGGGGTCGTCGATGAAAATCGATGGACCAGAAGGTGGAACCCTCGCCCATCGCCTTAATGCAGGACATTGTTTATCACGTTGGAAGGGACAGGGGGCCATCAAGAAAGAGTCAATAGAATGTTACTAAATAGCGTTTATAAAAGTTCCCGCGTTGGAAGGGAAAAACCTTAAAGTTGAAGAAAATTATTGGATATTCTTAATTGATAAAAATCGATGGACCAGAAGGTGGAACCCTCGCCCATCGCCTTAATGCAGGACATTGCTTATCATGTTGGAAGGGACAGGGGAGCCATCAAGAAAGAGTCAATGGAATGTTACTAAATAGCGTTTATAAAAGTTCCCGCGGTGGAAGGGAAAACCCTTAAAGTTGAAGAAAATTATTGGATATTCTTAATTACTCTTAATTAATCATTCGCAAACGCCATTAAGCGTTCGGAGCTGATTATTTTAGGTATGGTTATTTTCATTTTTTGTCACGGTGCGTCGCGAAGCAACGTATCATGGTGCTTCACGTACATTGATAAAAACCCCCATGTAAATTTACATACTCCATCATTGGTTATTTCGATGCCACGATAAATTACAGTAAAATTATATTGTCTCTGTAATATCAGCATCTAAGTTAAATTATAGAAAATTATAATGTAATTTTACATTAAATTCGAGTAAAACCGCACCAATACGGTAAATATACAACATTAGGTGTATCTATACACGTTCTAATTCGTAAGTCTTCCATTTTACGTTCTTTCTATGTGAAACTTAAGGTATGAATTACGTAAAAACGTATGTCAATTTCCATTGATTTTTATCAGTGTAGCGTCATAGAGAGTCACGAAACGTCGCGGAACGTCACGTAGCGTCATTCAGCGTCGCAATGCGTCACAAAACGTCGCGAAAAGTCACGTTGCCGAATTAACGAGAACGACGACCTAGGAAATTCCCTCTACTAATAGCACCAAGGGACACTCGTGTCTACTGGTTTACACCTGTGGAGTATTCGACATTTTCGGAAAGGTCTACAGATTTTCAAATATTAATAACTCAAAAATTAAGACCGATCGAGCGACCGCTCAGACACACGTGTCTTCATATTTAGACTCTGCATTGACTCGGACAAAGCTCATTAAATCCCCAGCCCGATCGATGTGACACCTCCCCGTTCGTCGAATCGACTTGGGTATGCTCTTCGGATTTCCAACATGGACCAACATCCTCATTACACCATATTCAGGGATATGGACGCGTCAAATCAAGCCATAGACTCCATCCTCGGATTTCTTTGGGCTCGAGTTCCGAAAAGTTTGCGGACTATCCTCCCCTTGGCCGCTTCTTCCCTTGATCAATAAAAGGTACGCGACGTACGCACAGTTCGAACCCAGAGTATCCGTCTTTTTCCAAGCGAATATCGTCACGTTCGTAAGGTTCGGCTCTCATATGACTTTGTCTCTCAAAGTGACATATTTCCGCGTCGCGTGATAAACGCGCGGGGGTTAAGTATCTCGTACAGCGGCGCGGCGCGCGCGGAGAGGGGCCGCGGCGGCGCTGGTGGTGGAGGGCCAGGTGGAGGGGATGGGACCTCCACGTCGCGTCTAGCGGAGACGGTGTCGGCTCGCGCGGTCGCACGAGCCTCAGTGTCGCTCGGGCCGCGGTATCGCGAGGTGGTCGGCGAGCAGCTCCCAGTTCCTGGCTCGTTCCTGGCGACGCATCGCGCACCGCGTGGCGGTCCTTTAACTCGCGATTCGTCGTCCTCGGCCGAGTCCCTCGCGAGTCGCGCACAATCGGTGACCGACGTCGGTCGGGTGTCCCCGAGGTCGGAGTTCGCGTCGCCGCGGTCGAGATGAGGTAGCGCGTCGATCGGCTCCATCCGGCCTCGGTGTTTCCTATACGTGGACGATGCTTCCTAAGAGAAACGTCGGATAGAGGAGGACCGGTCCAGGGGATAAGGCGTTTATCCGCATCGGGAGCGAACATAGGGGGAGGCGTCGCGGCGGGTGGCATCGCGATGAGCCCAGCTTCCCAGGGCGCCCTCGAGGTGGAGCGGTACATCGGCAGCTGCCTGATATCCTCAAACGTCCGGTCCCCGGGCGGTCACAAAATCGTCGCCAAGAAGTCCCCGGAGCAGGGCTTGCGCGGAAAGCCGCGCTGTTTCGCCGCCCAGAGCTACCAACAGCAGCTGGCCATTGAGCAGCAACAGCAATCGCATCAACAGCAGCAGCAGCAGGGTCAGCTGCAGTATGCACCGCCTGCCGGCTGGACTGGGGCGCCTCTCATCTCCATGGTCTCCAGTCCAAGGCGAAGCAGTCAGCGTTCGTCCCCGTCCCCCATCGGGCAGCAACAACAGCACCAGCAGGTCGCCGGCAAGGAGCAGGTGCTTCCGGGCCACCTGCAGAACGGCAGTCCCCTTTCCAGGCTAGCCATCCACACGCAGGGCGCGCCGCTCGTCCTGGCGGGTCGCTTCCACGGCCGCCCCAAGTCGATGGGCAACGAGGGTTGCATGGCCAACCCGGGCCCCGGGCCCGGCCACCCCGGTATCGGCAGGTGCCAACCCCCCCGACCTCTCAGGCCCGCGATGGCCGGAAACGAGAAGAAGCCCCTCAACCCCAAGGACTCTCCCCCGGGCGCAAAGGACCCCACCCCCGGCCCGGGCAACATCGCCAACATCGATTCGCTGAGCATCGCCAGCGACGAGAGCTCCGGGTCGAACAACTCGGAGAATAGCCTGCCGCGCATCATCAAGCCCCGGAAGCGGCGGAAGAAGGACCGGAAGCCGCCGAACGCGGGGACCGAAGGCGTCGGAATGCCGGTCGGAGGTGGGCCCGGAGGTGCGAAGCAGCAGGACGAGCAGGGTGGGATGATATCGGACCAGTCGAACGTCGTCACTCTCAAGCCTTACGTCCCGGCCTGTTTCGACAGATACGAGGCCGTTGCGGCAGCGACTCATCGCGGTCCGCATCGGCGCCCTCCGACTGTCGGCAGGGATGGATACGGGCGCGTCCAGACGGCCCAGGAAATCGCCGACACCAGGCAGCGGTACCACCATAGACACCACCATCACCATCATCACCACCACGTGCAGGTGAAAGTGCTCGACGGCAACCGCAACGTGTTGCCGGTGAACGGCAACATGATCGCGGGCCATGCCGGCGTCGCCACCGCCGGGCACAAGTTCGTCGCCCACCACCAGCACCGACCCGGTCAGGGGACCGCTGCGGCCGCGGCTGCGGCGGCCGCTGCGGCCCGGCTGCTGCATGACCTCGTCGAGGCCAGCGGCTGCGACGAAGAGATCGCCGACGGCCTCGGTTCCTGCCAGTGTCGATACTGTGATCCTTCCGGTCTGATCTGGGACGTTGACCGCAACGGATACTCGCCCTTCCTGACGCCTCCGCCGCCCCCGCCGCCCGCGCAGGGCGATTACGGCGGGGCCAGGTACCAGGCCGCGCCGATGTTCCTCTCCAGACCCCCGGGCCACGAGCGGGCCCACAGGCTGGAGCTCTTCGAGGAGGCCGCGGTTCCCAGCCAGCCTCCTCCCAGACCCCAACACTCCGACGTGCTCCTCAGGCGCAGCTGGAGCGATCCTACCAGCTACTTCGGGGAGGAGATCCTCCAGCCCAGTAGGGACGTTGGGGTCATCGGCGACCGGGGGCAGCTGGACACCACCAGAGGTGCCCGGAGCACTTGGCGAGGGGACAACGCCTCCGCGTTGGGGGTGATCCCTGCCGACCAGTCCTTCCCCTCGTCGCCGACGACGATCCCCTCGCAGGGCCTTGAAGTCTCCACGGAGATCGTCACCTCGCCCAATGGGCACAGGGACCTCGAGATCAAGTTCTACTCGTCGTCGCCCAGCGCCGCGGCGCACGAGGACAAGGCCGCCTTTGCCGATGGTGACGACTTCGCCGATATTTGGAGTTACCACGAGTCCAAGCTGCAGCAGGACTTTCGCACGCTGCTGCAGGCCGAAGAGTGAAGGCGACCTGGCGCCGCCGGGCGATGGACTACGCGTGCGCAATGACTATTTGGAGTCTGGCTCCCCGAGGATGGAATCCTGGCAGAAAATGGGATCGGCTGGGAACGGTCGGAAGAGGAACGTCGAACCTCGAATCCTGCGCTTCGGGGGCATGGGACGAACCAATTCACCAGGGATGCGCTTCTGACGATGCACGTGGGGGAACATCTTGAAGACCGACCCTTGAACCGGGGGCAGAGGACAAGATAATGGGGGTCGCCTGGGGTCGGACGATGGCCACTGCGACGAACGCACGGCTCGCCTATTGGGGATCGATCGCTGATCGATGCTGCCGGGAGAAGAGGCGCCCCAATTCCGACGCTCCGATCGCTACCGATCGCTATCAGGGATGAGCAGCGTCGTTTTCGGAGGGCCCAGTGGACCCACCTTCGCCACCTTTCGAGATAGCCGCACGACCAACAAAATTTCGTTTTATGGCCACCCGTAGCCGCTGCTTTTCACTCTCCCTTAGAAGTTCAAACACGATTCCGGCGCAGCGAGTACGAGCGGGACTTTCTACCATACTTTCCACGCGGGCACACTTTCTATCAGTGCCATTCTCCTTTCTCCGCGATCGCGGGGCCTGCCGGCTCCGGAGGGGGAACCTCGTGGAACACTTACATACGAATGCTGCTCACCGAGTGTAGATCTCGAAGTCGGACGACGTATACGACGAGAACGTCGGATGGACGCGCAGGAGTGGCCGACCTGTGCCGGCGAAATTCTTCGTTACTGATGCGTGTCTTGCTCTTTCGGGCGCAAGTGATCGGCCCCATTGCGGTGCTTAGTTTTGCACGTCGGACCTGCACCTTTGGAAGATAACGCGACGTTGCCCATCCCCGTCACAGTGGTTCCTCGTCTTCGCTTCGGCCCCCCATATCGCGACTCGGTGATGCTAACGCGGAATCGGAACTCGATGTTCCTCGGTCGCGTTTTGATCGGGACTCGATCGCGACTCGATCGAGACTCGATCGCAACTCGATCGCCAGTCGATCGCGACTCGATCGCATTTTGATCGGGACTTGATCGCGACTCGATCACGCGTGGGTATCGAGTCTGTCGCGGCTGATCGCGCGCGATCGGCGCGCACGGTAGCGGCGGTCGTTGCCTCGCCGTCCTCTTCCTTTTAGGTTAGACTAGACTAATGCGATCCTGCTAGCGTACCGATGTCTGTAGATGTGTTTAGGAGTCGCGCGAAATGGTCCGTCCTCGTCGCTCGAGCTCGCGCCGTCCGCGGAGGAGGGACCCGAGGAATCGACCTCGTGCACCCCTGACCTCGGCCTAGATCTCGATCCAGCCCGCGAGTCCCATCCAACGGTCGGGTGAACGTTGAAGGAATGGTCCCTGGCCGAGTCGAGCCGAACGAATCGACTTCTGTTCACGCGATACACGACCTGTATAATTACCACCTGAGAAATCGGCAGAAATCGCGGCTACTTGGAATCGTCTCGCGTCCGCTGGTCCAACGAGACGATTTCCTACAGATCTACGGATCGGCTTTGTAGATCGAATTCGGATCGAGTTTTAGATCGAAGTATTCGTTACGAGCATGGTTCGGGGAGAAATCGTTGTATTTTTGCTGTCCAGGTCGAGGAATGGTACCAAGATTTTGTCGGGGAAGTCGAGATCCAGCGACGGCGCCGACTCGTTTAACGGCGCGATTAATCGGTTTTCCGTGATATCGATAAATGGGCTGTTCTAACGTTCACCCGCGGTGACCTCGCTCGATCGTTTTTGCTAGAAATGGATTACCAGGACGGACGGTTTCCGTTGGTCGAATCGATGGGGCGATCGACCGGATCGACTCTTGAGCTTATTTATTTCACGGCTCGGCAAAGCCGAGCCCACCTGTCCCTGCCCTAACGTTTCCGCAGCATTTACCGATCGCTAAGCTCTGCCTTGCCGCGCCCTGTAGGCGCACGACCCCAAGACCTCGAGATCTCTCCATGGTCTCTCGATTTCGAGCGCGTACAGGTCTCGGAGTACTCCCGACGCGTGGGCGGATAAATCGTTCTCGATCCGCCCACGTGGCAGGGTGGCGCGATCGTCACGATCGATCGATCCATCGATCGCTCGCGGTGCACTCGACGGGTCGGTCAATGGCGAGCCTCGTCGCCTACCATACGGAATTTCATTCATTGAGCTCGGAGAGGTCGAACGGCTCGTTGAATCCCGAGTCGAAGAGTGGCAATCGGTATTGGAAAATTGAAATTGTCGTCCTCGACGTTCCTCGGCCGGAGTTCCTTGATTCTCGCGCCTGGCGGATGATCGCTTCCGGCTTGGCCGGCACTTTCCAAATCCTGTTTTGATCTCTTTTGTTATTTTTGAGGGAGAGAGAGTCGATGGAGCACTTCCGGCCGGTCCCCGAGGTGGAGGGGACAATCCGATCGCTCGAGGAAGCACGCTCGGTTTGCGGCGATCGGCGGAATCGGCTCGGCGTTAAACGAGCCGGAAGCGGTCTATCGGCCGCTAACGAAGGCGTGCGCGAGCGGGGCGGGGACGCCGGAAGTTCGGGCGGAAGTCGCTATCGCCGCGAGATCGGCGCGAATCGACGAATGCTCGGCGCGAATCGCACGCGACCGCCGATATCGATTACCCTCGACGCCGGTCCGATAACGCTCGCCCGATAACGTGCGCCCGATATCGCGAAAGTCCGCCGATCGGGTTTCCGCCCGGCGACGCGGCGGGCTCGAAATTCGGATCGTTGGAAAAATCCCTCGTCACGTGGACGCCCTTGGGACTCCACTTTCGGAGCTTTCGGTCGCCGGTTGCGAAATTGGGTCGTCGGCCCTTTGTCAAATTCGAGCCCGCCGTTCACGAGCTCACCCGCGCAATTAATACAAGTCCAAATTAGGACGGCGTATCGCCGACAGGACAACGGGTCGAGATTGCCTCGTGCCGTTCGCTTTTTACACTTCTTTATTTTTTTTATACCGCGCTTTTTGCATCTATACCTCGAACGTAATATGGACGCGATTGTGGACAGTCGGTTAGTTTTCCACCGTTTTATCGGAAAGTGGAGGCCGCCTCGCGCCGGGGATGCGGATTGACGTTTCGCCACGGAAATACTGTCCTTGGGGCCGCGAACGATAGGAATGCCGGAGGATCTTCCTTCCCCTTGCTCGTGACGCACCTTTCGAATTAACTTTTTTCCCCGTCTTTCGAGATAGACGTCGTTGGCTCGTTGCTACCGGCAGTGCAGGAACGTCCACCGTCCATTTTGTAATCCAACGCGAGGACGCCCGGTGGGTTTTGAGCGGTTCGGTCGCGATTTCGTTTCTTCGCTCTCCCTCGACCTAATCGGAGGTATCGATACTAATGGCCGTTTCGCGTTCGTTCTTCCAAGCTAGGTCGAGGCATCTTTCTCGTATCGACGTCTCGTCAACGTGCTCCACTTGGTTGGGGGAAACTCGACGGTTGCGAGAGCGCGAATCGGTCTCGAGAGAAGAATCTATTATCATTGTTCATTCGTTGTTCAAAGCTACGTCGAGGCATCTTTCTCGCACCGACGTCTCGTCAACGTGCTCCACTTGGTTAGGGGAAACTCGACGGTTGCGAGAGCGCGACGCTCGGCGCGAATCGGTCTCGAGAGAAGAATCTATTATCGTTGTTCATTCGTTGTTCAAAGCTACGTCGAGGCATCTTTTTCGCATCGACGTCTCGTCAACGTGCTCCACTTGGTCAGGGGAAACTCGACGGTTGCAAGAGCGCGACGCTCGGTGCGAATCGGTCTTGAAAGAAAAATCTATTATGGTTGTTCATTCGTTGTTCAAAGCTACGTCGAGGCATCTTTCTTGCACCGACGTCTCGTCAACGTGCTCCACTTGGTCAGGGGAAACTCGACGGTTGCGAGAGCGCGACGCTCGGCGCGAATCGGTCTCGAGAGAAAAATCTATTAGCCGCGCATCCGCGTCCGTCGACGCCGATGCGATCATCACAGGCCGTCATAAAAACGCCGAAACCCGCAATTATGCACACACATGGACGCACCTACCGGCGTCTCTGTCGGCGTGCAACGCTACGTGGCGACGTGAGCGTCGCGGCGCGCGTGGATGCCATTGTGCGGCTTTCCCTCGCTCCTTCGGAATGCCTCAAATCACATATCGCTCTTATCCGCGAGACCCGTAATTTCACTCCACGTACCACTCATGGCCGATTGCGTACCGTATTTACCGTGCAGATAGCTCGCAGATTTACCTTTAAATATGCCGGCGTGGAGGCACGTCGAGACGGCCCGGACGAGCAGAGCTCGAGATGGGGAACGGGAGAGCGTCACATGTGCACTGGGCGAAAAAATCATTTTCTAGAAAAAAAAAGAAAATAAATAAATTCTTGCATCGAATAGATCGTTACTGGCCTATTGTCGACAGAGGGGATAGAATAAAATTAAAGCAAATTACAAACAGTAACAGTTACATTTTCTGAACTGCATAACTTGCTTCAGCCAGTGAAAGGCTTTGAAAGGATGAATAATGTTCTTGTAACAAACTAGAGTTTAATAGAATTACTATTATGTCCGATGTTTTCTCCCAGACCTCGGCCAGGTAGTGGTAAACGCGTTCTTGCATTAACTTCAAACATTATTTATTCGGCATTATTATTTACGTTATATGAAATTCTAGATCGCTTGTGTTCACCACAATAGTCAGTCCGAAAGGAGATGTAATTTTTATTAACATTCTCTCTACTTCGGATTAATGTTTTGTATATGGAATTCATTTCGCAAAATCATTTTCATTAGGTGTCAACTTGTCATTGTGTGGTTTGCAACATTGAGGATTCTTACAAAATCGATTTTACTGGCGCCAAGAAATTTGTTTGGCAAGAGACATTTAGATTACCGCAAGGAATTAATTTCCCCTGGAAAGTTAGTTTTTCGCTTAGAGGGTGCAGACGCTTTTACTTCACATCGAAGGTGCTTTGATTTCGGAAAAAGGGTTGCAAGCGACGAAAAGGTTGCAGCGGGAAAGATCGATCGCTGATGGCTCGACATTGGGAGTTACAATTGCTCCAATGTGTGCATTAATACGGCTCTTTCCGTTAATCCTGGAAAGTGATTCTGGCTGCATTAACGGGAAGACGCCGATGAAAGGATTGGTGTAGGATTGTTTCATTAGAAATTCCGGGCCGTTTGCAAAACGCGGTCAAAGCCTTCGATCTGGCCGCTCCCTTTTATTCGCGGGTGTTATGGAAATGTGTCCCTGGTCGGAACTTCGCGGTAACGAATCTCAGGCAGTCAAATGCAAAGCATGTTTGATGTCTGACGGAGGCTCCGAACTGAAAGGCACATTCATACTCATGCAAAGTTACATCCCGATGGGTTACCGGTGGCCAGCCAAAAGCGGGGCCACGTTTCTAGCGGGAACGTCATGGCGAGTGTCTTTTCGCCAGCACGTTGCATCTTTCCCGTCCGTCCTTCCCACCATCCGAGCTCGCCGTTAACGTTAAACGATCGAAATCGAGAGACGACGCCAATTTCCCTACGCGACTTTGCCGACTTTTCGAGGTCCCTATTCGCGTCTTGCGACCTGTACGACGTTTCGCGATCCAGAGACTAAACTTCACACAGAGCGAAAGAGTCGATTTCTCCCCCGAGATGCGCCTACGATCGCGAATTAGGCTTACGACTTTGGGGTATACTGGGATATACCACTTTCGTTAGGGTGAAATTTGTTGATGCCGGCTGAAAATCCGCCATGCCGCCGCCGGGTTTACCGATGCGTCTTGAGCGTCATCCCCCGAAACGCGGGACCGGATTTCCGGCCAAGGCGACAGATTTTATCGTAACAGTCCTATCGTTCCAGTTTATTCTTTACAGTCCTTGGCACCTTGGCGTGGGATGTGCCGACCTCGTCCTTCTCCTTGGGATTTCAAAGGCGTCGGAACGCGCGAACGTCCGGCACGAGGCAAACGCGTCCCCGTGTTAGGCTCTCTTCGGTGTGTTTCTAGGCTGTAGTTCCACCGTGTCTCCGGCATTAATCGAATACTCGCACCAACTCGGAAATTGCACCGTTTAACTTGGCCCGGAGTTGACTCGGCCCCTCGTGTACATACGCGGGTATACATGTAAGATAGAGAGGTCGCGCTCGCCGCTCTTCCCAAGGCAGGTCCTTTGCGTCCCCGTCGACGAAGAGGAGAGTCGGGTTTTAGGCTCCGAAGGCGTCTCCTTCGTCAAGTAGGAATATTCGGCGGAAAGAGGAATCCCGAGAAACGAGCATCCGAGCCGATGGTCGTTCTTCTCCTCGTGTGCGTCGATGGGGCGAGGTTCCTCGCGTGCCTCGACGGAAGCACGCCATCCCTAGTTGTCGTAAATGTTGTGTTTCTCCGCCGCGATACGCACGTCGAAGCGAGCCGTCCGAGGAAAGGAGACAAAGGGACCGGGCTCCCGGAACGCTTTGGCGTTTCCTCGTTTCCTCGCTTTCCGTGGCCGTCGACCGACAGAGGCAAGAGACGCCGGGCTGCGACGAACCGTTTGTCTTCTGCGACGCGCCGTTTGTAAAATGCGTGGAGCGGAATCGCCGGGGAAGCCTCGCTGCCGAAAAGTGGAGGCGGTGGGAACGTGCGGCGTGTCCCTAACGTCCCGAAGGACGAGAATGGACCCAGGGGTATCCCGGCTTCCCTTCCGGCGCCCATCTTTCCTTGTCGGGGGGGAAGCAAGGAATGCGCGCCTCGGCTCGCGGGATCGATCCCGATGATCGATCGTCTCGCCCTCGACGACGAACCCGGATGATCGTCTCGTGGAACCTCCATTTCCGGTCGCGCGATTTCCTGCCTCTCGCGGCGCCTACAGAGCCGCTGGTTGCGATCGACGGGTATGCCCAAAAGGGTGGAAGTGCGTAATTTGGCCGCGACGCTCGATCGGAAACCCGAAGTGCGTGCCTTGGAACCTTCTTTCAAGGATCGAGCAGCCCGGTCCTTTGTTAGGGACGCGACGAGTCGAGGATTTCGACTCGTTACATCCGAATCAACTCGATTATTGTACCTCGAGTTATCGGGACGAACGAATGGGACTTTCAAGTGGGAACGCGAAACCTGAGTTACCTACTCGTTATTCGTTTATTCTTACCGTTTTCCTCGCCAACTCGCAATAAAATCGATTCGCTGCGCCGAATGTATGCGGTACCCAGTCCCCGACTTGAATTCAAACTCGAGTGGGGGATATTTTCGAACTCGAGTAGCTCGACTCGATAACGTACTTGACTCGTCCTGGGCAAACGCGTTCGCCTTCCCGCTTGAATTCTCATTCGAAAGTCGAGTCAGAAGACTAGATGTTGAGCGAAGTGCTCGAAATCCGTCGCGATTACCGTCGAATCTTCTTCGTCGATCGCGACCCGGACCGCCCCGAGATCGGCAGGAGTCGATACAGCCGAGGCGAACGAACGAAAACTGTGATAGCGATCCGACGTGCTAGACTAGACGTAAGAGCGTCGGCGAGGACGAGAGCTGCGTCGCGACGCTCCCCCATGGGAACGTCGCGATCGCTCGCGAGATCCCTTCGAGGCCTCGCGACGTTCTCCGAGGGAGACGCCTGGTTGCACTTTGTGCGCGTCGTCGCAACCACGAGTCCACAGAGGATGCATCGTCCTCGAGTCGGCCAGAATCCTACCGATACCCTCGTGGACCCGAGTGCCTCCCGGGTGCCTACGGTGCCACTTGTGTACAAAGGGTGGCCCTCGTGTCCACCATCGTACCCACCTCTGGTGCCAATCGTCCCGCCGAGTACCATTTTCTAATCGCTAGAGTAATCGAACTCCACGAGGCATTTGTCGAACTCGATGTACATTGTCCGCAAACGCGCCGATCTGCGAAAAGTCGCGGCAGAGTCCATTTGTCAGAAAGTGCGTTTCCCGCAAGACCGGCGATAACGCCTGTGTATGTAAACGAAACGCGTCACCCTGTGCGTTTTCGCCGCGTATGCCGCCGCATCCCACTGTAAACGTTTTAACCGGCACGGGGTGACGCGTTTCGAGCTCCTCGGCAAAACCGGCTTCGAGGACGACGTTCCATCCGATCCTGCGACTGGCGATCCGGGCGCGAAACCGGAGCGGCGAGTGCGGGCAAACGGAGCCGAAAGTGGACCACGAACGGATTCCGCGGACTTCGCGCGTGGCCCTGGCTCGAGAGGGCCGGGGGACGGAAGGGCCATCTCGAATGTGCGATTCGGCAGAAGAGAGACTGTCCCCCCTCTACGTTGGTGGAACTATTCGTTGCGGTTTTACAATTCGTGTTTTTTACTTACTTTATGTCTAGACTCTTCCTCTCAGCCAGTAATAAGATGGAGTACAGTGAAATAAAGGAAAGCCAACGTACCGTTTGTAAAGCGAGCCTCGTTCAATTGCACCCTTCCCGACGGGCAGCACGCGATATAAAAGCTTTTATCACGGTGTTTAGCAACACCCGGCACGCCGGGGTACACGGCCGCGCACTCCGGGATTACACGGGGAGCGCGCCGTCCCGCGAAATGACGTCGTAATGATCGCGATAAGTGCCGCTTACGTTTCTTTGATCACGCGTCTACCGGGACGCGTTTCACTGTTTGCGAATGCAGGAACGCCGTTTACCCGGGGGAGCGGCTTCCTCGCGGAAGTTCCGCGGCGCTTCCTCGGCCCCCCGTTAATGTACTGCGCGTTCGCTCGGGCGGGCGCGCGAGTGCGCCGTTAAATAAAATCACTTGCTCGTAACCTCCCGGGGTATCGGCGGGGACGCGCAAACTGCCCGAATGCGGAATCGCCCCGCTGGTAATAAGGGAAATGGCAAATTGTTCGCCCGGGGAATCCGAAAACGAACTACGAGACCGCGACCCGCCTCGCCTTGTATCCTCTTGTTTCGTGTCATTTCGCCGCGTACTTCTCGGGGATGCTTCTGTTGGGGCGCCGCCTTCTTTCGGAGTCGATGCACCGAGCTTCCACGGGAAATAAGATGACTTCTTCGCGGGCCCGGGACGCATCGGGCCGGGCTAATTTGCATCGCACACGGAGCGCTCTAGAGAGGCGCGGCGACTCTACGATGGATAAGACTCTCGGCGTTCTCTTGGGCGTCCTCTTCGACGTCCTCTTTGGCGTCGAGGAGGTCTCGGACTCTTCCGGGGGCTCGACAAAATTGGAACGTCGAAGAGTTCCCCTTGGCTACTTTGTGGATCGACCGATCGACGAGGAATTGCTGCACTGGGAACAATGGTTCGACATTTCGAACGTTTTCGAATGCGAGTTTGTACCAAAACCAGAAAGGAAATCGAACCAAGGTATACCGTACTTCGGAGAACGCCATTTCTGAGGGAGAGGTCGCAGGGAAGTATTCAAGAGTTTAAATAGACGGTAGGGGGAGATTTAAGATCAGCAGAAATGTTGATACATTTGCAATGGCGCGCATTTCTACGAAGGAATGCAATTAGATATGTGCACGCGATTGGAAATCGGTATATAAAACGCATCTCAGCTTTCGTATACGTGTATTATGATAACCCTACCCTCGTACGTGTACCTTCGTTTACGATTGTACATGGATTTTTACATATGTTATCGAATGTTAACATGCAAATGATTTCCAAATTTAATATACGCGCCTACTGAAGTTCGAATACTTGTACGAGAGAGTTCTGAACGCGATCGCGTATATTGTATTTTGGGAAACAATTCGATTATGTTTATGCTATATTTCGAATAAATAGTTTTAATAGGGCGTCCACGTTGTGGTTAGGTGCAAACGTACCCTCTTCATCCGGATGGTTTCTTAAACGCGCGTTATGAATTAACCTCGTTAAGGCGGGGAACAGCCTCGTTCCGGAGTCGACTCAGGGTGCATCTCCGGCAAAGAAGTGCATAATTGAAACGCGCGCATTTCTGGAGGGGTTTTCCCGGGGCTTGTTTTCGACGTCCTCGCGGAGAATAGCTCCCTGTTTCTCTCTCCCTCGGCTGGAGAGACGCGTCCTCGGGCAACCCCAGGGTGCAGTTGCCTGTAAGTAAACAACGGTTGCTTTGCCGTCGCGAACTTTGTATGCATCGCGGGTCCGTGCGCCGAAGTCTATGTCGGCATTACGAGTGACTCCTGCCGACTTAATTGCCGCCGCTCGTGCCGACATATACGTCCAGATGCATCCGCTGCAAGGTAAACAGTCGTGCCACCGGGAGTGCAGTTGCATCGTCCCTCCGTATGCCGCGCTAAGTATTTGCCCTCTCCGAGCAAAGACCAGACGGCGAGAGGAGCCTTCCTGGACGAATTGGGTCTCTCCTGTTAATTTCCCCCCGTCGGCCTCCTCCCACCTGTCCGTTCATGGCCTTCGGCAAAATTCGACGCGGATTTTGTGGACCCAACACCTTGCGCCGAGTTTCACGGTCGCTCGACTTCCCGACTCTCGCCCACGTTTGATCAATCAGCTCTCGTTGACTTCCTCGAGTTTGCCGAGTTCCCTCCCGTCGTTGTACCGACCTCGCATCGGTGTTGCATCGACGTTGCATCGACGTTGCATCAACGTTGCATCGATCTCGCATCGACGTTGCATAGACGTTGCACTAGGTGTGAATCCGATACACCCTCGCCGGTCCCTGTCGCTTCGCGACCGAGAATCGGCCCCTCCCATCTCTCTTCTCAATTTTCATCGAGCTCTCCGCCTCGCCCAGTTTGAAATTATAACTTTCGTTATCTCGATCGGTTTCTCGATTTATTTCTCTCGGCGGGACGGCCAGCCAGAGCCGCGACGGCTTCCACCTAACGGTGAGGTTTCGTGGCGTGGATTTCAACTTCTACCCGGACACCGAGGACTCCTGATGATGCATTTCTGGGTCGGCCGCGAGATGGACCGTCTGCCGTTAAACTAATAAACCGAACGAGTCGGTCCATCATCTGGTCGCGCTAATATCCAACCGGCACAACTCGCCGTTGGCATAAATCTCTCCTTCATTTCCTAGAAGGTAGAGTACCTTGAATCGGCTCTCGTGCATTCTCCGGCAACGGACGTATTTCTTTCTCGACCGGCTCGCTCGACGGGGTCCAAAGAATTTTCATCTCTTTGAATGCCCTCGCGGGGGGGGATAAATCCAAAAGCGACGAAACGAAACCGCGCGTTTTCGCCATCCGAGCGGCTCGCGGCGTTTCCCGTGTTTCGGTGTAATATCTCGCGGAGCTTGGACTTGCGGTATTCGCTTATTACGCTCGGAATTCTCCTCGTCCGGCGGATTCGCGGGGCGATTTTCCGCCTTATGGAACGGCGTCCCCTAAAGTCCAAGTCCACCCCCTGCCCTGTCGCGGGCCGCTCCAAGGTCTGTTATTTCGCCCGGGGCGGGACGCGAAATTGCGGGGCGGGGGGGCGACGCAAAGAGATTCGAATGCCGGAGAGTCTGATGGAATGCGATCCATTGCCGCTTGGGCGGTACCATTTATTTGTTTATTTACTTCCGAGGCTTATTTACTCCACGACCGAGGCTCCCGAGTCTTTCGAGTTGCCGTTCATTTGTGCGCGATCGCTCCAATGGATCGGACAATCTGTCGGAAGTACGGGCTTTCCATGCGGATCATCTATATGTAAGTGTATTTTAATCCTATGCAATTCTATTTCTTTTTCACACAAAGAAGTAACCGATGTAATATAACATTTGTAGATAACACGATATTAAGTAACTATTGGGTTGTAAATTTGCAACGTATACATTTGTATGAATTTTACAATTTGTAAATAAATTCTCTGGTCGGAATGAAATTGTACGGATATTAAGATGCTTCAGGATTTACCAGGAAGGAAAAATCAAATAAGACTTGAAATATGTCGATGTATGGGTGTTTGACGTAAAAATCGCAAGGTTGAAGGAGGTTAATGTTGTAAAGAATGGAATTCGAGTCACCGTGCGCCTTAAATTTGAGGCCATCACACAGAATAGATAGTCGATGACAATTTTGTCGAATGTTCATAATAAATTCTTCCTTTCGTCTTTTCACTCGTTCGTGCGTGGTGCCCGATAAAAATCTATCGCAAACATTCCGACCGACAAAATTGTTGGCCATTCACTGTCTGTCAGGTGCGGTTCCACATGGAAATATATACAAGGTGCGGTTTACCTGTAATAATTAATGAAAAAATGTTCAACTAGATGCGTCGAATAGCGGAACGAGAATAGAAGAGCCCGTCGTATGTTATCTTATCCCTACGTCGCAAACAACAGAGTGCGGCTGTTATGCATTTGATTTATCGACCGATTGGCTTTTCAATTCATTATTGCAAGTAAACCGCGCACTGTAGATAAAGAAAAAGGTAGCGCAAGACTTTTCGACTACATTTTCTACGAGGGTAGCACCGTATAAACCGTGTCCACAATTTCCATAACACCCTAGATATCGATGGTACATATTTTTGTCAAGACAGACGTTATCAAGCCCCCGAATACTTCACTCGACCCATGTAATGTCATCCGCAAAAAAATGATAGAAAAAGACCGGGTCTTCTCCGGATTGGGTGTTTCGCGTTAGTTTCCCCTCTTTTCCCCGAGAATCCTTTTTTTTTTCTCGCGGGGAGAGAATCGTGCCAACTCCGTGTTTCGATGGGCGGTCTTCAAAGCGATTTCGACCCGGTCGGTCTCCTTTGCTAGGCAATAGGTGCAGCGGGAAAGGGTGCACCGGACCGGAAGTGCACGGCCAGCTGACCCTAGGGGACGATATCTCGTTACGCGTGCGTTCGATTTATCGATTTATCGGAGCCTCGACTCCTCGGGCGGGGTTGACGTCCGCGAGACGGCCGCGATTTATCGGGGCCCCCCGTCGACCTGGGGACTTTCTTTAGAATTTCTCCGTCAGCCATTCGCGTCGGATGTACTCCTTCCAGGGGCGATTTGACGTCGGGGCAACGTCGAATGGCTCTCTCAACGGGAAATGCGAAATTCGAGCACCCCACCGCGTCGGCCGATAATCGATGATTCCCTCTCCCGAAGATAGGAGATAGGAGGTCGCGGCACGCGGCGCTGCCGGAAGCCCGGAGATTCACCGTCTGCCGGAAATTCGGCCCGATTCCGCGGATTCCGGATCCCCGGGGTACTGACCGCTTATCGGTGATGGTCAGGGCCGGAAACCGCACCTGCATGCGGAAAATCCACGCAGGATGCGATCCCGCGTCTGCGGGAAGCTGCTTTTCGGCGTGGCGGGCAGGCTCCGTTGCCCCAGCCAAAAGGAAAAACTCCAGACTGGGTGCGATCGATTTTGCCGATTAGGGTTTCTTGTATCCGAGATATGGGTGGGTAAAAACCTGTCGGGGTAATTATTGACTTCCGCGGTTCCATTAATTTCCATCACGGGTATCGGTTGCTGGGAATTCCAAGTGAGGATTTTGCTACGCACCCACGGATGCTGCGGATCTATTTAACGGACCGAAACCCGCCGCGGTTGTTCCGAAAAATGTTGGAAATAGTACCGCACGCGGAAATCGCTCGATGCTACGGGGTTAGGGGAGACAGCATATTGACAAATGTTAAACAATTTTATTAAAAAATATACACGCAGCGATGTAAAGCTCAATAAATGCTCTTTTCATATGCCACGTTTTGGAAATGATGAAAAGCAATACACTGTATTAAAAAAGGGGAAAAAAAACGAGGACTGAAGAAATTTACTTCCCATAGTAGATTTTGTGTTTTAATTTTTTTTATAAGTAAACGATGCTGCAACAAATTATGTTAAGTACCGACAAAAGTCTGGGACACAACTCGGAATGTGTGATATAAAATGAAGAATGATGTTAAGCGAAAAAGAAAAAAAATGTACTAAACATTGGTCAATTTACTCCATAGGACAACTTGTTTCGGTACTCCCAACTCGTTACTGGTTTTCTTCCAGTAATTTGCAGCGAACGATGTTTGTTGGCCATTATTTCGGAGTTGGGGGGGATTTAAAAGCCTAAAAAAGAAGAAAAAAAAAAGAAAGGCTTCCTTCCAGTAATTTGCAGCGAACGAAGTTTGTTGGTCGTTATTTCGGAGTTCGGGGGATTTAAAAGCCGAGGCTGGATAAAACCGCCGACACCCTGTTTGCGATACGGGTTAACGCGGAGGATCCGCTCGAATGGGTACAGATCAACCGGATCGGGCAGATCGATAAGTCTTCCGGCGCGGAATGGCGCGCGGTTGCATCTCCGAGGAAATCGGTATCTCCTCTGTGGCAATTCAACGCCGATATCGAGTTTGTGGTACCGAGGAGATACCACATTACCTGCGGATTAACTCGATTAATTACCCGAGCGGCGTACCGAACGGGCGGTGCGCGCTCGCCCGCACTCCTGTCGAGGATATTCTGTCGCTGACTTGTAAACGCAGACTCCGACCAAAAGTCGGATTGAAACCCTCTCTTTAACCATTCAGGGTCGGACATTGTTTCTCGGAAAGTTCATCCGATTCCTCTCGAACCCCAATCGCTCCGGACTTATTAAGGTGATAAGAAAGGATCTTTCTATACGTATAAAGATCCGATAATATTGATAAAACTTTTCTGCAAGTTGGGTCCACCAAATCGATGGAAACATCAGCATGTGATTATGGTGACACTAAAGAGTTTCATTCTTGGTAGAAAATGTTACTTAGCCGAGACTAGAACCAAGAATACATATATTTTTTTTTTTTTTCAATGAAATTTCACGAGCACCACGTTCTTCCTTATACTCGTGAGCGTAACCGCTGGGCTATCGAAGGCCCGTGTCGAAGGAAGAACTTCTAATATATGTAGGATAAAATTTCAAGTGTCAGGATTAACATGAACGGTTGATTTATTAATAAATAATTAATATAAAGAAATTGAATACATTGCAGAGTACGTCTTACAGATCTCAAAAAAAAAGGGACTTGATTTTCCCTCCGACTTCGCTCGAGCTCTCCTCAATCAGAACTAACTCCCATTCGATCGTTCTCATCCAGCCTCACTCTAATTTCTTTCTCTCTCAATTCATATTCCTCACTCTCTCATTCCCACACTCGTCAATACATTTCTTTGTGCGGCAAAATTCCCACTCATTGAGTCACACGGCCACTCGCACCTCACGAACTCTCAACCATGCATAAACAGTATCACCTATCGAGCTGTCATTTAATCTAAATACTTCTCATTTCACCCCACAATCATACAAACATTACATTTCACTCTAACTTCTATTTAGTCTTATTCTTAATCTTTATTGGACCGCACAGAGCAGTGATACTACATATATATATGCTATGACCGCCACAGAGCCTCCATAATCACGTGCTGGAGTTTCTAATTATTTGATGTATACCCAGTTTGGAGAAAAGTTTTATAAATATTTTGACGTTTTTATATATATACTCTTTCATAGCACCCCAAAGCAAGGCCTGCCATTTCCACTTGCCGGAAAATTTCCAAAACGGCGCGGAATTTATTTTTTGCTGCTCAAAAGCCATGAAACGGGCTCCGAAAATGAAAACTCGGGTTAAACTCGTTGCAGTTTATAAATTGCTCGGATGAAGTGCCGGTTAGAGTGCGCCGCCTCGCTTTTTCCCCCGTTAGATCAAATTGGAGCATCCGCGCCGGAGATCACGACGGATGGCCTCTCGTCATCCGGCTAATTTACGGGCATCCATTCCGCATTTCCGTTCTCCCGAGCGATCGAGTCTCAAGGTCGGTTCCGATTGGAGGACCGGTTCGCCCCCTGCTTCACGAATTTGCGAGCCGTGGAGAGACAGGTGCGAGACGCGCCTTGCTCGGTGGAGAGAAGGGACCGCGATACCGCGGATTTATCGCATCCGAGGCGATTCGATCGCGCGGACAGCCCGGATAGCGCGGCCCATCCGGAGATTGCGTCGCGTGCCGCGGCAAATCGCCGCGGAAGGCAACTCCGAGTCGTCGGCGCCGTAAACTTTATCCGCCTCGTAAATTCGGGCCTATCGCGCCGTGCGGGAGTCTCGTAACGGCACAATGCCGTTAATGTTGCCTTACGCCGCGTAATTGCGGGGATAAGAGGTCGTTTATTAACATCCGCTAGCCGGCCGCGCACAGTGTCGAGGAGTCGGCTGCCTTATCTCACCGCTAACAGGTGTTCCTTAAAATTTCGGATAGGACGCCACGTACGGCCGTGCCCTTGGTACACACCTGTTACAGAGCCATTGATCTACCATAGAACGAAAGCAATTAACCACGCGATTCCATTAAGGGCCAGTAAAAAGTGCATTCATCTCGAGGGAACCGAACTCGCCGGTCGAGCGGGTGACTCGGAACTCGCGTGCTTCGAAACAACGTCTAGTCCAGTTTCTCGTCTTCGTTGAGGTATACCTACTTATGTAAAGCTCGATTACGGTATTCTAAGACTTTTCTAATTCATTTTCGCGGGTATCGGGCCGAGTGCCCGCGGTGCCTGGTATCCGCGCGGCCTAACGGGCGTTTAGCTCGGGTCGCCCTGCGATTCTCGCTCGCTCCGCGATTATGAACATCCATGCTGCGGCGTTTTCGCCCAAAAAGTGAAACACAACCTCGAGATACAGTATTCTCCTCCGGTCCCGTTAGCCCCGATACTCGAGGAGGGCGTTGCTCGGGTGACTCCGCATCGGCGATCGGGCCGAAGAGGAGGCGATGGCTCGCGACCGGGTAAAGAGTCCGTAAGGCCACGTAAACCCGGTCTCTCGTAAAACCTTCGGGCCGTAACCGAGGAGGCGCGCCCGCGAGGACGGAGATCGATCGTGCCCGGTGCGCTCGCTCTATCCGCACTTTTTAATTCCATCCTCGCGGTGACTGTTTTGCATGAGGCACTCCGCAACGCCGTTGCACAATGCGCTCCCGGCTCGGGATTCCCATTCGTTCCTGGGCTATTTACGGATTTCCATACCGCTTAACGGTCTCGCTCGTGGTTGTCGTCGACGGCGACGCTCCGGAACGACGGCGAGAGTCGAGACGTTCGAACGATTTTCCCCGTGTATCTTCTTAGGGGCCTTTGGCGATCGATCGAAGGTCGAACAAGAAAAGCACCAGACGCGATTTGCGCGCCCCGAGGACGCGATGGAAACCGCAGGATCGATTTCTCGGGAAATGTAAGGAAGTCATTATACTCATTATTCCGCCCTCTTTGGAGTAATCGGCGGTCTTAAGATTATACGAATGCGTCATATATGCATACCAAAAAGTTAAAATGTTTATAAAACTTTTCTCCAAATTGGGCGTACCGAATCATTGAATCATCATCATGAGATTATGTAGGTCCTAAGGAAGGACGCGATTCCCGTGAAATTTCATTTTTCGAAAAAGAAAAAAAAAGTGCATTTATCTCGGATAAGAACGAAAAGAAGACATTTTCTTTTGAAAATTGAAGTTTTACGACCATCGCGTTCTTCGGTAGGATCTCGATAATCATGTGTTAAAGTTTCAGGTAATTCGGTGCACCCATTTTGGGGAAAAGTTTTTAAATGTTTTCACATTTTTATATATATAAAAGGACCCTTTCATATCCCCTTAAGGGAAAAGGGACTCGTTCCGGCTGCAAGAATCTCGGCATATCTTTATTAAAAAATCGGGTCCATTTAGTATCTCGTCTTTAGTCTGGATTGTATTTAATTCTCTTATGTTTTTGCGGATATCTATGCACGTAGAACAGGTAATTGGTTCATAAAGTTCATAAAGTACCTGTAACGAGAAAAATGCTGCGTGCTTGTATGCGTCTTTGGTGTCCGGTACCCAGACTGGGTACGGGCGGATTCTTTGTTGCGCGTAATCCCCTAAGCTGCAACTACTCTCGAGTGCAATCTTCGGGTTGCATCTGGAATCGCGGTTTAGTTGCTTCGGCCCGAACAAGCTGGGTCTCCTGGCAAGGATGATCCGCGGGAGGCGATCGGCCGGTTAATTGTGCGAATAATCAGCAAACTGGATGCTCGCATCCGGCGATTAATCCGGGTGGCAATCGCTCGGACGTCATCGAGGGTCTCGCGCGTCGCCGCGTTGGTCTCGGGGGAGCGAGACGCTTCCGTCGTCCTCGTCGACTAGGAGGCGTCGCGGTTTTCCCATCCCCGCGGTCCCCTCCGAAGACGTCCTTTTCCGAAGTGTCCTTCGCCGGTGCATCGGTGCACCGGGTGCGCCGCATAACCGCTCCGCTTAACCCGACGCGACGCCGCCGGGACGGCTTTTCAATGGAACAAGCGGGAGAGGAAGAGGCCTGGCCGACGACTCCCCGAGTCAACGGACGTGTCGGGAGTCCACACCCTCGGTTGATATATACTCTCACTCGGGTCGTTTAGCGCCGCGACTCGATCGCTGGCAATCGAGAGTGCGGCAGAGGCGTGGTGGAGCCTCGCACAAATTGCCACGAGAGTTCGAATACCAATTAGGCGAGGCACCTCCTGCTGAATGAGTTGAATCGTTAGCGCGAAGTCTTGCTCCTTCCTCTGCCGGTCGCCATACCCCGAGTTCCACTCTTCCTCTTGGGTCCTGCGTCGATCCTGGATCGCGCGTGGGCCGATGAAAGGTTGTCCGTGAAGAATATCTCCCGCCGAAGAAGAAGCACCCTGGTTCCCCGGAGTAGACTTTGTCTCTTAGTTTTATCGCCGGTTGAGTTTAAAATCCCGACGACTTCCTTTTTCGTCTCGAGGAGTAGCTTCCTTTCCGGACCGGTCTGTCTCGACTCTCTTATCGCGTCTAGTCGCCTTAACTCAGGACGGTCATGGTCCTCTTTAAGCAACGGCGCGTGACGATCATCCGATTCTTTCGGCCGCGATGAGCGATTAAGACGTCCTGGCAATATCGGGTGCGCGGTGATTACCGTGGCGTTTAGTGAGTGCGGATTAACGGAGAGAAATATATCCCCGTTGCTGGGCATGCGATGATAAGAAGAGTAAGGAAGTCGGACCGCAGCCGATGACTCTTTGATCGGTATGAGACGATGTCGGGTCTTCCCCTCCCCGCCTTGTCGGCTGCACCAACGGTGCAGCTCGTGCGTGCACTCGGTAGACCACTTGGCGCTGCTACGCGATTATTGCCGATATATTATTACCCGACCGATTATTACCTCTTTAGAATCGGAATTATTGCCTCCTAGAGGCGTTTTAGTGCCCCTTAACAATTACCGTAAAGAATTACGGGATTTTTCTTACACGCCGTCGGACAGCTATACGGCACCGCCTCAAGGTTAAGCTCGAGCTTTTCCGCGTAATTAATCCTCTGCTTATTGATACCGTTGCACTCGCTCGGACGTCAAGCCGACGATGCAACGACGGCCTCGGACGAGACCATCGGAGTAAAACGACCGGACGATTACGCGGAGACTCGCCAGCTCCGGAAACGTTTCGCTGACTCGGCGAATGATTTGCCGGCGCAGTGAAATTACTTTTAGAAACCACTTTCTCGTCGCTTGGCTCACCCCAGGATGCGACCGTCCATCGGAGCACCGGCTGGTCGATGGTAATCCGATTTTTCAGCGGAGCCTCTTACGCGTTTGGCCGTTCTTACGTATGTAACTAGATGTTCTTCGCGAGACTTAAAGCACTCGATGGACAGATACCAGAATACGGTAAAGGACGCCCAACCTAATTCGAAGTCATGGATCACAAAGGTGTCCTTCATTTCTTGATCGGACCCATTTAGGACCCTGGGTAGGCCCACCAATTTCGAAATATAGTACGAAATCATGGCAGAAGGTCCCAATTCTAACGTTCTTCCAACATGGCGCAAGGATGGGAAGGTATCCATCGCGCAGATTTCAAGTTTACAATCTACCTAATCCATTTTTTATAAGAGTGACACACAAATTCACCATTTCGGGCGTGATACTAATGGGCAGAATTGCGTCCCCGAGGCTCTCCACATAGTCCTTCCTTATCCGAGCCGCGCGCTTTATCCGGCTTTGTTCCTTTGGGCGGCTGAAGGGGCAGCCTCGGTCTGCCGGTACCTACAACATGGCATGGTAGTAATAGAAAAGCGACGTTCCCTTCCTTCCCCGTCTTGCTCGTCCCGCTCTTTTTGCCTCGGCTTGCTCGCCTCGGTCCTCCTCCTCGGCGGGCCTCTTACCTCGCCGATCCTCCGGGAGCCGAAAGCCGCGGCTCGTCCGCTCGGTTTGCGCCCGCGGCTTTCTCTCGGTTCCGCCTTTTCCGCGCCCAGCCGCGTCCATCGGCGGCTCTTGGGCCATCGGCGCGATAATTAAGCTATTATTACGCGGCCCTTCCGGCTAGCGAACTCGCTCGCTCGCGCGCGCGCGCGGCGAAACCGCGCGTTAACGCCCGCGTCGCTCGGCCGAGGCGGCCTCGCGCGTTCCCTTTACGAGCCACCGGCTGCTTTTGCGCGGAGGTGAGACCGTCGGCACCCGCTCGCGTAATTCCCCCTTTTAATACGCACTTTGCTGCCGCACGCGGCGTGCCAGGTGCTCCGCTCTCGCGAACCCTCTCGCGACGCAAGAGACCTCTCTTCCGGCTCGAGGCGACGCGAGGATCACCCTCGTGAAGGTCCCGCTTCTCGAGATGGAGGCTAGATCCTTCAGCTGAGTCTTTCAGTTGCCGGCTCACGCGGAAGGGCCAGAATCCGGGGGAGATGCGTCTCCGACGACTGACGCAGGAATGAGTCCGGTAGGAGACGTGGAAGTAGCTGGGCCAGAAACCGCTTGCAGTAAGGTCGAGGTCCGATCCTTGGGATCGACACTTACCAGAGATACGTGGAAAAGTCAACGATTAATCCACGTTGAAAGTATACAGACCGTCGGCGAAGTTAAGCAACGGTGGGCGCGGTCGATCCTTGGATGGGGGATCGCGTGGGAGAAGAAAAATGGACAACTAGAAATGCAACCACCTACAAATGTTGTAGAGAAAATTCGCCTAAATTTAGGCTACCGTGGTCTTGCTGTGGTCAGGTCTTAGTTTTGGTCTTGCACTTTTTGCACTTTTGCAAGAAGACGAGCAAGATCGATTTTGTTCGCCGCTAGACGGGACCGCCAAGGCTGGCCTGTGGTCTGGCGCGGCCGATGGCGCCGACGCAGCGTTTCGTCCGGCGGGGACGAGGATCGTTACCCACTCGTCCGTTCCGTTTGTTCTTTATTCGATCGGTATCCCCATTCCGCGCCGACTCGGGACTCTCTGCCCCGCGACTTCCGCCGGCCGTTTTACATAATGGCGGCTTAACGAGGCGTCGGCGTCGGCACCGATGCCGGTGTTACGCGGTTATACGGTCTTGCGTCCAGCGGCCGGCAGAACGGAACGCCGGGCGTTCCGGACGGCCGGACGCCGTCGCGACTCCTGGAGGTCCACCCCGGTCAAGGGATTCTTCGCGGACGGGGGGATTCCTTTCGAGAAAAATGCGCCCTGAAGAATGGCGCCATACTTATCAGCGCACTCTTAACCCTTTGAGGCACGGGATTTTAGGAAATAAAAAGGCCCATGTTGCGCAGAAATTTTACTTCTTTTTAAATTGTACAAAGTTGGTTAAGTTTTATTAATAAAGGAATAATATAATATGAAAAGATAAAAATAAAAATAATAATTCAATTAAGTTTGTTGTTATAGGGTGGGACTCAAATAGTCCCACCGTGCATGTTCACGCATTAAAAAGATGGGACACTTTTAATACCATCGTGTCTCAAAGAGTTATGGGAGTTAAATTGTGAAATGTGTTCCAATCGAGATCAGCGCAAAAGAGAATAAACAGGAAATGTTTCTTTCCGGAGCTGCTTTATTTGACGTTTTACGAGGAATGTAAGATAAATATAGTCTCAAAATGTCTCAAAATAGCGAACTGGTTGAGGCTGGGTGTTTCTGACTTTTTTTTTTAAGTTCTACGCGATTCGAGCATATCGAAGAGAAACACAAAAGTTAAGACCGTTTTAGAGCCCGAATGAGATTATTTAAGAAGGGACGGAGCGAACATTTGCGTTCAAATGAAATCAACGATGAACGTGCAAAAAGCAATGGTGGTTCGAATTTGAATGATATTTATTAGAATCCGAAGTTCATATTCATCGAAAACCCATGCCACACTAGACCTTTGCTTTCCGACCTCCCGTCCTCTTGGAATCGTGTTAACTACGGAAAGCGATCTGAAATTTCCAGCGTTTACGAGTCCGCCATTTAGAAACATTGAAAAACTTGATTTATCTTCTTTCTCCATTTATCTTCTTCTCTCCAAAATATCAAATAAAATCGCCCCGTAATCAAAATATTTCTCATACAGTTTTCCTTGCAAGCGCACCTTGATCTTTCAGTTTTTCTTTCGAAGACACATTGATTTCTCAGTTTCTTCTTTAAGCGTACATTGATTTTTAGAGTTCTTCTTTTAAGCGCCCTTTCATCTTTACAATTATTCGTTTAAGTGCACTTTGATTTTCTCAATTATTTTAGCGGATTTTCACAATTATTTTAGCGTATTTTTACAATTATTTTAGCGTATTTTTTACAATTATTTTAACGTATTTTCTCAATTATTTTAGCGTATTTTCACATTTATTTTAGCGTATTTTCACAATTATTTCAGCGTATTTTCGCAATTATTTTAGCGTATTTTCACATTTATTTTAGCGTATTTTCACATTTATTTTAGCGTATTTTCACAATTATTTCAGCGTATTTTCGCAATTATTTTAGCGTATTTTCACATTTATTTTAGCGTATTTTCACAATTATTTCAGCGTATTTTCGCAATTATTTTAGCGTGTTTTCACAATTATTTTAGCGTATTTTCACAATTATTTTAGCGTATTTTGAAGCCTAACGCTTTTCTCAAGGGACCTCATAAGCAGGCCCGCCCTAGAAGACGCGGACGCGGCCCGGGGCACTTCCGTCCACCGATCGACTCTCGGATTCCGTTAGGGGTGAATCGCGATCGCTGGGTCTGCCCCTTCGCGCCTTTAAGCACCCCAGGATATTCCACCGCGACCTGGCGATAGCGAGATCGCGGCTTACCCCGTAGCCGCGAGATATCGGCGAGTGCTCGCGCGCTATAAGCCAGGAACTCGCCCCGGGGACGGAGATCGCGCGTGTTCGCGCGTACGCGGCGGTGCGTTCGCGCGAGTGCTTTCCAGCGAATCGAGTGTCGGCCCGCGATGGCTCTCGCCGATAATCGAGCGCTGTCGGCGCTCTTATTTCCGTCTCCTTTCGCCCCCCAGGTGGCGCGTCGCACCCTCTCGCCGCGGCTCGCTAATCCGTCCCGTTCGCGGGAAATTCGCGCCGCGCGATCGATTTCAATCTGCCGTCGCCCCGGCTCGCGGCAGATCCGTCGAGGATATGCCGGATGCTAATAACAACGTGATAAGTTGCGGCGACATATCGCCGAGATACGTAGGCGTCGGGCGCACCGCGAGTGCACGCGCATGCGTACTCCGGAAGGCTCCTCCACCTTGAAGGACGCGACGGGTTACCGTTTAGCTCGATTTCTGCGATCTTCTGCCTCGATCGATCGAATCTGCAAAACGACTCGCTCGTCTTGACTCGACTATTCCGTGACTTTGATGCCTGGGAAAATAAAAAGATATTTGGCACGCGTAAGTGTTCGAGAGAAATCTCGTCCACGGAAAGAAATACGAAGAAACTATCCGTCTCTCTGTCGTCGCGACGCAGTTTTCGCGCCAGGACGTGGAGGAAGATCAAGGTTAGCTGGATCTTGGCTGGAAAAGACCAATGCATGTCTCATCCTTGCAAATTAAAAGTCCCTCTGCTCGGACTAACCCGGGAGGAATCTAGTTCCTTTGATTGGGTGTAATGTATAGTACAATATCTTTTTTTAAGCCATGTTGAAGTACCTTATCAAGAGGGGTCATCCTAAACAAGAGCACGGCCCTTCCTTCCTCCACACATTCGTCTACTGGACATTTAATACCTTAGAATTATAGCCTACTTTGTATGGACAAATCGGCACTTTTATTCAGGTCCCGAGGTACCCAGTTCGCCTAACCGTTCACTCAATGGCGTTCCTTAGTCTCTGTACCAACACAGTGGGTACTTTTCTTACACTAGTATCTCCTGTATGATGGCCTCATCTTTTTCTTCGCATTTTCTAAGGGCTACGTCCCTTACATCCCTACACTGTTTTAGCCATTCTTGGGTCGACCCATCGACCATTGCCGATGGGAATGACCATTAGTGGTCCCGACAAGAACGCGGGTCTACGAGTATGGTCGCTTCTCTCCCTCCTTGTAGAATCTGGTAGAAGGGCTCCAGACTCCATCTCGCAGCCGCCGTCCTAAGATAGAAACTTGCGTGAGGTTTTTCGGCGCTGACCGCCGCGTCGGGTGTATCACACTTTGTAGGAATAATGGATTTTACTTGTCCGCGTAATACGCGTCGACGCTTGGCCGCGGCGGCGCGAGCACGTAGCCGCGGACGCGAGTACGTGCGTGCGTTACTTACGCGTTTACTCGCGTCGTCGTACGCACCTCGCGGCGTGTACGCTCGGGCATCCGAGTGCGTACGCGTCTGGGCGCATGGGGTTCCGCATAAAGGTGCAGAGACCTGTTAAATTATGCCGCTCGAGCCGCGTGCGGAAAGCTCGCCGTCAGGTGCGAGGTTATCGCCGAGGATTCCAGAAACTCGTGGAAAAGAATATTTATATGATATCGCGATAACGACCAGGCGGACACGCCGTCGACGTTAGGCCGTTTAGCGTGCGGAATTTTTATCGTTTAACCGCATGGTGCGAGGATTCTTTTCCGGTCCGATTTTGGGCTGCGGAAATTGTTGGCACAGGGCGCCGCGAGAATTCAACGGGGAAGGAAAGCAAAATCGCTCCCGGAGGAATTGGAGCGAGTCCGAGCTTCGGAGCGGCTGCGGGGAGCGGTGCGAATAATAAGTGCAGGGAAATAATGGTTTACGGGAATCTGGAGGCCCTTCTTTGCTCGCGTCGTTCCGCAGTGCCGGGGCCGCTGCGGCTGCAAAGGAAGGGAGCTGGGGCCGGCAGGGCACACCAAAACGTGGCGTCCATCTTGGTGATACCTGTTTTTAACACGCGATTCCTGATGACGCGGCTGACTTTGTGGATTTCGAGGGTTGGGAAAAAATGTGGTTCCTTGGATTTTAGTCGATTTGTAGACGCAAGTTTCGGACGCGTATGGGTGTTCGAGGTCGTGATAGAATTAAGGCGGTAGAAATGTGACATCCGAGGAGTCGATTGTTTACGACCCTTCTGCGGAATTGATGTACCACATCGTTTAAAAAATTTAACCACGCGAATATGGAGGCTTTAAAGCGAGTCCTGACTCAAATGGAATTGCACTTTTTTTTTTAAATAAAAATGTCTTTCTGGTTATAAACATATAAAATATGAAATTTCATGTGTGTTGGGGTCTTTCCTCAGGGCGTCCCTATTTACGTGGGGAGATTTCAAACGATTTGACTTTGCTCTTGTGTCATTGTAATGCAGTCGCGAGGCCATTTTCTTGCTTTCATCCGCCTCCAGGAATTCCGCCTAAGCATTTCGCGTTTCCATTTCCGCACGCGGCGGCGTCGTGACGAATCCCCTCCAGGGACCTATTCGTCGCGTCGACGTTCGGCCGTCGCGTTTGTGGAGCGATCCATCCGGGGTGCGCGGCATTTGTGCAGGCATTGCACTCGGTACCCCGAAACGTTTCCTTTGATCCAAAAACTACTCTCCCTCCTTTGTCCGGGAATGGTCGTTCGATCAAGCCGGGACTTGGGCTCCGGTGAACAGAGAAAAATAAACCGTAGGCTCCGAAGCACCTCGTCGATGACGCCGGCTCGAAGACCCTTGGCCCGAAGTGAAAACTTCGCTGACGAAGCAATTAATCGGAAACAATTCTCTGAAATGGGAAATTCGTCGGCAGCGGTATTAGGCGGGAACAATTCGCCGAACCGGGGAATTCGTTAGAAACACAATTCGTCCGGAACAATTCGTTTCATGAACAACACAGTCCGCCGACTGTTGGTTCGGGTTATGTTTTGTGGGCCCGGGAACGTTTCCCCGTGTAACGGCTCGTTGAAACAACGCAAACCGCCGTCTGTTGATTGATTTTTGCTAAGCCCTGCCGCTCTGGCACGGTCTTTCGGACTCGGCCGATTTGACACGGAGAAATAAACCACGTTTATTGGTCCTGGAAATGAAGTTCCCTCTGGAATCATGTCCGCGTCCTACAGCGGACTGATTTCCTCGAGGGCTTTGTCACCGACAGTAACGCCGCTCCCATTAATTTTCGAGTTAGTGTAGGTCAGTAATTGCTTCACCGTCGACTCATCAAAGATTCGTTCCGCCTTTGTTTCCTGAAAGCCTTCGAACATACGCGAATATACGAAACAAGTATAAACGTACGTAAGTTTATTTTCGACACGCGGAAATGTAAAAGTGGAGGTTAGAAATCCGTGAAATGCCGTCTTCTCGGCTTTACTCGAATGTTACCTAACGCGGATTCTCGACAGCCCGTCGTTTCGATCGAAGGAAGACGTCTCGAGCGTTTAGGTTTACTCGGCTGTTTCCGATGCATGACTTCAGAGAGAGTCCCCGTCCCGTCAACCGACGGGAAAAGCCGAAACGATCCTCCTAAAGCTGTTTTACGATGCCTAAGTAAATTTCGCGAGGTTCCCTTTCCGCTTTCCCACCCATGAGACGCGCCTGCGGCAGACGCATCAAAGGTAGAGATTGGTTCCAACTCTCGTTTCCACACCTCCGCAGCATCCAGGCTCAGGACCTACACAGGCAACGCGCGTAATGTCGGACGTACACATCCCTACGGATTTTCGTCACACTTCGGACATTTAAGATGATATGAACGGCGCCGAGAGATCTATTCAAGGTCGATAAATTAAAATTCATCTATACCCTTTTTAGTGGTAACGTCATTTTCAATACTCAGCGGTAACATAAGTCGGCGCATCACGTTACCAAGATTGATATATTGAAGTTGAAGTCTTTTACAGTCCACGTTGAGAATTACACGAACTGAAGCGTTCCATATGTCACATCGGTAAAGTAATGATGGAGAGATCGATGTAAAACTGTCGAAATCCCGTGAATTCATTATTCTGACGACTGTTCCGGACCAACTTCGCCATCTTTTGCGTTTAGCTGCAATTAAATGTTTGCTCTAAATACACGAGACAAGCGTTGGTGATAGTATTTTCCATATTTTCCCACCTGACTCTGTAATACTCCATTTCTACGGTATTCTAAATTGTCCGAGCTAGGTTCTGAAACTCTTTATTTTTTATTCTAAGCCTCCAAGAAGCGTAAAACATTGGAAATGCGTACGAACTACGCCATGGTTCTAGTCCATGATAAGTAAATAAATTCTTGAAGAAAAATGAAATGTCATGAGTTTCGGGACCTACTTTAGGGCCTCCATATTCCCGCGGTAAAATTTGAAACGAATTGGTACACCCAATTCGGAGAATACTTTCCCCAACGATTTGACTTCTCTAATACATATATAGATTGGCCCTTTCATATCACCTTAAGATGATACAAAACATAAAAAACTGACGCCTCAGAGATCTCATTTATGAAACTTTCCTCCTAAAAGGGTGTTCCGATTCGTTTGAAACTCCCCCCCGTAAACATGGCGGCCCTAAAAATGAATCCTAACACCGATGAAATTTCATTGTTTTCCAAATATATTTCTAAACATTTCTCAATGTTTCGTTAAAAAGACGAAACTTCATGGGAGTCAGGATCCGCATCAGAGCCTCCGTATTGGTAATGTTTCGGCACGCTCAGGTCACAGAAAAGTTTCATAAACGATTGACCCTTCGAATGCCACTTTCATATCACCTGGACCAATCTTCAGGATACATCTTGGGATTTCTTTTCACCTATCGGTGAAACGAACCACACATAGGTAGACCCGGGCCGATCATCTCGGGAGACATCTCGGGGGGCTCCCTTCCGGGTTGCTACTCTTTCCTTGGGCGGGCGCATCCCCGACAGACGGCGCCCCTCAGGTTCTATTTTTCCTCACCTCGGACCGGCATAATGGGCATATATACGCGAGGGGAAGCGGAATAGGAACATGGGCGGGACGGATGCACCGGGGCAAGTGAGTCCTTGCGGATGCGCGGCGCGCGGCGGGTGCGCGCGAAGGGGGTGGCGAGGGAGGCGCTGCATAAATATGTATGTGGCCGCGGGGGTACGCGCACGTACGAGCAGTCACGTAGTGCGGCCCGGGGGGAAAGAGGCCACATATGTAACGTACGCGTCCGGGAGGTGCCGTCGGGAGAGGATCCACGGCCGAAGAGCGGCACAGTTATCGTATATGGTCGGGTCTCGCTTATAATAACTGCGTGTACGGCTACGCGTATACATGCCGTGCCACATGCACGGCCGTTACGGCACGCTGCCACTGACGATCCTACTTACCACGTACTTAGGCCCGGTACAAATCGGCCGTACGGACCGTCCATGCGTACGCCAGGACGCGCATCTCCGGGAGCTGACACTCGATGGTCGCCGGTCGACCGGGCACATGGACGCTGCAGCCTGATAACAGAAACTCTATTTATCCTTTTCATAGCTCCCGACCCGAGGACACCCCTGATAAGGAAGGCGGACTGTAAATAGCGCGATCCCGAAATTTGCATCTTAGGACCAATTATAGGCCTCAAAGGGATTTCCATCCGAGATAATTTCATGTTCGTGGTCCTTCTTCGGACCTTCAAAGAGACATATCTCAAATTTTTCCTACCTACAGGTCTGAAGTAGGTTTTTATTTGAATGTAGTAGGACGTACAGAGTTGAAAGGAGGATTTAGGAGAGCGAAATAGGACCAAAAAAGGACTTACTTGGGTTACACAGGCTCAGGGGAGGCTAAAATTTCGACTCGGGTGGATTCGGTATCGTGGACTTGCATCCACCTTCGAAGGGGCTCATGCGTGAACAAACTTGGGGAACGCACAAATCTAGAGAGGTAGACCTAGGCCGATATCTTATTTGGAGTTGGGGCAGGTCGTGAGATTCCTTGACACCAAACTCTCCGGAAAGATGTGAAATCCTTGACTCGGTGCAGAAGCCTTTGCGAGTGGGTACTCATTGCGCTAAAATTTCGACTCGGGTGAATTCGGTATCGTGGACTTGCATCCACCTTCGAAGGGGCTCATGAGTGAACAAACTTGGGGAACGCACAAATCTGGAGAGGTAGACCGAGGCCGATACCTTATTTGGAGTTGGGGCAGGTCGTGAGATTCCTTGACACCAAAATCTCCGGAAAGATGTAAAATCCTTGACTCGGTGCAGAAGCCTTTGCGAGTGGGTACTCATTGCGATCTCGATTTGCAGTTTTCAGGGCAAAGGAAGAATTCGTTGCTTCAGCTTTTGTACATTTCGGGGAGCAAGGAAAGCAGCTAGTGTGCATAAATGCGTGCATATGCGTGTATGCGCTTTCGCGCGAGCATAATCGAGAGAGCCGTGCGGCCCGGCCGCACTCTCCGCAGCCGGGCCGCTCGCGGCCACTCGACGCGGCCCAGCACATGTGCCGGCTTTTTATGGGCCGCCTCGTAATTGCCATACTTTATTAGGTCAGCCAATTATGCAGAGTCGAGAGACGAATTACTCATTGGCCTGTGTTCCGTGCACTACAGTGCGACGGATCGCGCGCTAACTTTAACGAAAACTCCCGCGAGTATTTTCGTGTAATAATGAATGTTTATTTGCGTATATGTAACAGTGAACTGTACAACAATGTTTGTATATTACGACCCGAGTGAAAGAGTTCGCGTTGAAACTAATGGCTAGCCGCGTCGGTGCCGTAGTAAGTTCCTTTTTTGTAGGATGAACAAATTCTGTCTTGGCGACGAAAATCTCAGAATAAGAGACCTCGGAGGAAGTTTTGAAAGGGCGGAGTTTTGGAAGGATCTCCGAGGATAGGTTGAGAGGAAAAACGGACTGCATTTTGCAATGCAGCTGATCGGAGGCAAAGGAACGTAGAAACGGAAGTTAACGCAGTCAAGGAAGTGCGGATGGAGGCTGAAAAACGGACTCCTGGAGAAGTACTTCCGAGAAGGAACTCGGAAAAGGACCGAAGGAATATGGGGACAAATTGCCTCTTATCAAGTACGCGCCGAAATTAAGAAAGCGAGGCTTAGGCGCTAAAGAAATAAATCCTCCTTCTCGGAAGGTTTAGAAACGTTCGCGATTTGGTTTCCACGTAAGTCGAGAGAGACAGAAGGGTGCCTTTAAAGAAGAGACCCCTAAAACATCGAAAAAGGGAGACGGGCGCCTTGACCACGGGGGGTTCTATGGGGGTTGTCCACCCTTGGCGGAGAGGTTATGACGGCGCGAAGTCATACGGTTCGTGTGAGGTACGCTCGCACCGTTAGCGTAGTCGAATTGAATTATTAATTAATCTAAATCTAATTCTAAATTAATGCTACGGCATTGGATCAATCGAGGACGATCCAGCCTGTTATTTCACTCCTCGCGGCCTCGGCGCGGAGGTGTCCGGACTTACCTTCGCTTTCCGACCTCGCGCAGACGAGAACCGGAGAAATCGATCGATCGCGCCGGACCGAGGAACGAATGCCAGCCCGTGCGTCTCCTTAAGAGGGAAAATTACCTCGGTTCTCGTTCCGGCACCGGAACGAGGTGTTAATATCGCTGAAAGCGTGGCACACATTGTGCGCGTTTCGAGGGCAGACCTGCGGCTCGGAGATGCCTGGACCTCGGTGTTTCTCGTTAACGGCCAAATGGACTTCATCGCGGCTCTGAAAGAGCCCCGGTGAAGTCTCAACCGAACGATTTCGCGGTTAGATATTAACCCTTTCGCTACTACGGCCTACTGTGGTCGCTGGCCGCGAATCGCTGTCCGAGTGCTGCCGATTACGGTCTCTCGACGCCAAACGATCTTCGTGGACGGTACTTCTGATAGAACTGTAATCGCCCGATGTACAATACGCGTTAAGTGGTGGATTCTAGCTTGATAACGAAGTATTATTTTTTATTGCCAGCGGGTTTCGGTTACGGTGATCTGGGCATGACGAACTGGGTATTGGTGTAGTCTGACCCGGTGATTAAATTAGGATTTGATAAAACACTTTAAAATGGGTACTTCGTTCTACGCCAAGGATTTGATACAACTCTTGTAGTTATTACAGCTGTTCAGTATGGTAGATTCTGATATCGCTCGATATGATATAGATTTAACAAGCTCGATAGCGAGCTTCGATCGATGCTAAATTCGATGCCCAAGGTACAGGTAAACAGAAATTCGTCTCAGTCGTGTGCGAGCATTTAACTTCTTGGTTTCTCCTAGCGTTGATGTCGGAACATCCAGGAGTTGTCGCGTACCTCGAATAGGCAGCTTCTAATAATTTCTTCCAGTGATGTAAGGTATCTTGGTGAGAAAGGTCGTGGGTGGTACGACGGTACACGTTGCGAGGTATTAGCTGCGGGTATAATTGCGGTTGGATCAAAAGGGAATGATCGAGGGGGCCTGAATGGGGAACCCGCGGTACTCGGAACCCCGTTCCCTGGCGGCCTTCTGCGTGGCCATCTTTACCGTGATTTGCAAGTTCCGTTAACGGAGGTCTCGTCCATACCTCGAGGGAGCCTACTTCCCTCGGGATGCGAGCTAGGTGCGAGCTAGGCATCCTGGACCTCACCTGCGACCTTTCATCTCTGGCTTTCCGATTTGGCGAGGGACCACTGCAAGGTCGCGGGTCTCGGGGTCAACGCGGGGTCGACCCTAATAGAATTTCTCGCGAGTGCGGCGCCAGTTGCACTACGAGCGGATTCGCGATTTCTGCCACTCCCCGTGGGAACCGCCGCACTCGCGCCCACACCGAGATTTAGCCTGCACTTAAATGATCCGAAAGGAAAGCGCAGCCGAAGCATCGTTTCACTCGACTCCCTTTTTAAGACACCCTCGCGTAAGAGGTTCTCCCTCTGCCGTTTTTCCAGGAGTCCGCCACTTAGCTACTTTACCTCTACACCCCATGAAACTAATTGTAAGGCAGTTATTCCACGTCTTTTTGAATTTGGCATCGACGGTCGTGGCAATAATTCCCGGGCGTCCCCCGTCACTAGGAAGTTGAAGTACTCAGCTCCCGAGTAATGTCTTCTCTTCGGGTCTGTTTGGGGAAGGAACCGGCGCAAAGTCCCAGGTTCCTAGGGCAATTGCGGAATGGCCGAAGGGTACAGCCGCAGCTGCCCCAGGGTTCCCTGCCGGAATCGCGTCAAGGTGCTTCGGACGCGAGGTGAGGACCCCGGGACCTCGAAGGGAAACGGCGCCGATTTATGGAAGCAATTTATGCAGCCGGTGTAACCTCTGGACCCGGTCGGTCGCTTAGGCGCGACTTCGCCTTAACGAGGTACCCTTTAACTCGGGCTTCACGCCGATAATAAGCGGGGCAGCCGTAAACCCGCACACGCTCCGGCACGTGAGCGCGGTCGAGCACACGCGAGCGCGCCGCGACGCACGAAGCGGCGCCGCCGTCGGTGGGTGGCGTTGCTTGGCCGAAGCCTGTCGCGATACGTCACGAGGGGCGCCCGGTGGGTGGGTAAGTGGGCGGCCTGTGGGTGGTTAGTGGGTGGTTGAGCGGGTGGCTAGTAGGTGGGCCGAGCAAACGGGATCGCTGGCTTCTCCGACACGGACCGATCGCTCGCGATCGATCGCGCCCCTGGGCTGCCTCCTCCGGCGCCTGCGCGCTTCAGCGCTCCTGGTGATTGGGGGGTTAAACGGAGTTAAGGGAGGGTAGCGGTGACCAGGTGGTCGGCAGGTGTCGAAGAACCCCGCGACCAGCACCGTCGTCTTTGATCTCCACATTGACCAGGACCCCCCAAGGATCCAGAGGCCCCGTCCGCCGCTTCTCCGAGTTGGAAACGCCTCGTTCTCGAGAAGTTAGCGAAACCCGAAGTTCGTCGAATACACCGTTGCGTTACTCGATCGAGGGTCTACAGGGTTACGAGATCGAGATTTGAAACGGAGGCATAGTTTTGCAGGGACAGATCGTTTAACGTGCGGGTCTAATGCAATCTAGATCATGCGCATATCGTTACAAACGCTGTTGAAGGGATCTTCGAGATTCTTCCGCCCTGGTCCATATAAAAAAGCGGCCAGACCTCGGCGAGTTAATCACTTGATTGCGCGTAATTCGACAGCGAGCGAGTTCGCCCTGGCTATCAGCAATATTTCTGAGATGAAAAAATAAGTGTCGTTTCTTTTCAAATAGCGTTCCTTCCAGGAGGATCATTTTCCTACGCTTCTTCCCCATGATGTTTCCCTGGGAAATCGTTTCCGAGATGGGATATGTAGCATCTGCGGAGTGATTACTCGAAACAAGGGCAGAATGGAGACAGGGAGAAGGGTGCCATTAGCGCAACCCTTTGATGGCCCTCCTTCGTCGAGAACAATCGCTTTCTTGCGATATGGGCATTCAAGGGGATTCAAACTTGGGGGATGCCGCGATATGTGTAATCTACTTGGCGCGATAGGGGTTAGGGTTTCCGAGGGTGCCGAGCGCCCTTGGCGGTCCCAGGTTGGACCGCGCCCGAGGGTCAAGAGGTTGAGCGAAGGGAATCACCTTCCGACCTATCGGGCTTCTCCGCCTTCGATTCCCTTAATCAAGCCCGCGTTCTGAGGCCTGCAGGGGGCGAAGGAGTGGGCCAATGAGCCCTCGCCAAGGACCCTTCGCTCCTTTGTATGGTGGAAGCGCCCTTAAACCGGACGCGAACGCCTGTCAATCGCACGGTCAACCCGTGCCGTCCACCCCGTCGACCCGGAACGCTTTGTCCCCTCTGTACACGGAGACTTTAGTCCTTTGGGGACGCAAACGCGGACTATAATAACGACAGCGTTGACGGGAAATTTTGTAGGGCGGTGGCGTAATCGATCGATGTCGAAAGCCCAACCGGTGGAACTTGATTAGCACCTATCCTATGGGCACCTTGTGAACGCGCAAAATCCCCTAAACTAAACTAAAAACCACCCGTTTCCCCCCTCACCCTTCAAAACTTGACCCCACGCAAGCTCTCCAGCGGAGAACTCCCTTTTTACGAACTTTTCGAAAGGGTTGTCCCGCGAACGTTTTCAAACCCCGTCTCGGAAAATTCGCTCGCTAGGTTTTATCAGCGTTCAACGAGACTCGATTTCATCCTAGAGGGACGAAGGATATGGCGCGTTTCGCCGAGTCGACGAGTTTCTCATGAGCAAACGTGTTTACTGTACGGTGTGTGCGGCACGGACACGGTTTATACCCCATTGGGAGTTTGGTTTCTTTCGCCGGTGGACGAGCGGGCCGAACTTTAACGTTGGCGAGAATGAGCCGGGGACGCGCCGGAACTTTTTACTCCGCCGTGAAACTTAAGTTGACGACGCCGAAGGAAACGACGGGGTGAGTTGGCGCCCTTCGAAGAAGATCTTCTCCGTCGAGGTCCGGCCCTCTCGAGGGCTCTCCGAGTGGCGCCGGAAAATCGTTGCACGACCCCACGTGTCGCGGATATGCACTCGTGTCCTCCACCGCCTGGAAGAAGTGCACTCGTGGCTTCCTTGCATCTTTTATTCCGAATCGAGGGTGATCGACTCGGTGCTCGGGGGAAGATATTTCGATTCGCGACCGAGAGTTCAAGTGCGCGAATTTTCTGTTTCAATTTCCGCCGCTTGCCCTCGAAGGTTTCATAAGTCGGTGAAACGAGTCTCTCCGAAGACTCTTTCTGTACTTGAATCGGAACTAGCTTTTGTATATACACGTGCAAGGGTGTTTACACGTGGAAAATTGCATAAGTTCCACCGCAAGGTTCATGACTTGAAGAATTCAAATTCATGTAAAGCATCAGGAATGTGAGAATTCGGGGGATGATACGAGAAGCTGAGATAGGAGGGTCTTAATGAAATCTACCTCATTTGAATTTTAAATACACGCTTATGTCCGTGTTTGTAGGGTCGAGTTTAATAACGGCATTAAATTAAGATAAGTTTAAATCTTGGAAGCCTCGATTCAAATACTTAATCGGGCCTAGCTTCATCCTCGAAGTCCTCTTTGTTCCTGACCATGATACAGTTCTATACAAATTCTTAACATATATCTTAACAAAATTGTACATACTTCAGATTTTTACTTTAACAAATGCAGTAACGCAATCTGCCCATATTTTCATTTATTATTATATTACGTCTAGTGACTAGTACTTTAAAGATTGTCTTGATTTGCATAAAACAGAACGATCAATATGTTCTGAAACGTTCCAAGCTTCGATTCAACTGAAGCGTTTCGAGGGGAGTGGAGGCTACAACAAGAAAAATGAGTTCTAAAGTTTCGAGGGAACCGAGGCTGAAATTTCCGTCGGTAAACCAAATGATAGACGGAATACAGGATTAGGGATTCACTGGAGATCGATGATTACGACTGGTGGACTATCCCGGCAGTTATTATCGTGACCGATCGGCAGTCTCGTTTAGGACCGTTCCGGGGACAGAGAGCATCGACGTCGACATCGTCAACCCCTTCCACCGATGTATACATAATTCCCAGAGCCATAGAGAATTTCGCCGATGTCCTCGTGCGTCTCCATCGCCCCAGGTAGGAAGGTCGTGATTTCCGCGAGACGTCGGCCCCGCTCGACTGGAAACCTATATTTCCAATAGGACGGGGAGCTTTAAGCGCGCCTCGTCTAAGGAAGTTCACTCGAGGCAACTCGGTTCCGGAAGTCGGCGTATCGCGTAGTCGACTTCCGTCGCCTCTCGGAGTCTCGCAATTACGCGTTCGGCTCGTTCCCCCCCGTAGCCCGGAAGACACCCCATAGCTGCGAAGACACCGTGGCCACCTCGGGGAAGTAACGCTCGTTGCGAGGGGTGGAGGGAGGAAAGAGGGGTGCCTGATAGCGAGAGAGACCCGCTCCAGTTTCTCGATCCGAATTATTTGCTCCGCACTACTTCCGGTGCCGGGATCGCGTCGAGGAGCACTCCGGCACCTCCTAACGTCTCCTCGTTGCAGGGGTAGTTCGGTAACTGCGTCGACCGAATCGCGTAATGGCGTTACCTCGCGTTAACCGTGCCGAGTCGACTCCGATTTCCCATTTACCGGAATGCAGAACCTTCGTCTTGGTTCAGCTCCGTCGCGAATTTCCTTAAATTCTACGAGACCCTTTCGCCCCTCGACCCTTGCCTGCCCTCGTGGCGCACCGTTGGGGGACCCAGCAAGCGACCCCGAACGTCTCCATATCGTAATTGAGATTATGCAAATCCCGCGTGTACACCGCGTCCAAGTTGTACGTGTACCTTCCGTAAGTAAATTACACGTGCTCGTTTTTGTCCCCGCGCTACGGATAATTTATGGCTGCGACGTACATATGGATATATATGGAGGTGATGTCGCGCTTCAGCTGTTCATTAACGTCGGGGCATTGCGCGCACAGAGGCAGCCTACGTACATATGTACGCGTACACGCCGCAGGCGGTGCGAGCCTCGCCCATTAAAGTTCGCGGATAATCGCGCCGCTTAGGCGAGCGTCGGCGAAGAACTTCGGCAAAGAAGCTCACGTCGGGACGACGGAAACGCGCTCGGAATTCGAAAGACGATCTCACGTCGGACCGGGGGAAACTTTTTAATAGATCCTCCACTCGGGCCGGAAGACGCGCGGGGTGCTTCGGGAATCCATCTCGGGACTAATGAAGCATTACCGGAGATTACTATCCAGAGATCGACCCCGGCGACGAGCCACCGTTAAGGTTGCTTCACACCTAACAGTGGATCGTGGCAATTTGCGATCCGTGCAGTTAAATCGAGTCCTACGGTGTCCAGACGCCGTCCATGCCCCTGTTCCGATGAACCCTTTCAAACCAGTCGATTAGAACAAGACATATTTTTGTAAGGCTATTTCACCGGGGATGTATGTACCTCCATATTTCAATCGATATACAATTTTTGAAAGTTAACCCCCTTCAAACTAGTCAATTCGAACAAGATATTTTTTTAGGCCGTTCAACTGAGCTGGGATATATGTACCTCCATGTTTCAATCGATATACAATTTTTGAAAGTTAACCTCCTTCAAACCAGTCAATTCGAACAAGACGCATTTTTTAGGCTGTTCTACTGAACTGGGATGTATGTACCTCCATATTTCAATCGATATACAATTTTTGAAAGTTAACCCCCTTCAAACCAGTCAATTCGAACAAGACATTTTTTTAGGCTGTTCTACTGAACTGGGATATATGCAGCTCCATGTTTCGATGCATATACAATTTTAGAAGGCTCCGTAGCGAGAATTGAAAGCGTTCAGCGCCGTAAAACAACGATTTAGAATGGTCTGGTAATCGAGAACCGAGCATTGGAACGCGATATAGGCGGAAGAAATGTTTTGGGAACTTCTGTGCCAAGATGAAGGTATCGCGTGTAGCGCGCGAGATCTCGGAGAGAAAACGTAGTTCGGGACTGTTTATCGTTACGTGGGTAGCCACCTTTACGATACTTGGAAATTTAATTCGCCCTCTTCGCATTTCGTGCCAAGTACTAGTTCCCGAAGTAAGTACCTACTCCGTGATCCAAGCCCCATCCCGAGGAACAATTCTTGGGTCTGAGAGTCGATCCTGGGGCGTCTTTCGACCATCGGCATAACTTTGTCCTCGCGATAGGGCTCGTGCGCATGCCCGTAACCAGGTAATTGACGGTAATGAGGATAAACCGCTGGGTGGTATCGACAAATCGTAACTATCCCCCGCGACCTAGTTACCATTCTGGGTCACATTTATCCTGATTCCTTTTCCAAGGTACTTTTTTATCAGCTGCTTACCGTTGCCCGGTTCTCGCGCGGTCTGTGAAGAGCGCGGTGGAGGTTAAGGGTGCTCTACGTGGCTCCACTTTTTTGCTAGAGTCAAGTACCGCGGATACAGAGTACACTGGCGGACATGAATGCCTTTCCCGTGGATTGGATATTCCTGGTGTATGAGGAGAGGGCATTCATGATCGCCTGTGTACGTCGTATCGACGCTCGACGAGTTTCGGGCGAAAAATGAAAGCCACGTTCCATGAGGTATGGTTATTCCGAGCGGTCGCTTTTGGCAATGATTATCTTGTCGGGATTTTTGCGTCGGTTTGGCCATTACCGCTCGATCCTCCCTCGGTGAGGGAGCCGGGTAGGAATGTGGCAAAATTCATTAAGAACGTAATAACCGTAAAATGATCGATCAGGTACTTGCGGCATGCGAGGCAACACAAGAGGCGGAATTCCCCTTGATAGTCCGGCGATGTCTCGATTAATTTCGCGGCAACGTAGAAGCGGATGATGTCGGCGGTGACCAAGCTCTTATTGGAGGCACCTCCGTATCTCTTTTTGCCAGGCCTGCACATCTCTCTCCGCGTCGACTGTCCCACGGGATTCCCGGCTAAACGTCGTTTTCCCGGGAACATCCGTCTTTTCATCCCTCCACCTGTTATTCATTGTTCCTTTTATCCTCCCGCAGGCTGCCCAGCAAGTCATGCTCCCACGTTAAACATTTCGATCCCCCGAATGTCTCTGGCTGTCCTGCGACAATTTCCACCGCAATGTACTTCGCGAGTGAATTCACCCTGCTAGGTAGACCCTACATAGTGACTAATAACTCCTAGAAACGTATACTTAGGGTCGTACTAGTATCTCACGTGTAGCGTTAAAATACGTCGTATTCATTTATGAAATTGCGGATAAAAGACGTATTTTAACGCTATAAGTGATGTACGAGGATTAATCTCAGGGATGACGAGTACTGCGAACGGTGGGCCATTTAAACACGACGGCATAAGTTCAAATGACAACTGGGAAAATGTGATTTTCTTGTTTAAACGGTCTTTCGCCGGGTTTTTCTTTTTATCTTGCGAAAAGCACAGTCCGATCCGTGAATTTCTGAGCGGTTTGTTTTCACTCCTGCGGTCGCGTTTCGAGGCTCGTAAAAATTCCGAGGGGGACGTGGATTCCTCGCCAACTGCGATCCTCGACGTGACCCAATACTCTAAGATCCTATTTACTTCCGCAAACGGAAGCTCTGCAGCAAAGTTATCCGGGTGTCGCAGTATACCTGATCCCGGGGAAGAGAGACTCCTGGTAATTAGCCCTTTAATTGGTACATTAAATTCGATCATTGGTTCCGCTTTCGCCGATATCCCGAACTACGTATCAAGGTCCACAAATTCTACGACGCAGTTATCTGCCTCTCGGACTAACTCGAAAAGGGATCAATTTAGGGAAACGGATTTTGGAAAGTTCTACGATCGCCCTCTTCATCCAAATTTTCACACTGATGAAAATGCTCTTGTCAATTTACATACTCACTCGTTGGTTATTTTGATGCCACAATTAATTGCAGTAAAGTTACGTTACCTCTGTAATATCACATTCAGCACCTAAGATAAATTATAGAAAGCTGTAACGTGATATTACATCTAATTCGAGTAAAAATGCACTAGATGGTAAATATACAATGTTACGTATATTTATACACTTTCTGATTTGTAATTTTTCCATTTTACGTTTTCCTATGAAAACTTTCAGTTATGAGGTATGTAAAAATATATGCAAATTTCCATCGATTTTTATCAGTGCACCTGAGGTATCTCTGCGCGCGGATCGAGCGATTTTTCCAGATAGAGTGAGGTGTTTTTTTGTCCCTGATTGCATTTTGAGTCTCGTAAAAATCCTAAGAGGATGCGTATTTTTCGCAAAGCGCGATTTTCGAAGTGATCCAGGACTCCAAGGTTGTATTTGCTTCCGCAACAGGAAGCTCCGCAACAAAGTTATCCCGGTGTGGCGGTATACCCGATCCCGACGACCAGAGGCTCCTGGTAATTAAACCTTTAATCGGTAAATTAACACATTGTTGATGGGAATTTTATGCGAAAATAATCGCATCATTTCATAACCCGAGGCACGTGCAAACACGTGTTAACTTGTGACCGGTCAACAAGGTCCGGATATGAAAACACGGGTGTACTCGTGACAAGTCAATAAAGTGTAAAATTCGATCACTTGGTTCCGCTTTCGCCGATATCAAGACCATGTATCGAGTGGCCGCAAATTCCGCGACGTCGCGGTTGGCTGTTCCGCAGATGTACTCAAAAGGGGAGCAATTGCTCAATTGAGGGTGATCATGTGACGAGTCGAGTACTTTATCACCTCGAATTCGAAAACGTTGTCAACTTGAATTCGGACTTACTACGACTTACTACTTACGGCTAGTCTAGTCCATGGAGACGATTAAAACATTGACGAGTAAAACATAAATAATGTTGGTAACTTAATTATTAGGAAGTACCTTAAATTCGCCTTTACCCTCGCATTCGTCCGTCCCAACGTTTCGAATTACGCTATAAATGACTCGAGTTTATCAAATGTTCGACATCCCTAATCAACGGGAATCGGGTTTTGTAGATTCCACGGTCGTACTCTCGGTTCCCACCAGGAGCGGAATCGCGCGCGATTTTTCCAGCGGTTTGTTTTCTCTCCCCGATTGTATTTCGGGGCTCGTAAAAATTCCAAGGAGACGTGGATTCCTCGGTCTGCGCGATCTTCGACGTGACCCAGTACTCGAAGACCGTATTTACTCCGGCACCGGAAGGTCCTGGGCAGAGTCGTCGCGGTTTAACGGGACGGACGTGTCCCGACGACGAGGTCGACGCGTCTCGCATATTGACTGTCATTTAGCGATCCGCGATATTCGCGCGAGGCTCGTAAACGCGCGATGACGAGCGAGTCGGGGAGAGGCGATCACTCCGTCGAGGAGGAACCCCAGGAGGCGAAGAGAGGGATCTCCGAGGTGAACCCTTTTCGTTAAGTAAACCGCCGAGGAGATCCTCCGTGAGATTACAAATAGAGGACGGGGGCACCAGAAGACCGGACGAAAATGCTCCTGGAATATTAAACGCTCGGCGAGGAGATGAAAGCGCGGCGAAACGAACCGGCGACTTCCAAGGCACCTTTCCCTGCCGCGGCCGAACCGCGCGGTGTCGACCGCAGGGACGCGCGGAATCGAAGTCGACCCTCGATCGCCCTCCTGGCACGAAGAGGTTCCTGGTGACATTGAATCTTAACAGCCCTCGGTAATATCATTTCTCTAATTAAACCCGCTAATCCGGCTCATGCATTTTCCCTCCATGCATCGCTGTTGCGGATGTTCGAAGGAAAGTCTGAACGCGGGTTGCGCTGGATGTGAGAGCCAAATTTGAAGACTGGTCAATTCTCGACGAAATCTCGAGTCACGTCGGTTTTATGAGTTCGGGCACATGACTTGAATTCGTAACAAAAATAGTTTATTGAAAATAACGAGTAAGTCCGATAACAATTGTAGAATATGACACTATGAACGGCGGCGGTCGCACGGTACAAATTAGCGGGTGACTAATTGGAGTCGCGGTGAGACTTGATTGTCTCTAAGAGCAGGAGATGTCCGTCTCTCGCGGTGAAAGATTTGATTCTCCTGATGCCCAGAGGAACTTTGGTCCAGAACGCTGTCGGATGCTGTTCTCTAGGGGGGAGTCTTTTACAAAGCGTTTACTGATAGGCGTAGAGAAATTAAAGTGGGATCGATAATCGAAGGCGATTGGTTAATGAGTATTGAGAAAGGGAAAAGTTAGTGTTGTTTAAGGAGGCTTAGGTGGGGAATATAAAAATGGGCTAAAGGACCAGGAGTTCTTAGAAAGTAAACGAATCATCGGCTAAAGGACCACGGTGGGAGATAAGAGAGCGAAGCGTTAGAGTTACTGTTTAGAAATCAATTTAAGTTATGAGCATAACACGTGACTGAATATCAGTGCTATATGACATGGAGAGACACGAGGAAAAATAAACGGAACTTGAAATAAGGAAGAATGGAACACCCAGATCGCTGCAGAGAGGATTCCAAATTAGAATTTAGCGTTATAATTATTAAATTGTGGATTAGTCCTAACAATCGCTAAGCGGTTTCAATCAGCTCTTCTTGTTCCGAAAATCTATAACGAGGCATTAAGCAAGGATTTATTTGGGATTTCGAAAGCGGGACTCCCCGGCATATCCGGGAGATACGGCGGACGGTTCCGTCGATCTACGTATTAGCGAGGTAAATCTTTTTTCATGGTTTCCCCGCTCCGGGGAAATTTCATGGGGCCAGGGGCGAGGGTTTTCGAAAACACCGACCAGCGGCCTTCCTGCGGATATTGACTGATATTATCCGCTCTAGGGGGGCATCGATCGGCACCTCGCCGTCGGGCTTGGAGAGTTCCGAAGGGGTATCCTCCCCGGCTTTCCACTGTCGCATAATGCTCGGTGTATTATGACGTCCGGACTGGTCCCGACGGAGTTGGGTGGTTGTCATCCTTGCCGATTTTTAATTTGACTTTTTAATTTGACATGCGCTTCGACGCGCGACCCCCGCCTCGTCACTCGGGCCGAGGCCGCGACGTTAACGCATATGTATGTAACGCATATATACGACAGTAATGGATGCGCGTGCAATAAAATGTTAAGAGGGTGCACGGTATACGGCTGCTATATATCCCGGGTGTGTTCGACCCGGTACCAGGGGCGCACACATCGATCTTATTTTGTGGGAAATGTCGGCATCAATTTCCCTTAAAATCGTAACATCGAGCTCATCAGCCAGTCCGAATGCATTTTTCACGACACTCGGTGCACCGTATATCCTTCGCGTCCTGGCGGGATTATCATCAACCCTGTGACGATTATAAACGAGTGGAATTAATATTACCAGCGGCATTTGCTTAAATGCATCAAATCATGCGGTCTTTAGGCAGCCTTTCATGCTCGTACTCCATAGACATCCGCGTAGCGTCGCGTTGGATGTTATTGTAGGGAAAATTAAAATTAGACGACTCGTAATTTCATTTGTCTCTGCACCGAAAATAGACGGATTTGAATGGAAACCTTGATGGACCCGCCAGAGTCGTGCTCAGTACCTTCTAGGGCATCGGTAAGTAGTCTCGGATGACTCCTCGGTCTTCTTCGGGTTGAACTTAGCGTCAATCTTTTTTATTAGAAATTCTAATTCATTCCGATTCTCGCGAAGTCTCTTTTAGGTAACGTCTTCGGTGACAGGGTCGAACTTAGCGTCAATCTTTTTTATTAGAAATTCTAATTCATTCCGATTCTCGCGAAGTCTCTTTTAGGTAACGTCTTCGATGACAGGGTCGAACTTAGTGTCAATCTTTTTTATTAGAAATTCTAATTCATTCCGATTCTCGCCAAGTCTCTTTTAGGTAACGTCTTCGGTGACAGGGTCGAACTTAGCGTCAATCTTTTTTATTAGAAATTGTAATTCATTCCGATTCTCGCGAAGTCTCTTTTACGTAACGTCTTCGGTGACAGGGGACCGACGTGGTCTCGACTTGGCAGGCCCAGTTCCCGTCCGAGCGGAGGCAGAAGAGTCACGTAGGGTTTTGCGTAAAAAAGTGACCGAGGGCGAGGCGAGCGCTTTTAATAACCCGCGTCGACGGGCGTATCGATCGGGGGCAAAAAGAGGGCCGCATCGCGTAATAAAAAGCAGGAATAAAAAGCCATTCCCTCGGTGGACGTCTCAATTTCAGGGCCGTCGACGGCCGGCTTTGGTCGGCCTCGGGTCCCGGCTCTCGGCAGCGTCTCCCCCGGCGAATTCATTTCCCGGTCGAGGAATCGATCGACTCGGATCCTCGAAATGTCACTAAATCTGATTCGAGGTACATCCGCGGTCGAAGGGGAACGTTTGTCTCCGTTCCCCTTGGCCCGCGTCGCATGGGGGGATTTTGACGGGCGTTGCTCCCCTCCCACGGAAAACGCCGCGGAAACGTGTCAAGGGGGCCTCGGTTTTCTCGGCTGGTTTCCTCGCTCGCGGAAAATTCATCGCGCGAAATCCAGGCCGTTGAACCTGCCGAGTCGATCGATTTCGGAGCGCCGCCGAGCGCTCTCTCGCTCCCTCGGTCCGGGAGGAGAGTTTCTCGGGAGCGGCCGCCTCTCGACGCGTGTGGCCCCGACGTTTCCCCGGGCTTTCCTGGCTTCCCAGGAGCGACGTTAACTCGGGCATAAACTAGCTCGAGTGCGTAAATCGCGGTGCCTCCGCGTCTCGCCACTGGGAGCGACTTGCCCTTTCGTTTAGCCACTTGCGGCGGCCTACTACGGCTACTCGGACTGGAGCAAGCGCGAAGAGGCTCGCGTGCTAGGCATCCGCCGTTTCCTCGTTTCCTCTCCCTCTTCTGCTTTCTACTTTTATCCTCTTTTTATGTCATTGTAACGCCGCCTCGGGAAACTTTGCGCTCGTTCTGGATATCGCCGCGCCTACGTCACCGGGGTGACATTTTTATGAGTTTGGGGCTACACTACGGGACTCCGGTGACGGTTTTTAAAAAAACCGCCGAATACGAAACCGGAACGTTAAAACCAAGTCCCTTGTACGCGGGGGTTAGGGGAAAGGCGGCTTTTTGTAGACTGATGGGAGGGATTCGTGTCGGATTACTTCGGATCTACGGGGAGGAGGAGATAGGCGTGATGTGTTTGTGCGAAGTCTTAAATGATTGATCGAGCAAGGTGTCACGGAATTTATTAGAAATTGATCGCGATCGTCTGTCGATGGGCTTGTCTCCGTTTGAGATAGGTTTTAGTGACTGTTTTTGCGACGAGCTACAAATGCTCAACCATGATTGAGTTAACGACTGACAATGAGACGACTTTGTCGACTGTTGTAAAACGACTGGTCTAAACGACTGCTTGAAAGCGATTTGACTGAAACGACTGTATTAAGACGGCTTATCGAAAACGACTCTGCGACTAAATTCTTTCTCTAAGTACCGCCGCCTTTATAGGCCCATCCGACAAAGGCGACAAGAGCGATTGCCATCGAAGACGTCGCATAAGTCTAATTCATTCTAAGAAAAGCCAGGTCGGTTCCAATTATTGGAAGCGTCGAATTAACACACGCAATAGGATAACCAAGCATTAGAAGTTGTGGGAAAAAAATAAACATCCTATATATAAATTCCTGTTCACGACCTTTTCCATGGAACCCGCAATTTATCGCACTTATGGCACTTCCACGTATGCATGTATTTAAGCATCGGAGACTGGTGTCGTTTTAGGAACAGTTTATTTAAGAGATCAAGGCAGATCAACCATACCGGCGAGATGTGTTTCACTCGTAAAATATACATTTATATATATACACATCCGGTATATATTTTGAGTAAATGATCGTATATACCCTTGCGGGGCCGTTAAAGAGGTACAAGTGCCCCCGGTTTTTCCTTGAAATATGGTAATTGGAGCCTCTCCGTTCGCCTCCTTCGCGTTCACCGCGCACGTTCGCGATATCAGCGCTTTCTGATATTTTCATATTTTCCCGTGTAAACCGAGAGGTCGGGGGAAGCGTTGGTGCGATCCCGCGATAGGGTGAAATATCATTTTCCCACGTGACGTCGGTCTGGCTCTCGTATAGCCGATAGCGACCCTCTAGAGGAGCATTGCGATACGTGCGCCCAGGAAACTCTCCGGAGACGTCGGGGGCTTCGACGCTTTTTCCCCGCCGATGCGAATCTCTCAATCTGGCGATGCACTCCGCAAGCGAGACGCTTCAGTTGCGCCCGAGCCATCCCCGAAAGGTTTATGGGACTTATCCGGATGTTTCGCTTCGATCGCGCAATCGGCGCCACGGAGGGAGTCGACCCTAAAAGGATTGCCACACGTCGCTGCGTTATGAGTTACGGGTTATGGGGCACGCCGCGAGTTTCGTTATTAGCTTGAGTAAAGACACCGTGGAGTCGCCTCGACGGAATTGTGCCAGAAGGTGAATCGAAACGCTCCGACGGAATTTTTAGGGGTTTGTTTGCCTCGGAACCACCCTGAAGAGGGTGTCACGAGAAACGCCGATTTGTTGCTTTTTATCGAAGCTGGTCCGATTTAACGCAGACAAGTGCTTATCCGTATCAATTAGATCCATGGTTAGGTATTGTGAAAGTGTTTATTTATCAAAATCATCTCTTGGTGGCATCGGGTGTCATGAGAAACGCCGATTTGCTGCTTTTTATCGAAGCTGGTCCGATTTAACGCAGACAAGTGCTTATCCGTATCAATTAGATCCGTGGTTGGGTATTGTGAAAATGTTGATTTATCAAAATCATCTCTTGGTGGCATAGAAATCGTCGGAAACCGGTAGTCCTTTACCCACCGTATTCCCTATTCGCATTACCACATGGCACGTAGTCCCTCTCACCACCAGGTGTACGTTCCCGGTGTTATTCTAATCACCCCACTATAACGCCGCCGTTCAACACCCGGGTCGTCCCTTCGTGAAAAATGAATATCGGCCACCCGGTCTTCGTCTGGCATTACTTTTCAAGAAGTAGAGCCCCTCGTTCAGACGATCTGTCCACGTGTACAGTACACAAGGAACGCGCCTATTCTCGCGGGTATAGTTCCGATCGATATATTCCTGGTACCGACCTAGCCACCCACCACCCACCATCCCGATGCGGAAAGCACAACTCTGGAGATCGCGAAACCGCGTCCATTGTGCCCGAAGTTTCAGTTTGCACTTCCGCCTCCTATCCCTGCTGATAATGAGAAGCCTATGAATCCAGGGGGAACAATATGACGGCGGCGAGGTCGGAGTATCTTAGCCAATTCTATTCGAGGGAGCGTTACAATGGAATTACCGGGCTGTGCAGACGGAATTATTAATGGCAGAGGGTCGGGCAGAGCCGAGGGGGTGGGTGCGCACACCCCGGTGCACCTCGTTGTACAGTACGTGGCAGGTTAACGCGCACCATCCCCATGGTCCCACGGGGGTGCGTGACCCCTCGTTACGCACAGGCTGTTAAAGTTTCACGCCTGACAAGGGCCGAGTGCTCTTAATCGCCGGAGCGGATCCCACCCGGAGAAACGTCTGATTACGAAGACTCTCCCCCGTTCTGTCAACAGCTTATTGTTTTATGCAGCCGGTAACGAGTCAAGGGGTAACTTAGGGTATGATTGCATTATTCACAAGTTGTTGAAGTTCCCCGGGGCCGAGCAGAGGGAGGGGCCTCGTAATGAATCGCGCTCGGTGAAAAGATGGAAAATCGCGAGAAAGCCTATTAGCTGGGGTAATTCATCACTTCTTGTTATCGAACTTTAAAAAATCTCTATAAACAGATTGAATAGAAATTGAATTTTCATGGGGGTCTTTTCTTGCAGTCTCCATAGACACGTTATAGAGTTCGAAACGTTTCGGTACATCTAGTTTGGAGAAAAGTTTGACAAATGAGACCACTTTGACGTCTTCTTGACGACGCCTTAATACCTGCGAGACTTGCAAATCTATTCGACACCGGTGTCGCGATCGCCAGTGGGAATAGATACCGATAACACGGATGAAGTGAGAATTTCTGCGCATGGCTACGAGCTTAGAGCCGCACAAAAGGGATCGGGCAAGACCGGTATCGATGGTAGTACCGATAGAGATATCGCGATAAGTCTTCGATCTCGAGGGCGGTGGCGCGCGTGCCGCGGCGAGCCAATCGGCGGCGGACTTTACGCGCCAACGGACGACGCTTTCCGTCGGAGCCGGCGCGTCGGAAGGGCCGATCGGAGCTGACCTCGCCGGGCGATCCGGATCTCGGCGAACCGTTAATTTGCGCGCAATCGCGCAATCGATCGCGATCCCGCGGATCGGGGCCCGCCGATCGGAGCGCCGCGACGCCCGCGATTATTCGCCCTTGGGACGGATCGGCGCCAGCGGCCCCTCGGGGTGGGAACGAGGGGGTAAGAACGGCTAGAGAAGGGCAAAAAGGAGCGCACCAGGAGGGGCCGCGTCGCGAAGAATGCCCCTCCGGTCGTCATCGGGGGCTGAGCGGAACCGAACATCGGGGGGAGGCGCGGGTCGACGCGGAACTAAATTGAAAAAATCCCGCGGCACAATATACCGCAATCTCCTAGACGTTACACGGTCTCAAGTGCGGTAAACGCCGGTGCGAGAATGAAACGTGTACTAAGACACGATGTGCGGCGCGATGCCCTGACCAATCGCTGAACAACCGGCGTCTCGGACGTCCCTTCTCTGCGGACGCCGTCCGCCGCTTTCCACGTGGCTAGGGCGTTAGCGCGCCGTTATTAAGGATACAACTTAATTCCGCGGAGTTATTCGGGGAATTAGCGTTCCGCGGAGCGGGAATTACGCGCGGCGGTAATCGCCGGCGATAATTTCCCTGCCTCTCGTCCGGGCGTTTCCTTCCCCGCGCGGCTGGGTCGCCGCGGCGACCGGGCAAGGTTGCGTCCCGGTTTCCCTCGTCGTTTTCCCCGGCTTATCCTTTTACGACGGCTTCCTCTTTGTGCGCGGCGGCCGAAGAGAGACGCGATAGCTGCGTGGAAAGTAACAGCGAGCACCGCGATCGTTCCTCGACGTTTCCATGGAACACTCCCTGGTCGTTTTCGCCCGCGTTTTCCCTCTCTTCTCTGTGCCACCTTCGTCCCGACAGGCGTATCGACCAGGTGGGTGATCGTTAGTTCTCCTTGTCACCAGGGACGAGCAGATGCGAGGCCAAGACCGAGGCTACCGTTGCGTAACAACCGTTTTCAATCGATAGTACACAATTATGATTCCCGAAATCTCGTCTCTTCCAGGGTCTTTCATTGTCTTTTTCAACGCGTTCTCCTGGCAAGTATTTGGCCGTCAAATGTTGTTTCTTTACTTTCGGGTTATGGGACCGAATTTCCTCGGAGTTCCTGGTAAATAGGTCCATAGAAAATACCATTGGAGGGTACGCGATCTCAAAATGGAAGATCAGGTGGTTTTCGACTAGGCCACCTTTTTACCTACCCTCGCTGTCCATGTCGTGAAAGGTGTCATTTTTAGTCATCCTTGCCAAGGAACGAATCAACAACCATGGGTTTGGTCTTGAACCTGGTTGTGCACATTCGTTTTGGCCTTGCACAGTCGAGTCTTGGTCTTGATTGCAATCAGTTTCTTGAAAAAAAGCGCAAGACGAAGACCGAATTTACTCATCATTGCACATAATCTCCTGGGTTGTTTTGATTCCCCTTCTCCATCTTGGTCCCTAATTCTTCCGCTCCCATCTTGTTTCCTGGCGAGCGAATTTCCTCCAGGAAGAGGACCGACTAGCTCTCCCCGTTTTCCGCGTTCTGGGCCACCATGGGCATAGGTACCACATGGTTACCGTGCTCTGCGCTGGACCACTCGTCCACCTCTTGGCTCGCTCCCTCGTGTTGCTCCACGCCTGAGAAAACACGAGGGGGTCGTCCCGGCGAATTGGATCCGGTTGACCTTTAATTTCGTGCGGAATAGGAGCCAAGGAGGTCTAACGAGCGATCGGATCTGCAAGGCCGCCCCGTCGGCCGGTCCCCCTGCCAAGTGGAGCGTCAACCCTTGGCAAGGAGGATCCTCCGGAGACTTACGTACCCACTCGGCGGATTGCCGAGACCCTGCGCCGCCTCGATTGGATGTTTCTCCCGGAGCAGCGTTTCCACGAGAGATTGGATGCCCCTCTTGGAGGAATATCCGGCCGCGGAGGAATATCGCGGAGGCTCGGCGGAAGGCCGTTCTTGGAGGACTGCCCATCGATCCCGGGATTTATCGAGGTTTTGTCGTTGCGGGACGTCCCCGGGGACCCGGACTTCCTATAAATCCTCGATTTCGAGCTGGCACCTGACACGCCGGTTTCCGATGTATCGACCAGGCCCGACTTTGAGTCCGGCGGAAGTATTAATTCGCGAGATGTCGAGGGAGGACTTCGGCTCGACGAGCCGCAGGCTGCGCGCAGGTTGGGCGCTCTCGGGGAAGTGGGCTCAAAAGGAAGCCATTTGGCGAATTGATCCCTTCCGGGGGTGTTTTAACTTAGTGATGACTCGCCGACTCGCGAGATTGCGAGGTCGGGTACAGATTTGAAATCCGCGCGCGGAATTTCAGCGACGGTCGTAAATTCGCGGGGGTGTATCCGCGCTTCTCAAGTGGAGTTATCCATTTTGCGCATCGGGTCGTACTCCGAAGTTTCTCATTGTTTTACTTTATTTTATTATAACTTCCCGCGTGTACTTCTAATCCAGATGTTTTACTGATTTTACCCTTCACTTGGAACACGGGTTGGAGTACTTTCCCATGTCGTGAAGGGAAACGAGCTTTTTCAAGCACCTCGGACCACCCGTCCATGTTAACTTTTGCGCACGGATGTAACTTTTATGCCGATGAAATTTACCTACTGTACGTCTGTCCTTCCCCGTTTCCGTGTACGTATTGCGGTCACTTCCGAAAGAGAGGACTCTCGCTCGCCGAGACAATCGTCACAGGGCGGCACGTCTGTCCCATTATTAATGACTCCTCTGACGCGGGGACGTGCCTACCGGGTCGTTCCAAATAGAAAATGGCGCACTTAGTCGCGCAAAACCTAATGTCCCTCCGGGTCCGCGGAGCTGTGAAATATGCTGGAAGATTTTAACCGGAACTCTTTTCCGGGCGAGTTATCCCCCCGGCCGCCTTCCCGCGGGAACAAGTAAGCCAACGAACGTTCGCGTTTTCGAGTGAAAACGACGTAAAAATAGCGCCGACTGCTTTACAGTCTGGCGAGCCCAGATGCCGAACAAACGGAGCTTTCTCGGCGCAATTCCGCCCGGCCGAGAGGAGGAGCGGCTCTGTCGGAAAGCGGCCATCCACCGCTAAGGGCGTATTCCTCGCAATTACATCACCGACGGTCTTTCACCCTGCTCTCGAGTCCTTTCAATCCCGGCCCGATCCTCGGAACACCCGCACTTTTCCTTATTTACGGAAACTTTGTCCCCGCGGAGCCGGGACTCGAGTAACCGGCGTTTTCTTAATTAAAAATCTCTCCTTCCGTCTAGCTCGGCCGGAGAGCGGCCGCTCCGCATCCAGGCCGTCGTGGAAAGTACGGCCATCCTGAAAAACCACTTCCCGAATCCTGTAATCCTCGCGAATTCGCCGCGAGGTGGTTACGATCGGTGTCGTATCATGTTTCACCGAAATACTGACGAATTCAAGCGGAACGAGTCACCCTGCGCGTTTTCGCCGCTGCCGCATCTTGCCGCGACAGAATCTGACCACCGGGTGACACGTGGGCAGCTTAGTCTTTCCTCCACTCTTGCAGCGCCTTGAAATCCTGTACTTGACTACACGTGCTTTTGACACCTCGTCAAACGATTCTTTTGACATCCGGTGATACTTAATTAAGACTCGTTATACTTTCCGCTCGATTCTGTTCCAAACCAAAGGGGTGGACCCCATGCTTGCGGAATATTGGCTTTTCTAATAACCTCTCCGTTTCTGAGACAATAACGATTATACTTCCAGGACGCTTTCTCGTTGACTTCTCCGACTGGAGACGCGCTTTCCGCCGTTGCGGTAAAATCGCACGGTGCGACCCTTAGTCCCGCCGCGAGGAAATTCGTCGAGTCCATAAACGCGCGGTTCTCCCGGAAAGTTTCCTGCGGTTTCCGGAGCGGGCAGCGGCGACCTCCCGCTGGCCCCGCTCCCGGGATCCGCCATTCCGCGTCTTAATTCCCGCAGCGGCGGCTCCTTCGGCCTAGGATTTCTCACGGGGCGAGAGATGATCTCTCGAGCGCTTATGTGCGCAACACCTAGCTCGCTTACTCGCTCGTTCGTTTCCTCGCTTACTCGCCGGCGAGCGGCCGAGGGAGCGAGCAGGGCGAACGCCCGTCGGAATTGCATCGCGCGGTGCATTAATATCCGATGCGGTATTAATTAATTTTCTGATAATCACCGCGTGCACGCCGGCGAGATTAATTAGTTTCTCGCGGAACATTCCTTATTGATCCGGAGACGCTTTATCCGCGAGCGCCGACCGAGGCGGAGGCGAAACGGCGCGCCTCCCTTATCGGCCGTCTACCACTTATCTCGTTAACGCGTAACGCAGCGATGCCGCACCCCCTTTCGCCCCCTCTGCCCCCTCGGCCGAAAGAACTTTCGATTTCTACATTTTATGGAGGCGTCGATGCTATCGGCGAGCCCTCCGCTCGTTATTACGAGTACCGTTCCTTGGCGGAACGGTCGGCTCTCGAAACGCCCCGCTGGGGGAAATATAGCGTAGCGGTATTGTCCCGAAGCGGTACTAACGCGTTGCGGCCGCGGAGGTGCAAATTGCTAATTACACCCAGTCGATAGGTACCGCAAGGACGGCTTCGGCTCGTGGAGGCGTCTTTGGGCGTCTCTTAAGACGTTCTCTCCGGTGTGGTGGACGCGCAGCGGTTACCTCGTCGACGAGCGACGACGTCGTCCTTCCTTTCCTCTTCCTCCGTAATTAGAAGCGACACTCGGCCGGACGATCCGCTTTCGAAACGCCGGAGGAAGCGCCAGGCGGCCGTTGCGCGACGGAGCCGAGGTTTTGCGAGGAGGTGCGAATTTTTACCTCCACCGTGTCGACACCTGCGGGACCGACTCGAGTCGTCATGGGACATTGCATTTCTTTATTTCTTGCGCCTCGAGGGAGTTGCGTCAGAGGCGGCAGGGTGGTCCGGGATATCGTTACCTCTTGCACCACGCGACGACGCCGCGCCTCGTTCCCCCACGTCCCAAAGGACTTTCGATTTCTACATCTTGCGGAGCCATCGATAGGATCGATACCAGGCCCTCGTTATTCCGAGTACCGTTCCTCGGCGGGACGATCCGTGCTCGAGGTATCGCCTTACGGAAAAGTCGGGGGCACGGGTGTGGCCGAGGAATGGATTCCCTCTATCGCCGGGCATCTTTCCAGCCATCGGATTCTATGCACTTTGCAGCGGGGTAACTCCTTTATAGAAGTATCGCCCGTTCTCCGATACCCGTGCCAGGGTACGCTACTCGAGTAATGTCGTCGTAATTGGACGCGAAGATACCAATTGCCAGTTTTCACCGCCGTCGTCCCCGAGCGCGGACGTGCAAGGAGGTCGCGTTGTGGCGGATCCGACGCGACCCCCGCTCGACGAGAACCGAGAAAAAGGAGCGACTACCGGGCATTACATAATTTATGGTAATTCCGGGCAGGCCAAGTACACAGCTGGTCTAATTGTCGCGGGCTGGGAAGATGGATTACCGGCTGGCGTGCCGACGGTGACGACGGTAGCGCCGCGGGTGGGAATGGGAATTCAGCGGATGGCCGCTGAAGAAGGGAACCGCGGAAGCGCGCAATCTCCCTCGCGGCAATCCACCGCCGTGGCCAGACGCTATTTACATAATAATTGTGGCCGTATTCCTACGAGGTATCGAGCGGCCGTTCCGCCCAGGACGCGCCGCTCTCGACCGGCCCTCTTCGCTCTTCTTTGCCGGGCCTTCGGCCGCTAACCGTGGAAGACTCCAATCGATTCGTCGAGCCGATGTGCGGCTTGACCCGATTTAAGGCACCGTGTCGCCTGGGAGACCTTCGGACGTCTCCGCTTCTTGCGGAGCGGCCTTGAAGGCGTCCCCAGAGTGGCGTCGCCGGAGAAACCGATCGCTTCCATCCGCCGGCCTGGCGAAAGAGTAAACGTCCGCAAGTTGGGCGGCGACAAGTAAAGAGTAAACCTCTGTCGAGGCCGTTTTTCGGCGGCGACTCCGCTTCTTCGGGGCTGCGGTTCTTCCGCAGGGATGCTCCGGGGCGCGACGCCGGGTGAACCGGTCGAACCCGGTGGAGTATTTCGGCGCTTTTGCGGACGGTTGGCTCGGGCGGCAGGGTGGAACCGAAGAGGCGTTGTTTTCCTGGAGACGGCGAAGTGGAAAAAGGCCCATCCCGGTGCGCCGGACGCAAGGCCGAACGGAAAGTTTAGGTCGCTTTGTACTTCGTTGTTCAGCCTGTGCCCGTAAATTTCGCCTTTCCGGAGATCTCGGGGCTCGGTATCCGGGTTTCCTTCCTCGCCTGAACGTCGGCAACAATGCCTTAAAAGTTTTAAAGTGAGACCATTTAACCGGCTCGCGCAGGGGCGGAGGAGGGCAGGACCCTGTATGATCCGGCTTTGCTCTTCGCGCTCTAACCTAGAGATAGAGTTCCGAACTGCTCCCGCTGTATAAAGACAAATGGAAAGTACTCTTCCTGGTATTGGGCATCCGGTTGGGACGCTACTTTCCGCGTTATCGGGCGCACCGTGACGCTGCTCCCTCCAGATTTAGAAACTGGAGTCGAAATATAAGCAAAAACGTAGACTTGGCTATACTCGTAGTTACCATTCCTCGCGATCCTGGTGGATTGAAATCTACTTTTGTTTCTAAAATTCGGAGAGATGGGAACAACTTTCCCCGAACCACTGGCAGTAGATTGTAGTCTTCGGCATCAGTTTGTGTAATGACAGTCTGGCTTCCCTTCGGCAACTACCGGCAGCATGTCCTTAGTGATCCGGTTCATGTCCTGCGGACATCGGATCCCTTTGTAGGGCGGATGTTGACTCTTTGGAGTCCAAACTGGAGCACTTGCGAGTTCACTCCGTGCTCCCGTTCCGCCAGGACTTGAGGAATCTTCGCAGGACCTCCGGTTTGCGAGGATCGCTGGGACGATAAGGGGTGGCCTGGTTTTATGGGGCGATCCAGGCTGCGGCCAGGACATTGTAAATTTGCCAGTTCCTCGGCGTATACGTACCACTTAGTGGGCCAGGAGGATTTCCACGCTCGCGGAACTGGGACGAACCGCGCGGCTTTGTAGAGGGTGCGGTCCGAGGATTCCGCTCGTGCGGCGCGAGTGCATGTGCGCGTACAAGCATTCGGGATCGCGCGGAATCCTCGGGAAATTATGGCCTAGCGAGGTAGCATCGGTGCGGAAAACCAGCACCGGAGGGAGAGCAGAAGAGGCGACACTGGTTGGAAACCATTAAGGCAGCGCGAAAGTTCCCTATGGAGACGATCCATCGAGGACCCGAAACTTTGAGAGGTCCTAAAGGCCAGGGTCACCCCGTGCGTTTTCTCCGGCGCGGCAGAAACGCATCTAGTTTTGCTGGATACCCTCAAACACGTTACACTGTTCGCGTTAAAACGTTTTAGAGCCCATCAGTTTCCCTTGAGCAGTCAATCCGGTCGTCCGGTTTTGCCATATCAAGATGTGCCAGCTATGCGGTGGCCGCGGCAAAAACGCATTGTGTGACCCTGACCTAAGTCAACCTCGAACAATCAACTTCCCTTTCCCCGGTGACAGATGGCGAGGGAACGTCATTAACTCGCAATGACTTTAACTTGTTGCACGAAGAGGGAGTCAACGCTTTAATGGTTGCACCAGAGGGTGCTTTGGACCCCCAGCAGTGCAGAGATAGAAGTTTCGCTCGTTTTTCCGTCGGCAGTAAGTACGGATTGTTCTCGCGACAGAAAGGGAGCCTGAAGGGGATTTGATCCTACGTTACGTATCTCGTTAGGAAATTACCCCTTGAGCTCGCCTCGACGTGGCGAAACGCATTGCGCCGTTGATAATACGTGCAAGACCCGCAGGAGGCGCGGTTTGCGTCCGGATATCCGGAGTAAAATGAAAATCCGCGGACTTTCCGCTCGCCGGGAACACCGAGAGGCGCACCCCTGCTCCCGGAGGATTTCATGGAAATCTCCGAAGTGATTACGGGATTCTTTCCCAAGGGAGTTAACAGTTCCTCCTTAGAGGTCGTCGGCATGCTTTTAGGACGTTTTCTCTCTTTCCCATCCGGCGTTTCGCCTGTCGTCCCTTTCATCCCTCCGACTACCGTTCTGGAGCGAACCGCGTCCTCTCGCTCGTTTTTCAGCCATTTTCGTCGAAGCTCAGTCCTTCTCGGCTCTCGGCGACCCGCGATCTCGGTTTGTCTTCTCCGAGGAGGTGTCACCAGACACGCGACAAATCTCATCTGGGCTCGAAAGCGCGAGCTTTGGCGCGCCAATATGCAAGGCAGCGGTTCCGCTTTGACGGCGGTTTCCTCGGCGCCCTGCCTGCGGTTCGCGAGGAAATCCGCTGGGAAACTCCCTGCAAAATGCAGGAGGACATAAATCATGAATGTCCTGGGGCATTAGAAGAAACGACTAAGTGATATCCCAGCCTGGCGGGGCTGAAATGATTTGTCAAATGGCTCGCTGGACGGCTTCCATCGGGTCCAACTGTGCGGCGTCGCATCGGCTGATGTGTCGAATAAAGACGATCGTAATGCGGAACAATTGTAACATCGAGGACAAGTATGTCAAATCTTCATGTAAGAAATTTGGGAAGGCTCTTCGCGTGTGGTTGAAGTTGTCTCAATCCTTCAAAAGGTGGCCAGTCAATTGGAAAGATATTCATGATAGTTTTCCTTTTTCTGGAGTGTATAATTGCAAATACTCGGAATATGCATAAGTCATAGTATTCCATGAATTTCTTCATATTAGTTCGTCTATGAGGTGTCAGTGGAATAAAAGTTTATCTGCGGTTTTGTATAAAAGGATTCGTATTGCTTTCATCACTTTGGTATTTTACACCTTGCCTGTTACAATTGTAGCTCGACATTTTTTTGCTTACTTATTATAGGCTATGTCAAAAGAATTCTCTATTAAAAACTGTTACAATAGTGCCCGACTTCTAAAGGACTTCCTGGGTTACTTCGCTAGTCTCAGGTTAGACGAAATGGGAGCAGTTTGCGATTGATCCGCTTTCCTCGCTGGTGTGGATCGTGCTGCGTCTCCTGGGACTTGATTCTCGAGTTCGTACGATCTACTTTCAAAATTGACAATTTCGTACACGACTTTAAAATGTTGAGCAATGACGCGACTTCGCAACAATGGAAGCTTCTTCAGTCCATCCATTTGTGTGCGAAAAAGAATCCGCATCAACTCGAGAATCGGGTTCCTGGTCGGGACCGCTGCCGATGTTTCGCTCCCCGTCGTGTCCAAGATATCAGCTCCACGATGCTCCCAAAGTAGCGGAAGTGTCCGAAGCGCCGGAAGTTGTTCATGGACAGGGGATACTTCTTCTCCTTGTGGACACATCCGAATCGCGCAGCTCCTCTTGGACGCGTGCCGGCTTTCCGCAGCGGGTCGCGCCTCCGCACGGCTCTCTCCCTCTCGGACTGCATTAACCTTTCCCCGCTGACTCGGTCGTGAGAAAGAGAGAGAGAGGGGCGGAGACGGGGAAACACGGCACACGCCTGCCTTTCCCGTTCGTCCCTCTCTTCGTCCCGCACGCGGCATTTTCCCGCGTTTCTCACACTTTCTCTCTCGCTCTGGGTCACCGCATCCGCAGCGGCGAAGTCGCAGCTCGGGATGACCGACTTGCGCGGCTGACCCGCAACGAGCCTTAAGCTTGAGTAATTACGCGATTAATGCCAACGATCGGTCCTGTTATACCCGGGACCTGCTATAAATGACGCGGACGTAATTGAAACTCGGGATCTCCGTAACGTGGGTCTCGAGAACCTTATAATTCGACTTATGATAATATCCTTCGAGGAGTTTAAGGTGATACGAAAGTGGCGCTCGAGGGGTCAAATGTCGACGAAACTTTTCCCCGGACTGGATGTACCGAATAGTTTGAAATTTCACCACGTGAATCTGGAGGCCCTAAGGAAGGTCCTGACGCCCATAAAATTCCATGATTTTAATTTGTTAATAAGTATTTTTCCAATCTTTTATAGCGTCATTTGTTAGAGTGTAAGAAAAGCGATCGGTGCGCCATCTGACGGACGCGCGCGAAGTGAAGACACTCGGCGTCCGGCCAGCAACGCGGTAAGCACATCGTTGGCAGCTGTCGACACTGTTTGTCGAATCGCGAACGTCAACGGAGAGAGCGGGGTGCCGGGTGCGAAATGAGTAACCGTGACAATAAAGTTTATTAACAAATCGAACTTAATAATTGAATAATAACAATCTGATATGTGATTACGAACAACAACAATACAATTCTTTGACTTCACGCGGTGCCGATGTAAGGTCGTGATACGAGGTGGAGCGGTGAGAACTTCGGAGCTCTCATAAAGTGGAGCGGTCGAGATCGGTGATCTCTGCGAACAGGAGAAGAGATTATTCTCGCGGGAGATATTGGTAGGATCTGTTTGTCTCGATGGAAAACGGTACAGAGGAGCTTTAGGATGAGTTCTTTTCTTGAGGGCGGAGTTTTTAGAAGGAGCAACGCTGATAGGTTTAAGGAAAGCGGGGTTGCATTTAATAATTGAAGGCGATTGATGGTAGGACTTTTGGGAAAGGGAAAATTATGCACTTTAGGAGGCGTAGGTGGGGAAAGCAGAAACGGGCTACAGGACGAGGAGCTCTAGGAAAGGAGCATCTCAAGGGTTAAAGGACCCCGGTGATAGAGAAGTACTCGATGATGCGAGTCGATATTTTAGAGTCTAGGGTTTAACTTATGAGTTTCAAGAGCGAGATGTACGTGAAAAGGAGAATGCGAAACAAGGGAGAATTGATCGCAAGCAGACCCGGACTCGAAGGAACACCCAGATCCCTGGGAAAGAATACCCTGCCCCGGGGGTTCGAGGGTCGCCTCGTACCCTTACCGGACGGCCAGGCGTAAGGATGTCCCAAGGGTCGTCTGGTCCGCTCGAGTGTCTCGGTGACTCGATGTGGTTCTATTAATTCTTAATTTATCTTAACATATTGATCTTAACAGCAGCACCCGAAGTAAAAGCTTATTTTAGTCCACCCGTCGTGTCATCTTTACTCCAACAATAATGAAATAAAATGTTAAGGGTGTCAGGCCCTTCATTAGAGCCTCTATTATCACTCGGTAAGATTTCAAGCGATTGATTCCTCAGGTGCCACTTTTGTGTCACCGTAAAAGTACCGAGAATGGAAAAGAAGAAACGCGGTTTAAATTTGCGAAGCGACGTCTGGGGGTGTAATTAACGAAATTCCTCAGGTCCTTCGCTTCTTTTTTGAAACGAGCAGGCTTTGGGGATGTTTTTAAAGCGAAGGCGAGGGAGAACCTCGGAGCGGGTGAGACGGCAATTCCACCGGTGCACCGATTTCCCCGATGGCGTTGCGCCCGAATCGACTCAATTTCCGGAAGGGTGACTTCGCTGCCGAAGGAGGCGAAAGCTCGCCGGAAGTCGAGCCGGAAAGTGGTCCGGGTTAACGACGGAAATCGTCGGGAGCGGTTCGAGGCCGTCGGCGGTTCTTCTAATTCGTTTTCCGGCGAACGTTCACCCGGGGGTGCATTTTCCGAGGCGGATCGACAGCCTCGATTTCGGGCCCGACATTCATTGGCGGATGGTGGTGCAGATTTTCCCAGAGATTCGCTTTACTCTCCCAGACTTTCCCGCGGAATCCACGTTCCGGTACTCATTCTCCTTCCATCTCCCCATCTTGTATTTATTTCCGATTCGATCGGCAGAAAATGGAGCACTTAGATGCGGTGAATGCGGAGACTGGGAAGTACGAGAACTGCAAGTCAACGCAAGAAGGGCACTTTGTCTGTCTATGAAGCTCGTAACGTGGATTTCGATGAACGTTGTCGACTGGGCTTCCGATGGTTGCACATCCGGCGATAAGGACCTCTCGATTTACTTCTAACGCCTTTTAATGGATTTGATTTCGGTGCGTTCAAAATCGGGATTTAGGTCGACCGAGAATTTCCCATGCAATTATTGGGGACTCCTTGTTGGCGAGGAGCGGCGAAAAGTTGATTCCTTGCGGTTGCGGGAGAGATCCCCGGTTGCGGACTGCGGCGATAATGGCGAAGCGATGACAACCGCGTCGAATGCGCCGGAGAGATCTCTCCGATCGGCAGACGAGAAGGAAAGTTGACCGTTACGAGATCGGCAGACCGCGGAACGTCTCGGAAGCGATTTTCCTACTTCTTCTTCGACGTCTTTTAATAGTCCATCGTTGACCTATCTCCAAATTTGAGAGTCCACTTCGATGCGTTCTTTCCGATTTAGCGTGGGAAACTTCCTTCCGACGCGGCATTTTTCTGCGTGATTAATGGATCCCGAGCAATTGGGAGCGGTGGGAAATGCGCTTCTCGCGATTACACGAGAAATCCGGTAGCAGTGGTAATGGCGGTGCGTCGACAACCGCGTCCAATGCGCCGAAGATATCTCCAATGGTGGCCGCGACGCAATGGGAGGGAAGCGAAGCAAAGGGGACATCTTGATAGCATCGTAATGGCGCGGGTACTTTGCGTTCGGTCCTCGCGTGACGATTGATCGAACATGTCGCCGCGTGGGTCGGTTAATCGACGATTCGACGGCGCAACGGCCTCGTCGTTCTTCCCTCTTCTAAGCCGGAAATCCTGGGACGCGTCTTTGGGATTGGGTTCTCAGGAAAATCGCGTCCTCCTTCCTCCTCAAAGAAAGTTTCAGGTAATTCAGTATAAACATTTTCATGTTTGGATAGATATAGAATGACCCTTTCATATCACCTCAAACAAAGTGATCAACGCTAAGAGATACATTGTTAATTGATATGTGGTTAACCCTTTTAGTGCCGGGCGAAAAAGAGGTGCTTATGCGAAGATATCCGAATTTTACGATTTTACTAGGGTTTGGAAAAAGGCTCATACAAACCAAACGAAAAGCAATATTTACATAATTCAAAAAGCAGGATATTAAGGACAAAATAGAGAATAAAACGGTGACGCTAATTTTTCTATATTCATTGAAAATTACATAAATGACAAAGGTATAAGTGATAAAAAAGAAAAGAAAAATTGAGTTCTCGGTTTCAAAACGTAATTGCACATAGGAAAAGTCATCTTTTTATCATAAATTTGTATAGACCGTTTATTGCAAAGTATATACTTTAAATTTCCAATATATTTTTCAACAAAATAAGTAATATCGCACAAGAAACATAAAAAATAACTCCAAGGCACATGGTAGGCGCCGGACGGATTATCTCATCCGAAACAAGTAATTGTTATAGGTTATAGGTTGTTATAGGTGTTGTTGTATTGTTATTTTAATTCTCTCGTAATGAAATTAGACTATTTATAACGTATTATAAATTTATTTTGAGATAGAGATCTCTCGCAAAGCGAATAGTAAAGCGTTACAAGGTGCGGGCCAATTTTGGCCTGGCTCTGGCACTTTTCGCCAGTGCAGCGAGGGCCGATATATCGGCCTCCGGCAGTAAAAGGGTTAAGTGTCGGGGCAGAATACATTCTTGAAGCTTTACTTTATCCGGGAGCTTACGGAACAACCCAATGCGTAACGAAGAACGGTCCGAAAGAAAGTTTCCGCGATTCGTGCGGGGGGAAGAGTGCCCCCGGTGCCCTCGGTGCCCCCGATGGCCCTGGTGCCCTCGCGAGTGGAAGTGTGCCTCTTGCTGCCTCCAGGACGATCTCGGGCCAATCTCGCAGCCTCGGGCGGTGCAATAATTGAGTGGTTTGCATCCCAGTCTCGACTCCGCTCGGCTCGGCTCGGCCCGGCTCGCAGGTCGCGAGCCTCGAGCGTGGAGCACGCAACCCGAGGCGGCCGAGGAGCGTCCGAAGCGGACAGGGTGGAGGGGTACGGCGATCCAGACATTGATGGAACCGGGAGCACTTGCCCCCGCATACCGGGATAATACCACTAAATTATGCCCGCGGTCTCTGCCACGCGGTAAAACAGTCGATGCATAGCAATTAGACCCAAATCGGAGCACTTGCGGCCGCTGTCCGGGAAAACTATGCGAACCGCGACACCCCCGAAACGCGCGCCCAGAATGTGCAGGAGTGGACGTTAATTGCAGCCCTTGTACAGGGGTTGGCTGTGCCTGGCCCCGATAGGATATTTAGAGGTAGTCGTTCCCGTTCCCGAGGCTACTAATTTGCACTCCCGCAGAGAGTAGCCAAGCTACGATTGCTGTGATCTTGCAAAAACTGGGGAATTGTGGAATTGAAAACGGCGTCGGCATAGGGAGACTGGGGCACGGTGGAGCGGAAAAGCTTGACTCCACGATAAGTTTAAAAGCATCAGTTTTAGGAAACTGAAATCGAGTCCATGTCATTAAATCTACTTTTTATTAGATAGTTAAGTTCTGTTGATTTTTTCTGTACCGTCGAATCCTTTTAAGGTCAGATATTTATAAGCAATGCAAATGTACTCTACATTACCCTGTACTCTACGCATGGGTTACAGTGGGTGATTTCGAACCATTTCGTTTTACTGTAAATAGTACTTTAAATTAGGCAAAACACGTGGGTCACAGAGAAACAGCGCTCCATTGTTCCCCGCGGAACTTTGTTTCTCTGTGTCCCACATGACGTATGATAACGTTTAACTCCATATTTGCAAAATCTCTGGATTAAACCATTAAACAAAGATCTGTCACACCTAAATCTCAGAAAGTTCCAGTCATATGAGAACGACTTGAATACTGGACAATTAAAGGTACTTGCTACTAAAAACACGATTCACCTAAATTTTACTTTGGGATGCCCTAGCGACATATTCATCCGACATTCTTCAATGTAACAACCGAAGGGTTGCTGACTTTAGGCAGGGATGCTGATTATCGTCTAGGGCGTTCTTCACACAATGGTAGGGATTTTTAAATATTCCTGCAATCAGCAATAATTCAAATGTTTCCCCGAACCCCATATTTCGCAGTACTTCATTCTCCCTAAAACTAGTTTCTTGGATGGAGATCATGATCACATATCGTGGACACTTGTAATGGATAAATAGGTAGTATCGCATCGAGATCGGTGGCAACGCATCGAGACCAATGTTAGCTTAAATTAGCTTCTTCGCTAATTTAAGCTTACATTGGTCTCGATGCGTTACATTCGCGGGAAACTGATGGAAATGGACGAATCGGAGGGATTTGACGTGGCGAAAAAAGCCTCGAAAAAGGCAGAAATTCGGGACGAGTGATCGAAATGGAAGGCGATTTTCGATGGAGTGCTACATCGGAGAGGACGTACCGCTACCGCTCGATGTTTCCCGATGTGGTTAATGTGACATCGTTGTACGTACCCGGGGTTTCGAGTCTACGAGATATGCAAATGTAGCTCGTATAGCACGCCGTGCCCGGTACATTACACCGTTCAGTTGTCAAATTGGGTTTGCCGTTTGCGTAATGAGTACAAGTCGAGCAGACGGTTCGATCGAGAGCCGATCTCGCGTTGACGGACGTGGAACTAACTGCTCTCGGTTGCCTCGCTTTGACTCGGCTCGTCGGAGTTCTTAGTCGATATATCGCGTTACCTAAAACGAGATTCCCGTTTTCCACGTAGAGGCGTCTAATCGTCTTTCGGCCGTGTAACGCGAGGGGTAACTCGCCAATTGCAATTCCACGTACCGAGGATTTTTGCTATTTCGAGACCGGACGGGCGAACGTTTGCGAATCTCATTTAGCAATGTCAGCCACGTTTAAGCGAGATCGCCGAGAATATGACTTCACCTTTGTTACGGCGGCACAATCGGGAACGGCGACCCGGCTAATTGTGCAAGGTTCACCGCGGAATATTTCTCCGAATTGCAGGCACCTCGATCATACCGCATATCGATGCGGTCGGCGGAAGATCGAATTTTGAAACGACTCCGGGTTCGCCGAGGTCGGGCTCGTTTTCTTCTCGTTTCGTTCCCCGGTTTACTCGGTGTGATCATAATTAGCTGTAGCCGTTTGGCGGCGGAGAACCCTTCGCGGAATTCGTTCCCGAGCCTCGCATTATCCGTACTTGATCTCGAGTGCATCCAAGTAAGGTGCGCAAGGCGCGTCAGAACTTTTAATTGGCTCCGTCGCTGCGGCTCGGCATCAGCTGTGACGGCCGATCGGGGCGACAGGAACTTTGGAAATTTGTCACCGGCGACGGCGGTGGCTAGCTACTCCTGGAGAGTTCTCGGGACTTCGAGGAAGAGTCCCGAAAGAGTTTCGAGAAGATCGCGTTCCCGCGGGATCCGCCGCCGAGCGAAGCGGTGGAACCGTTTGGAAACGAGTTCCCTTAGCCACGATGGGTTCCCGATCCGCCTTCCTCTGTCCTACAGGACGAATTTAGGAGTGCCCTATTATCAGCGTAAACCATTCCGGCTGAATTTTCGAAGCTAACGATAAGCAAACGCTATCCCAAGAGCAACGCTCCCACTATCTTGGTCTTGCACTTGCAGCAAGACCAAGACCAATTTTCCTCGTTACTATTCAAAACTGACTTCTGACGTCTTCCAGATACGCAGAACAATTATAACGCCGTCCAACCTTTCCTCTCGGGGTTTCTCCAGACCGCGGGACTTTGCAAGCTCGGCCCGACAGTAGCGATTTGTCCGCGACAACCGAGACGTTCCGGAGGAATCGCAGCGTTCCAACTTTCCATCGCGGCCGAGGTCGGCGTCATCTCGAGCTGCCCCGTAGCTCTCCGGGCGGTAGGGCCATTCATCGGGCGCAGCAAAAGCATTATTATATTCAATTAATTCCGGAGCATTCGATTTATGCGCGTTGTCAATTTATTTCAATCGCGATAGGGCAGCCCGCTACACCCGCGGTGCTTCTTACCGATCGAGATCTCGGGGCGGCGATAACGTAGCATAGAATTGCGTGTCAGTGCTCTCGTCCCTGGAATAGAATTAATGGCCGCCTATAAATTTCAAAATGCTCGCCCGATAAAACGATAAGACCTGATGAGGTTCCAGAAGACCCCACACGCACCGAATGCATCATACTTACCGGTGTCCTAACTAACCGGAAGGCGGGATTGGTCCTGTTTTCCGTCCCGCCACCCTCAGCCGCCCTCTTTCGAGCGGGAGTAAATCATCCCTCTCTGGTTTACTACAAATTGGCCGCTGCGCCTATACATATCGCCTAGGGAATGCGATTACCGATCGATTTATGTGCGCGACTCATCTTTCGGTACACGGACGAGTCTCGGCCATAATTTCTGAAACGCACCGACCCCCTATCTTCGGCTGTGCAAACTTGCAAGCTCGACGCTCAAACGCTCCACGGGGGTGGGGAAACGCGCTTACTCGAGCTTTATCCCGGGCGTTGCGCGTAATGCAACGTTCATTTGCATAGGTGTATTTGGTCGTTGGGAACGATGCACTGTTCCCCTCGCAAATGAACGGACATCGTGCAGATTGGGCTTTGGAAGAAATTCCTGGCCGGAGCGATGCCGATGTACGCGACCGAAAGGAACGTGCCGCGGCTCGTATCGGAAATTTGGCTATTCTCCCGATAGGATTGCGCGAATTGCGGTGCGTGCCGCGGAAATTGTTTCGAAACTTTTAACGCGACTGGGAGGAAATTCCCCCTTGGCCGTGCATTACTCGAAATTCTACTTCGCACGCTACGCGAGCTCTCGATTTGCTGCCCGGAATTGGAGCGGCGTGGAATTGCGATGGCGCCGGGTAACTTGGACTAAACCGTAGGTGAGCGATTTTTCGCGAAGTTACGCGTTCCGCGGAGGATAATGAATTTCCCCTCGTTGGGAAGCGATCTGGAAATTCCCTCGGCCTGATAGAACGTAATAACGCCAGCTGCGTGACAGGGTGTAATGCGGACCACCTCGGAATCGCCTCGGCTGTACCGTTCGTTGAATTATCCCGACTGCAGTTAACCTCAACGGGTACGCGCGTGATTGCACATTGCACAGAAATTAACGAGGTTAACCCCTACGGGCGGAACGAGGTGCGGCTGACGGTGCGGACGCAACGCGAGGTCTACGCGCGCCGCGACGCTCCCTCTTTTCTCGCTTCCCCGTCTCCAGCTGAATCTGCACGACGCACTTTCGCGATTCGTTCTCTCGTGCCGCGGCAAGGATGATGGATGGACCCCAGTCGGCGAAGCGGGCCACCGTTAATGCCTCGGGCTTTAACGATTTCAAGAGGTTTCCGGGCTCTCTGGTTTCCCTTTTTCTCCCAGAATTAACTTTTGTAGGGTTCCAGACAAATTTCTATTCCTGCCGGCCATCGCCGCTCGAATTGAAACGCACATTTCATCCCACCGTTGAACTGTCAGTTCTGATGGCTATTAACCCTTTCGTCGCTCAGGATATCTCTATCCAATACGGGCCGATTAACATTTCCGACGAGATATCTCTTGACTCGATACTTTTTCACTATGTGATACCGAAGGTGTCTGCATTTTAAAAAAGGTGGGTAATTTTTCTCGAGAGCTTTCTCTCCAGTTTTCCTACACACGTGTAAAGATACATGCGAAATGTTTCGTCGAAGGCGTTAGAGGGGTCAGTATTAGTAAGTGGCGAAAGGGTTAACGAAGTTCTGTATCGTTCCTGTGATATTGTGCGTCCTGCGCCGAGGGACGGTTTCTTTATTTCTAGAAATGATTATCGATCGAGGGCAGTATGTCTAAGAATCCGCAAAAGGCAGTCACTCTTTTCCCGGTTTTAGCGTAGCTTCTAAGGGAAAAGGCGATCCGTTGCGGCTTCGGGGAGTCTTTCCGAAAATCCGGTCCAAGAACCGGCGCCCCATTTCCCGCGGCAGACTTTCGCTTTCCCGGAGGGCGAGTCGCGAGGATGCGGAGAAAACGGCACGTTTCGTCGCCGGTGGCGGGAAAGGCGCGGATTGCGGGCGCATCCTTCCGGCGGAGCGTTGCCGCAACGCGGACCGTTCGTCGCCTTGGTCGGCTGGTCTCGCCAGGGAAAGTCGGCGTCGCGCATCGCGGCACGTCGCCGTCTTTCGAGCGTCCACCTTAACGAGCCGAATTACACTTTCCTTCCTCGAATTAGTAACGGTCTCTCCCACCCTGGGGCTTTTTCAGCAGGCCGTTAGTCCGCGACAGAGAGCCTCGGGGATCGTGCACCGGTACACGTAGTGGTCGCCCACTAGAAAGGAGCTTTTTCCCGTCCTCCTCGGACTCGAGGTCCCGAGGGAATTCTCTCTCCCAGCCGTTCGATTTGTCTTTACGACAAATCCCGGCGATGCCAGACAGGCTCGACCTCGGTTCACCCACGGTCCGCTTTTTGCCAGAATCCCCCTGCGTATGACCTAGGGTCGCGTCTTTTGGACTCCACCAGACCCAACGATAACGTCCGGGGAACCGGCAACGCGCAATCCCCCCGAAAGCAGACGCCGTTTTTGGGAAACGAGGATTCCCGTAGACAGGCCGTTCTTCCTAACGAAGACTCGGATTTTATCTGGCATCAGAATGCAGCACCTCCCTGCACGAGTAACTTCGTTATACGGATGCTCCCTCGTTAGGTAAAAGGAGGTCGCAAAAATGGATTAGCCAGACGGGTGGGGTCGGCACCGCTCGCGGGCACGCGGGGGTTGGGGGATCTTTCACCGTTGCAGTATTTCCTATTTATTTTACGGCCTTGCCTCTCTCTCTCTCTCTCTCTCTCGTTCTCTTTCTACGAGGCCCGACTCGCGTCTCGAGCTTCCAGGCTCCGGTCTCGAAACTCCTGACTCGAGGCCACAGCCCCTGGCGCTGCAACGGCGCTCTCGCGGCTACGAGCCGTTTCCCGAAAACGGGGATTGCCAACGAGCCTTTTTCCCTCCCCTTCGAGGTTTTCGATCCCGACAACCTCTTTTCCGCGATCCTTTCGCGTGTTCGCGCCACTCCGCCCTGTGTTCCCGCGAAATTGCGCGCCCCGGAGCTCGCGCCGCCGTTCCTGGTAGCACCCTCCAGAGCAGCCTGTTACCGGGCCGCGTTTCACGGGTGCTGTGAAACTTTTGGGTCGACTCCACCGAACTTTCAGAATTGCGTCCGACATCAGCGGCAAATGACGGACGTGATAATTTGGAACTCCCGCAAAATCCGCGAATGGACTCCACTTGATCCCTTCGTAGGTTATGTGGGTAATTCTTGGAGGAGAGTTCAAGCGCGATTCTGAGGTTCCTTCGATATTCGCATTGTTACGTCCGTAGTAGTTCTTAACATTTTGGCGGCCGCACATCTTTTGCATCCCCTTTACGTTGCCGCCGGTGCGAATTACGCTTACGTGAAAAAAAAAAAAAAAAAAAAAAATCACGCGTACGTTACAGCGGCCGATAATCTGTTAAGATTTTGATCCACATGGCCGGGTGTCGCCTTGCTTTGTATGGTTCCTGACAGCAATGTTCATGAGAACCTCGTTGTTTGGCCTATCGACTACGGAGTGAACCATCTCGGATCGGTCTCTAAAACAAAACAAAGAGAACCCCTCCACGCTTTCAGCTAACGTCTTAAGTATCGTGCGAATCTAATCGGACCTAGGAGTCAGTTTGTCTACGACTATCAATCAAACAGCACTCAAGTTCCCTTGGCTAAGTTTACAAATGATGTTAAGGTAGACTTACGCGTCGAAACTGAACTATTGAGAGTTGTGTGTATCATACATATAGTGTAAGAAACACAAGTATACGTGGGATATAAATTGATTTTCATTTGAAACTGAGTACGGGGTGGAAAACTAATAATTGGACGTGGAAAAGCTCACGATACTCTTAACTCTTGGCTCGCTGCTCTCGATCGACTTCGCCGACAAGAATGACTTCGTTTGCAGACACGCTCTTTTATATAGGCGCGTTAATCTCCAGATCAAAGAGTTTTCCTCCTTATGTGGGCATTTTTCGCCGCTAGATGACGGTAGGAAAAACGTCGTTTTTAGAACGTTGGTTCTAGAACAACGCCGCTGTTAGGACAAAAGAGAACGTAAAGGGTTAACGAAATCATTTCTTCTACCCCACATAGATTTTTTGTGAGATATTTCGCAAACGAGTGGGGTTTTTAATAAGTCTCTGCACATCTACTGATCAGGATAAATGAAGAGTCCTCTTCGCGCGAGGACGCCAAGATCCTTGCAACTCGATTCGAGTGTCAAATGAATCGGTCTGCCTCGATCTTCGCCATGCCGAGGAGTGCTAGTTTCTTGAAACCGCGGATTTCGGTCTCTCTCTCGGTCTTTAACCCCGAGGCTTCAGTTCAGTTTCCGCGTTTCACTTTGCCACGTGCTCCACCAGGGGCGAAATTGCGCGGCCGAGTTCGCGCGAGCGTTCCCGGCAGCTTGCAGGGTCGAGGAGGAGCACTCCGGAGCTCGCGAAACTTTTCGAGGCGATCGCCTCGCGAGCTCTCCGGATTCAATCTTGGCGAATATGCTGCGGCGAGAACTTTCCCCGGACCACTTCCCCCTGGACCCCCCGCGAATACAGGTCCCCGCCACGTGGCGTGGGTCTGTTTAGCGAAAACCGTTCGCCCGGAAAAGTTTGACAAGCACCGCCAGCCAATAACCGGATGCGCCTCGAATTCGTCGGACCCGATGTCTCCCTCCTCTCGATCGTTATTCCTCTCTTTTCCCTGGCAATGATCCCCTCCTACGTCTCAGAAAGGAATGAAAAGGAAAAAAAAAGAGGCACCGGGGTCGCAACAGTTCCCACGGATCCGCGCAGAGTGCACCTCTTGATCCTCAAAGCGACTGAACCGACCGCCTCGAGAACCGAAGACGAGCCGGCGTCGGACTCCTTTCTAAAGGGACCGTCGGTCAGAAATAACGTCCATTATCTGTATTAATGAAGTCGGCGTTAATCCCATCGAAGGGGAGCCCATTAGGTTCATATCAAGGGTAAATGGATTTGCCCGAATTGGATTTCCTTCGGCATCCTAGGGCTGGCCCTCGCCTCGCCGTTTGATTTCCGCTGCTCGCTTCTCCGCAAGAGAAATCGCGGGATTCCACCCGCTGCAAGAACCATTCCACTAAGGGATATCGATTCGCCGCGGTCTCGTTTCGGGCGATCCAAAGAGAGGTGCCGCTTCCCCTGCAATTTATGCGTTAGCGACGGCAAATCCGCGGCGGATCCGCGTAAGCGGGTTCGCGGCATCCTCTCGTGCTCGGTTCGTTACGGCTAAAGGGGGTTTCTTTCTTTTTTTTTCTTTCCCCCGGCGAAAAAACGCATCCCCAGGGTGCACGGCTGGGACGAAGGTGGCGAGGGGGTGTCGGAAATTTTCCGACGTCCTCCATTTCCGGCGGCCTACCCTTCATTTCCGGCGCACAACTGGGGCGTCGCGTTTACTGGGAACCCTCCGGGGGTCCGCGACGAATGCCGAGGTTTTCCCGCGTTTATTTGCTTCGGCTTGTTAAAGCGACGTGTATGAAGATATTTTACCGACGCCCATAGAAAAGAGCTCTTATAATTATCGTAATATATGGAACAATCACCGGTCTTCACCCTTTTCGGTTATCACCATTTTGGACACTCGAGTGGGAACGTAACCTGGCGCGATACGTTACCGACATTTATAATGATGTTAATGTTTATTGCACTCCATATTGAGAATTATATGAAATGGTAGGCTTCATTTATCACTCCTTGTGTTGTTTCAGTAGCACGAGATAAAAAGATCGAAGTAAACCTCGAGGAATTTTGGGGATTCGTGATACTTGATACACAACGTCGGTTTTTAATGTGTAATTGGTTACGCACGATTCTATTCTGATAAATTAATCCATTGTAGGGTAATCTGTTGCATTCGTGTCAATTTTAGCTCTAAGGGCACTTTCTGAGTACTTGTTGCTCATGGTATATCAAAGAATTTCAGTGCACGCATTTATACAGCTGTACTCGATATTTCCCACGTGAATCCGTAACGTTTGTTTACTGCAGCGTTATTTCTAGGTTTTGGAAGTCCTCGATTTCGATTTTTTTCTCAATGAAAGAACGCATCATCAGGGTGAACAGCTAAGTTTTCACTAACGGCTAAGGGATGAGCACGGGATAAAATTTTTAAAGAGCATAAAATATAATAAAGTATGTGCCGACGACAGATAGTGCCATCTTGGCTCTGGTCTTGAATAAGTGTAACAATATTTCATTAGGTCTTCCACGTTCACCCGGTGAAGTTTTTTTGGAGAATTTGGAGAGTTTGGTGGAGAACGATTCGGTGCACCTAGTCCGGAGAAATGTTTTATAAATAATTTGACGCCTAAGAGGCCAGTTCCGCATATCACCTTAAGGGATGGCGAGGAAAAAAGAGGGTCTCTTAATCGACAAAGAGACGCGTGACAGGTAAACCTCGGATGCACGAGCTTGGGGACTCTCGAGTGCGAGCCGCGTGTTTGGTTTTAGGTTCATCTAACGAGAAGACCGGCGTAATCTAATCCACTTCCGATGTGCACCAGATGCGAGGAGCGCATCCAAGAGCACTTAGGAATCCTCCGCGATAACCGACGAGAAGGCCCAAGGAAAAAGGCCCTTGATTTATCTACTTTGACTCGTTAAGGTGGCGTAGGTGGGGAGGGAGCTGCCCCTAATTAACGCGAGATGCTTGATAGGCAAACGACGGGCAGATGTACTCTCAGCTTCCTCCCTGACAGACGTACGCGCACCTTGAGGTATTAACAAGGCAAACCTCGGCTCGGGCGGTTTGAATTACCTCGTCCTTAAGGGAGTTATATATTAGTCCTCGCGCTAAACTCCACGGTGTTAACTGCCGCATTAAACGCGAGACTTTTCCAGGACACACGGGGTGGGCAAGCCCGCAAGCTCGAAACCGGTAGATGTACGTTTATCTCCCCGTATCAGGAAGGCGCAGCCCAAGCTTGAACATTCGTGATTGGCTGCTCGGGCTTCCTCGTTAGGGGGTTACATAAGAGTACATTAGAGCGAGGCGCGTTAATTTCTAAATTAAATTTAAGGTTTTTTTCTCTGGGTAGCCGAGGGATGACGGGTACATAGCCGCGGGCTCGGTGCGTATCGCGGGGCATCAACGAGTCTGAACTCCACCTCTGTCGTTAAGAATTACCGCCGGTTGACAGTTAGGCGTACAGTTAGGCGCGCGGTAAAACTCCGGGAATGAGATTTACCGCGAGCTCGTCGGCGGTTTCTAACGAGCGAACTTGTATATTGAATTCAATCTATTTCCGGCGCACGCGCGGATCGGGGAGCGCTCGGGATCCCGCGATAAATCCCGGGAGGGAAAAGAGTTATCCTTGATTTATCTACTTTGGCTCGTTAAAGGAGGTGTAGGCGGGGAGGAGGCCCCCCTTGAAGGGCGAACGATGCGCGATAGGTGGATGACAGGTGGATGAGCTCGCGGCCTCTTAGCCGGTGGAGGGATGCTTATCTCAAAGTATTAACAAGACCGAACTCCACCTCGGGCGCCAAGAGTCGGCGGTCTCGTCGGCCTTATTAAAGGTTTACATTTAATACGGAGGGATTTGCGACCGGGGACACTTTTTACCCGCGATCGCTTCTTTCGCGGTGCACCGCGGAATGATAACCGTGAAATAGACAACGTTCCCTAAAAGGGTGATTAGAAGCGACTAGAGGATAGAATAGCTTTACAAATTGGAACTTTGTAAACTGTTGTTGAGCGTCTTTTCCTTTTTAGGGACAGGCGCCTATTTCACAGCTCGTGTTTGATCAGGGTGACGGGAATCAATCATGGTGTGCTCGATCGAACGCTTATCTTTCCCGCCGCGTCACTTAACGCGCCGGTCGTCACGACAAGATGACACCGTCGACCAGGCTCAACAATGATATTAATCCGACGGAATTTTTTGTTTCAAGATTTATGTTTCATTCCAAGGGACGCACGCCCGACGATACCATTTTTGTGCGATCGCTTAGTTCGTTTTGGGTGACAGGAATTAACCACAGCGTGTCGGATCGAACGCTCATCTTTTTCGCAACATGTTGGTCGCCAAGTCGAGATGGCGTCGTTGACAAGCTCGTCAATGATAATACTCCCGTAGAATACTTTTAATTTAAAGGTTTGGAATGAATGAGTTCGATGACAGAATTTCCGCGCGATCGCTTTCTTCGTTCTGGGTGATAGGAATTAATCACAGCGTGTCGGGTCGAACGCTCATCTTTTTCGCAACATGTTGGTCGCGAAGTCAAGATGGCACCGTCACCAGGCTCGACAACGATATTGGCCCGATACCTTTTGTTTGAAGGTTTATATTTAAGGCGATGAGATGCCTTTTCTTCGCGCGATCGCCTTTCGCACTCGGTGACAGGAATTAATCACAACGTGCCGGATCGAACGTTCACCCTTTCCACGACGCGTCGGTCGCCGAGTCAAGATGGCACCGTCGACCAGGCTCGACAATGATAATAGCCCGACAGAATACCTTTTGTCTGCGCCGCTACCCTGCGCTTTCTATCTCTCGGAAAGAAAACGCGCCTTTGCGTCCCCCCTTGTCCGGGGTCTTTTATCCCCGCAGAGGCCGCGAATAAAAGACCCGCTCCTCCAGAACTTTTATCGCGGGACCTGTAGGAACTCCCGGGACTCTCCTCCTAATCCATCCAGACGTTTTAATACCGCGGAGTATGTTTGCACGGGGGATTTCAGCGCTCGTTCTTGTCGTGTGTTCACTCTACGACCCCATTCTGCGGGAGAATCCCGTGGAACTCCAGCGTCCTGGGAACGTCGTGCTCGCGAGAAAAGCAAATAGAGCTGCGGAGAGTGCCATTTATTTTCCACTGTGCGCCGCCATAGCCGGGCGTTAAGTCGCTCTTATCATTCGAAAGCTCCGCGACTTCGCGAGGCCATCGATAGCGCCTCCATCCGTTTCCCCTTCAGAATCCTGCCTTCTTTACCCGCGAGTTAGGGACTCTTTGGACTCTTCTTTATTCCCTCTTTGATCACCATCGCGAGACCAGCGATTGCTTCCCTCGAACGACAACTCGTTAACCATATTCGACAGGAATTAATTAGAGCTGGGTGCATACGCCCATTACTCGTCATTTGATACCTGCAATTTATAACACCGGCATCGGCAGTTATTGGAACTATTCTCGACTTTTATGGCTTCGCTATCGTAACGTTAACAGCGGCACCGCTCGGCATCGTTTAAATCCGATATCGCTTAATGAAAAATCGAGCCTCGAGGAAGCCCGGTAACTTCCGCCCTCAAAGGAGGTAATATCGCCTCCATTACGCAAGTACGATCGAAAATTCACTCCCAATTACTTGCTTTGCGAGCATCTTTCGCCGTTACGTTTTCCCACGCGGGCGGTTTCCGATAACCAGGCAAAGGGACCTTAATGAACCCTGCGGATGTTTGAAAAAAGTGCTAAGAAGAGCGTACACCACCGCCAAGGCCCTTAATAGACCACGGGGGAGATGCGAAAGCCCTAGTGGAACCAACCTCGTCAGGTTCTTTTTTAACCGTATGAAAAAATGTATAGAAATTCCCGTCCCCTGCGCGTGACTGGGAAAAGTCTATTTACGAGGTCAACGATTACCAGTTTCCGACCAGAGCGTGTTTTCTCTATTTACGCCTTCGAATGTGCTGACCGTGAGGTGGACTTTTGCTGGTCATCATCGTCTCGCGGAGCTAAATGACCCTTCACGTCTTCTTCGGAGTCGATGGTACTTATTTAAGTTGTTCCCGACTTGTTGGTTCCTCCTCCTCCGAGGGAGCAGTCCTCCTGGGAAGTTTCCAAGGTAGTTTGCGCGGCACGACCTCTTCGAGGTGTTCTCGTTTAACGAGAGACCTCGTGCTCCCGGGAGAAGTGCTCGTCCCCAGGAGTGGCCGGATCCGCGCCTCACGTGGTTGGGTCTTCGAGGTGACTGGGACGTGGTGACACTCGTCGTCGTCGTCGGGCTACGAGGAAACCGACGTTTGCTTATCAGTGGCCTGACTAAGCGGCCATTGAAATCAAAATCTAGGGCGACGAGGTGGACGTCTGCAGGAAGCGTCGCCGGGCGACTGTCGATAACTTCTCGACTGGAAGCCTCGTTGCCGTCGTTGGCATCGACGACGTCTATGTTGGCGTCGACGGCGTCTACGTCGACGCCGTCAGCCGGGGGGAGCCTCGCGGCATCGCTTTATCGACGTCTCGGAGGGCCATCCGGGGCAGTAATATCGAGAAATCCGTCCTCGTAACGCCTTTAAGTATTCATCGAGCCCGACGAGCATCTTCGGGGAGTGGAGGAGAGAAAGGGGACATTAACGTCGCGATAACGGTCATTCGGTCTGCCGTAGAGTAATAATACTCTGGCCCGGAAGAGACGAGCACCTCCACTCGGACGGTGCTCTTCACCCCGCGGAATCGATCGGTCGCTTTTTCCAACCCTCTTTAAATTCCAACCCCCGTGCCGGACCTGCGCTCTCTCTTTTCGTGTCTCTCGAACGACTGCGCACCCTAATCCGATCTGCTTTCCGGTTTCATCCGATCACCAATGGACCCGGGATTATGACGATTCGATGCCTTCTACCTCCGGTCCTTCTCGGAAGCTTCCTCGATTTATCGGAGCCTTTTCCCCGACCGCTTATCCGCGACTTTGTCTTCTGGGATTTCTTCGAGCGTACCTGGGGGAAGACGTACGGACACCAGGAAAAGGAGTTCCGAGCTAACCTCGCAAATTATCGCTTAACTTACGTCAAAAGCTTAGATTTTCGCTCGACCACCCAAGTTAAACAACCTTGGGAACGGTCGGTTCGTGGATGGGTGACCACCAGGGAAGGTCCACGTGCGCTGACAAAATAAAAAAAACGACAACTACAAATACAACCACCAATCCCACAAAGATATCGGAAATTCACTAAGGTGACTGGAAAGGGTACTGCAAGCCAAAATATACGCTGAAAAGTACCAGATGTGATAGGACAAACCAAGATAACACCACGGTTTTTTCGTTTTAGGCGTGATGCGACTTTCAGAAATTGGTGTCCTTTAGACTAAAATCACCTGCGGTTCGTCACCCATTATCTTTCAAGTCTTCCTCCAGTAATGGATTCTCATTATCAGGAGTTCGAAGTGTGCGTCAATTAGAAATTCTCGCCGATAAAGATTCTTGTTCGTCGAAGTTGGTCGAATCGAGGGACTATCAGCGTTCGCGTCGTGCGAAAGCCGAGTTTAGGCGGCGCGAAAGTGTCGATATCTCGAAATGCATGGAGGCCGCACTTGCGTTAGTCTTTGTGTTAGTTTCCCAGGGTATCATTTTACCTTGCCGAGCAAAAACTTGAGTACACCTCGGCCGCGATTGGTCCCCGGTCTCAGGCCAGATCGCGGCCCGTGGTAACGATCGCTCGGCTTGTGAAAATCAGCGGGTTTATCGGACGTAACCACGACGGGAGCGCGAAGTCAGTCAGTTATCGGACCTCCTGGGCAAAAAGTCCCGGCAAGAAGGGGCCCGGGAGAGCGAGAGAGACCGCCGGAAAAAGACGGATCCTCTCTCCCGGAGGCTGATAAAACGAGAGCGCTCACCCTTTCAGGCTTAGAGGTGAAACGTTTAATCCGATTAAAAGAGGAGAGGACGCGGGAGAGGCGATCGGTTAAACGCGAAACGGTGTTCTCCGAGTCCTGCTTGCGTTGGTCTCCGGTGCCGATGTCGAGATGTGCTTCACGGGCGAGGTCCCACTGGATATGACGTCGGTACACGGGGGTACATGGGTTTCATCGCGACGTCGGGGGGGCATTGGTTCCCGACGTCGTGACGTCCAGAACCTCGCGACGACGTCTAGCTGCGAGCGGAACGATATCGATCATCGCTGGAACACGTAACTCTGCCCACGGGAACCATAAACCAGGGTCCCTGAAATTTGCTCGGTCAACAACCCTTCCGAAACGGCCTAATCCTCCGAAACGGATTCGCTAAATCCGCGGTTTTACGCGCCCCGTCTGGCGAAGCACCTGGGGGAGGTCCGGGTCCAATCGGAGAAGACGAGCCTTCTTTGAAACGAGGTCATGCCAGGATATACAGCCGAGGCACCTGGTCTGGAAGACGTCTCGGGATCATCCCAGGTGACGAGAGGACGGGATGACGAGATCCGGGATGGCCGGTTGTATCGATAAAACTGGCGCTCGCCTTCGGTATTAACAGATGCTTCGCAGCGTTTCTTGAGGGGGATAAAGGAAGATGGCCCTTATCTCTCGCCCTGGGAGGACATTTTTAGGAGCCGCTTGACTTTACGGGTGACGGTTCTGCGAAGCCGTGCAGTATGGGCCGCTTCTTCGCCGGAGATAATACGTCGTCGAGGGAAGGGGGCAAACTTGGCGTTGGTCTTGCTAAGACCAGGGTCGATATCTTTACCCGACATCTCGAAAAGTGAGATCCATCGGGTGAAAGCGAACACCGAGTCATCGCAATTATCGATTCGTTGACGCTGACTAGGTATTAGTGCTGGCCAGAAACGGGAAGATCGATCGAGCGATGCCAAACAATCGCTAATAGCGGCACTAATAGCTGCTGATACGACCGTAAGCCAGCCCCAGCATTTTATTACACCGGTATCGGGTATCAGTGGCGCGATTAAGCCGGAAGTTAATTAGTATCGACCGAGCCGTGTTTCGGTTGTTAGAGCCAAGGGTCGTCATCGGCAGTCGAGCCGACGTCAGAAACTGGATACCCTATAGGTCTGAAAATAAAGAGATGAATCGCAAAGTTAAATTCCAGACTGAAGGGACCAAAGCTCGAGACGTAAAGGAACTGGACCGTGGCGGCCATTTTTTGGCGCTACGCCCGTACACATAGAATCTCCCATTCGTGAACAGTCGCAACACTCTAGTGTATGTACGGCACTAATTTTGCAGGGCGGAAAGGAGGGCGAAGTCGTGTTTTACATTATTTTCGAGGGCATAAAGCTGCAAATGATAATAACACGGTGCTGGCCATAAAAGGTGGCCGCCACCCGTTCCTTTCCCCTGTCCGCGGCCCTCTCCGCCCCTTTCTTCTTAGATCCATGAGGTACCAAGATGGGCAGGGTACCCAACCTTTGGTCCGCACATTTATTCCGCATCTAGAAAGAAGATATTCGAGTTCCGTGTATCCGGACTGAAGAGTAACGCGTCATCTAGGAAGTTGTTCCGCCGAATCTCGTGGAGTCAGAGTTTCCTAGCTCGGTCCATCTGGGTGGGAACGAGGTTATTCCTAGATCTGGACCAGAAGTCAGCCAGAGGCGACCTCGGCGGGGGGCGAGATGGATATCCCGAGTCATCGGCAAAGACACCGGGGCACCGGGACGCCGCAACCGCCGCGGTGCTCGGCTCCGAGTTGGCGCTTCGCGGTGGACGCACGTGCGAGTCGGTCACCGGCGTTGTTATCCGTCTTCGGTGACAAACAAGGGAAGCTTGTAGGTACGGTCACCGACGAAGATGAATCGCGACCGAGTGGTCGCAGCTGGCTCGACTGGCTGGCTTTCGTCTCCCACGGGAATTGCGAGCTCCCGTCCTCGCCGCCCCTGGCTGCCGCTTTCGCTCGGTCAGCGCCTCCGGAATTGCCAGGTCCTTTGGAGCGCGCAGTCCTGGAGGAATTGCATCGCCTAATGATCATAGGGTAGCACCGCGAAAGGACATCAGGCTGCGCAGGAGTGGATGATTGCCTTTTGGAACACGAGTTGAATACCTCGCGGTACACGGCGGGCGGCTGATTGATGTCGAGCCGGCCCTTGCAAGTCGGTTTAATTATATCTCGGACTTGCTTAGTAATTCCTTATTAAATGTAACGACGGCCCGTCCCTCCGCTTCTCGCCGGCCGGCGCGGAGAGAGCCTTCTCGCGAGGTAGATTAAACAGTAAATTCAATTCGACATCCCTGGATGAACGGAACTCCCCGGTGCGGACTTGGGTGCTGGAGGTCGGGCGAACCCTGCGTCTAGACGCCGTTTTGCGTCTATGCAGGTTCGGACCTTCTTCCCGTTGCACGTTTCCTTCGGGAGTCTCCGATCGAGACCTGGAGAACACGGGGAAACGAGGGAGATCTGCCGACTCCACGGGATCGGATCAGCCAAAGTAGGGTTCAGCGAAAGGGGAACTCGTGGCTTCAGCCTTGGCAGAAAACCTCCCACGACTTGCGTCTTTTCGGTGGCCCCTGGTGGGGGATAATCCGCGAACTCTGTGTAATCCCCCGAGTATAGCTCTCGCGCGAATAACTCGTCTTCTGGGCTCGTTGCCTTTATCCCCCCTGCCTCGGGGTGGACAACTCCGCCGAAGAGCCTCAGAGCGCCACGCCTAAGGGGATTTTAATACGAATGTAAATGCATATACGTAAATACTAAATATTAATGAGATAAATCCCACTTATTTAGTCCCCTGCCCGAAGTAAATAAACGGCTCGCAGCCTCCGTTGATGCTTTCCCTCGATTTCGAGACCCTGATAAAGCCGGACTTTCCGGTGCTTGGCTGCAGGCAGGAGTCGTTACATTTCCCCTACGATACCCCGCTCCTCCTTTTGTCCCCTTTAATGTCCTCATTCGCGTTTGCATTCCCGAGGACGTATCGCGTTGGCACCGCTAAAAAATCTCCCGGCATAAACTCCCGTGGATCAGCGTTTTTCAGTTAATGCAGTACGATCCCCAAACACCGTGTGTATTTTCACAACGAGAAGTTGCCCGCTTTGATGCACGGTTTTACCTTTCCCCATATACGAGGTACATCATCGTTGTTTATTTACCTCGAACGCATGCACCGGTTTGATATTAAATATTAATCGTTTATCCACTATTTTATACATTGGGAAGGAATACTAGTCTTGGGATTACGGGCTACGCGAAGATGTCGATGCCCGAGTCGCATTTGCAACATTTAGGTTTATTTGTCGTCCGCAACTTTCTGGCTCGCATTCAGATTCCCACGTGACATCCTGGTGGCACTTAAAGCCCCCTGGTGAATACGTCCACGGGCCTGGGTCTTTTCTTTGCGGCGTACGGGGGATAATCCGCGAACTCAATGTAATCCCGCGAGTAGCTCGCGAATACTCCGTCTCTGCATGCCGCGTTTATTCGTCTCCTCCTTCGTCCTCTTCGTCGACATGCACGCAGGAAGATCACCAGGCTTATGCACTTAATTCGCATGGGTACGTGTGTTCGCCATCCTCGGCCGAGCCGGGTCTCGTCGTTCTTTGTCGCGGCAGAAAGGGTGGACTCTGAATTGGGCATTGCCGAGCCATCCTCTGCAGAGATTCCACTAATACGCTTTTCGTGATAAATTCACCCTTCCGACTAATTTTCCCCCGTGCGCATTTCCTCCCGGCTGCTGAGGATGCGTTTTACACGCAATTCCTAATCCAGCCCTGAAAAGGCTGACCCTCGGTTTCTTAGTTATCACATTTTATACTTAATGGATTAACAATTCCGTAGTATATGTGCAAGATTAAGGGGTATTAATAAACATTATGCCGTATATTACTTCCGTACGGCCGTGTAGTAATTTCACGCCATGAAGTTGGTGCACTTCTAAGTCCGAGATTGCGTCTCTCTTTGAAACTGCGCTCGCATAAATTCGCTGGCTCGCGTAAGAAATACGACCAACGAGATTCGGGTAATTTTTTGCATTTGTCAGGGTAAAGTAATTGGCAATTGTCGGAGATACGCGAGTGCGCGGCAGCTGTCGGGGCAGCATCTCGCACCCGGGCCGACTTACAATTACAGCGGCGTAATATTTCACTCGGCGCTAACGTAATTATTTTCTGTTGTTTCAGGTAAGCGCCGGTGGTCTCCCCGGTGAAGGTGTGAATAATCATTGGCCATTATCGCGTTCCCGGCGCGCCTCCAACAAGTACGTTTCGCCTGCTAAGCCGAGCCGCTGTTCGCGGCTTCGCCGACGCCTTTGCAAATTACCCTAAGGGTCGTACGTATACAGCATTGCAGTAATAAGTCATAAGGAGGCGGGAACCCGGCCCGAAACGCGGCCTTTCCGGAAGTGCCTCCCGCCGAACTTCCGGAAGCTCGCCGAGCGGACAGGGACCGTCCCACGGCTCTTTTCCCAGTAATGCCGGCCATCTTGACGGGTACCGAGAAAAGCGATGATTCGGCCCCGATCGGAGGAATTCTTCTCGGTAAAGCTCGATGGGCTGCGAACCCTCTATTTCCGAAATATTAGAGCCCAGCGATGCCTCGCCGATACCATCAATCGGGGTGGAGAACACCCGATCCGATTTATTCCGCCAGGTTGTGGCGAAAGAATCGAAGGATAACTCTTCTCGGTTGCCGATCGATTTCCTCCCCACAACCTGGAATAGAAGGTTGCAGGGGTTCAACTAACAGAAACTAATACCAAATAGAGTAAAGTACGGATAGATCCGACGTTTTCCAGATCTTTAAAAGAAATTAACTTTTAGCGACCCGACGTCCCTGCTTGCATGGCCACTCGCCCCGGTACTTCATTTTCGACGCAACATGCACGTGCATAGGGTTATGATCGTCTAAAAAAATCAGTGCATCAGATTTGCCCGTAATGTTTTTCTCAACTCGAAGCAACTGCCGTAAAAGTAGAGGACTAACACGTAAACTAACATATTTACTTCATTTCCACATCATAGATGTAACAATTAAAGACCTTCGACGGTTTCCTAATCTCACTTAGAAACGTTTATTTTGATGTGTACGAAGGTTTATCCGCACCTAAAATTCCGCAACGATTCGGGGCGGTACGAGGATAATCGAAGGCAGTGGGATGGGATTTCCTGGGGATTGGAGCCGGGACTCGGAGTTAGACGTTAAAGGCGCCGTGAGTTTGTCGAAGTGCCTCCTCGTAAATGTCCCGGGCTCGTGTGATAAACGCTGACCCTCCATCCTCCGGCTAAATAGGCATATTCCCTCCTCCACTCGTCCTGGTCCTCCTCGGGGCGACTCGGTCGGTAATCGGTGCGGCTACCCCTGCGTGTTGAACTCGCTCACCTGCGCAGCTTGGCTTCGTTACCTCGGTAGCCTGTTTTCTCCTGTTTACGACCCCCGCTTCCTGCCGTGATTAAGTGTGCTCGGATTAAATATGCATTTTCATTTTATTCGCGCGCGATATGCGGAGATTTATGGGAAGATCGGCCACTCACGGTGCGCCGATTTCGCGCCTTAAGCTCGAGACACGCTTGCTTAGGTTGGCCAAGACCAACCAAGGCCAGCCAAAATCAGCTCGGACAATTCCGAAGGTTGAAGCTTATAATTTAAAAAAAAGGAACCCTGATCATTATTGTTTCACCCCAATCGGATACTGCTTGACCGCCCCTCGACGTATAACACCTCAGTAATTATACAGAAAAAAAAAAATAGTGGTCATGAATTCGTCGCCGCTCCCTACAGGGATATGATCTTCAACCACCGAAAGAAAGAACAACTTTACAAGTGGTAACTTTACGAACTGTATTTGTATGTTATATCCTTTTTAGAACCGGTGCCTATTTCGTAATTTCCGTGTTAACGTTTAAGGCTGTGTGTACCTGGAATCCAGTTTGAGGCATAAACAAAATTAACGGACTAATTGGAATGTTTCTGTGATGTATGCGTTTATATCATGTTGATTTTTGTTTGTGGAATTTTTTTTTGCGAAAATCAAAGCTGTTCAAAAAGATAAAACACACAAATACCGAAATCGTAGACATTTGGATTTTTCGACTCTAATGGGTTCTTTGACGTTAGGAAAATTCAGAGTCCCCCAGAATCTCAAAAATGTTAAAATGGTCATTTTCGGAATTTGTTCATTTTTTTAACAGCTCTGGCGTTTGTAAAAAAAAAAGGCACAAAAAAAAGTCAACATGACACGAACGTCTACATCACAGAAACGTTCCAATAAGCTTGTTAATTTTACTTGTGCCTCAAACTGGATTCCAGGTTCACACAGCGAACATTTAATACTATCTTTTCTCGGTGAAAGTTGCGGTTTTTCCGCAGCGTTGAGTGCTATTTGCACATTGTTGTGCAGGAGTTTCAATTTTAACGGATTTTCCGGGCCAATTTCGCCTCCGATGAGTATTCTTTGGACTTTAGTCGTACCACTCGTTTCCCCGACGATGTCAAGGGGTCCGTTTCTGCGCTGCTTTTCCACCCTGGGTTTCCGCCGCGTAAATCCCGCGACCTGGCCAACAATGACACCTCGACGGTGTGCGGAAATTAGCCGAGTTCCACATTTCGCTGCTCCGTTCCTCGAGAAAGAAATGGCCGCGTTTCGTGACCGAGTGGACGACTCTCCTGCGTTTTCTCGTTGCCTGGATTGAGCCGCCTTGAGGCAACTCCGTTTCTCGTCATTGTACGTGTAAGTAGACATTCTATTACCCGCTCGTTTTGCGAGATTTAGACACGAGCGTTCCGAGGCAAAACTCGCCGAGAGGGGCCGGGAACCCGAGTCTCGTGTCGAATGCGTATCTTGGAATTTTAAGGTTATGTATGTAAATCGGGTTTTATTGCGCAGCAGAGCACGGGGCTCCTAAGTGCACGCGACGGCGTTACCTCGTGCCAGGGAAATAATTCATCGTTACGTCGCCGACGTATTTATGGACGTCGGCATGGTGCGCGACGTCAGCTCGGGGAGTTTTTCCGCCCGGGCGAAAAGGCGAAAAGTGGGCGGCCTCGGGGAAAATTACAGAATCCACCGCGCGCCTCGGTTATAGAGATCTTCACCCCTTTCTATAAAACCCGGCTTCCCGGTACCGCACTTCGGGGCGTTTTACGGCTACGCGGAGCTAAACATTCCGATACCCCGACGCGCGGAATCGCACCCGGACGAAGAGACGACCGGGATTGCTTTACTCCGTCGGCGACATTTCGTCCTCGCGAGAATTCCTCCAAATTTCGAGGTGGGGTCTCGCCAGATAGGCGTGTTATCCGCCCGGACCGCGGCGTTAGTCGCGGATCGCGAATTTGCATGGACGCGATTTATCAATGACCATTACCGACCGGTAATGTAATATCTGTCGCGGCCGCGTGTCAAAATGATCCTCCCCGGGCGGCGCGGCACTCTCCAATCGAATAACGCGGCGGCTCCGCGCGGAATTATACGCGCGATCCGGCTAATCTATTCGCCATTATCGCAGGGCCAGATGCGGCGGATCCGCAACGGGGCCGAGCCCGGGGCATCCGGCGGAAAAAAACTTCCCTTGGTGGTTCGGCCCGTGATCCCCGAAATTATCCTACTCAGGTATTACCGTACCAATGTAACCCGTACGGATGATTGCGTTAAGATACGTGCCGCATTTCTGTGTTTAACGTATCAAAAGGTAGGAAAAAGAAGTGACTCAAGTCGGTTATTCCGCGTAAAATCTTAGTGCTCCTTTACGGACGCGTTATTGCCAAAACGCACGCAGGAAACAAAAAACCGCCTGCGTAAACGTGCCGAAGATGTGTTACACGTCGAGGTTTCGATCCGTTGGAAACTATTGCTCCGTCGAGGATTATCCAGTTTTTGCGCAGGAAATGTAAATTGCACTCTTACGCGGAGTGGTATGAAATTACCTTACGAGCAGGAATTAGTGCGTGCGGAATTGGATTTCCGCTCGTCGCGAAAGTGGACCGCTTCGCGAGGGATTCCCGCGGCGAGAAGAGTCGGGAAGACGTCGACGGAGTGGAGGGACCTGTTTCGAGATGAGCTCATGAATGACGGATGAGCCTTCGGAGTCGCATTTTCCGTCGTCTGATTAGCGTTTTTTTTTTCTTTTTTTCTTCCTCGTGAATAATCGACCGGGGCCCGAACCTTGCGTCGAAGGCCTCGTCGCGGAAAAACGCAACGGTGTCAGGGGCGTCGGAGTGCGGCCGTATCGACCCGGTGCGCTTCCGGCTCGCGATGATTAGCTGAAATCCGGAGTTCCTTCTGGGCGGCGACCTCTCCGCTGCGGCGGAACTTGGCTCGTCGACTTCGCGGATTTTCCGCCCGGCGGCGGTCGGGGAACGTGAAAAATGGTCGGTTGCCGCCAGTCGACGGGGTTTCTCGTCATTTCCGCCCGGAGCCCCTCCGCCCTGTTTTCCGGGCGAATATCACCTCCGTTTCTTCTCCCCGCGAGCCGCCCTGCGAAATTTCGCGCCGGAGATAACAAGCTAAGAAAAACCGCCCCGCGGAAACGCGGGTTTTGCGGCGAGACCGGGTGCGCACCTCCTCTTTCTCTCTCGAAAGCCCTTAAACGATCCCTTCCTTGCGCTATTATTATCAAACCACCCGCAAGATTTATCTCATCCCGAAAGTGGAATCCTTGGATCGATCGGAAAGGACCCTTTCCATTTTTTACTTGTCACCTCTTCGGGTCTAAAAAATTCCAAATAATCATCCATCTCTTTTTCTTCTTCCGAACAATTTCGGGTAGGGTAATTTACTCTGGAGAGGGAAAGGGGGAAAACTGTTCCAAGGAGAGGGGAAACATTTGCAGGCGTCATGGAGAATGGCTTTTCCTCTAGGACGCGCTTTACTGCGTAAAAAAGATCGCCTTACGCTCCGCGCGCAATCTCGCGCGCGAACGGAGGAGGCTAGATTCCTCGCTAATTGCATTAGCACTTTTCATAAAGGGGTATTATGGCTATTACCTTTTATCGTATTCATTATGCTGGGCTGGGTGGATAAGTAAACGAGGCTGATGGCGGTGGCCTTACGCGCGTCGCTCAAGGTAGGATCGGGGTCGTTCCGGGACTTACTTGGCATGGATTGTTAAAAAAGATTTTGTAACTTTATATCATTCTTTGGCAAGTTTCATTCAGCCGTAGTGCATGAATTTTATAATTTTATGATATATACATTTATAAAATGTATGTATAAAATGTTAAAAATTAAAAAAAAATTACATATGGATTTGGTACATAAGTACATTCTCCTATACAATTTCGCAAAATGGCAACACGATGTTATAAAATCATAAATTGGTACTAGTTCAGATTTTGGACAGTAAGTTTGTAATTCTATTACAACTATATGTGTTTTAATAATGCGGTGAAACTTTGCGTGTTTCTAAATTTTCATCCATGGACGTCATAAAATTGAAACCTATCTTAGGAAATATCTTTTGAAAAACATTCCGCCTCTGATGAAGTTCGTTTCCTCCCGTCAAAACAAAATCAGCGTTCGATCGAACTTCTAGCGAGGATCTTAAGTCTCTTCGTGAAAATCGGGACGTAGCCCGGAATGTTTTGTTTTTGTTGCCACCGTCTGTTTACGAGCGAACCGCGTGATTTCAAGAACTTCGAGTCATTCTAATCGTGGCCTCAAGACGCGTCGGATCGTTCCGAAGTCTCGGGTGATTATTTTTCGTTAATCGGTTCTCGGTACTTTTCCTACATAGCTGTTAGTAGACATGCAACAGTGTTGATTTCTGTTGCAACCCACCCCGAGAAAAAAAAAATTCACCGAAGCAAAGAAATAATTTCTTAATTTAATATCAAATAAACTCAAATAAGTTGTCACAATTCCGAAGAAACGCTGCGTCCAATTTGTTCGAGTTCGACTCAAATAATTAATCTTTGAATTAACAAAATTTTTCTTTGATTCAATGGAATTTTTTTCTAAGTGCCGAATTTCGATTTGTGCGTTTACGCGATGTACATGATCCGCGTGATCGTTCTTCTTGTTGGAAATAATTTCTTAATTTGACATCAAATAAACTCAAATAAGTTGTCACAATTCCGAAGAAACGCTGCGTCCAATTTGTTCGAGTTTGAGTCAAATAATTATTATTTGAATTAACGAAATTTTTCTTTGATTCAATGAAGTTTTTTTTCTAAACGGCGAATTTCGATATTGCGCGTTTACGCGAAGTACGTGATCCCAGTGATCGTTCTTCCTGTTGGAACTGTGGAAACCTGGTCATCTTCGGAGTGAGCCTGGTGCGGGATCTGGACCAGGACTAGTGCAGCACTTCGAGCACGAGGTATGTGTCCATTCTGAATGTTCTTTTTTTTCCTAGCGTCGATTGTTCTTTTGGACCATCCAAAAAATTGGTTTCCCTCGATCTCTCGTCGGACCTTGCATTGCGATTCCGCGCTCCCGGGAGATTCCTTTCGAATGCACGATTCCACCCACTCGTTCTTCCGCGCCCAGCTATCCGTTCTCCAGTTTGCGGTTCGGTGGAAACGCGATTTGATTAGCCAGCACCAGCAGCGATTCTCTTTTCTATGGATAGAGTGAATGCCAAGTGCGCGTATCTCCTTTCCGGCGGGATCGCTGCTCTCTCTCTCTCTCTCTCTCGAGGCAGAAAAATCCCTTCTCGAGTCGCCGATGAAAGAGGAGAGCTCGCGTCTCTCATCTCGAAAACACGAATTCGAGCTCTCGAGAGGATCCTCGTGGAATTTCGCAAGACTGGGCCGGCCCAGTCGCCGGCATCGAAAGGCCCCGCTCCGCGAGAGCTGCGGAAAAAATTCACCTCGAAGAATCCGCAATTTTTTCAGCCCGTTCCCCGGTGGACGAGGAATTCCGGAAATGGAGGTATCGACGCATTGCACCTGCGACGATTCCCTCTCGCGCGTACCCGCGGTATTCCGCAATTTCCGACGCCGCACCGCGGTTCTAACCTTCTCGTCGAAGACGTATCTCGGAATCCCGCCGTAAGTTTTCTCCCCCCGGCGGTAAAGTACCAAAATTAAATCCGCAGACACCAAGGGATAAATCACGCACGCACGTGATACCGCTCGCCTCCGGAGAACGTTTCATACGGGGAGCGGGACGTAAATCAGGCTTTGCGACCGCCGGTTGAAAACGCACGCGGAATCCGCCTCCTGAATTCCGCCCTCCTCCGTATCGCGCGCGACTCCCTGGAAGCGTAAAAACCTCTCCGGAAGCTTCCGGAGGATCGCAGGGGTCTCATCTCGTGCACGGACGGAGCGTTTTCGAGGGGTCCTTCCGTAATTTGGAAACCGCCTCTCGACGAATCGGACGGCCGGGTTTATTTGAGTTTTAGTTACATTGCCTGACATTTCCATTTCGAGTGCGCGCGGTATTACGTTTGATTTGCATGTAGGTCGTCGGTAGGCGGGGTACAAGCGCGTTTGTGCATTTCTGCATTTGTACACTCGCGCGTTTGCGCATACGTGTGGACGTATGAACGTACTGACGGGCACGCGGGCCTTGGAAGCCGCGCTCCTTGCAGATGTTGCACCACCGAGGAATTGCATAGGTGCATGCCAACCACGTCTTACACGGATTACCCTGATAATTAACCTCACGGTATTTCCGCATGGAACGTGACGACCATATGCCCAATATGTAGTCTCAGTCCAATCGAGTCCACTCGTGAGTGGAAAAAATATTAACGAAGCGCGGTTCATCCGAGAGTGAAGTCTTCCAAGGTCTCCGCGATTTTTTATCTCGACGATGCGCGATACAAAGAAATTCCTCCGATAAAAGCTGTAGATAGCATCGTGTTGAACAACTTTTGTTGGAAGTATTTTCCCGTATCGAGTTTGATGTAGTAGGAAATTCCGTTCCCCTTCCGCAACGCCATTGCATGTACTACCGAAACTCTTCAACATGGCCGACCGATTTGCCAAAACTTGTCATGACCAAGACCTCTATTAACTAATTCGCGGTATAAATTCCCGATAAAAAACCGTTCCGTGGACAATACTCTCCAAATGACCTGCAGGATGACGTCCATCTTAATCAGCAATTTTTTTTTAATACCAATATCGGATTTTCCTGTCGTGGAGAAGGGCGCAATTAACACGCCATTTCCGCACCGTGAAACGTATTCCCGCTAAATCGGCGGTATAAACGAGTCAGGCGTTTGTTTCCTTCCTATTACCTAATCCTTGTAAAGGAGTTGCGAGTACAGTGCCGAGTAAGGGCGCCCGCGAAATAATTCCTTCGTTCGGACAAAAGCGTGAAATTCCCCGGAGAAACGCGTTTCGGCGCACTTAGCTCGGTCGTTCGCCGTTAACCCGACGTCGTATTGGCCGCCGTTAATTGGTAAAGCGGCGCTTTGTCCGAGGCCTCTCGCGTTTAATTAATTAACCTTATCCGGACAAGTTGCGCCGCCGTGTAACGAGTTGGCTGCGTCGAACTGCCGGCCCCTCAACGGTTTTCCGTTAAGTTTTAACGACAGTTCCGAAGTTCGGCCGTGAACGGTGAGCCCCGGGTCCTTGCCTCCTCGGGTGTTTTCGAAATTTAATCGGGTCCAAGGATCGACCCGCGTGTTGCCCTTCTTGTCCTTATCCCGGCCCCCGTCTATGTGCCCCCTCGTTATCGCGCGTTAAACGCCGCGCTAATTGCAACGCTCGTACACCTCGCCGAGGGAAGTCGCGACTTGCCGCGAGTTGGAATATTAAACTGGGCTGAAACTACGTTGATAAAGGCCACTGTTAAAAATATACGGGTAGTCGTTTTTTTTTTTTTAAGATACATTTCGAAATTTCATATACAATCGCGTTCGGAATTTCAAAATGAATGTATACATATCAATTTCGAAATGTTTTGTATATTAAATTTCTATTACGTATGCATGTAAAGTTGTATGTATTTTAAAAAAGGCGCGTTGTAGCACATTATTTAACATTTTTGCTGATTCCTTTCCTCATCTTGCCGATCTGTAGAGAATTTTCAATGCTTCTCAGGGAATTCTCACGTAGAATAGAAACGCGGAATACATTTCTTCGGTTTTCATTCGAGGTCCTGTTATTTTTGCTTTTAATTTACAGTGGCTTTAGAAAGTGTGCGAAATATCGAGACATTTTTAACAGGGTGGAATTTTTGCCTATTCGAAAGCGAAACTGGCAATGCAGTTTCCTCTTGGGTCTGCGATCATAAAACCATCGATATCGCTATTTCAGGTGATTTTTTTTGTTTGTAATTATTAATTGGTATAACCATTCGATACCTTCGGGGTGCCCGCACTGCGCTTCACCCCCTATGGAATGGGTAGTAATACCCTGGAGTAATTTGAGTTATTGGAAAAAAAAAAAAAAAAGAGAAGCCACCCTCTATCAACGTGCGGAATTTACTATCGGTTTTAGGATACTTCACTTCCGGGGAGTGGGACAAGTGTCCGGTGGGTTTTCGGCTCGGTTAATTTCACCCGAGACCATTATTACCCCCTCAACCGTATCGATTCCGAAAATGAACCCGGGGCTCGGTGGGCGAGCTCCGCGTCCGTGAAAAGCGAGCTTTAGGCTCTAATTAAAATGCAAACACGCCGGAACATTGTCGGCTCGCGGCCCCGCAAAGACGCGTCGGTCTTGCCGGAAGAGGGGTCGATTTCCCCGTTTTTGGGGCGACTTTTCTGCCGAGACCTGCATCGCCGGCCACGGGGTCGTTATCGGTGCCGAAAAATACCCCGGGCTAACGGCACGCGGCAAATATTATTTTAATATATACCGCTTTCGGCCCCGAGCGGCGCGCGTGCGCCGTTAAGGCCGCCCGCGAAGCAAGGGCGAGCCCAGCGATGAATTGCCCACCGTGTTTCACTTAAATTGCTTCCTAACGCGAGCCATTAAAGGCCGGGGCTTTTTGCTCGTCCCTGGCAATGGCGCGTTTCTGCCCGGAACCCGCGGGAATATGGTAGCGCGGCGGCGATTCGAATTTACGAAGTCGCCCGTGCAATTGAATAATGCCGCTGGAGGCAGCCTCTGTACGCGACGCGACCTCGGTACCAATCGACCGTTGACGTTGATTTGCAGTCGGTATTTTTCTCTTTGCTCGGTATCATCGAGCCGCGCTGTTTCGCCATTGACTGATTTTCCGTCACACCGGGCCGGAAGAGGATCGAAAGCCAGGAAGGGGAGTCGGGCCGGGAGCGCTTCCGTCAAAGGAAACTGCCGCATGACGCGGTAATCGGTTCCTTTACGGGGAAACGTCCCGGACTAAAGTCCTGGAGGACATCGAGAGGAACGATTTTGGTGGAACTCAATTTTCTCTGGTGGGCTCGCGTGCGCCCCGAAATCGCGCTTCTTATCCGGCAGGCCCCGGGGACCGTAATGGCCGGTTTTTGCCATCGGGGAAGACGGGATCGCCACCCAATCGCGGGGACGTTATTGTCGTCGCTGTCGTCGCGAGGTCACTCTTCGCCAAGTTTCGCAATTTCCGGCCGGTCGAATGGACGGGGGGTCGCTCCTGTGTTTTCCACCGGGAGGGTCCTGGGAGCGTCCTGGTCCTATTAGCGGGGCTCGTCCTGGAGGCTGCGGCCCTCGGTCCGCCGTTTCGGGGGCGTCGACGAGGAAAGGACCGGTCGTAAATAACGAAGCGAATCGCCCGGCCCTCCACTTGAGAGACTGCTCTCTCCCTCTCTCTCTCTCTCTCTCAGGGCTTCGGGAATTGCGGAGTCCACGGTAAACCGCGATTAATTAACGTCCACCGACGGAGACCGGCTGTTAACCTTGACGAGGTAATTTCGAAGGTGGACACACGCGACACGGGCGACACGTGCTTCGGAAACTGAGGGAGGGGACGGAGACGTGACGTCTCGACCGGACCGAAGTTGGCGTAAATTCGTAAATTCGAGAAATGATCGACCCGAAACCCGAGTCTTCCCCCCCGATTAATGGCCGACGCGTCCAAAAATCACTCCCCGGGGCGGTTTTACACATTCTTTTTTTTGTAATACATTTTTTTTACATTTTTCGAAACGCGTTTCTCTCGTCCACAGGTGACACCGGTCACTGCTTGTCACATGGCGCGGGATTTTCAACCCCCTTTGCGGGTGGTCTCTCCCGGCCCACATTTAGTTACGCCGAACTCTGGACGACCTGTGATTGATCGGTAAATCCGATTCCAGGTGGAGTCTCCGCCTTTGAGATCCCCTTATAATCCCCGTTTGAGCTTTCTTTTCGAAAACTTTCGCTCGGAGGAGAGTCTTAAGTCTTTCCGGACTCGGGGCTCCGCTCGAAATGACGAGCTTACTCGGCCTGCCTGTTCTTTTTCAAATTACCCCTGCCGCTCTCTTTCTCTCTCTCTCTTTTATTCTCTCTCTTCGTCTCCCTGCTTGGTTCTCTTATCCCGTCCAGTTAAATTTTACGACAAAGGGTAATCGACAGGGCGGAAACGCCGGGCGGAAAAGTTTGCTGGAAGAGCCCGACCGACGCACCGGCCCCGCTCGCGATTCCGCTGCGTTCCCGCGGTGTTTTCAATTTCCCGCGGGCGCATTAGCATGTATATTACCGCGTTTGCATTTCATAAGACTTAATTGCGGTATTGACGGTGCCGGGCCGCGGTAATGCCATTTCTTTCAAGACTGGCCCGAGCCCTGTGCCCTGTTCCCACCGGATGAAGTGTGGCTCGGTTATCAAGCCACCATCGGTGCCTTCCACGTTCGTCTAGACCGAGTCGTGATAACGATATCATCTACCAAAAGCAGGGCGAGTACGTCCACCTGCAATTTTTCAGATTTTTTTTTTAAACTCTCCATGTAGGAAGTAATCGCTAATAGACCCGTCGTCCGATAGCTTCGGGTTAGCTTTGCGATCCTCGAAGAAAGTCGATCTTGTCCTAGTTTGAGGACCCCATGGAGGACGCGCATCTTTCCGCGGGGTTCCGCACGCGGCGAAAAGGTCCGATCACTGGCGGAAGCTGGGACGCTCGGCCGTAAAACGGGCGCACGTGGAACGGATAACGGCGGATGGGTCCGTTTACGAGGGGCTTTGATCCTGACGCGCTCATCGCGGCGAAAACACGCGTTCACGGCGGATCGTTTGGTCGTCGGACTCGGCTCGGCTCGCATCGGGCGCACGCATTAACGCTCGATTCGCTCTCAAAGACGGGAGCGATGTCGCGAGAGAGAACCTCGCAAAGGGGCCCGCGTTTCACCGGGAAAGGCCTTTCGAGTACGGGGAGAGGGGAGCCGGAGGCTCCTTTTTTTATTGTCTCGTCCCCACGTGGAGAGCGATGCGAACAGGGTTGCGAGTTTTCACGATAAAGCCGGAGGGGTGGCGCGGGAATCGACGGAAATTAAGGCGAGTGCCATCTGAAGATTCGATCGTTTGGGATACTTCCCTCCAAACTGGGGGCGTAGAATCGTTTGAAACTTTCCCACGTGAATATGGAGGCCCTGACATCGGGAAACTATTTTGTTGAAGGAAAATTATAAATGATTGTAAATCAATTTTAATAATTCTTTATGGTTTTAGAAGCGCGGCTTGAGGCGAGTTGAAAGAGACATTCGAGGGGTCGATCGGATCGTTTGAAATTTGACGATGCGAATGTGGAGGACTTGGGGAAGGTACTGACACGATGTGAAATTTCATTTTTTTTTTTATTTTGTGTGGGAATAATCGCTTGAATTAAATTCTATTTCATGTGATTTGGTACGTCCTGTTAGGAGGAAGGTTTCATATACGTGTTTGACCCTTGAGACGCTAGTTTCGTATCGCCTTATCGCCTAGTCCTGACATCGCGAAACTATTTTGTTGAAGAAAAATTATAAATGGTTGTAAATCAATTTTAATAATTCTTTACGGTTTTAGAAGCGCGGCTTGAGGCGAGTTGAAAGGGACATTCGAGGGATCGATCGGATCGTTTGAAATTTGACGATGCGAATGTGGGGGACTTGGGGAAGGTACTGACACGATGTGAAATTTCATTTTTTCTTTTTTAATTTTGCGGGGGAATAATCGCTTGAATGAAATTCTATTTCATGTGATTTGGTACGTCCTGTTAGGAGGATGGTTTCATCAACGTGTTTGACCCTTGAGACGCCAGTTTCGTATCGCCTTATCGCCTAGTCCTGTCATCGCGAAACTATTTTGTTGAAGGAAAATTATAAATGGTTGTAAATCAATTTTAAAAATTCTTTACGGTTTTAGAAGCGCGGCTTGAGGCGAGTTGAAAGGGACATTCGAGGGTTCGATCGGATCGTTTGAAATTTGACGATGCGAATGTGGAGGACTTGGGGAAGGTACTGACACGATGTGAAATTTCATTTTTTTTTTTATTTTGTGTGGGAATAATCGCTTGAATTAAATTCTATTTCACGTGATTTGGTACGTCCTGTTAGGAGGAAGGTTTCATAAACGTGTTTGACCCTTAAGACGCCAGTTTCGTATCGCCTTAAGATGCGGTCTTCGGGCACGCCGTTCCGGGAGGGAACCCGAGACGCGGGAATCATCATCGACGGTTTCGTTATTAACTCGCGAGTCGGATGAACGGCCCTGTCTTAGGCGTTCTCCTCTTTCCCCGATCTTGATTTATCGTCCGGGAGATGAAGCTTCCCTTGGGACTCGGGATTACCTGGTTTTGGGCCCTGCGTTCGAGCTCGCCTGACGAGTCGCCATAAATTGCCGGGGCTCTTCGCGAAAGAAACCTCTTCTGGGTAGGGGAGACGCTCGCCCGGGCATCAACGTCCTCCCTACCTACGGAGCGTGTTATGATTTAATTAGCGCCAGGTTATATTGTAATTTTCAATTAATCTCAAGCAGAGCGGAACATGACGGAGACCGGTTTGTGAGGCATTTCCCTCCGACATGCGATTTACGGATAATTAGAGATCCTCCGGTGATCCCATGGACCCTCGCTCTCGATGGCGCCCCGATTTCCGAGGGGAGGACCCGCTCGCGGAATTTTCCCCCATAGAAGCTGTTCCCGTTTTCGCTTTCGCCAAGATACGTACGATCGGCTCTCCCCTGCAGGCCCTGCACTCAATTTTGCACGGTTACTCGTCCGGACAGATTCTACGGACTCATAGCTTCCGAGCTGTCCGACCAGGCTCTCCTCTTCTGCAAGCTCGACGTCGGTTTCCTTCCCCGGCGACCCTCTCGACCGACTAAACGAGGAAACTGTCGATACCCTTGTCCCTCGACGTGATTTGTCCGCGAGCCACGGTCCGTTGAATCGGAGACAACGATCACCCCGCCGATTCTGCCGCAACAGCATTTCGAAAGACCGCTTTAATGGAGAGTTTCCACGATATTTTCGAAAATCTCACGAGACTTTGTCCCGGGTCTTTCTCGCAGAGAGAGGCTTACAAGCTCGCGCTGACTCTTATGGGTGTCTTCGGACGTGAATTTCAATTGCAAGCAAACGCAGCGAATTCTGCGTCGTCGACGGCTCTTCTCGTTTTTCCCCTCCCTGCTTACTTCGAGTTTCGCTTTCGAGGGAGGAGAGAAGAAAAAAAGAGGCGGCAGTAGTCTTTCTTTATGGCCGACACTCCACTTTACCTCGTTATTCGAGATGGACTCTCCAGGTCCCAGCTTCCGAGCTGTCCGTCTAGACCCCTTTTGTGGAACCTCGGCTTTGCCTCTTTTCCTCGACAGCACTCAAGTGCTAGAGAGCAAATTATCGGCACTCTCGTGTCCATTCGATTCCCAACGATCGCGATTCCTTCGGTAGAGTGGCGAGATACTTCGAAGGTCTGACACTTAAAATGCGTCCTTAGGATTTCTGACACCGGCATGAATAGAATCGATTTCACGTAGTTACATCTATCTGGTAAACGGATGTCGTGGTAATAGATAAGCATACTAAAATGAAAATGAATACCAACCTTGGCGGGGATGACCGACGAATAGGAACGCGCGTCAAAGTCCCTGTTAGCTCCTGTTCCGGTGCAAGACTAAAGGAGCAAGTTTTAACGGGGATTCCTTGCTCCATTCCTTTTAATATCCTACTCTTCCTTGGATTTGGTTTCGCCTCGTACCTCGAGTACACCCCGGAAGCATGAGTTAAGTGTTCATAAAGTCGAAGTAACGGGAGGAGTGGATGCGGCGCAGCATCTTCGGGATAACCCACTACACCTGGGGGGTTATTTTATCAGAAAGTGGTGAAATTAATTTAAGGGTGGTTTTTTCTCCCTTTGCTTCTTCCGCCTATTTTTACCTCCGTCGCGTAAGGTGGTGGGTAATTAAGGGCAATGAAATTAACTCCGTATCGTGTTTGGCGGCTCGAAGGCTACCGGCCATATTTCCGGTACGGGCAGTCGATGTAGGGTCCATTTAAGCTGCATAGTTTTCCTACGCCGCTTTTTCTTTTTTCTTTTTTTCCGGATCCAGTTTAATTCGGTCGTTGGGGTGCGGCACGGAAGCTCGAGCTAAGTATTCATAAAGCACGAGCGAGGAGAGAAGCGGCCTACGTGTCTCGAGGGCAACGCGCTATACATAGATCTCTCCAGCAACCGCGACAGCTTCCGTCCGTGTAGCATCCTCGAATTTATTCGCCATGGCGGCGTCGACGGGATTCGGACTAAATCATTTCGCCGGGGGAGTTCGCGCCGCTCCAGAAATAGGGACCGTCCGGAGTAGCGGGCCTCCGACTTCCGGGATTAACCCTGGAACGGCAAATCTTTTTCTCTTTGGTGGGCCTTCTGAAATCCACCATTTTGACGGCAGGTCTAACGTTAAGTCGTGAACCCTTTCGTTACCTTGGACGAGATATCTCGCGATCCTGTAGTAGCTGTATTTATTTCTTCCTTTTAGCTATACTAATAGAATTAGTTATAAAATATATTCATCTAGAATGTCAAAATATTGGTGCTAGAAAGCTAGATTATCGTCAAAAGCGTTAATCCGCTACTACCGGATTGCGAGATATCTCGTCAAAAGCGTTAATCGACCAGTATTGGGTCGCGAGATATCTCATCCAAGGTAACGAAAGGGTTAAAAGGAAATTCGATACACGCGGGAACTGGGTGTCGATTTTTCCAATTATTCTGAGGGCTCATACCTATTGATAGGGGGAAATTATTTATTTTTTCTTTGATACAGGAAAAAGTGAAACACGACGTGTAAATACAGGGTTATACACTTTTAGGCACTTGTAATCGTTGTACATGAAAAACGATTTTGAGATTTTGAAGCCCTTTTCTAACATTGTTATCTTTCACGGTTTGGCGTGAGATATCTTAAAAAGTGTTGGTTCCACATAGTTTGTACTTTGCATGTTGATAGAATACGTGGCTATAGAAATGACCATCGGCAACTATGCCGAAGGAAAATGGCCCAAAACTTTGTATCAACGCATCGCAATGTATCAAATTATTTTTTGTTTAAATGATGAGTAATTATATGAATGTAAACCTAAAGGTATGGCTAATAACCCACTTAAACTGTATTCCAATGATGTGTCTCTCTTGTACCTGTTTAAAAAATGAGCATTTGAACGATTCCTCGTTGTTCACTTGGGTACAATTCCTTCGGTCGGCATTAAAGGGATTAAGAAAATCGTTGTAATCTCGGCTATGCGGGACCTTGTATTATTTCTTTCTATAGACAGGAATTTCTCTTCTATATTCAGGAAAATGCTATTGGATCTTCGATCGTCGCGGGAGGGATGTTGGGAATTTCTTGAACTAACTAGCCGGTCAAGCGATTCGATTCGTGGTCCAGGCTGCAGGGATGCTGGGAGGAAGGTCCGGTCTTGGTGCGCCCTCGGGACTCCGATTTAACGTAATTACCCAAGGGGTCAGAACCAATCGGTAGTTGGATCCGCACATATTAGGATATCGCGTAATTACCGAATCAATTTACACTAGCCGACGGGGATCCGAGAGAATCGCTGACCCGTCCGGTAATTTCCGCGAGGCTCCCTCTCGCCTCCTGGGGGAGAGACCGATCGCTCGTCGGCGGTGACGAATTTATCTCGGGGCCGGTCAAAGGGAGATCCGGGTGTGCCGGGCGAAACGGGCGCGTGTTTCCCCTGGCCGATAATAATATTATCTCGGGGAGAAGTGCAGGCGCGAGGAGGCAGTAAAACTTGGCCGGGGGTACTTATCCGCCATTAGAGAAATTACCATTCTTCCGGGGCCGCTCGGTCACGAAAGACCGCGAGCGTCTTCTTCCTCCCTTCTTTCCCCGTTTCTGGCGGAATATCCGCCCACGCCCACCTCGAGCCTCGCCCTGTGGGAGGGAGTTTCGTCGTCCTCGTCAAATTTTCACGGGCCACCTCCCCAGACTTGGCAGCGTGTCGATAGTTCGCCCTGGAGGCCTCCTCGAGTGTCCCGGGGCGAGGTAATGATTTATCGAGATTTGAACCGTCGCACCTGTACCCTGCCTCCCCTTCCCCTCCTTGTGCAGATTTAATTGAATTTCCGAACCCGCGGTTATACCTATACGCGTATTTGCGATCGGGAAACTTTCCGCGGGCGAAGATTGCACGCCACGCGGAATCTCGCCTCGTACCTGTTGGTATCGTTTAATTGGGGAACGGTGCAAGGGAGAGGTGCATCGGCACTAGTAGGGGCTGCATCCGATTAGCTGTCGAGCTTTCTCGGGGATATTTGTAGGCAATTTTTTTTTTATAATTTTTTTCACGAAAATTTCTTTCCCGGCCATTTCCAAATACTCAGTCGAAGATTTATTGCTTAGGGTGCGTTAATTGGGAGTCGGTCTTGGATTTTCAATTAAACGGTTTGGTAGTCGAATGGTTTGGGTCAATTGTGGGCACGCGGGGACGAATGGGGCGATCGGTTCCGGGTGTCTCTCCTGCGTAATGATTTCCGCGACCGACTCGAGCGATCGACCCACGTCGGGCGGGAGGAGTTTTGCCATTGTGGATGACGCCTTCGAGGCCGATGATTTTTTCCGACGCCATCTAGCCGTACCGTTACCACGTCACCGTGAATGACCAAGCACCGCGTTCCGACGTGCCTGTAATAAATTGCACCCGACGCCATCACCTCGTTACCCGATCCGCGTCGATATCGACTATCGGGCATCGACTGTCGACTATATATCGGGGAGGAGCCCTCTCGACGCCGCGACCACTCGCGGCGTCGAGCTCCTTCCGCGATGATGGACACCGGGAACGAGCGGGACGTGACGCGGGGAGACCGAGGTATTATTGTCGTCGTTCCTCGGGATTGCGACCTCTGGGTCACGGCTACGATAAAGAGCTGGACCGGAAGAGGAGGGTCGACCTGGGGAATCGATCGGCGACGAGCAGCTGAGGTACCGATCGTTCGAACGAGCTGCTTCGGCTCGACTTTGAGCGGCTCGAGCACGAGTTTGAGCAACTCGAGCTCGACTTTGAGCAACTTGAGCTCGACTTTGAGCAACTCGAGCTCGACTTTGAGCAACTCGAGCTCGACTTTGAGCAACTCGAGCTCGTCTTTGAGCAACTCGAGTTGATTTCGAGTGACTCCAGCTCGATTTTGAATAACTCGAACTCGACTTTGAGCGACTCGACCAGATTTTTAAGTATTTTGAACTCGACTTCTAACGACACGACAGGATCCACGTATCTACAGATGATTGCTCTAGGCCGACGTTGGAGCCCCGGACAAGGAGGGAGAGACCCTAATACCCCTCTTAATTATACCCTTTGATAGCTCCCAGGTGGGTATTCAATTAACTCCGCAATAAACGGGGAGCAGACGCCTATTTCGAAACCAGGTCGCGTTGTATAATTCGCAAGTTCCAGCCGTCAATACTTATCTCCCGAGGCCGAATAAACGACGATATCGGACGTTCTTAATTCGCCATCGTCCGCGTCACCCCCAGACACCTGTAATTATAGTCAACCCGGCAGGAGAGTGCACTCCTCCAGAAGACGACCCCTTTATCGGCGTATAAATAGAGTCGAGCTGTGCGGCTTTCGTCGTGGGGTCAGATCCGCGAATCCGGTAAATCGTAAACGGTTAAACGTCAGACTTCGCTTGCAGATAAAGCACCGGGGTTCCTTAATTAGTCGGTGCACTCCCAACGAGCGGCGTGTCCGTTCCGAACTACGAAGGAGCGCCTCCACCTAGGAAAAACGCTCGATTCAGCGATTCGCCCTCGCCGGGAAGTCTTAGGTACATATAACGACAATTTTCATTTTCCCGGAGATTCGTTGGACATTCGAGTTATTTTCTCCCGTGGGCCAAGATCCCGCGAAACGACGTCCCGCGTCCGGAATTTATTCCACTACCCGTGCGCGGAAGGCAACGCTCTGCGGTGCCCCAAGCAATGATTTGGTGTCCAATGTCAGGGATTCCGACCATTAGCACTTGGATCGCTCCCTTCAGACCCCTCTGAATTTCTTGCAAGGAAATTGATCCGGTCATTGTCGTAAAGAGATACCCCTTGAACAAAATGCACTTGGCTCGAAGCTCTGTCAAGGTTTCAGGTCCGAGTTCCAAACGTCCACCCTTCTATCCTGCCTTCGGATTTTCAATTAAATCGTTAATTCCAGCTTTTTCGCATTTCGGCTCGAGATATTTTCCGTTGATCCTCTCCTTTGGAGGCTTCTGAAATTCTCCCAGAGAAGAATCTTTACCGTAAAGACCCTCGGCGGTGCGCCTCGAGCGATATGCATATGGCTCGAAGCTCTGCCGAGCCTTCTTCTCCGAGTTTCCTCGTCCGGCGACCGAGTTCCGAATTAGATCGCTTACTCGGGTTCAAGATCATCTCCGTCGGTCCTCCTTCCGAGGCCGGAAAACCCGGGACCTCCTAGCGGTGCTCAGCCGATAGCGCCTTTTTACCCGGCCTCATCTTTACCACTTATCTCGCGCAGCTTTTGGCCCTAACGGTCCCCGATTCGTGCGAGATCGTAACCCCGCCGGGTTCGTGCATACGTGCATTCTGTACACGACCTCGATGCATCCGTACCGAGGGACCCCTTGCCCCCCTCGTCCCTCTCTTTCTCTATCCCTCCCTTCAAAGCCCATTATTACGGCCAGATTTGGTTGCCCGACGCCGGCCGTGCCTCCGAGGCGTAAATTCCGCGCCGTCGTAATTATTCCGCGGCCGTGCGTTAACCTTTCGCACCGAAGACGCCTGCGGAAAGGCAACTTGCCTCCCGGCCTGCCTCCTCGATTTTACGAGGAGCGAACGCGTCGAGGGGAACGATAAGTAGAAGATTACAAGCCGATTGGCGCGCTTTGTGTGGATAGCGGTCGCGGGCACCAATGATTGGGAGTGACGCCCTGCGGTTTCGGATTTGTTGCCTTGTGCGTGCGTGCGTGCGTGAGTTTTATCTATACCTTTTTTTCTCCTGATTGGAAAATAAGAAACTCCTGCCACGGAGTACCGTCCGCTCGCGGAACGAGGCGTGCGACGTGCTTCGGTGTGGCGGAAAGCTCTTTCGCGGAAAAACTTGAAAATTCTCAGGTGTAATTCAGAGTGCTGGAAGTAGAGACTTCTTGAGAATCTTACCGAAACACGGTTTCATGTGAATACCCTGAGAAAAGAATTTCTTTTTTTTTTTTCTTTCAATGAAATTATTTCTTTCAATGGAGTCGAAGAAACTAACCTAAAATCGGAGATATGGTCTTTGATAAAAAATGCCGAATGTTTAATTCCTAAGCTTTGATCGAACACCTCAAATCTGAAAATAATGAAGGGTGAATTCGAAACTATATGTTTCATTGCTTGAGCTCCATTCAAAGGTAATAATGTTTCTTCATTTAAACATTTTCAATAGATCGAATTAAAAGTTCCGCCGGTCTTTTGTTGCAATTAGACGCGTTGCGGTTTTAAAGAAATTCCGAAAATATTACCATTTCTTTGGGGTAGTTATTTATTCTTTCTACCAGAACGATGTAATTTTATCCAAATGAGCATTATTCAAAGGTATCACGTTTCTTTGAATCGAAGATATTATGTTCTTGGTGTAGTGAAGTAACATTTTTTTTTTTAGTTTCGTGGTCATATGCATACATTTTGTTTGCTACCTTTCGAGGTATTTCGGTTATCGTGGAAGTTGGGTGGTTTTTTTATACTTACCTAACGTTTATTGGTAGCTCGAAGAGTCTCGAAACTTTGACTTAATGGTCTCGTATACTACCCAGAGTAAATAGCAGATAGGTGGTTACGGCTTATGCATATTGCATTTCGAAAAAGGAAGGAAAGGCCCGTCGATATCTCGCCAGGTCGACTGATTAATGCGAGAATCACCACACGCCCAGAATTCCTCGAGGTAGGAACAAGACGTGAAGGAACATCGCACGATTCCCAGGTACCGGTGATATTTCCTACCATTTCTCCCGTTTCTTTTCCGCGGAGTAGCGTGCAAATTCCCGCAAATTTTCGCCGCCGAGGGAATGCTAAGTATCGGAGGTTAAGTGCGGCCAGCATATCGAGGCGAGGGGAAACAGGGCGCGGGTGGGACGGTTTATTGGGTAAAAATCGGAAATTCCTGGTATCGAAGTGAAGCGAAACGTAATTGTTACGTGGCCGGTCGGTCTCGTAGGCCATTGCGGCATCTTGAAAAACGAAGGAAGAGACTTCGTCCGACCAATTAGCGGGAGAACGAAGTGGCTCGACGCCCGCGCCCATTCGACGGCCGGTTGGCATAACGCGGGAGATATGCAGATTGTCGTAGGTCAGGCTCGTCCCAAGCTAAATTGCGGGTCTTTCGCGATTGCCTTCGAATTGCCTGACGCCGGTATGAAAATAGTGAACGCGTGTACGCACTCAGTAGCCGGCCTAAGTGTGGGCAAACCGAGTTTGCCTACTCGAGGGGTGCATAGGTGGACAACGTTTAAGGGCCTTGTCGGGAAAGGACGTACATGTTAATGTCTCCAACGCGGATAAGATAGCTCGTGAATCGCGCCTGGGAGCGCCGCTGGCCGTTAAAGGATCGGCATAAAAATTAGCACCACGATGTACCTACTCTTGCTCGCGTTCGTTACTCGGGCGATAATTCGCGAAACCAGTGGCGGGACGCTCTTGGGTGCACTTTCCATGGTTTGACCGACAAGTTAATACGTGGTCATGGAATCGACTTTCTTCCGTGGAAGCGAGTGGACGCGCCGGTAATCAACGGGTTAAGGACCCTTTCGCGGGGTGGAAGGGTTATTTAAAGGCGCTGGAAGGTGGCGTTCCTCGTCGCCGAGGTTACCGACACCTTGGCTCCTTTCTTCCTTTTGGGTGGTGGAGGAACCGACCAAATACTGGCGTTCAAGTACCATCCTCTGACGGCGTAACGAACTACCCTCGGAGCGGCAATTTGCGAAGCCCTTTGAACACCGGCCTCTGTGGAGTGGCTGATGGATAAAGCCATTTTGGGCGAAACTGCTCATGCTTCGTGATTTGGGCGTCGACCAGGCCGGGCTGGCGCGATGACTAATTGCACTTCTCGTTACGTCGCGCGAACGCTATTTTTCCCGAAGGGTTACCTCCTGCCTCGCCCTGAATAATGAGTTTTCCGCACCGCGAGCGGCCGCTTTAAACGATGCTCCATTTTTGCGGGATAATTACGCGGGGCTGGTATTATACCCGCGGCCGAAGTACTCGCCGAAGTGTTCATCGCTTCTCGGGGCCTCTTGCGAGATTAACTTGGACACGTCGGAGACTTGCGATGATCCACTCGAGATGTGTAGTGCGAACGGTACCCTGCACCGGACAGGAAATCCCGATTAATGCCGGAGTTAATTGCTTCATCGACGTTTCTTCGTCGTCTGAACTTTCGTGACCGTTTCGGTCACCACTGCCTGGTGATCGCGAGGTGCATCCCGAGGAATGATTGTCTCGCGTTATGGTGCTGACTTGAATGATGGACGTTCGCGGCAAGACTTAGTGATTATGTACGTTGTTAGTTGCAACTCGTGCAGGCCCGGAGTTACCGGCTGTAACATGTTGATTATTGCGTTCCCCGAGAGTTTCCACGAGTCGTTACTCGGTCTCTGTTTCGGGTAACCGTGTGCCGGTGGCAGCCGAAATCCAGGAGTTCGCCTCCCTCGGCTTCCTTGGGCCGTTCGCCTCGTAAGAACTGCGGTTGGAATCCTCTGACGGCTGCATGCCGAATTTAATTAATTCCCACCTGCTGTCGAGTTTCGTTAGGGCGGAGAAATAAATTGTCCCTCAACCGGCACGGGCACGGTTACCTTCGAGTTCCCTTAAGGGGGTAGATCGTGAACTGCATTTTAATTAAATTCAATTTGGAAGAGAACGAAAAGGAGAATGAAACACGGGACATGTTTGCTTCCGGGGCAGTTTTATATTTGATGTTTTAAGGACAATTTAATTATCCACGAGGACTCGGGCATTGCTGTAGTTAATTGCTGGCCGGCCGTCGTGGCGTAACAGACTAGGATTAAATCGTTCCAAATAGTTGAGCATATCAACGTATCTTTAACTTAATGTGTCGCGTTTCAAAGTTTCTAAATCATTTAATTCGGGGTTATTTTTATTAGGTCAGGTTAATAGGTATAATCCGGCTGCTTTGCAGCAACCGTTCAGCAGCATAATTACAACATTGCACGAGACTTGAAAGGCATACGTTGAATTAATATGGGTAGATCATTCACTAAATATGGAATGTTACAAAGTGACGGACTCGTGGAGGCTGGGAACTTCTGATTTTATTTTATTTTTCACGATTGACGTGATTCCAGGGGAACGGCACTTTGGTTGAAACGGATTTCACAACTTAGTAACCTTCTTAAGCCTCGTTCCTTAACTCCGCTTCTGCAGGAAATGATGGTCATCTCTGTAAAGTATCGCTCGTATATCTTTATCGCCTTTAGTCTACGCGATATGCGGTATTTATCATTTTCGCGTCCGGTGTCCCGGAAGTTAGGCGACACCGGCGCCATTTTCGAGGTGAACTCTCCGAGCTTTCGGGACTTTTCCAATCATGGCGAGGTCATCTAGCGTCATGCATCATCCGTCCGCGCGTGTCCCCGTTTCCTGTCCCCTCATCGATCATCGGCCGTCCTGGCAGCCAATGACGGGTTCTCCACTTTTGACAGCGGGTGTCAAGAGGTCACGCACACCACGTGGCACTCGTGCACGCGTTTCCCGCCTTCCCCTGGATCCGATCATTGATTTTCCGCCCGACGCCCCCTCGTCTTCGGTCTTACGCCTTCGGATTAAATGCTTCGGGGTTGATCCACGGCCTCGACTTCTCCGTGAACAAACAATGTCGGCACGAGGCAGTTTGCGTAACAAACGCGAGACTGTGCACACATAGTTTCCCCGAACGACTCTCGATCACGCCTCGATTGCCATCCGAAGTACCCGAGTCACTTCCCTCGCATTAAACTCTCCCCCCCCCCCCCCCCGAAAAATCGAAGGCACCGAGGTAAATTCCACTTTTCACGATAATTTGCCCTTTTCGTATACAATATAGATAGCCCTCGCCGTCGCGCAGCAGAATGATCGAAAGCACCGCCTGGAGTCTCCTGCACTTCCGGATGCACCGGCTCCCCGGTGGCGTGCAATCGAAGAATCGCAGGAGTGTAACGACATTAGGACCGCGTGATATACCGCAAATTGCCGTTGGATTTTCGTAATTCAATGTATAACAACGCACTGCATGTGTTCTCTCCCCCTCTCGGGTCTCCTCGCCTTCGCTTCCTCCGGTGCATGTGCAACAACGTCGACGCATTCGCCTACACGCGCGCGGACCCTCGTACTGCAAGGTGTTGCCTGCGTCCTCCGATCTAATGGCCGTTGTCTCCGACCGGTTGGGGCCCGATAATGGGGAATCGATGAATTTGTCGCACCTTCGAGATCCGCACCGGTGGAGCATCGGAAGAGCCGTGGGAAAGGGACGGCAACTCGCCGAGATTTCTCTACCCGGCTGAACGTTATTTCCCCAACAAATTGGCTGTCGACGAATATCGATGGCGCCGTTCCTTCCTAAAATTAAACAAATGATCTTTTCCCTCGGGACTGTTTCCTTTACCACGGGTACGCGTTCCGACGGTATCCTCGTGGCCTCGCTATGCTCACTCGGCGCGGACGTGTTTCCTCCGGTAAGCGCAAAATAATAGCCCGAAAAATCATAGTAATCTCTGGGCACCTTCGGTGTGCAACAAAGTGCACGCTAAACGCACCCAAAGTGATATCTTCGGATACGGTGGCCGTCATTTCCTACCGGCCTCGACGGCGTAATGGCACATTGGGGTATCTGTTGCACCCTGATAGATGCACCGATTTCATCGAAAGAATCTCGGGGGGCCCGAAGTGCCCCCCGGGCAGGGTGATTTACCGCAAATCGCGTGCATCCAGGCGCGTCATTTGCAGCTAGGAGGCACGTGAGTCCTCGCAGAGGACGAGGTCCTTCGATCGCTTCGGAGGGATCGGCTTCGAGTCGACTGCCAAAGACATTTCCCTCCTCCATGGACCCGCCTCCTCTCGTCTATCTCTATTTTCCCGACTAGCCAAACCGTTGCGTTGGTGAATGTAGTGTCTCGCTGCCTCCTTCTTAAGTGAGGTCGATGCGGAAATTTCAACCGCGCGCGGGGAACGCGTAAATCCATCGACGGGATCCCGCAAAACCGAAGAAACACGCGTTAAGGCCGTAAAAGCGGAAATTTACCTCGGGAAAATGCGTTCACTTGGGCATATTTCGGGGAAATAGGTCGATCGTGTACCCCTTTCTGCCGCTTTTAACGGAGAGTACCTACCAACGTCTTTCACGGAGGTATACGTAGAAAAATATTCGATTGTACCGACAACTTTACTGTTGTTTCTACCATTGAATATGGTTATAAGGATTACCAAACATATCTCACTGACATCACGTAATTCTTTGACCAATTATTTTCGCTTGATTTCATCTAATGTTGGGGTAGACCACGCCAAATGTTAAAGTAATCTCGCACATTTGACTAAAATATGCGATTAATTCGGCAAAATATTTCCTACAATTAACGAAACGATTTAATCGAAACGCTTTCGTAGATCCGATTTTCTGAGATGAACCAAATTTTTTATACGAGACTTTTTTTTTGTTTTCTTCCCGTAAAAAGTGAGATTTGTTTCTCGTCGCGCGGATTACGAGGGAACGGCGCTTTGGGGAGGTACTTTTGGAGGGGTTGATTTTTCATTTCCGCGATTGGCGATATCGGATATAGTTGCGTCGAGATAGTTGGCGCGGAGTCTCCTCTTGCACCTGCGAGCGCACCTTTGGGTGCAGGTGCTTCATCTCATCGTCTGGATCTGGTCCGAGGGTGTTCGGAGAAACTTCGTAGGGCTTTCCAGCCGGGGCCGGGGTTTCGATTCGAATCACGTACGGCCGTAGCTCGTCGAGAACTCATAAGGCACCCCGGGGGGCAGCTAATACACGGTGCGTCCAGATTTTTGGCGGCGAGCCAAAGTAATAATTCGATTGGGCGGCTCCGTCGAGATTTCGCGCGTCCATCGCGAGGCCGGGGAGCCTCCTGAATTTTTATCGACCCTTCCGCCCGTAAACGGATATATCCAGATGCGCGTATATCCGCGACAACTCCCCGTTAACGCCACAGGAATTAATTTCCCTTCGTACCTGGGAAATAAAAAAAATAAATAAAGAGAAGAAAGTAAATAAAAATGCGGGAAAAATAACAAATGACATTGCCAGCGTGCGGTGGAAAAAAAAAAGAGGCTCGGTGAAAAGCGAACGAGCGTGTAATTAAAATCGTCGCGATGCTTTATCGAAGTGAGCCCCGTAGAGCGGGGAGGGGGGATTTTTAATGGGCACGATTTTTGCCCGTCTCCGCAGCTGCATTTCGATTGCAGCTCCTGAATGCACCGCTCGGCGACCGGCTTTTAAATTATATCACGGTGAATTATATGACGGGACTCATTTTTACGGGCGCGTTTATACGGAGATGCGTAATACGGAGGCACCCGGGGGACTTTAGAAACTGAAACCACCGACTAGCGGATGCTGCATCCCGCGCGTGTGCCCATCGTGTAACGGCGTCGTAAATCCAACGTTAAGCGAGCAGCGATCCAACGGCGGGGTCCTCGTTTTTCCACGTGAAATCTATATCGCGTAATAGCGATTGCTCGAGGCCCTCCGTCGAAGAGGCGTCTCTCTTTTTGGTCCTCGCTGCGTCGATGCATCTCCTCGCCGATGAGATCCGCTCCCTTGCACCAGGAGTAATGGGCTGCCGCGAAATTCTGCCGCGTCGCGTAGCTCCGAATCGGGGCCACTTCGGGAATTAATTGAACGTGGATTAATCGACCCCTCTGGCTCGTAAAACGAACGAATCGCGGAGACGTCCTGCCGACGCACTCCTCGGGAAAAGGGAGCCGCCTCGGAGGACTCGCAAGAAGCAAAGCCGTAAATAATCCACTCCTTTATTTCGCTGGATCGCGAAATAGGGGGGCATGCAAGTTTGTCGCGGGATTTATTAGCCGTTTGCCCTCGTGTAATATCTGCCGGGATAAATAACTGGGATAACTGAGATGACTGGCATTTCAGGGGACAGAGTTAAGGTGAACCGAAAGCGACGTCCCAGGGGTCTCGATTATGAAATTTCTCCGAAATGGGTACACTGAAACGTTTGAAATTTTTCCCTAGGGGAGGTTCTAACATCCGTGAAATTTCGCTTTTCTTTTTTGTTTTTTAAATCCGTTTATAAACATTTTCACATTTTGTGGGAAAAATGAAAAATCCTTCCTAGGGGCCTCGATATTCGCGGGGGGACATTTCAAACGATTCGGTGCTCCGAGATAGGAGAAAAGTGTTATAAACGATTGATGTTCCGGAAGCCACTTTGATATCTCCTTAATGGAACCGCGACCAGTTCGGCGACTCTCAGGATCGACTTCGGGGACACTTGCCAAGCACTTAAGTTTACCATCTCGTCCGAGTATTCCTAATGAACAAGTCGATCGACAAAGTTGGGCGATAGGATACAGTTTTCGGGCGTTTTTGACCGTGGCTCTCCAGGGCTTGTTTGAAATGTACCGAGAGGTAGGTCGGGCCCGCTCGAACATTGGCAACTCGTAAAATTCCTCGCCCACGATCCGGATCACATATGTGCACATACCACCCATTAGCCTAACACGTGTGTCAATTTTCAACAATAGAGAGGCGCGGACGTTAAATTCGCTAGACGAGCTGTGAACTGTCCACGAAGAGTCCTATTCGAGACGATTCACCTGCGTGCATTTCCAAAGAGCATCCGAGTATCTCGAGACGTGTCCCCGGCTGTGTGAACCTGGAATTCAGTTTAAGGCAAAAACAAAATTAACAGGCTTATTGAAATGTTTCTGTGAAGTAGACGTTTGTGCCCATGTTGAGTTTCGTTTGTGCGATTTTTTTGTTACAAAAACCAGAGCCGTTAAAAAAAAATAAACAACTAGATTCCAATTGTACACAGCCTATGTCCCCCTGTGCCTCGAATCGTGCTGACGATCCCATGACTTGTACCCGTTACCTCTGAAGAAAAATGGCCGGTAATTTCCTACGATGAACGTTTCCTTCTAATACCAGGGGGTAATTAGAGGTTCGTTAAAATTCGCGATGGTTGTCTCGAGCCTAATCGACTTCCGCGGTACTCGATTGATATACTTGCCCGCGGTGAGGAAAATGTTGCGTTAACTCGACGTGTCGCCGTCCATACTAGATCGAGTATTTCGCAGGCCGCGGTAAATATACATCGATAATATGGCATCAATTTCCCCCCCCGAGCGAAACGAGCTCTCGATCGGCATCGCAACTAAATCTCGTTACAGGTTTTTCTCTTCTCTTTCCTTATTTCTTTTTTTCTCTCTTTCCCTCTCCCGAGCAAATCCTCCGCGACTCCGCTCGGTGGGACTGTACAAAGAGGTCCCGCCATCCTGGAAGAGCGCCAACCCGTGCCGGTTTTGATTTCCTACGCGACCCAGACGCGGGGAGAGCCGGGGGGCAGGGGCAAAAAGTGCAAAGGGAGCGTACAGGTGCATCCGCGGTATTTTCCCGAGGGGGCCGGTGCACGCGAGTATCGGCATTGATAATGTGTAATATGTAAGGATCTCGCGTGAGCGCCTCGAGTCCAGTCGAGAAGGAACGAAGGATCGCTTCGGCGTCGGGGGAAATAATTTACAGCTTCCGAGGACCATCGGGAGAGACGCGCGGGAACGTCCTCCTCGTCCTCGGGGAGGAGCTGACCTCCCCCCCCAGGAAGGGAAAGCCGAAAACCGCTCCCTGGTTCGTCCCTCTTCGGAAAAGAACGTCCTCCGGGGGCACCTAAAAGCGTCGAGATTTATTTTAATTGCTCTGGGAAAATTCCCTCGGGGTATGAACTTGCCCTGGAGTTACGGCCACTCGGTTATTCCGAACGAGGATTCCCTCGTATACGCGTTATTGGCTAATGGAATGCGGTGTTACGGACGAGCGGGTAAAATTTAATAGCCCCGGGTACTGATGTCGCGTCGCACGGGGGATAACGGCCCTGAATAGGAGGAGGAGACCCTAACTCTGAAATAGGGTGGGTATAGGAGCATTTGTTCCCCTGCAATTGTTTCGGATTAGTCCTGCACTTTCGGATGACCCGCAGGTGTATCGTACCCTCGATCTACGTTACGAGCTACGAGGCAGAAATATTGCCCGGTACATACGTCATTTATATGCATAAAAAGGAAAATCTCCTCCCAATGGTATTTATGATAATCAGTTTTGATTTCATAATTTTCCATTCGGTAGAGAAACTCCGCGAGTGGAGGGAAAAAAATCGTTTTCAGGGTCTCTCTGCTTGCGTGTAGGAGAGGAGCGCGAAAAGGGGGGACTCGGAAAGTTATCGAGTGGAATCGATTTTAAACGGTTAAGAGTTAAATCATGTTTTCAAGCCATCCCGAAGAGGAAATGGATTCATCCTTTGAGGAAATCCTCGAGTATCCTGGGAAGGACCACGCAGGACACGCGCCACTTCGCGGGGCGAAACCTGGAGTGCGGTTCTCACCCTCCGCAATTTCCCATTATCCGACGAGGAGAAACCACCCCGTTGGCCCTCCTCCACCGGGCTGATTTATTACCCGGTAATTATCGGTAATTAGCTGTTACACGCAATTGGTAATAATGGCCGCAGCCAGGGCCGCGGAGAAGCCGCCCACGCGGCGTGGAAAACCCGCGCGTGGACGCGCCGGCGTTCTTCCGCCCCCTATTTTTACCCGACCCTGGCGAGGGACCAACGCCGACGGTCGGGGAAAAAATACTGGGGTCGGGACCCGGGGGTGGCAATCTGCCCGCACTCGACTCGCGTCGCTCGTGCGTGCGGACGCGAGTCTCTTTCCGCCGGGAACCGAGGAAGCGGATAAAAAAACGGATAAAGGTTACCTCCACCGAGGAAACCTTTCGCACCCGATTCCGTGGAATCTCCGCGAACGGACGATGGGATGCTTCGAAGGGGAAAAAAGATACCAGGAAATTCCCGGAGGCTTCTCTTGGGCTGGCACATTAGTGATTGCGGATTTTTTAATACCACCTATCGATATAATACGCAATCATTTAGTTGCCATCCCAGTAATTCACGCTGACCATTGTACTCGTTAAATGATATCGCTGTACCGTTTTGAAAAAAAAAAGTCTCATAGAAATTGTCGCAGCATATGATGTCTCCTCTGGGTCCCCAGATCCCCGAGTCACAGGGTGAAATTGTTCACCGGATAAGGTGATCTTGGGTGTCCTTAAGAGCCGATCTTTATATCCGAGCCGAAGATTTGGTCCTGTTTTGAATTTCTAATCGTAGGCCTTGAATGAATTTCGAGATATTACAAAAAGGGTAACTTTGGACGATCGAGGTCTTACCTCCTACCTTAAAAGTAGATGTTTCCATTTCTTCTACTTACGTAGGTTTAACATCTAATTTGTATTCTGTAGGACGTACAATTCCGAAAGTAGGACTTCTAGAATGAAATAGAACCACAATAAATCTCAGTTGACGCAGGCAGGGCTAAAGTATCGACCGAGGTGCTTTAACAATGTCTGTTCCTGTTTCGGGATTCGCAATGTCCGGCAAAATCGTGCGTCGATCCCTTTATCACTTATCACGTAGGTACGTGTCCTCTCTGTACTCACGACCACGAATCCAGGAGTCGGCGAGAGTTTCCTGGATTCGTCTCGGGAGGCGACGATCGGTGCGGCCGAACCGCATCGTCTCCGACGGAATGTAGGTCGAGCCGGCAATTAGACGGAAATGGGCTTGTGTGTAATCTACTTAGGAGGGAATGTACGTAGAGTGAATTAGCCTAGGGCTGGTGTATCACGCCGGTGGTGCGGTTACTCGTCAAATTTGCGGAAATTGGCCTACACCTCCTCCCTCGTTTTCTCCCACCTTTCGCCGGCGCGGTTCCGGGCTCCTCTCAGTTCCCCGATCATCTCTTCTCCCTCCCCTTCCGACATACAATGCTCTGATTAAAATTTCATGTCCCTAGTCGGGAGAGAGAGGAGCCGAGTCAGCGTGTTCTCGCTCGGCCGATGCGTTTTACGTATTTCATCGACCGATTATCCGTACTTGTCACGATTCATTTTGCTAACGCCCTGCGCTCGCTCCGCGGATTAAAGGGCTGTAATTTTTCCCCCGAATCCTCGACTATGGGATAAATTAATAACAATTTTTACGCACTCCTTTAACAGTGTCTCGACCGCGGATCGATGCGATTTTCTGCTTCGAGATGCTCGCCGCTCTTCGGCGCGATTTCACCTGGTTGAGAGATTTCTCTCACAATTTCTCAACGGTCCCATTTCAGTTAATACGATATCGACAATTACGATTAGGAATTAATCCGCGCAATCGGAGTCGCGCCTCTTTCGATCTTTCCGTTCTAATTACTAGCTGGTACGTCCTTTATACGAATCAAATTCCACGTTAGGTTTACAAGTAGTCTAGTTCGAAGTAGAACCTCGATTGTAGAGAAGTAACTCTTTTTATATTATCTCAAAACCCATTTAAGGCATACAATTAGAGATTCTTAGTAGGATTCAAATTTCTACTCGGGGTTCAATTAAGCGCTTTTATGAGAATCCTGATTTGTGATGTACTGGAATATATCGTCACGAAGGGACCGCGTTAGATCGGCGAATCGACTTAGATTTCTCTTTCTTTCTCTTCGCTTCGAGAGACGAGATCTCCGAAAATCTGACTTTCGTAATCTTGCGAACCCCCTCGAGGTCGGATCGCCGCCACCCAGGTCTCCGTTTCTTCCCTGGGCTTTCAACGCGTTCCGTGATCCGCGTGTGCACGGCGCACGGGAACCCGGTACTTTGTTGCGCGGGAAGTGTTAAGATTATAATAGTTAGGGCAGCTTTATTACCCTCACGCGAGATCCACGAGGAGTGGGCGGTCGCAGGGGTTAAGCGTCGCGTAATTGGTTCGTGGGTGGGTGACCGGGTACGAGAACGCTTTCCAAGGTGCTCCTGAGACTTTACCCGGCCTCTAAGTATTTCCCCGGAAATCTGGGTCGGTACCAAAGGTACCGTAATACTTCGACACCTCTCCCCACTTATCTACACAAGTACTGGCTGGATAGTTGATACCCATTTGTTCTACTCGTCGACTCTACAGTCGTGCGACAAATTCAAAGCCCACCGGCGCCCTCGATCACATGCAGTGGTATTAAATAAATAAAAGCACACAGGCAGAAGAAGCTGCAGTATCCTGAAAAACTCGAGTAATCCCGTAGATACCTCCTTTGAAAGACACGCATTCAATGCATCGGCAAATACCACGATATCAGTCGATAAGCCGAGAAGTTGCAGTCGCTTTGAACCGTCACGTCAATTGTTGGGTAACAGCTATCCAGTTAACGTAGAGATCGGAGCTCGTGACTCCTTCGATAGTACAGGAATAATTATTAATTTCGAAATAGCTCGAGAGTTTCTGGGATGGAATTGTCTCCCGAATTTGAGGACCATGATGCATCGAGAATCGGGGATTTTGGAGGTTTTACCGCGATCGAAGAGGCGAAAAGGCCGATTGAGTTGACGGGTCACTTTTGGCACCAGACATGAGCGCTTTTTATCTCGCGACACGTGGACCCGGGCGTTACTCTTGCGAGCAAGACGTGCCCGGGATTTCGCGGCCGAGCGCTGACACACGTTGTGTCGTTATTACGTCGGGCCGACGTTAAAAGTTTTATTGCCGGTCGGGCGTTGATGTCGCGGAGTCCCTCCCTGGCAAGACCGTCGTCTCCCCGGATCCCGATCTCGGTTTATTCTGCACGGATGCAACTCTATTTACCGCACCCCCGGCTCCGGTTTCTTCCCGATCGATGTAGAACGAGTCCGTTCGGAGCAGCCCCTGACCACTCGCAGGACCCTTCATCTCCCATCGCCCCTTCCTCGAGGTTCTTTCAAGGAACGTCAAAGTCACCTGCCGTGACTGGAGTTCCTTGGCGCAATTTCGAAATCTGAATCGCCGGCAAAATTTCCAATCAAGCCCTTGCTCCGGTTCCGAACGACTTAGTCCTCCTTCGTTCCTCGAAAGAAAGTGTTCGGGCTCTCAAAGGGTGATGGATCGGCGCCGAGACGAAGTTCTCGGTAGGTAAATTCAAGTCCAAGATTTACATCACTGGCAAGTTTAAAAGCAGCTTTCTACCATGGCAAGAGCGAGAATTAACGATTCATGTGTCGACTTTTGAGCCGTGGTACCCTCGCGCGATCCATTAACGCCCTATTCGAATTCTTGAGAAATATGTTGTTTCTCGACTACATGATCTTTTTCTGGTAATTCCTCGCCATGGCAGTTTCTAATATGAACTCTCAAACCCTTGGTCAGGATCATGAGTTCTAACTCCTCGGCGCAAACTCCGGAGATTCCGTGCTAGAATTTCGAAATTCCTGGAGACTGCGCCGTCTTCCACGTGCCGGACACCCTTCCTACGAAACGTGCACTGTTCACCACCTGTTTCCTTCCATCAATTATGCTTCAGGCTGCATCAATCCAGTCAAAGGATTCAACCGAAAGAGACATCGAGATTGAAGCATTCGGGGCGATTTAATTCTAAGCGACCGACGTAGGGAGTTTACTCCATGCCTGGTTTCCGCGTTCCTCGTAAAAACGGAGCGACCCATCCCCAAGATTCAGTGGTCCAGGGGCACGAAATCGATCTCCGTCGATCGATCCCGGCCCGATTTATCTCCAGCTCCTCTCCGGCGTTTCTCTCTTTGAGCTCGCATCCACCGTCACGGCGATTAGCCCTGGACGAGGACCGTAAAGCGGCGTTCGTTTCGAGTGATCGGCGGCATCCTTAATGCTCGCGGAACGAAACGAGGGGATCCACCTTAGGGGCACTTAACTCCCCTACTTAATGGGAGCAGACGTTATAATTACCTCGGGATATCGGGCCCTTCCCCGGAGCGGAAGCTGCGAGGCCCTCGGTCCCCCCGCGCTTTGGGGGGCAGGGCCCCCCGTTGGGGCCCCTAGGGGGGTGAGGGGACGAGACGAGAAGAGCGAAGCGGCGAGAATCGCGGAGAGGCCGCGCCCGATTCCGGCGGGATATGCGAAACGCCTACTTGAGTAGGGCAGCACGCACGCGTATCATCATCGCCACCTTCCTCCTTTGCGGGAGATCGTATCGGGCGGATAACGCCGGTTTAAATCGCTGCCACTCGCTCATATTTCCATCCCGGCCCTCGGCCGATAGACCGACTCGATACCGTCGGCCTCGAGAGTTAAGACGTCATAACGCCTAACGAGATATCTCGTTTAGCCGTGCCCACTCGGATTCACTTAATTTGAGATTTCCCGCCGCGGGCCGACCCGCGGAAAAGACCGCCCCGCCGGGATGCGCCTTTGATCGAGTCGGATCGTCTTACGGGCCTCTTATCGCTTCCCTTTTTTTCATGTCTACCTCCTCTTCTTCTCCCTTTTTCCCTCGAATTTTTCTAATCGGCCGGACGCGGCTCGGCCGCACCGAGACCGCGTGCGTATCGATTCGCGCCGGAGGGTGCTCGATCATTTGCCGATGGCCCCGGGAATCCGATCTGCTATTTGTACAAATCTTTTTATCGACTCTGTCGTGGTCGGTGATTAATCGCCGCTACGTAATGGCAGACTCGACCGGAAGGGTTGAAACGGGGTGTTCCTCTCGGTATGCAGATATTATTAAGCGATTCGTTTCCGCGCGCTCCCGCGGTTAATTCCGCCCTGAAATGATACGGGGAAATTGCATTTCACGATGCATTGCTCTGCATATTACATGCCCCGTCATATGCCTCGAGACTTCTCCGGGCGAAATGACGCGCGGGGGTGCGCATTAAAATGCAGCGCGCGAAATTACCCCGGGAGAGAATTGTCCAAATGGGAAGGGGCGCGGACAGGTACGGGGCAGTTGGATTTCTCAATTTTGGATCGAGTACTGACGTAAGTATCGTTACAACGTATCGATATAAAATGTCAGTTTCACGGCTCGCGCGTGATAGTTCGGCGCGCAAAACGCATCAAGGCCGGTGATAAAGGAAGTCTACCCGGAATCAATTCCAGTCTAATTTTTTTTTTTTCCCCCAGCTCCCTCGTCGAATTTTCGGAAATCCGCGGAACATCGCGAGAGATCGTATTAAACTCCCCGTCGAACAGCAGTGATTACGTAATCTTCATCCGAATCGTTAAACTTAACGATCCCTAAGTTTCATACCGGCGGATCGTAACAATCCTCTTTTGCTTAACGGCGCTCGTTAAAATTAACGACATCGGTAAGGGATAAGAAAATTATCGCGATACTCGTGGGCAACAAATACGGGACTCCTACCCCGCGTTTCTTTTCTCCTTTTTCCTGGGGGGCGGAAACAACGGGGGAGAGGGGTGTCTCTATCGAGAGGAGGAGCGAAGTCGCTCCCGAGGGGCATCTTCGGGATCTCTTTCGCGAGAGAAGAAAAGAGGCCTAGAGGGGGGCTGGCTAGATTTACCCTCCTAAATATTTGAGGGAGGATTTCCGTCTGGCGTTCCGTCCACTCGGTTGAAAAATTAAAACCACCGACACACAGGCCGCCGAGAGGGTTCCGGGTTTTAAGCAAAACGCGGCCTCCCCCGGCCATCCTTGGCCGGCTCATTGAGAGCAATGCAAATGAACCCGGCGCTATTAAAGTCGCCCCCGCCCTCCCCAAAGTGCAGCATTACTTTCGTTAATATTATATTAAACTTTTCCCTCGCGAATGCCGGAGCTACCGTTCGGCTCGCGGGGGGTACTTCTTCCAGGATTACGCCGGAATATTCCGTCTTCCCGCCCCCCCGAGACGTCAATATTAATATCTCGAGTCTGCTTACGTGGCGGGCGAAGTTCATCAAAAGGGGCATGATTTTTTAATTAATTTTCGGAAAAAGCCCGGACGGCGCGCCCTGGCCCGGTAACGAACGGGGGCAAGTAACGAGTAATGAAATTTTCGGCTCCCCCTGGAAAGGGACAGGTGCTTTCTCCAGACAAAGGGGCGAGGGGGGTGTGATCTCGCTCCATTGTCCAGCTTCCTCCAGGTTTCCTCGATATCGCGCCTTTCTCGCCCGATATTGCCGTCGAGGCCGTCGCGACGGTAAAGGGACTCCGTCGCGCGGATTAATCGATCACCTGGGGAGCTCGATGGGGGACTCGACGTTGGGAATCCTCTCGACGAAGCCTCGCAAGGAATCTTGAAATCCTATTCCAAGTGTGTTTCCCTGACTGCAATATATGTTAAGAAATATATGTTAAGAGCGCGAGGCGCAGCCGCGACTCGCGGCGCTCGTCTTGCTGCGGTTTGCAATTTTCGGTTATTCATAGTAAATTTGAAAGAAATTCAGCTACGAGCTCAGAGGCTCGGTGAGACTTTCTTGAAAGGGTCGGTCAGCTCGAGAGGCCGAAAGTATGAAATAAAAACGATCTCGCGAAAACCCCGCGTTAAGTCACCGTTTCATTGGGCTCGAAAAATTAAAGAGCCGCATTGAGAAGATATCAAAGCGGAGAAAAACTTGGGGGTCGGATTTAAAAGTAGTTCTTTCATTGTATGTCCCCTTCCCAGCGATCGATCTTGTCTTTCGACCCGGCACGTTGTCTTATCTGAGCGCGAGAAACGTCAAGCCGCAATTCGCAGTACCCGTCTTGCGTTTTGCAATTTTGGGTTATTTCTAATAAATTAGAAAAAAATTCACGGACGTTTGGAGATATACTCAATCATTTTGAGATATACTACTTCAAGGAAAACCTCGCTAGGATCGGCTCGAGGGACGAAAAGTATGAAATAAAAACGATCTCGCGAAGGCCCCGCGATAAATCATCATTTCATTAGGGTCGAGAGAATTAAAGAGTCGCGTCGAGAGGATATCAAAGCGGAGAAAAACTTGAGGGTCGGATCGGAAAGTAATCCTTTCATTCTACATCCTCTCCCCGGCGTCCGGCCCTCTCTTTTGACGCGGCCCGATACCCGGTCGGTACTGACGTCGACTCTGTCGAAGTAATTACCGCTTCGGTCGCTTGGATTAATTAATTAGCTGTAAAGCCCCGGGGCACGAGGGCCGACGTCGACGGCGCAGGAAGCGAGGTATTTCCTCCTCCCGATCCTCGATCATCGATTTTCGATCTTCGATTTTCTATCCCCGATCCCGGATCGAGAGCTCCTCTCGCGGGTCAAAGCCGCTTCCAGAGTCCGTCTCCGGTCTCGCCGGCTTCTTCCTCGCTCTTCTCTCTTCCTCGCCCACTCTTCTCTCTCTCTTATCGCACGTCATGGACTCGTATCATGCCGCGGGCGCGATAAACTAACAGCTACTCCCGGCAGCGGTCGGTTAACCGGAAACGAAGAGGGATCCGCCGTGCTTTTGTTTGCCTCCTAACGAGCGCGAGCTATTCTCCGCGGCTCGCTTTTCGCCTCGGCGAATCGCAAGCCCGATCCACCGGAAGGTGTGCCACCTTTCCGTTGTCGCGCGCCATTAATTGGCTCGGCTTCGCGCCCACCTGTTATCACCTACGGGAGATATCCTGCGGACGACTCGCCATCCGACCTCCGTGGACGTCGAAAAATATAAAAATACCCAGCCGGGCCTAGATAAGGATAACTGTTAGGACTAAGCAATAATTTAATAATTATAACGCTAGATTTTAATTTGGAATGCTCTCTGCAACGATCTGGGTGTTCCATTTCTTCCGTATTTCAACTTCCGTTTATTCTTCCTCGTGTCTCTCATGTCATATAGCACCATTGTTCAGTCACGTATTATGCTCATAATTTAAATTGACGTCTAAACAGAAACTCTAGCGCTTCGCTCTCTTATATACTACCGCGGTCCTTTAGCCCATGATTTCTTTACTTCTAGTCCTATAGCCCATTTTTGTTATTCCCCACCTAAACAACACTAACTTTTCCCTTTCTCAATACTCATTAACCAATCGCCTTCGATTATCGATCCCACTTTAATTTCTCTACGCCTATCAGTAAAAGTAAACATTTGTACCGTGCAACCGCCGCCGTTCATAGTGTTATATTCTACAATTGTTATCGGACTTACTCGTTATTTTCAATAAACTATTTTTGTTACAAATTCAAGTCATGTGCCCAAACTCATAAAACCGACCTGACTTGAGATTTCGTCGAGAATTAACCAGTCTTCAAATTTGGCTCTCACATCCAGTGCAACCCGCGTTCAGACTTTCCTTCGAACATCCGCAACAATTACTCGAGGCCAACCCTCGGTTCCCCTTTTTCTGATAACGCGGAAAAGGAGCAGAAAGTCGGACGTGAAAAACCACCGGCGATCGATGTCAAGGAAATGCTGATTTTACAGGAGGAGTAGAATTTCGTTCCGCTTGGGCATTGCGTCCCTGGCATATCCTCGGTATCGATAATTGGAATCTGAAATACTGGGGCTGGTTTGGTATCGATATTTTGATTTTAATTAAACCTGAATATTTTTTTATCCCCGCTTTCGAGCCGTTTCTACGTAGACGCCGATATCGCGTCCCCGCAGACGTCCACGGTTCTGTGTCGGAATTTTGAACGTCATATGCCATTGGCCCCTCCGATTTAGTGATTGAACTCGGGGGTCACCGTGCGTATCCCGTGAGCAACGAATCTTGTGAAAGCCCCAGAAAACCGAGATTCGCGAAACGGTGGATCTCCCGGCAAACACTCCGTGTTTCTTTAAGTGCATACCCCGGGGTGGTGTTTTATGGACGAGCCAGTGCGCACCCCTTCCGAAAGATCCGGTCCGCGGTGTTCGCACCGCGTTCGAGATGTCTTCCAATTACCCTGAAAGCCCGGAATAGAAAGGAGCCGAACGCTCCGAGTATATTTCGGGTTGCTGGGAAATACACGGACTATTATATCCCCGGATCGATTTTCCAATCTATATCCGGCAGCGGTATAAAAAACGGGGAGCGCCGCGGCATCAAATCACGGCGTTACCGTCGAATCGAAATCCACGCGGTTCCATTTTTCAGAGACCACGAGGGCCGACCCGAAGGGCTCTCGTTGAAATTAGGCGGGGGAATATTATTTCGGGGGGAACAAAGCGTGATTTAATTAACCGTTGAAGCCAAAAAATGGCGTACACCTCGCAATAATGCAGCGATGCAATCCCCTATCGTAACGTCGGTCTTGCTGGCCGCGCGGCTCGCCGTATGTATAATGACCCCGGCCATGTTGCATGTTTCGCTGAACTTTATTTTCTCCGCACGGGCCGTGCGTGTGCTCTGAATGTGTACCCTGGGTTGAAATTTCAAGCCGTCTTTCTCTGAAATCGATAGGTCACCGGCGTGCGGGTTCGGCCAGCGGTAAAGCGGCGCGGAACGGGCCGCGTCGGCGATGGCGGGGAAAAATCGAGACCAGATCGATCGATCGATCGATCGATCCGTCGATACCCACCAGGGCCCCCTCGCGAACGAATTCTTGCGGCGGGGAATGCGGTTCACACGATCGCCGAATGGCCGACGTCTTCGGACGCTGGCGACGCCGAACACCCGGAGACGTGAAATCGAGCGCGGCGACGCCGCGGATAAAAATCGCGCCTTCGAGAGAGCGAGAAAGAGGGCGGAAAGTCTTTACCCTCGCCGGCGTCCTTTTCTCGATTTCGGGGGACGAAACGACGCCGGCGAAATGGACCGTTGAGAAAATCGCGCGATAGCGTCGCCGGGCAATTCCTTGATTTCTGAAGATTAAATTGGAGGGACTTCTCGAGTCTAATTTTTTATCTTACTTGGAACCTTTAATTGTAGGCCTTAAAGTGATGGGAAACTCTCCCTGAAATCAGTTGATTGGAATACACATTTTTTTTAAGGGTATTGGATAGAACTGTCTGAAACTTTGACACATGGCTCGTAAGCACCTAGGAATTATCCTAATACTAGGAATTTTGATTTTTCAGACAAATTTTTTAACTTTGCCCAGACCAGAACCAAAATGCCGTCGAGCTTTCATATTTCGATTGATATCCGATTATTGAAGACTCTAATGAAACTCCGCGATTTCACAAAATTACAGCACGGTGTTATAAAATTGAAAATTTCCTTAGAATTTCATAATTAACGTATAGTAATTCACTATTGAGACATAAAATTTATAATTGTATTGCAATCTTTTGTACTAAGCGTGTATGAATTTTATGAATTTTGTTGACAGTGCACTTGTAGGCGTAAAGTAGAACTTCGATTCGTATTAACTTGGATGTACAAGGTCGAAGGTAGGATTTAAAGAGTGGAATGTGACCGAAATACATTTCACACAGTTTACGCAGGTTCGAGGTAGGTCGAAAAAATCGACTCAATTGTTTCGACTAAGCTCGAATAGAACGTTGGAATTAGGAGCGGCAAAGATGCGCCGTTGAAACGGAGCTCGCAGACTCCGTGGGCGGATGGAGATGAGAGAGTTGGTAACGACAGGGTAGCAGCGGACTGTATTCGCGTTTCTTTTCAGTCCCCCTAGCTACCAAATTACTATCGATTCCCCCAAAACGCCCGGAAACAGCCGGGACAGCTGGCACATTTCTTGCTGGCCAATCGATTTGGATGCGCCTAGCAACGGCGGATCCTCGAATGGTCGCGACTAATCCCGTCTCTTGGCCCACTCTGTTCGTTAATAAGCCCACTTGTCGGGAAGAACAACAAATGAAATTGTGAGAAGCGGAAACGAGACAACGGTGAATAGGGTCCTTTCGCGACCGGCGAAACGAGGACGAAGCAATGGAGCCCCTCGTCCCGAGGACAAGAGACCCTCGAGAAGGACGTCGACTCCTCTCCAGGGTCTCCGCGCGGCCACTCCGCAAGTCTCTCTTCCGGAAGCGAAGCTCCGCATCGAGAGGCGCAACGAAGACCCCGCTGAAAGTCTTCCGAAGACAAAGGAAGGGACGAGTCCTCCCCTCGACCCGGTCGTCCTTTCCTCCTTGGCCCCGGTGCGAAAATAAGCGGAAGATCGATGGTCCTGCCGGAATTCGGAATCCGGAACTCGGAAGTAGAAGAAGTCGCCGAAGTCGCGCGAGTTCCTCTCGACTCGGTCCTGGAAGTCTCCGCGACTCCTCGCGTGCATCCCTCCACCTTCCTTCTCGTTTCTCTCACGATCGTTTGGCGTATTCAAATACTGATTTACGGCAAGGGGGGAACGCAGAGGAGAGGGAGCCGTCGGTCGGGGGCATTGTGTCCGGATCGTGACCGATATACGACTCGGGATATGCGACTCTCTTGTAGCGTCTTGCACGGCACTCTTCTGTCTCTTCTCGTGCAGCATTCTCCGACAGGAGTTTGCCGTGTCCATCCGAGTCGTTCGGCGATCTTTCATGAGGGGGGACGAGAAGTAGCGATCGCTTCGTAAACCTTTCATGTATCTAGTAATTTTCATCCATTTCTCTTTACGACCCGTTCCAGCGGCCGATTAACCTCAGAAATTGAAAATCCGGGATTAAGGTCCAGGAGACCTCCTTGTAAGCTCCCAAGTCCCTTTACGCTTTATCATGAAATTCTCGAATTTGGAAATTTGTAACAGGTACACGCCCACGTGGTCGTAACTCCCAGCAAGGATCACCTTTCCGGGACCCGAAATAACGACCCAGTCGCGCAACCTTATCGCTATCGTTTCCGGAAAGATACGCGACCACGTCCTCGGCGGTGCTAAAGTGTTCTTGGCGCGAGATCGAGCGGTCCTCCCAGGATCGTGGGTAAATCTTCCTCTCTCTCATCTCTCGACCTGGGCTCCGAAAAGCTGCCCGGCCGTTTTGTCGACCCGAACCGATAAACCGATAAGACTGTCGATATCGACCGGAGCCTATCGGTGGAGCCGTCCATCGTGTTCTCGGTTATCCGGGAAACGCAGAAAGGGGAGACGTCTTTCGCCGCGCGCACGACCTGAAGAGGCGCATGCAGGCTGCGCTCGATATCTTTTTCCTCGGTTTGCAAACGAGCCCTAAGAGTCCCCGTGCAGGAAGCAAACCCGGCACGTCGGTGCCTTCGGGCCGTATCGCATGACGTATCGTATGCCCTCTTTTAACTCGACGTATGGTGCATATACACGTCCGTGGATATCCGTCCTCGAGAGCCGAGCACTCGGCGCCTCCACCGCGAGACAAGCCGCGCTAAGGAGTCCGGTGGGTATCTGCTGTCGTCTATCGGTTATCGACGATCGACCATCGACTATCGACTCCGACTTCTACTTCGACACTGGCCTATCGTTCGCTTTACGCGATAGTCGGCTTGCTGACTCCGCTTCCTCGATAAAACGAAGTCTTGCGATCCTGCGTTTGCTCGGAGAACCATCGCCACCCTGTCGGGTCCCTTTCCTGATTGCGCCTCTTCCCACAGGTCGAAGTAGAATATGATAACCTGCGACCAATCGACGATTAGCCTCGAAACATCGGCTAGGGCGGCTGTTTTTCCAAATTGTATCGGGCTCCTGCAGGAATCGTTCGCGACTGTCCTCTCCCGACTACGATAGGACTTTGCGTTGATATCCCGTGTCATCCTCGACCGATTTCCCGTGAGGATGTTCTAACTAATCTTTTAGAAAAGTGGAATCCTGTGCTTTCGGTTTGAACGTGGACGCGATCAAGACATTTACCATTTGTTTCTCCTTTTTTTTTCATTTTTTTTTCTCGCAAGACTGCCGTCGACTTTTCCTCCCCAGGGGGTGAGTTCGGGATTTCGCCGGGTCGTGGCGCAGAGGTATCGATTTTCCCGAAAGAGGTACTTACTTCCGGTACCATCGGGTCTGCAGATCGGGCTTTCAACGCGGATAACGCCATTTATTTGGCGGGCCTTTTGCATCCTCGCGCAAAACCGCGCGCGCGAGCCGGTAAAAGCCACTTCGCCGTTTTTCCGAATCGGGGGACGGTTTCTTTCCTCTCTGGGACCTCGGCTTTTTCCTAGCTACGAATTTCCTCGGAATATCGAGGAGCACGTTGGTTTACGCTCCGGAGCATATTTCACGGCTAGCCGGCGTCTGCTGGCGAAGTTCCCCCGATTTATGAAGTGGTACTTCCTGCCCGATCCGCTGAGGTACAACGCTTTGTGTACTCGGCCGGCGCGTGATATCGACTGGGATAATAATTCTCAGCGGCGGACCTTGAATAATTATAAAAAGGCACGAAGAGGAGTCAAGTCCTCACCCTCAATACGCTTTAAGCGACACTGACCAATTTTTACATACAGGTGAAAATGCATCTCCTCGTGTGTCTCGGTGCTACGTGTACATGGAAAATTTCCGGGAATGAATTACGATCGCGGCGTTCATTTTCCAAACTTTTCATTTACACTTTTGAATTCGATGCACGGCCAGTTTTCATCAGTCCTTTGAAAACCGGCCAGCAGGTTCGAACGCTAATGGCTGATTTTACTTTCCGCGTAAAACCAGTGATACGCACCGGTTAAAGTCGACTCGGAAATTTCGAACGGTGCGTATGGAGATCATAGAAAAACGCATCGCCGGATGTGTGGACTTGGCATGTACTGGACCAAAATCCCGTATGCGATTTATCTGAGCGTTTCTACGAGCTGGTAGATCCGTCTTCCTCACTCGGTAATCCGCAAACTATCTGGGGCGATCTATGTTGATTTTTGCGTTTTTTTTTCCTTTTTTTTTGGATACGTTATACTGTCAATATTTCCCGTATATATCTCGGGAGCGATGGAAAGAAAATTACGGTGTCGATCCTTTGCAAGGACGCTAGTGGAAACCCACAAGCTCTCCTGATCGCCACGTGGATGCGTATTACACGTGCGCGCACATGCGTACACGCACCGTTAATCACCAGAGCGAATTATTCCCAAAGTTCGTTTTTCCCAGAGTTATTAGGAGAGTGCCCGGAATTCACGGTGAAACGTCGCGGATAGAGACCGCCAAAAGCTGGAATGAATGGGGGAAAAAAAAGGACTTTCTGTAGAAAGGTTCTCGTTGCGACTCTTTCCATGCATTTCCCGAAATGAAAATCGCACCGGTGGCGATCAAAGGGTATCGATTTTCGGTTTTTTGGGAATGCATGTGATAAGCGAGCTCAGCCGTGATAGCATCCGCACGGTAATCCAGGACTCGTCGAATGAACGGACGTCGTCATTGAACGAGATACGAGAGGATCCTTTGTAACTGAATTTTCTATTCACGCCAAGAAAGAGCTGATGCCTATACCGAGAAACTTTCAAATCTCAACCATCCGATATGAAATAACTGTTTATAAATGTATAATTTATGTAAATTTCTATACATTGAAATATATAGAAATCGTAGATTTGTATATAAATTCCTTGGGTACAGAGGAGCGATACAGTGATAAGATGCGACATTAAGTTTTTCCGGGGAATTCAAGTAAGACTTCGAGAATGTCGATATACGTGTACGTGAATTTAAAGTCACGTTATGGACGGGATAATCGTTCGAATAAGAGTGCAATTAGACCCGTCCTGGTTCGCTTCCATATTCCGCAGCCGAATCCGCTGCGGAAAGCAACTCTGGCAACCGTTCATCCCTGAAGAGGTCCCGAAGCGGTGTCCTCGACCCCCCGCGACGATCCCATCCAGGGATCGAAATTGCGCTCGTTCTTTGCGGATCATTGGACGTGTCCGAAGTCCCCAAGTGCCCGCGGAACTTCCCCCGTTAAACGGAAACCGCTTGAAGAGCACTCGTCGACCTTTTAATACGCACTCCTCGGGCGGAATTGCCATCCCTCTCGGCCCCGGAAATACCCCGGAAAAATGGTGGAAATGGCGGAGACTGATTTCGGATGCGCTCTTGGAAACAACGCGCTTAGGGGAGTTTCGCGAATCGCGGTTCCTAGGTCCATCGAATAGGCCGATATTGCGTTTACTTTCCAGTACATGCCGAGGGGAACCGAGTTCCCTGGGAATGTGGACTTCCCGTTCCTGCAAGGAAACCCGGGAATCGGTCCGAGGACTCGGAAAGTCTAATTCCCGCTTATCCGTCCTGGAAACGACGAGACGCCTTCCTCCTTCTTCTGCCAAACGAGGCGGATTTGAAATCGAGCTCTCGATCCCACCGTTCACTTTTTTACTGCCGCTCGTCCATTCCTCGGCAGGGTATCGTTCCTCGAAAGCGAAAGCGACCGGACAATTCGCAGTCGTTCCTTTAGCAGGAAACAACGTCCCGCGAATGCGCGCTGAATGTCAAACGATCGAGCAGTCATAGAGAGCTTTAACCTCAGCGATTACTCAAGTCTACGTGTGCTCTCGCGTTAACGCGACTTTTCTATCAACGATCGATCCCACTCGTGTTTTTCACATCTACACTGAGATACAAAAATGTCATTGAACCTAAGAAATGTTTCCTTGGACAGTACCAAAGAAATACATTGTCAATTCAAAGAGTGCTTATTTCACTCGAATGAACTCACATAAATTGGATGCAACATTTGCTCGGAATTAAGATCATTTATTCGAGTCAGATCATTGTCCTTGGAATTAAGGAAATATTTCTACGGTACTATTCGAAGATAAATATTTCTTAGGTTCAATGAATTTTTTTTTTAACAGTGTACATGTTTCTCGTATTTTTAGAAAATCAATCCTCCCGGGTCTCTACCGCGAAGCTCTCGTCACTCTGGCAAATTAGGTGATTCCTATTATGAAAACACGTAAATTATGCCCCATACATTTTTTTCTGTTTATATACATGAATAGTAATACGGTGCAAAATCCCGTTGGCAAGTCGAGTAGGATGATTTGATAGGAAATAATGTTCATCGGCAAGAGTAAGAGCGCAAAGTCGCGGCGACTTTTAGGTTAGCGTTCGATTACTCGCACCTCCTAACCTCACGTTTCAGCGCACACCTAACACGCCGTAACGTCTATGGCGGTGTTTTTTCCGCGTGTGCCGCCTCGAGTGATGTCCCGAGGCCCCGAGATGCCTTCCACGTGCCGATTTCGCCACGTGGAGATTTACATTAGCCTCGTCCGTGCCTCGTTAAGTCGAAAACTCGACGTTCATCGGTACGACGCTCGCAGCCGCGAAGGTGTGTGCGTCGCGATCGATTACGCAATCCCGCGATCGAGCGATCGAGCGATCGACCGATCGACCGATCGAGGGGAACAGGCGCAGCTTACCCTGCGACGCACCTTGCGGTAGTCGCATTCCACCGCGTATCTAATAATGCCCAGTGAAAGTTACCTCTTAGGTGTATACGCGCGTTCGCACGCACACTACCGACGCTTATTTGTGCGTGCACGCGCCTATTCGCGCGATCTAGTACCTGGGATAAATGCGCGCCGCGTCGCGACGCTGGAGAAGAGCGTCGGGAATTGACGTGAGGCATGTTGAAGGTAAGTACGCTGCGTTTCATCTAGCGATGAGCAAATTAATGCCATGGTAGTTTTGGTCTTGGACTTGCTTACTCGAGTTCGGGATTTGCTCAGTCGAGTCTTGGTCTTGGTCTTGGTCTTGGTCTTGGTCTTGGTCTTGGTCTTGGTCTTGGTCTTGGTCTTGTAAAAAGTGTAAGGGGTAGCGAAAAACAAAATCTTGATCTTTGTCTTGGTCTTGTAAAAAGTGTAAAAGGTAGCGAAGAACAAAATCGATCAGTCTTGCAGGCTTGGACTTGGTCTTGCACTTTTTTCACGTTTTACTTATGACTATCTCTTAGTGATGAGCAAATGCAAGACTAATATCTTATGTACTCTAGTGTAGGTCTTGCCTAGTTGAGTTTTGGTCTTGGTCTTTAGAGTATGGTCAGGTCTTGTACGTCCATAGATGTGCTAGTACGCAACAGCTGATTTGCGACTTCCACGGTGTCCAGTTCGAATTTGTCAGAATTTCCTCAGCCCTGTATATTCCGAATCCCCAGGTTTCTGAAAGTTACCTCGTTATTAATTGGAGCAGCCATTTATTAATGAAAAATGTGTTAAACCTCACGCGTAACGCCTTTTTTTGTACGAAAGTTTCAAGTTTCAAATTCTTCTTCAATATCTATTCCCTGTTTGTTCTTGAATAGTTCTCTTCTCTTTTAAGAGAAGGAAACTCCAGCAGTTCCAATAGTTTTCGTTTAGTTTGGCATTTAGTTTAATATCTCTTAATTTATCGACAATAAAAATTAAATTTTGCATAGGAAATGAATATATGGATGTAATCAGCGTTAAGCATTTTGACGCTATCGTAATGGTTAAATGTTAAGTTCTAAAAAGGAAACTAGTATAAGTACGCGACTGACATTTCACGCAGTGGAGAACGAGTTGTCTTTAATGATCGTTAAGTTCTTGCGGTATTTACAAAGGTCAAAAAAGTCTCTAAAGAAAATATTAAATCATATTGAAGATATACATATATAATCTCTTGCGACAAAATAAGCTGGATCAAGTGCGCGATTATTATAAAGGAGAACCGATACATTTATTGGGTATTGTACTTCCCGTGACTGCGTAAAAGTGGATTTTTTTTCTCACTTAGATACGGATTCGTCAAAGCAATGGTCTTTTCACGTTTTTCATCGCAGGTGTTTTCAGAGTTTTTGGCAAAGTAGTGATGTTTTGTTACGAAGTACGAAATGTTCGAAATGGGTTCGACTTCCTGCTCGAGCGAGACTTGAAGTCGAAAGTTGAGGCATTCCTGCAGATGATGTGAAAACCATGCAAGCACGTGTCTGGTACAGGCACATCGACGTCATTTTCAAGTAATGCCGGGTAACTGGAAAGTGATTTGAAGCATGAATATAACATGGTTTGGGAGACAGGTAATCGACACGGCAATGCACCGTTTTGAAATTACACTTCATGCCAGGGAAGCGATTTGAAGCACGGAAGTATTGTGGAATGGCCAAAGAGACGTGCGTTCAGATGTCATGAAACTTGCGAAGCGGGGTTGAAGGTACATCCGTTGAAAGTGCTCCCGGTTAACGACGACTTAAAATCGCAATCTGATTCCTCGTCGCGTCCGGAGTTTTCCATAAAGTTTGGAAAATCTCGCGACCCCGTTAGACCGAAGTTCCCGAAGAAGTGGAGCGCTTTATTTTTGCCCCCGTCGACGGGACGCTCCACTCGAGGTTTTTTAACGCGACGAAATTGACAAGTCGCGTATAAGAATGAATTCCCCCGTGCTTGTCAGAAAACTCAGGCGAAGCTCCCGGAAGCGTCCAAGTTTCTCCCGAGGGGTTTTTCAATTATCTCGGGCTCTTCCTTCGAGCTTGAATTTCGAGAATCGATCCGGGATTTCAGCCCCGACGCCGGCGTGGTGTTAACTCCGGTGTAAATTATTTCTAAACGAGGTAATCGGCCGGGGTAACAAAATTTCTTGGCCACTCGTGCGAGGTCCGCCCCTTTCATAAATTCAGCTACCGTGTTCGCCTCCTAGGGGATAAAAATTCCCGCCGACACGCAGGGTCCGATGTTCGACACGTTTCCGTAATTATTTTATACTTTTTGGCCGGTCGTTCGTGAGGTACGGTACACGCGGCGAGGATGTTTCCGATACTCGCATGAGGGATCGTCGCAACATGCCAGGTTACAATTTGCAACTAGGTACAATTACCCGGAGTGATTCCCCATTAGCGTTGCATGAGAATCGTAATGTGCCACCGCGAACCTGGTTCTCCTTGTCCCTTCGGATTTTTTACCATTTCTACACCGCGATTACCGAGCCCGCCGTTGTGCCTCCCGTTGTGCCCGCGAAATCCCGAGTCGCTCGCGTGATAGAGACGCAGCTCTGCACGAGCACCCTGAGGTGGAGTCTCGCATCTCCTCCATCTCGGATCTCGCATTATGTATTTCCCCCCTGGGATTCGTTTTCGCCGGTCTTGCGCAGACTTTCGTCGTTACCGATGAACCGCGTCGCAATTATTGCTCGTTACCCTCGCGAAGTACGTACGTACGTACCGAGCCTCGCGTGATGGAGACGCAGCCTTGCGCCGACACTCTCCGGTTAAGAATACGACCGACTCTGTCAGGATCTCTCGCGAGACGTCTTCCTTCGAAAACCATATTTCCCAGTCTCGCAGCTAGGTACGCGTACGTCATTAAATGAACTGCATCGCGATTACTGTACTCCCCGTTGGACTCGGAGCTACCGTGATGCAAACGCAGAGTCCGCGCCTTCGGTTCTCGACACCGCACTGTTAAAAAAAATTTATAAAATCCATGCACTTTTAGTACATAAGGTTGCAGTAAAAATATAAATTTGATGTCTTAACAGTGAGTTAGTATATATTTATTATAAAATTCTAAGTAAATGTACAATTTCATGTTGTAATCTTGTGAAATTGCGAAGAAAAATTACAAATTTAATATTCAAGTCATTTAGTACGCATTGTACGCGTTTGTACATTTTTTAGACGGGTTTTTAATTTTATCATCGTTTACATAAGTTTATTTTTAAACAGATTTAATCGAAAGACGACAAGTCTCGATGGTACTGGCGGAAAGGGAGAAGGAGGTACTGGAGGATTAGACATATGTACTAAATTTATAGTATATGTTATACATTTTATTTGAAAATATGTTATAAAATTAGTATACCACATCTGAATGAAACTTCCGACAAAAATGATATAAAATTATAATATTTTTTTAACCGTGTGGATGCAATCTCGCTTGGTCTCTTGAACGATTTCTCTAAAACTTCATTCTTAACTTTTGACGTAGAATTGCGTCTCCATTGCATACGGGGGTACCAGCTCTGTGCTCGAGTTTAACAAAAATCGAACCGTGAGTACGCGAGACGAAAACGCCACGTAATTTTACGTGCAATTATAGCATTGCGGTTCCGTTCAAAGGATCGAACCCTCGAGTAACCTTTTTCTTTCTTTCTTTTTCTTTTAATTTAAGGCTCATTACCGGCAACGATTCGTCGACTTTCCAATCGACATTGGCGTTCGGTCTCGCCGTATTTGTCGAGGCTTTGCGGGCCATGGGCCCCAAATTGCGGGGGTCAGCTCGTAACGTGAATCGATTTCGATGCGCGTCGATGGCGAGTCGATCGATCAATTTCACCATCGAGGGGATTCCTTTTGCGAAACTTGGCTCCGCGAATGGGAAAGTGACCGTGGCCCACTTGGTCGAAAAGGAAGATCGGGCCTCTCGCGATCGGCGAATCCCGGTTTTTTACGGGTCCCTGGGAAGATGACGACGTCGTTGGGCCCCTCTTGGCACAAAGCGGTGTTTTCGTTTCTTTCTCGTGCATCTGCCGGTGCACGCGAAAAAGCCGACGTCAGCCAGCTACACGGGCAAAGCAGATCCTCGGAACGTCGGAGGTTTAAAGGCCGCTCGGATCGACCTCGTCTCGATCGTCCTTTTTGACTGTGATCCGAGCTCTCGCGGCAGGGCTTTTTCTCGAGGAATCCCCGCGAAAACACGGCTTTAATTCCCCAGTTTCTTCCCGGCGTTCTCGAGGCGAATAGCGAGAACGCTTGGCCGCGTTTCTTCCTCGAAAATTCCCGGCATTTGCAAAACGACTTGGAATTTTAACTTAATTGTGTCGCCTCTTCAATTTGCATTACGACCCGGAAATAGCGTGGATATTTCCTCTCTCCTCGTGATGTCCCGACGTTTAAAAAGAAATTCCTCGGCACGGTGACAAAGGTCGCTCGTCATCGGAATTGCGAAACGAGTCCAATTTTACAATTCGCTCGAGCTTTCGGCGCGAGAAAGCGCGCTTTACAGATGTCGTTCAACAGAGGACGGGGATATCTCGCAGATTTCGAAACGGCGGACAAGGTCGATCTGTCTCCGGTTGTCCAGTTCGGGAAATTAACCGTGGCATCGAATTAACGATACGGCACTGGTAAACCGTTTTTCTCGAGCGCGAACGGAAGGATTAATGGGCACCTATCTGTGCGGCCTTAATTCGTCAGGTAGACTACGTGTCGTAAAATTGAACCTGTCGTTTCTGAGCGCGCTGGATATCTCCCGAGGGTCCCGTAGGAAGTTCCGTGCTCGTACGCGAGGTGCGTGACTCGGTGCACGCACGTCCACCTCGAACGCAATACACGAGAGTAAACACGCCACCGAAAGAGGCGGAACCGAGTTTGCAGTATGCACGGGGAACGTTATAAACCTCCCTGCGCGATATGCCGATGAGGGAATCACTTTGCGATCCGTGCACGCGTGCATCTCGTGCGGCCCGTGCACGCACATGTAGGCCCGGCGTCGTCGTTCCCCCGGGAGTACCCGTCCGGAGAACAATGCTCCCGCCCGCCTCCGACTCCGAACACGAACGCTATTTTCCGCGTAAACGGCGCGAGATACGGGAAAACCGTCCATTCGAAATTTACTCGTAATCGTATTAGGCGCAACTTTTATCCGAGACGATTTCGCGTATCGCGCATGGTTACGGCGGAAAGTTGCGTTTCATCCGCGAGAATGCACGAGCCGCGGCGGCGTCGTCGCTCGCTTTTAGGACGCCTCTGTGGCCGCGCTTTACGCCGCCCGATAAGAGTATCGTTTTTCGTTTGAACGGCCCGCGATACGGGAAAGTGTTTCATACGAAAAAGAGAGGAAATAATCGCGGGAGGGTCTTTTATTTAGAGGAGTTTTCGCTATCGCGTGTAGTTATGGAGTCAAGTTGCGTTTATCTTGAAAGGGGAAAAGCTATCCCCCTGCGACCTGTTGACGCGACGCGACGGCATTGTCGCTCGGCTTTTGGGACACTATAAACCGGGCCGTGTACCGCGTCTATGTGAAAATCACTTTGTGATCCATGCACGCGCATATCTCCTCTGGTCCTGTGTGCGCATCTCCGCATCTCGCGGAGGCTGCATCGCCGTGCCGGGTTAACTGCACGGCAAACAATGCGCCTGCCTATATCCAGGGATGTGTGGCGGACCATTGTCGTTCCGTTTTCAGAGGGGCGGGATCCGATTCTCGATCGATTAAGTCGACCCAATATGTCACCCCGGAGATTACTAAAGCAAGCTCGGCCCGAAATTACCGAGCTCTGGTGCTAAAGCTGCATCCCGTCGCCGGTGCATCGACGCCTCCGCGCGCGGAGGGGATAATTGATGTTTTAATAAAAAATGATTTATGCCTGTCATTACAGTCTATCATTTCCGACCATTACCTTCGGTTTAAGCCTATTATACTTAACGTAGCGGGGTACTCGGCGCGTTTTTCCTCCTTTTCGATGCACCGGTACCGGGACTTGGCGTGACATCGCGGAGAGATGTGCGCATAAATTTCAAATTCGAGATTAACTACCTGAGGTGTAACGTAGTTCCCAGGATTTAAATCCACGAAACGAGCCATCGTCGTCCCGTTCCACGAGTAAGATCCTCGATCGACGAAGTCGGTTACGATCGAGATTGAGCTAGCTCGAAATCTCGGCACTTGGTCCATCGAATGCTAGCAGGAATTCTCTCCGAATTCCCCACCCAATGGGTGGGATTCGAGACTTCAAGAGATCGATACGTCCGCGTTCATGCGGTAATAATTGACACTACATTCCCTAGGTCCTGATTTGCATATCGTGGCTTCGCCGCCCTTTCACCCCAGAATCGTCAATTCCGCGGCGCGAGTGATTTGCAATTGTATACACTCCACGAGGGCTCCTTTCTAAGCGATTCGTGTACACGTTCCTCCCCGAAGTACGTCCAACTACCCCGTACAATTTCTTCGAATTAGTTCCCCCTCGAAGAGCGGCATTTCCGCAGCTTTTCCCCCGTCTACCGTCATGCGAGCCCCGGGCAATTTTTCCCGGATTTTGTCCGCCTTGAAATTTGCATATGGACGTCTCTCGTAGGTTTTCTGTCGAAAAGTTTCACGGCCGTGTATCACGGGGCCTCATAAATAAGCAGGACGGAGAGGAGCCTCGAGTCGCGCCGTGGCGGTTCTTCCATTGTCTCGTCCCCGTTGACTTCCGACTCGATCGGACCTCCGGAAAAAATCGAGAAGACCCCTGACCCCTCGGGGTCGTTTCCACTTTTGAGTTTCCGCGAGCAGCTAGTTCCTTTCCGCGCGGGTCGCGGTACGCGGCCGACCCGCTAAACGCACCTCGTATGGACGTACCTCCACCTCGGGTACTGTTTATACTTGGTAATAACGCGGCTTCCTCTCGCCACGGTATACGAAATATTGAAAATTGTCTGATTACAAGCCGTGTATGCGCAAGCGGCACGTGCAACAAGTGCGGCTGCGTCTTTTTCTCTCTCTCTCTTCGGGTCTCTCCGTGCATGCGTGGGTTCCCGTGAGAAATCCCTCCCGACGTGCGACCGACGAGGACAGGTGCATCCCTGCTTCTGGGGGCGCGAGTGAGAGGGCTTGCAAGTTTAAAAGGTCACATTTCTAAGATTTTCTCGAGTTCGCCGAGCCGAGCTCACGGAACTTCGCGCCAAACAAAGGAGCGCGGCTCAACTTTGCCGCGTATACGTAAGGCAGCTCGCAAGCTCGGAAGCCGTTTCCCCGGAAAGCTTTACGCGCCTTCCGATCCGTGCGTCTCGAATGCCCCGAGAAATCCTATGAAAACGAGCCCTGAGAGCTTTCCCCCCCGTAATTTCTTATACAACGTGGCCCCTTCTCCGAGTTTCCGACCATTCAACCTCGAACTCTCGGCGCGACCACATCGTTCCCTGGCATTGTCGATTTTAGCGCTCAACGGACCACTTTCCCACGTCAACGGGTTGTAATTTGCGGCGAGATCATTGCCGAGCACGGCTCTTCGAGGAAACTTTTCATTGTCACGCGCGGAAAAATAATTGATGGTCGTTATGAGAGAAATTTACTCCCTTCAGAAAATGGGCAACCCTCGGAAATTGTTTCAAGAATATTTCTTTTATGGAATCACTTGTCTTGTACAGTGAAAAAAAGATGATCCGAGGGAACAGAAATTTTGTTCGAAATTGCAACATTTTTCACTGAATTGTATATTGCTCATTCGATCGAGTAACGACGACAATGTTTCTTTTTGCATGTTTCTACAAACTTATTTGCTAATTTAGTATTTCTTTTTCTTTTTTTAAGTAAAGTTCATTCATGGTTACATCTGCGTTCGATACAGGTGCAAATATCTTTCCTGTAGATGAATTCATTACTACAGTCAACGCGGGACGTTATCAGTCTTTGCTAAAAGGGCGAATGTCATTTTTTTTGTGAGTTTTACCCCCGAGTACTGCTGGTGCACTTTTCGGCGGGGGGAAGACGATCGCGAGTTCGAGTCAGGGCGACGAGATGGAAAAATGCAGTCGGCAGGTCTGCAGGTGTCTGCTCGGGTCGATAAATTGTTTCGAAACACACGAACCATCCCAGCCATCTGCGTCTCTGCTCGGGCGAGCGTGATGTTGGATATGGTCCAGGGATGCTGGCAGATGGGCTGCATTTTTACCCATTGTCGCTCGAACGAAATGCTAATTTCTCCTTCCATACCTGGCATGTGCAAGAACGCCTCCGGGAGGCCATTCCGCTGGTGCATTTCATTCCTAGATTTACCAAGATTTCCTCCCGCGACGTCGCATCAATTCAAATGTGACAGATGATAGTTAAAGCTTCACACATTGTATTTAATTTCTCCTCCTTCCTTCAAGTGAAACCGCTCATACGAGCAGCAGTTCGACAGGAAAAGTCTCCTCATTAGGGTTGGTTTCAGAATTTTTTTTTTTTAATCACGTTCTGCTACAACCACCCATGTGGATTCGCGAAAGTAAATCCCGATATGCTAAATCATTGTATTGACACGTACTGTCAATTCATGGTAGATGGACATGGTAGTCCACAGATTGATCGACCACCTCGGATCATTTAAAATTCAACAGATGACGATTAAAGTATAACCATTGTATTTAATATCTCCTCTTTTCCTGTAGTCGAACCGAACATCCGATCAGAAGTTCGGCAGGAAAGTGCTCTTGATTCGGGTCCCCTAGAATGCACCTCGGTGATTCTTAGGATCCCCATACGAAATCCCGCGTTACCTTGAAAAATGGTCCCAAGGCGGTGTTTGATCCGCCCCCCCGGTTCTCGGGTCCAATAATTCAGCCACGATTTTCGCCAGCCCGAGTACAAGTCGCCAGCGAAGAAGTTCCGTGCCGCGTCGCGACGCCCGTAAAAGTGAATAACAGTTCGAAATAAAGGGGCGCCCGCGGGAGGGGAAAAAAAAATGGCGGGAAGAAGGAGCGCGACGATGAATCACTTTTGGATTAGCGAGCGCCGTTTGCCGGGTCATTTTTCACGGGGGGGCGCGAGCGGGGGCGTCGGTCTTTTTGCGCGGGCGCGGCGCGTTGCCGGAGCTGCAAATTGGACCGACCCAAATCTGCCATGTATCCGCGGCCGTATTTATACGACCGGTGGTTTACCGGCGGCAACGCGCAGTTGCAAATTTATGCATGCAAATTCGACTTGCCCGGCCCGCCGAGGAGCGAGGTGCGCGTCGGGACGCCCGGGCCGTATCGGGCGATCGACCCCCGGCATCCCCCGAGATCTCGCCGGCTTTGCCTCGTGCTTTCGGGATATACTCGTAATCTATCCCCTCGATGACACGGCTCCCTCCTGCTCCGCATGCAAACGAGGAAAAACGGCCGATCACCGGGTTCGCGGTTCGGATTGGACCGACCAGAGGAGACCGACGCTCGCCCGTCGCGAGGCGAACCTGGGAACGTCACTTATTTCATCTTTATTTACGCAATAAAAAAAATAGAAGTCAAAGGTGTACGTTCAGCTCTAGGTCGAGGTGCAGTTTCCGGTGCCTCGTTTCATCCGCAAAGGTCTATCCGATCGCCCGAGCTTATCTCGCAAAGGAGGCCAAGGCGAGTCGCGATCGAACTTTCGGTGGGTGTCATCGATTCGAATGCTTTATTTCGAGGACGGCGATAAAGCCGTTGGGTGCAATCGCCCCCGACCTCGGCGATATGGCCGTCGTTCATCCGGACTGGAAGTTCATAGTCGACTGCAAAGCGTCGACGCCTCGTCGATTGGCGCTCCGAAGGCGTCTCTAGGGACCTCGTCGCCAGTTCCTCGAAGTTAGGAGTCCTCGGCCTCCTGGGCGTTCCGACTCTCTCTAACGATCGCCAACTCCTCTCCGGAGATCATTAACAGCCTGCGAGGGTGACTTTCATCTCGAGGACCCGTGGACCCACCGACGTCACGGCTCCATCTTCGCAAAAAGTGGCGAAGAGCCGACGATTTCGCATTCTAATCAGGCCCCGCAGCCATTCGTAGGCTGAAAAGAAAAGCCCAGGATTGCGAGCGAAGCCGCGAGTTAAGGACTCCGCCTCGAGAAAGCGTCTCCTAGGTCGGTGCCACTCGGTCCCCCGGGTCCGCGGGCATTCGACGAGGTAGGGAATATTATTATCGCCTCGTCGATAACGCGGACACCGTGCTTACACGCAGATTACGCGTGTCGGGGCCGTCTCTTCGGGGTACTTCCAGCCGATCGGAGGCGGCCGAGACGTCCCCGATGGACGCCGAGAGACGTCGCGGGGCCCCGCGAAAGCTCGAGGGCCGAGTCTTCCATCTATTACGCATTACCGACTCATTGTCAGTGATTTATACGAGACCCGACCCCGGGATAGAGGCCTCGCGTGTTGGTTTACATCGATCAGACCGTAATGTGGGTCTACTCGTCGGTTCCTCCATCATCGGACGGCCTCCTCGGGCTCCGCGCGCTGCCCCCGGCAAAGGGATTAAAAGAAGCTCGCATTCACGCAGAATAAATACGCGCAACACGCCGGGCGTCTCGTTAATCTTCCCGGGCGTCGCTTTTGCCTTTGGCCGTCGTCTCTGGCCGCGACCTCGCGCAGGACCGAGAGAGAGAGAGAGGGGACCTCTCCGGTTCCCCGTCTTTTTACCGGGGACGGGTCTTCGGGGCGTCCGTTTTAACGCGGGATCACAAAGGACCGCGTTAAGCGCGAAACGCGACGAGCACTTTTGCATCCGAACGACAATGAGAATTCGCGAGGCGCGGCCCGTCCTCGGCTCTCTTCGCTTTGTCCCCTCGCGAGGCGTCCTTGCCGAATGGCCTGCACTTTCTTGCGGCGCCCTCTCGCGGGGAACTTTTGTCCGGCCGCGGGAATAATTATTATGCGCGGAGGCGCGAGATCGCGTCAGGGAACGAGCCAGGGAACGAGTTAATTCGTCGAGGAGCAAAAATTCGCTGGTCGCCGCGACGTAATGGACATCCGAGACGAGGGTCTTGCGCGCCGTGGAGGTCCGCCTGCAGCTGCGATTCGCGATGCGAATCCAGAAGGCCTTCTTTACCCACATCCTGGCTAAAGACCCGATGAGGCGAATGGTCAAGCTTCGCTGTATGGACGCTCATCGGCTTGGACAAGGCTCTCGATCAATCCTGGAGAGATTTTTCATCGACTTTGTATGGTTGATCCCTTCGGAGGTTTCTTTGCCGCGGCGGATCCGCGGGTGACGCCGCCTCGCGACGTCGCATCAGCGACGGGATTATTACGGGGTGTGGTGGAGAGCTCGCTTTCAATGTAATGCAGATCCTGGCCACGGACAGGTAATAATTATTGCTGGACGGATTGGCAGATGGATTATAACCAGGCGGACCTATCTTGGAAAGGAACTGAACGTAGTCCTACGGAATAACCTCGAATAACCCATTTTAGGGGGATTGCTTCGACAATGTGCATTCCCAGGATTCCGGGCGTGGGGGAGTTAGAGACGTTGAGCCTATCCCTGGGTGCCGTCCTTTTTACGAGATCATTTTCATGACGGATCAAAGGGCAGGGCTGAAAAGTTTGGTGGGTATTGTTTCTCGAGGGCGAGGTACCGGAAGAAGGTGGCAAAAGAGCCCGGCGAAGCGTTAATATCTCGCGGCCTTTTTAGCAAACGGCTCCAAGGCTGGTTTCCCGTTTTGTTCCGGTCGCGAGTTGACCTCCAGGACCCGTTTCCGCCCCTCGGCGAGGGGAGGCTTTGACCCCCTGGTTCCACCCTTTGCTCTCGTCGGGACAGACCCTCCTCGGGATTCGCGAACGCGCGTCGAACATCCACGATTGTTCCTCCTCTCGGGGGCTTATATCTCTCCCGGATCAAAGGAAGACACTCTTATACCTCTAGCACTCTATTTTATTAAGGGCGCAGCTTCCGGCCCGGGCTGACCTCGATCGTTATTCCTGAAAACGGCAGGCCAGGCCGATACCCTTTCGGCGAACGCTAAGGTGAGATGAAAGTGGCCTCTGCAACGTCCAACTATTTATATAACTTTGCCCCGAATTATTTACAACTTTGCCACGCTAAATGTGACAGATGACGCCGTAGGTCGACTAGACCATACAAAATAATAAATCCGACGGACTCCTGGAATTTTCCTGCGATTTTCTTGTATTCCTTCTACCGAAATGACGCATGGAGCATTCTATTTCTTATCATTTTCTATATAGAGTATAACACACGTCAACGTGAATGTAAGTGACGGTAACGAGACCTGTCGGCTTATGTTATTACTTCAGCATCGAAAATGGCGTCATCGCCGAAAAGGGCATGAATGAATTTCATTTTATCGACGTCGATTTAATTTCCCGGCGCCTTTTGTGTCGTCTTCATCCACGTTGAAAGCACCTGTTCTCGGTCGATCACCGAAGTTAAGCAACGTTGAGCGCGGTCAGGACTTGGGTGGGTGATTGGATGGGCGAGCGTGTGCGTTGACGGCGAAACAAAAAGCGAGCAGCGATTACAAACACGACCAACACTACGGATGAGGTAATGGAAATTGGCTAAGGTGTCGGAAAGACCCTGCAGGCCAAAATAAGCGGTGAACAGCGCTAGACCAACTGACCAACCGATACCTTCTCGCGACTCCTCCGGCGAGAGAGTTCTCGCTTGCCTTAATTCCATCTCCGCTTCTCGGATTCGTCCCGGTCGTTCTTCCAGGACTGGCACAAAGCCCCATCGGAAATGGCCCTCGAGCCTCGGCCTATAGGAGCCTTTCGATGGTCCGGCGGGCAAACGTTGTTTGCCCGTTCCACGAATTCTAGCCGGCAAAAACCTCGAGCGAGCAGAATCGCTCGTGTCAGCTACTAGCAAATTCTACCGAGTCTCTCTTTCTCTCTTTCTCTCTCTTTGGCTCTTAAGCCGTGTCCACATCGGAGCAAGATTTATGGCCGATACCGTCGTGATTCTCTCCGCCGACCGGGAGACCGTGTATCTCCGCGATGGCGGAAACTCTCCGTGCTGAAATTGCCGAGCAACAAGAAGCCCCGAGTAAAAGTTTCCCCTCCTCTTCATTAAGATATGGAAATCCGGCTTCGTATCTTTCCATTTAATATTTCGAGAAAATTAAGGCTCCCGGAGCGGCTTGAAAAGGCCTCCTCGGGATTCCTCCTATTTGGTTCTTCTGCCGTGTCCACATCGCGGCAAGATTAATGGTCGATACTGTCGTGATTCTCCTCGTCGACGTGCAGGATGTATTCATGCATTACCCGGCGTTGAAAATGCTGACCAATGGGGAACACTTTGTAAGAAAGTACTTTTTTCCCCCTCGTCGGCGGCATGGACGTGGCGCTTTTTACATTTAATTTTTCCCCTCCTTTGAACCCAAGGGGCGACTCGAAGTGTCCCTTTGAGAAGTCTGGAGACCGTGTCCGGTGCCTCTAACCTTTCATTTTCCCGTGTAACGTTAAACACTCGACTTTAATATCCGGATACTTTAATTATGTACACGCTGAAGAAAGGTACGGGGAAGGGCAAACTTTATTCCCGGGGGACTGTATTCCCGAAGGGAAGTACTTTTGCTCCCCGGGGGAAATTTTCGTAACGCCCAGAGAGAAATGCCCACGTTTATTTACGCCCCCGGAGTTTCATTTCGGTAACGAGAACGGAGCTCCTGGAGGATAAGAATTTAGGAGCTTGCAGAGGACTCCTCGAGGACCCTGAAGGATCATCGTCGCGGCCTTACGTTTCAGACAGCGTCTTTTCGCCGGCGTTTTGTCCTCGACTCTTAACCGTGTCTCCTGCTTCCTCCGACTTTTTCTGCGGCTCGTTTCGTGATATAATTCCGTCCTTTTCCAGGGATCGACCGAGTCCTTTCTCTCTCTATTTCTCTCTCCGGCTTTTTCTCTCGCCTAGGTCGCGCCACCGACGTCGATTCGTTATCGAATCGAGGGAAATAAAAAATTCCCCTCCGATCCCAGGCCACACCGTGATTACCCGAACTGCCGGCATGCCCCGGGACCTTTTTACCTCGCAAAAAGACACGGGACGTGTAACGAGCCTTTGCCGAAAAAAGAATTACGCATTTCCTTCGGTGAATCGCGGGAGTGTCCTCGGCACGTCGCGCATGTCGCAATCGTGGGAAAGGGAAATCCAGATTTCGTGGAACTACCGAGCCATTCGTGGGGATATCGCTCCACGAACGATTCCACCTGGTTAAACCGTACCCGTGATAACGTCACGTCGGAAATGCCCAAAGGTGCCTTGTTTGTCGATACCAAGTAAAATCTTAAAGATACCGTCAAACGAGGGTTCCCCAATTTTCCCTAGATTCCATCAGCATTGGAACTCGGCGTGGATGGTATCAATGTTTCTCGTTCCGTTGACTCGTGTACCGCTCCTCCAAACTTGGGTATCAGAGCACTTGGACTTGTACGCCTCCTCCGAGTAGCACCCCTGTGGCGATTCGATTAATATTAGAAGATGAGTATCGATCCTGACTAGAAATAGACACCGCGGCCTGTTAACAGTTGTCGGTCACGGTCCGTGTACCCGTACATAGAAACCTCGGAAAGGGACAATTCGATGTCAAAGTGAGATCTAAATCTGAATATTAATACGAGTGTTAAAGTAAATACGGGGTAAATAAATAGAAACCTATGAAGGGAGGAATCAAGTATGCTTTCGTACCGTTTTGTAGGCTCTCGGAGAGACGAACACCTAAGCGTCCCGCAGGAGATTCGATTAGCGTTAAAGAAACGAGTATCGATCCTTAACACTATTTCTACCAAAGGTGTCAAAAGACACCTTTTAAAATTTTAACTTGAAATTATTTTCAAAGTTTAATAATTTTTTCTCAATGAATGTTTTGAGTTTTCGTATAATAATTATTAAATTTATTTAGCGGTCTCATTTTCCTCCTGCTCATCAAAACCTTTTGGTCGAAAGCGGTATACACAAAATCGTGGTAGAAATAGTGTTAACATCAGTCACGGGCCGTGTACCCGTACATAGAAACCTCGAAAAGGCACAATTCGATGTCAAAGTGAGATCTAAATCTGAATATTAATATGAGTGTTAAAATGAATACGGGGTAAATAAATAGAAACCTATGAAGAGAGGAAACAAGTATGCTTTCGTACCGTTTCGTAAGCTCTCGAAGATGCGGGAACACCGAAGCGTCCCGCAGGAGATTCGATTAGCGTTGAAGAAACGAGTATCGATCCGGAACATCGATAGACACGGCGGCGCCTCAAAATGGAGGAATCGGGAGCCGGCGAGCCCGGGAACGGTCGGTGCAAATAAATAAATGGCGCACTCGCGGTGGGCGAGACCAAGGGCGCCCGAGGAGGTTCTTGCGGCCGATAAAGATTTATAAGGTGGCTCGGGCAAATACGTCGAGCGTATTCCCGAGGCACGAACGAGGGAACGGGGAAATTTGTAATTCCCGTAAAGGCAACCGTGGGCACGCGCACGTGGCGGAGGTGCGAATTAACTCCCCCCCCCCCCCCCATCCACAGGAGAGGAACAAAAAGCCGGAGGAAGAGAGTGCAAAAAGAGGAAGGGCCAAAACCTTCTCTGTACCTTTCGGTCCGGCAACCCTTTTCTCTTCCTCTTTTCCGGGACAAATACCCTGGAAAAATAACCCAGAGCATGAGAAAGACGCATTCCCTTCTCCTCTGGGTCTTCATCGAGTTTTCCATTAAATCTCTATTAAATCACTATCAAGGAACAGATATAGGTTGAATGGCTTCCGAGCAAACTTACCGGATTCTGTGGGACATTACGTTTCGTACTCGTTCCCAGGGTGCACCGCGCCGATTCCCGTCGGCGCGCGCACGCGCGCATGCGTAGTGTCGCAACGCGCTTCCTCGTAACCCGCGGCCGATCTCCGCCATGTCTGGCCGGTCGGGCCGAGCAGGTTGCGCGCGCACGCGCACGCACGCAACCAGAAGTGAGGTTAGGTTGGCCAACCCGCGCCGCAGTCGGTAACGTAACGCGTTACCTAATCGCGCCTCGTGGCCTGTCGCTTCACCTCTTGTCCTCTCTCTCGCTCCCTCTTTCCTTCTCTCCCTCTCTCTCCTTCTGATCTGTATTCGGTTACTCGCGAGTCGACGGAAGAAACCGGCCTTGCCCGGTCTTTTTGAATCGGCCTACTACGCGAGTCGATTCACCGAATTCGTGGAGGTCCGCTAACTGCGTTTTTATTATATCGACTCCGGGGGTGGGCGCCATCTTGGACGCGATTCGGAAGGTAATTTGAAAACGTAGCTTTTGACGTCGAGAACCTTATAAAAGCGAGGTTAATTCTGGATCTATGAAAATATGAATGAGAAGTATCGTTCTTAAATGAACTTCAAGACGCAAGCCGAACGAATGGCGGCCGTTTTTCGTTGTTGGCGTTCTCGCATATTTTAAATACTTTGATGTAAAAATAGTTTGAAGCATACGGTAGCTATTACTGACATTTGCATGCATTTCGTCCTGAAAAACAAGATGCATTATAAGTTCATCCTCTTTGTTCACTTTGGCACGCGCTTCGTCGAACTTCAAAATGGCGTACATAGATATAAGTACTTCAGTTTACGTGTGTGTACGTAGCAACGTATGCTAGCTATTGCAGTCCCTTTCCGTAAGTGTCGAGTTTCACTCTCCAGGTCTAAAATCTCTCTTTATGCTTCATCCGTTTCTTCTTAGATTCATGATATGCTCACTGACTCCGGTGGTGGGCGCCATCTTGAATGCGCTCCGACAAAGTAACTCGAAAACTACGAAGCTTCTGGCGCCAAGAACCTTATAATAGCGAGGTCAACGAATGTATTTTCGCTTCGGCATGTTTTATGTTAAATTTAACACCCATTTGAGAGTTCAGGTTACGCTCTATCGCCGTTGGAGACCGTTATATTTACAATTTTTATATTTAGTTGGTGCTTTATACGATGTCTAACGGTCGGGAAGGAACCCACGAAGTAAGAAATTTCGGACCGAAATCGACAGCTATTTCCTCTGTGAACTCGCTTCGCCTCCGCTGTAGGTATCTCCCGTTATGTTTGTTTACCATTTAGCCGTTCCTGATACAAAGAGAATATGTGTCGTTTCCAAGTAATTCTGCTTAGAGAATTAACGCTCGCCGCGAACTCGGTCACGCTACCGAGTCGTTAGAAATCCCGCCCGTTACCCCGTTTGACAGTGCGATCCGTAAGGTGATGTGTGAAAGGCCAGGTGTCGGCCTCGAGCGGAATAATGGTTGGAAAATCTATGCCTTTGAGGGGAGACAATCCTCCTGCGTTTGGCATGATAAACCGCCGAGATAAGAGCCGCACCGTCACGCGCTCGGTTCGGTTTGACGAAGTCCTAGAATTTCCACCGAAGAGGGAGATTTACCCGGCGGACTTGTCAATATTGGAAGAAACATTTGTTTATGATTAATGTCACCATAAAACACCTGAGGTTCGGATACATCGATTTATTGTGAACCGCGTATTCTGCAGAATCCCGACAATGATTTAAACGTCGTGTTGCTTCTTCTTTTTTCTTTTTTTTTTTCGTCAATCGGTTACTGGTTCCCGAATCGTTGAAACTTTTACCTCGCATTAGTTTTGTGAATTCGTGGATTAGGGGATGATACTAGAATTTAAGACAGGAAGATGTTAAGGCGGTATAAAAGTCGCCTCCGAGAGGCCAATCATTCGTGAGACTTTTCTACCCCCTGGGTGTACCGAATCGTTTAAAACATTACAATGTGAACATGGTTTATGAATGAATGTATATTACATCGCGAATATGGTGCAACTTAAGGTTTTGACACTCGTGAAATTTCAATTTTTATAACAAATTTTGAAAATATCTATTAAGAAACTGTTTAAAAATTGAAATTTCACGGGTGTTAGGTCTTCGGGTGTTAAGTTTTAAGTGATTCGGTACGCCCAGTTCGGAGAAAAGTTTCACGAACGAAATCTCTTTGACGCCACTTTCACATCGCCTTAAAGTGGTTAAAGGCCCTAAGAAAAAATTTGGTGCTCATGACATTTAATTTAAAGAAAAAATATATGTATTCTTGGTTCTAGTCTGGGATTATTAAAAATATTTGTATTAAAAATGAAATTTCACGAGCACCACGTTCTTCCTTAGAGCCTCCATAGTCACATGCTGAAGTTTGCATCGATTTGATGCATCCAGTTTGGAAAAAAGTTTTATAAAAACGTTATAAATATATAGAATAACCCTTTTGTATCACTTTTAGCCAATGAAACGTGAACTTTGAGGTTCTCGGCCAGCCAAATGCGATTGAAATTTTCATCGGCACCCTAAATGGTCGTCAAAGCGATGTCAACGGAATATAGAATTTAGAGATTCCAGATCAATGGTTTCGCCTCGAGTCCGGTTAAAAATCCCTCTCGAGGACGCACCGAGACTTTCGTGGCGAGTGCGTTACGCAAGTCCCTCGTGCGCAAATATATTCCTCATTGTAAGCGAAGTCGCATCTTGGAGGGACCGAGCCGATCGCAGGTGACACTTGCGTCACCTGCGTTTTACGCTGAGCGGAAAGCCGCTCGGCGGCCCTCGATCGGCGGATCGACGGGTTCCCTTTGATCTCGCGATTTCGCCACGGAGATTATTCCACTCGCATCCCGAATCCGGGACGGCGGCCGTAACGAAGCGCCGCGACGCAGACCTAATGGATATACGAGGGAAAATAATGTCGAAAAGCGGGTTTACGTGCGCTCTCGCAACGGAGGGTCCATTATGCACCGGGGACCATTGTGCACCGGGACCGTGCCCGAGCGAAACGTTTGTTCGGGGAAGAGGGTGAATCTTTATTCCGCGGAAATGGGAATTGTGCCGGTTACTATTTATACCTCTGTACCGAGCGTAAAATGACCTCGTGTACCTGCGAGGCGAGACGAGAGCAAAGTTGGAGGTCCTATTTATCTCGGGATCCAATTGGTAAATTAGTTCCGCGGGATACGCTGTCGGTCTTCGGGCGAGCTCTTCATCAAGAGCTCTCCTTGGGCCTGAATGTTCTAATCGCAGCAGTAATTACTACACTAACTCCATCATCTACGCGCAGAATAACAATTTACGGTCGCGATGAAAAATTATATTTCCGCAAATACACACCGTCAATAGTGGATCGGCAAAGTTTTGCAAATATGGGTTTGCCGGATGGACGACAGAAAGAAAATCGGTTGCCTTCCTGGAGCAACACTATTTGGAGTGAAGGTTGGAATGCTCTTTACCATAGCAATTACAAACTACATATCGTACATTTGATCGAGTAATATTAGTTTTCAGGCCGTTGCCCCGAATCTATTCGCTAATTTGCAAGAATTTGTCTCGAAGGAACTCTTCCGTGGTGAGATCCACGTTTCATACGGTTGCAAACACTTTTCTTGTTCCTGCAATCACCACAGTAAGTGCACAACTTTCTCTGCCCTTTGCTGATAATGCAAATGTCTCTTTTTCCGTGTATTATTTTGAAGATACGACAATCCTTGCGATTGGAATTTTAGTATCCTCCAGGAGTCCAGCCCTGAACAGGGTGGAGGGTCGAATGTGCCTTGGCACCGCGACGAAGATCCCCAGATCGGCGAATCTCGTTAGCGCCGACGAGGTCGATCTTCCCCGGGGAGAGAGCTCGGGGATTCGCGGGAACGACGTTGTCATCGGAAATAAATTGGTTTACAGTGGGAAGTACCGGATGCTCGGAGGAGGTTCTCGAGGTTGTTTGCTTCGCAATTCCGAGTCCCGGTCGCGAGTTGGAGTGGCATCGATCGGCTCCCTTTTCGCGCTCCTGCGAGATTCTTTCTCATCCGTCTCGGTCTCCCTCGCTCCCTCGAAGGGGACCCGAGGGTGCGCGACGACGCCACCACCCGGGGCACTCCCTCGCCGGGCGTCGCGGCGCCGATCCGCGGGTGCCCGGCAAGTCGCGTTCCGGACCCCCTGGGTGCTCGCGGGGGGTAAGTAGGTTTACATCTCGGTTCGAATGGCCCTCGTGAATCTTTTCCGGGCCGGGAACGCGATGCCGCGTGAGAGATGGGGCCGCATAGGTGACGCCCCTGGAGAAATCAGCTCCGCTTCCGGCCGCAGGACGAACGTGCGAACCCGCGACGGACCGCTCCGGTTTCTTCGGCACCGCACTGTGTCATCCGAGACCCCGGATCCACTTACGCCCTACTGGAGTGGCCGGATCGCGTAAATATTCTAATCGGGGCACATCACGGGCAACGGTGCTCTCCGACACCGGTCCGGTACCAGTTTCGCGGCCGCAGCCTCTTCCGGTGCGTCGCGACCCCCCGAGGCCGTCCACCTCGGCGACCCGGCAGGCCGATAAAAGGATCTTCCCCGTATCATTTTTCGAGATGGGCTTGATCAGCCCATCCGAACTCCACGAATCGATCTACGCAGGAGCCGCATTTCCCTCCACGTCCTTACCTTAAGGGGATGCAAAAGTGGCATCCGCGAGATCAATCGTTCATGAAACTTTTCCCCGATCTGGGTATACCGAGTCGTTTCAGACATCACAAAGTGAATGTAGAGACTATAAAGAAGGTCCCGACCCTTATGAAATTTCATTTTTTATAACAAATTTTAGGAATATCTCTGAACAAATTTAAAAAAATTGAAATTTCATGAGTCTCGGAACCTTCCTTATACCCTCCATATTTATATTGTACAGTTTGAATCGATTCGGTACACCTAGTTTGGAGAAATGTTTCATGAACTAGACAGTCTTTGACGCCAGATTCACGTCACCTTAACTTTTAAGCGCGCCGATAAAGGGTTCTTCTCTGTATCACTTTTCGAGATGGGCTCGATAAGCTCATCCGAACTCCAGGATTCGACCTACGCAGGAGCCGCGTTTCCCTCAACGTCCTTACCTTAAGGGGATGCAAAAATGGCATCCGTGAGATCAATCGTTCATGAAGCTTTTCCCCGATCTGAATATATCGAGTCGTTTCAAACATCACAAAGTGAATGTAGAGACTATAAAGAAGGTCCCGACCCTTATGAAATTTCATTATTTATAACAAATTTTAGCAATATCTCTGAACAAATTAAAAAAAAAATGAAATTTCATGAGTCTCGGAACTTTCTTTATACCCTCCATATTTATATTTTACAGTTTGAATCTATTCGGTACACCTAGTTTGGAGAAATGTTTCATGAACTAGACAGTCTTTGACGCCAGATTCACGTCACCTTAACTTTTAAGCGCGCCGATAAAGGGTTCTTCTCTGTATCACTTTTCGAGATGGGCTCGATAAGCTCATCCGAACTCCAGGATTCGACCTACGCAGGAGCCGCGTTTCCCTCAACGTCCTTACCTTAAGGGGATGCAAAAATGGCATCCGTGAGATCAATCGTTCATGAAGCTTTTCCCCGATCTGAATATATCGAGTCGTTTCAAACATCACAAAGTGAATGTAGAGACTATAAAGAAGGTCCCGACCCTTATGAAATTTCATTATTTATAACAAATTTTAGCAATATCTCTGAACAAATTTAAAAAAAAAAATGAAATTTCATGAGTCTCGGAACTTTCTTTATACCCTCCATATTTATATTTTACAGTTTGAATCGATTCGGCATACCAAGTTTGGAGAAATGTTTCATGAACTAGAAATCTTGGACGCCAGTTTCACGTCACCTTAACTTTTAAGCGCGCCGATAAAGGGTTCTTCTCTGTATCACTTTTCGAGATGGGCTCGATAAGCTCATCCGAACTCCAGGAACCGACCGACGCAGAAGCCGCGTTTCCCTCGGCATCCTTATCTTAACTTCTAACCCGCGCATTATGCGCTTATCCGTCACTCGTCATGCATTATACAGATCCGACAAATTAGCCGGCCAGGCTCCTCTCGAGCGTTTATTTATCATACCTACATTATGCATTTTACGTTACCCCCTTATCCATCATTTATCGTGCATCGTACGAATACAATGGACCGCTTCGTTCGGAGTTCTCGGAAATTTGGCGGCGCTCGGTCGTTTCTGCATAAATTAGACCGCTCGCGCTGTTAACGCTCGGAAATGTAGTTTCGACGATTCGTTTGGGCCGCGCCTTATCGTCGCTGCCGAATCTCCTGGATGTTCCAACCGGAACTTGTTACAGGGTAACGGTCCTCTCGTGACACCGGTTCGGTCCTAGTTTCGACACCACCGCTGCCGGGGGCATCTGCTCACGTGTCGTGGAACCAGAATCATTCATCATTTTTCGAGATCAATCCGATATGTGTACATTGTACCGGCGCAATAAATCATACTTAGCTTGTCGATGCGACGTCGTTGCCGTCACGGTAATCATTTCTGCAGGGGACCGAGGTGATCATCCGCGCATTAGCGGTCAGGGTCAAGGAAGTAGGTAACGTATCCTATTTCGTTCGCGTAACAAAAGGGTGGGTAAACGAGGGCATAAATTTTCCCGAGCGCGCACTTCGCGACAAAGGCGAAATAATTCGCCGCGGAGAAGTGTTCTCGGCCGCGGACGGCGGTCTTCTTTCCCCATTTTCGTTTTTTATCGCCGCCGTTTGTCATCCGGAACGGTAACTCCGCGCATGTCCATATCACCGACGATAAGATCTCGCGAAATTTGCATATCGCGCCAGCGATGACAAGCAAAATTCTCGAGGCCCTACGTGCAGAATCCGCGCGGTTTATTCCCGTTCATTTGTGTTTACTCGCGTTTATTCGGAGTGACCCCGGGACCGGGGGGGCGTTTTCGAAAAATCCCTACCCGCGGACGTTATCTCTCCGCAATTTGCATAAGTCATGCGGAGAGAGATACGCCCGTGACTTCGGTAATACGGTCGCGGTAAAATACGTCTAATGAAGCCCGCGGGGAAATGGACGAGGCAAGTCCCCCGGAAAGAGGCGCGAATTTCCCGGCTGCTCGAAATATCGGATTATATTTATCTGTCTCCCTGTGCACGTGGATATCTCGCTGACGGCTGAGTTATGAATTCCAGCTTAATATGGGCGCGAAATAAACCGGTCGACTAGATATTTTTCCCGATTTACGACCCACGCCCCCGCCGATTCGTTAAACCGCAGGCCGTGGATTTCGAAATGTGCACGCGGCTATGTGCGGAGACTTTCCGCCCGATATTAACACCCCGTTCTTTTTGATCGACCGTTCCCTCGTTAAATATGCCGCCGTTCGATTTCCGACATTCCCGCGGTCCTGTACGGGCCTTCGTAAAAGACCTACGTCAAAAGGAAAAAAAGAAAATGGAATCCGCCGACATGATCTCTCCATACGAATCCTCGGTACGAAGTACTCTAGAGCGCTCTCCGGCTCAAGTGGTCCAACCCTATGATGCGTATTTAGCAGTACTTACTTTGTCCATTTGTAAGTGACAATGTGAACGTCCCTATTGGTATTAAAATCGTTTACTCGTTTCTCCATAAAATTTAGTCCCTCTGCCGTTGAGGCATCGCAGAGTATTAAGGTGATACGAAAGTGACGTCTAAGGGGCGAATTGTTTATGAAACTTATATAAGTATACTGTTTATGAAACGTATATAAATATATTGTTTATGAAACTTATATAAATATTTAAAACTTTGCAGCGTGAATATGGAGGCTATAAGGAAGGTCTTGGCAACCATGAAATGTCCATTTTTTTTTTAAATCTGTTTATAGATGTTTTCAAATTTGTTTATAAAAAATGAAATTTCATGAATGTCAGGACCTTCTTTACAGTCTCCACATTCACTTTGTAAAGTGTTGAACGATTCTCGGTACACCCAGTTCGGGGAAAAGTTTCATGAGCGAGTGATATCACGGATGCCGCTTTCGTATCGCCTTAAGAGGAGACGCCAGCGGACTTTGCGATATTAGAAACGAGACGAATGCCGCACCCTTGTCTCGAGAGGAGGTTCAGGATTTCAATCAGTCGTGGAGGGTAGGACACGGGAGCAAGTTAGATACGAGCCATGTAATCCGACGATATCTCGAGATGCCGATACTCCTCGATATCGGGAAGACCAGGCGCAAGTCGCATCCGTGTCGCAGCCTCCCTCTGGACCAGGGATATGATTTGGTCCCCGAGGATCGAGCAAGTAAGCATCGTTAGAACGCTTATCTCCAGCAACACTCTCCGGTCCTCTATTTCGATCCACTAATTCCGTCTATCCGGTTGTTCCGGAACCGGAGGGCCCCTTTTAGCGAGTCCGTGCCGATCCGCGACGTCCGCCACGTGGGCGCGACTTCGAGCAATTTGTCTCTCGGTATTCCGCCCTCGGGGGATAAAATCGTCCCGTCTTCTCGGCGGAACACGAGAACGTATTAAAATACACGAGAGCCTCTCACCCAAGGAATAAGTCTCGGTGCGGAGAGTAACGCGAGAAGCCGCTCGCTCGTTCCTCTGCCCTCGCAGCTCCGCGCCGTCACTTTCGCCCTCTCGCCGCCACTTTCCTTTTCCTCCGGCATTGAGGAGCATCCAGCTAGCATGAGGAATCGCTAAGGAAAAGGAGCCACGGACCACGACTCGTCGTTCCATTTTCCACTTCGTCGAACGGGCCGTTTCGTAAATATAATTCTCCCTATTAAACTATTAACGCATTCCCTACCCGACCCAATTTCGATGACTTTCCATTCACGCATATGGACATTTAGATGCAACATTTTCTAACATGTTCTACGAAAACACATTGCACTTATTAAAAACGAAAATACCAACGTCTTGAACGGATAGTTCAGCGTGGGGCGTACGTGCTCCACCTGGTAGGGAACGCGTTAAATGGTAATTTCTTTCAAACGTATATGAAAATCTTACACCAAATAGCCTGAATACAGAGTTCAGCGTTTACCTCCTACGTGGGTTAAAAAATGGTTGTATGTTAAATACTAATTACCCGAGGCCGGATATCTAGTTCTCGTTAATTCCCAGACCCGTTCAATTTGTGACGCACGAGGTCCGTCTTATCGCTTCACCTCATTTCCCAGGGCTGCGACCGACACCTCGACTAGTTTCAATAAGAATCGCGGTCGCCGTCTATCCGGAATTATTTCCTTCGTCTATTCCTTCAGCGACGCCGTTAATTCCGTTGGTGGGTCCCCCATCCCCCTCGGCGTCTCCACCTTGGCGGGGGTGGTCTCGAAGAAGTCGACTCGCCTTCTTTGCGGATCTCTTCCGAATGCTCTCCAAACGCTTTATCGCCGGCAAAGAGGCGTTGCGCGGGGTTTTACGACCGCGGCCACGGGGACGCGTCACCTGGTGGAGGCCGAGAGAGGGTGGAGGGGCATCGGAGGGGCAGGGACCGATATAAAACCAGGTGAAGCGGTTTTGCCTCGCGCCCCTGGGTTCGCGTCGTCCCCCGCCCGGGGGAACCGACGTCCCGGGGGCCGTTTCCCCCCGCTTGCGGATTTTCACACGGTTGATGAGTTTTCGTCACGATTCTGCGGTCGCCCCGCCGAGCTCCGTATTTACCGGTCCCGGGGCTTTTTCTCCCGGCCTTTGTGCGCGGGGTAATGACGCCCCACCTCCCTGCCTTCATCAAGGTCTCCCGATTCCTGGGTGTAGGGGGATTGGCGCGAGGTTTTTCTTTATTAAATCCCGCCTCCCCCCGGGGTGGGTTTGCCCCTGGTGGGGGCGAGGCCCCCGTACAGGCGTTATTGTCCGCCGGGAGCGACAACGGGGAACGCCGATTATTAGAATAATGCTAATGCCCTGTTCTTGCGTCGCCTTTTTCTTGGGACATCCTGGGGAATTAACGAGCGGGACCCCTCGTCCCTGTCGATCGGGGGATCTTCCCCCTTCCAGGGGAATCAGCCTTTTTTGTTCGCCGGAGGGAGAGGAACCCGCGAACTGGAGTCCTTGCTAGGAGCCACGCTCCGAATAGGGTGGTGGGCCTGGATTGATGGGGAAAAGTTACTTCGAGAGGTGGAGGGTTGGAGGATTCTCTTGCATCGCAAGTCGACGGAGACGTTGCTGGACTCGAGGGCTGGACGTGCCGTGATTGGGGGCGATCGAAGGGCCGTCTATTCCCCGATGGTTCTGGGGTAGCTGCGAGTAGGTCGAGCCTTCTTCAGCGACGCGAAGGGGCTGTCGCACCTGTAAGCCTTCCACAAGGGAGAACGAAAGAAGCAGGACAGTTTGTCGCCACATATTTTACTAACCGTACCACTTTTGTACCAAATTATAATTTTGTCCAAATACTGCACCGTGATAATGATAATTGAACGGATTTAAAAATGTGCTCTCATAAATATACAGGCTAATGATCGGAAGGTCGATGCTTGCTATTAAATAAATAAATTATTTTTAGCATAGTACCCGATGAAAATTCACCTGCAAAATATGCACTCGGATTAGTAATCGGGGTTCTCGAGCTCCCTTCCCCCTCGGGCAACGCGTTTCCAGTAAGCGGAAAAGTACCAACGACATATCTCGTTGTTTTTCTTTGCGGAGGGGAATACTTTTGTGGATAATTATAGATTGTTAATACATTTTTGTAGGATTAATACTTGACGACAAAACGACCTGGCGATTGAAACATCTCGGTGATGAAATGCCGGCGACGAAACGTACCGGATTAATGATAAGAACGAATGCCTATATCGTAATGTCAAGCGATAGGATACCGACTCGAAAGGAGGACTCGAGTCCAATCCTCAAAGACGTTCGTCCTCTCCTTTTTATCCGAGAAATTGTTGTCGGTCGTATCCCGGGAAGCTTTATCGCCCGCGGAACGCTCGGTATTGAATTACTCCATAAAATTAACGAGATCGCTTTTCCCCCAATGGAGCCTCGCTCGGGAGGGGATACAAATCACTCCGTTTGCCCGTCTCGGGAGGACGAAAGTCGTATAAGGAAGTCCCCGGGCGAGTGCGAGAAACGGACCCCGGAGATACCCAGGAGTCTGCTTTCGGCTCCGTCGTAAAAAGGGTCACTCTGGAGTACAAGCACGATTCCCTCCACGGACCGCGGATAAACCGGAAGGCATTGCACTAAAATGATACGAATAATGACCCTCCGCCTCGTCGTCCAGGTGAAGACAACGCGAATATCCAGGTTGATCCCCTTGTGCCTGCCATTCGACCCCCAAAAATCGCTCAAACGTTCCGAGAAAAAGGAAACGCGCAGATCTGAAATCGTAATCGCAAGGTCGACGATTGCGAATCACCTCGTTTCCGCATTTACAATCGCGACCCGGAATTGACTGGATGAACCAATTCGGCCTGGATAATGATTCGCCGATAACCGCGTTGCATATTTCGGGGAATATTTAGCGACGCCTAGGAAATATCTACCCGCCCGGGTGCGCTCATTTTCCAGATGGTTAATATCGCAACGCGTTATCAACGGCGGAGTCGATGTTATTAAATCTGGCAGTGCGAAAGCAACCAGTTTTTATCCGGGACCAGTTTCGAGAGTGCGTGCCGGCTCGGCGGGCGCAGAACTCGATCTCGAAAAAACACCCGAACGTTTTAATCACTGTGATTATCCGCGTTTTTTTGTTAATTACTTCACCCCGGTCGGATCGCTCCGCGTCGTGGATTTATTTAAATGAGTGCGTAAGCGGGCGAAAATGCACGGCGGAACGGCGGCTGCCTGTAATTACGTAAAAGGCGAGAATTCGACGTCCCGATCGGCGTCTTTGCCGCGGACCCGATCTCGTTCCCAAAGACCAGGGCATTCCTGGAGGAGCGTCTCGAATTCCCCGTGTCTCGTTAGCCACGGCTCGAGAAGATCCTTCGAGAGCGGTCATCTCGAGCACTCGGGCTGGCGGAATTCGTCAAGGGTCCTTGGTCCCGCCACAGTCCTTCCGCTCGTGCTCGAAGGACTCTCCTTTGGCAATTTGTCCTTTGTCTCTTCCATGCCCCTAAGAGATCGCCGACTCACGTTTCGCCCGCAACGATCGCGGCTCTTTCAATTTCTTGTCCTCCTCCTTGGCCTGGGATGAATCGATCTACCCGGCTGAAAATGTCGCCCCTCTTCGTTTGGTCTCACCTCGGAGCTTATAGAAATATGGAGTGACATTACTGTAATATGCGTATGTTCGAACGCCTGGGTTAGATACACAGAGAGGGATCTTGGGTCTCTTAACTTTTCTGAGAGCACTCTGCGCGCGCATTTCCAGTCTTTGGACACGTGAAGTTTATGCGATAGCGTGATAACGGCTCCGGTATATTCTACCCTATAGGAAGACCTCCCGGAAAATTTAAGGTGACATGAAAGTGGTATCTGAGAGGCCAATCGTTTACGTAACTTTTCTCCGAGCTAAGCGTATCGAACGGTTGGAAATCTTGCCGCTGAATGCGAAGGCCCTAAGGAAGGTCTTGACATTCATAGAATTTCATTGGTATAGGAATTTTTAAAAATATGAATATTCATGTGTCAGGATTTTTCTTAAGGCCTCCTTATTCGCGTGGGAGAATTTAAATCAAATCGGTATACAACGTTCAGAGAAAATCTGGATAAGTGAAACCCCTTGGACGCCTCTTTCGTATCATCTTAAGAGACAGGAGATACCTCGGTTTAATCTTCTCTAGGCAATCCCAGCTGTGTGAACCTGGAATCCAGTTTGAGGCATAAACCAAATAAACAGGCTTATTGGAATGTTTCCGTGCTGCAGACGCATCATGCTGAGTTTCGTTGGTGACATTTTTTTTATAAAAACCAGAGCCGTTCAAAAAGATAAACAAATTCCGAAATCCTGGAAATTTGGATTTTTCGACTCTAATGGGTAATCTTTGACGCTAAGAAAATTCAGAGCCTCCGAGAACCTCAAAAACGTTAAAATGGTAATTTTCGGAATTTGTTTATTTTTTTTAACTGCGTCACAGAATCATTCCAAATTTTTATCTGCATCACAGAAACATTCCAATAAGCCCGTTAATTTTGTTTGTGCCTAAAACTGAATTCCAGGTTCACAGAGTCGGGAGCCCCCCTTAGATGGTCCCCTGCAAATCCATAAGCTCTATGAACTTCACGATGACTCACAATCTTAATTTACATAATTATATGGTAAAAAACGCGCTATTTCCCGTATTTTCGCGGTCTCGGCACCCAACGTGGTTCCTTTTAAGGTGCTCGCAAAGTGTTGCTCATGGACCCCTACATATATCTCAGGAATAAGACCTCGGCGCTATTGCCGGGTACCGCGAGTGGAGAATATCTTTTCTATCCGGAAACATTACCGGCTCCATCGACGTTTCGCGAGTCCGAAGCTTCGGCGAACGATCGGAAAAGTACTTGGACCGAAGTGCACGAGGGGAAATTCACGAGGGAGTTTCCCGCCCACGATGGATACGGCCGTCCTTCCCTCTCGTTCTCTTCCGTCCACTCCGACGCCATTGATTATAGTTTTACGCTTTGTCGAGGCCGAACACTCGGAGCCGCGGTAATTGGACGAAAATCGTCTTTACTTTTTACACGTCTGGGATTTTTCCGTCGTCGGTTTCCCGCGAGAGTCCTCGTTAGAGCGCGGGGGCTCCTCTTGCAGCGAACCCTGATGAGTCGCTTCTCGGCTGCTCTAATAAGAGTTCTTAACTCGGGGAGATTAAAAGTGCCGCGGCAGATTCGGTCGCGGTAAATAAATGTACCTCTCGCCCGTTTATCCGCTCACGGAGAGCTAAGTACGCTCCGGTAAATACCCCGCCCCTCGTAAATATTTCCCCAGCTACGGGGAAGTTGGCCACGTTCGCGAGGTATCCTTTAAACCTCATTTTTCACATCAACCCACGTCGGGGGCGGTTTAGGCACCTCCGTGACATCTCGAAAACCCGATCGCTTAGTCTAGATCGTGCCTTGAAGAATCGAAGAAGTGGGCCCCCCACGTGGAAAAATGTTAAGAAACCCTGACGAGGCCGTCCAAACTCAAACCAGTCTCTGAATAGACGATCCGATCGGACACTGATTATAAATGCAACGTGTCCGATGGGCTAGGTCTAGGTTGGACTGTCTAATCAGATTCCGAGCAGCGCCGTTTGTTTGCTGCTAGAGTTGTCAGCAGTCCACCCAAGTCCTTATCGGTCCGCTGATGAACGTCTTATGAACATTTTACCCCCAGTGACTCCGATCAGGTCCCATTCGGAACGCCGCCAGATTGTCTGGATTAGATGAACTGGATCTCGTCTCAATAGTTTCCGTATAGATCCAAGTCTGTTGGATCATTTCCCACACGGTCATAGTGCCGACCCGCCCGGAAGTGCGTCGACGGGTTTTCTTTTTTCTCTCACTTTTCCCCCTTTTTCATGGGAGACCCTAATCCTACAGGGGACGCGCGTAATGGAGTAATGGAAACGCCGCGGGTCGGCCTGAAAGGGATTCATGAATATACAACGAAATATCTCGGCGGAACCCTTTTGTGCTCGAGCCGTGTTCCTTGGGTTTCGGGATCGATCCGATTGCTCCGCGTCGTAAAGAAGCTTTACCGCTCCCTCGTAAAGCCGATATGCAAATTCGTATCGTTTTCCACGGCACTCGGTCCTGTTTCGTCCACTGCCGTTATGTACACGGTCGGGATAAACGGTCCGCGGTCGTATCTTTTTCATTAGACCCCGCGTCATTGTTGGCCTCGCAGCCGCGTCATTGCGCCGTTTGACAGCCTGTCAAGCCCTGGCCGGGTTTACAAGCGCGGCTCCGAGCTCCGGCCCCTCGGACCGATATTGTCTTGGCCGCGTGTCGCGACCTCCTGACAACGTACCGCTATTAACGAGGTTCTTTACTGCCGCAAACTCGGACAGCGCTGCCCGATTGGCCGCCGGCCACCGATCGCGCCGCTTGCCGGTACATATAAATCGCGGCGTGCTTAACGGTCTTGCACGACCAAGACGAGACGATACCTACTTTTTCTCGCCCCGACCCGACACGGAGTGCCCGTCCCTGGGAAAATGGAAAATCCTGAAAATTTCCATTAACCGAAACCGCACCTTTCGTGGTCTTGAACAGTAACCGATTTTCATTTATCTATTTTATTTCGTACTTCATTTTATCATACCATTGCGCTACCCCCAAATATTAAATGTATAGAGGTATCCGCGGTGATAAGTTATCATTTGGTTCCCATGGGGATATATGAACATTATGTGGCAGTAAGTGATATGCATTTGAGGAAGGAGTGATAGTGAGATACCTACTTTTTCTCGTTCCGACCCACCACGGAGTGCCCGTCCCTGGAGGAATGGAAAATCCTGAAAATTTCCATTAACTGAAACCGCACCTTTCGTGGTCTTGAACAGTAACCGATTTTCATTTATCTATTTTATTTCATTCTTTCATACTTCATTTTATTATACCATTGAGCTACCCCCAAATATGAAGTGTATCCGCGGTGATAAGTTATCATTTGGTTCCTATGGGGATATATGAACAGTATGTGGCAGAAAATGATATGCATTTGAAAAAGGAGTGATAGTCAGGTGCTGACTAGGTTACTTTGGCTCCGGTATGAATTTGGGGTTGCGTTTGGGCTTGATTATCGAGGAATCTGCATCGGTACGTGAGTGATTTCGATATCTGATCGGCTTTTTATCCCCCATTGTATAGGCTTTGTCGTTAAGTGACGATTATTGCTACGACCCGTGACTGGGGCAATCCTGAAAGGGGTAATGGATTACGGGCGCGTCTGGAATGAGGGCCTTAATTCCGGTCGGGATGCATTAAATTTAAGTACTTATTTCAGCCGTGCCTTAATCGTACTTACACTGGTCAAAAACAGCCAGATGCAGTAAACCAAGTGGAATTACCGCGGCTCGTAAAGCGGCAATTCCAACGCTAACAACGGACGTAAAGGCCGACGCCGGAAAAGGCATCGTGGAAAAAATGAATTACACCCGTGCCGGTCGTTTGTACTATTCGTAATATTCACTTTACCGGTGTATACGTTATCACTCGACGTTACAACCTTAACGGCGCGTATTCCGTGTGCCAATGTGAGCGCAGGAGTTGATGATTAAATCATCATTAGCCTTGCGTCTCGCATTTCCCGCGCCCTATCCACCTAATAACCGGCCAATTTAGCATCCACGTTTTCGCGACTTTATACGAAAAGTGTTTTACGGGATAACGAGCAAAAGTGCGGTTACTTCTGCGGGAGGCGCGAAAATATGCCACGTGTAAGTACCATTACTAAGTATTTTTGCGCGAATTACCGCGACTAATATCGGGCCGTTTCAACGGGGAGTTCTCGGGCAATTTCGCGGATTTTTCTCCAGCTCCCGTTTTTCGTATCTTTTGCGCTAGGAGGGGGTTGGGGCGAATTAGCGATTTTGCCCCATTTCTCTGAAGAACTTCTTTGAAGAACGACGACGAAATGTATCCGACTTGACGATGGCCATAAAGACGCACTGTATGAAACAATTTTCAAAAGTCTCACGGCACTGACTTCAACATTTTCACCGCGTTTATGGATGATCATCGTACGTGTGCTTTATGATAAATGATCTCTGCATATGTGATCCTCGCGTGCGTGTTTGGTATGGGCCAATTTTGAAAAATCAACATATTCTTTCAACGTTTTCACTAATTTCACCCCTATTGTCATTACCTGTAGAATATTATTAGCGTAGGTCAGGTCAATATGTGCTATCCCGACGACGTTATGTTATTATCGTCATTTCCGATTTCCTGAAGAATTCGTCGATCGACGATAGGTATCGATGACGATACTGACATTACTTACCTGTGGAATTTTATTAGCATAGGTCAGGTCAATATCTGCCATCTCGACCACGCGTGTTATCATCGTCATTTCCGATATTCTGAAGACTTTGTCGATCGACGATAGATATCGGGGACGACGCGAATAGTCGGGTCGCCGTCGAATCGGTGAAATGGCGAAAGGGGCGCAACTCTACCCTAGCGAGTCGTTCATTATTATTCATGAAACGCGTTTTATTGCCGCGCTTAATCGCAATGGCCGACGCATCTCCGGGCGCAGGTTCGCGCGGGTCCGGCAAAAAGTGCAGGGATTGTGCGAAACTCATGAAAATTCCCCTCGCCGCCGCCCATAGTTAATGCTAATCTCACCACCGGGCAAGCTCCTTCCCCCCGCCGGTCAATAATTTCCCGATAATTGCGCCGTTAAGGTCGCCTTGAGCCCCGCCGATATTCCTCGGAATGCAGAATCTAATTCGCTGGAGGCACCTTGCTGTGCCATATACAGTCGAAGTTGTTTATAAAGGAGGCCCTTTAGCGGCGCGTCCGGTGGAGGCGCGATCCGGAGAAAATAATAATTCAGCCGGGGAATAGTTAATACCCGGAGTCTCCCCCTCGTTGCCATTCCCCTCGATTTCCCATATCGTTAGGTGGGTTAGGAATATTCCCCGAGTTACGGCAGGCTTAACGCGCGCAGGCGCGGAAATTTTACGAACTCTCTGGACCGAAGTTGGAGACCGCCTCTGGCCAACTCCAGCTGATCGAATCATCCGTTGGCCGCGAGATTTAATAGAACATAATTTAGCGGGAACCCATTATGGCCCGAGTGGAGGTGCCTCCTACCGCTGCGTTATCATCAAACGTTGACTCTGGTTAGAGAGAATTTCTCAAAAACTCCCTGCAGGGAGATTCGCGCGAATTGCATCTTTGGAATTGACGTTTGTCGGCTTTTCATCGCGGAGGCGCCGTTGTTATCGTTATCACCCCTTCGGGGGCGACCGCCCGTCGCCGGAAGTGGAGCTCTTGACTCCCTGGGGTTGGGTCGCCCCCAGGGGGTTTCCGGCAAAGTTTGTCCACCTCTTGGCCTCCGAGCAGGGTGTCGAACCAAACTTCTCGCGAACTGGACCTTTTGCCGGCCCTTGGTCGGTGGTCGCCAGAGATGACCAGATCGGGCCGACGCGCATCCTCGTCGTCGTTGCGGCTTTAAAGGCCTTTGCCGATCCGCCTAATGGCGGCCGGCTACCTCCACCAAGTAAGCTGAATTGCCCTCGGCTTGGAAGCACCTCCGTAATTCTAATAGCTTCTTTGAATGTCGGATACGCCGAGGGACTGGGGGCCCGACGAGCGGTCAGGGTTCATCGGTCCGGGCGATGACTCGTGGAAGGATTTTTCTGCAGGTGCCATTAGCACGAGGAACGTAAAAGGGGAACGCCATCATCGATGGGACCCGCGTTGAATCATTTTGGAGACCTGGCCAGGTGTTAATGAGACCTTTCAAACTCAAATCCGGCTCCGAATAACCAATCCGATCAGGCGCTGATCAGAGATGTAACGCCTTCCGATGGCTTAAATCTAGACTGATTCTCTCCAGCATCATTTACTTGCGACTGAAACCATCTAGACATAATAAACAATTTCTTTTAACATTGAAATTATTGAAAAATACGAGTATCGATAAATTACTCAATTAAATCGTGGGAGATACGAATTAATGCGCGTGGAAAATATTTATTTATTGATAATTAATACATAAGTCCATTCATATGTGATCATTGTTCCTCTTTGTTCGGAGAGATCGATACCTTTCCCAACCTTTTGCATTAGAGAACAAGTAGTTCCAAGATCGGGCAGATATTGTTTCTGCGTCATGATTGCCGTTATCTGTCGATGACAGAAAAATATTATATCTAGCGAGTCCGATCGGGTCTCATTCGGGACTCCGTCAGATCGTCTTCATTGGACTCGATCGTGCCTCCCTACTCTTGTATAGACCCGAGTCTCGAAATTTTCTCTCATGAAGATATGGGATTCGATTATGGGAATCTCGGAATGGCATAGGTGTCTTACTTGCGCTAGGCGAGGCCACGTGGAATGGACTCTTGTCGGACTTCTGGTGCCCACGGGAGTATCCGTCTATCGGAGGTTGTGGCGGTCAAGGCTATCTCGCGGCATGTCCAGAGCAAACGAAATGATTGTTAATATCCCCATAAACACCTCGTGGCACACCTCCATGGGGGAATCGAAGAGGTCCCTCGGCGACTGCCGATGGGCCTGCCGGCGACGCCGCTGGCGCTCTTCCTCGAGAGATCCGACGTTGTTAAGCATAATTGCTATTTGTTGTGAGGTCACGGCCAGGCCGCGCCGACAGTAATTCCGGCGCGTTATTACCGGCGCTTTAACGTCGCCGACCGCCTTTGCCCATCTCTCGAGCGGGCTCGTTCTCGCCTGCCGATCTTGAAGTGTCTGCCCATCGCCGCGTCGCGATAGCGCGCTCCTATCACTCTGCATTAGTCCACAAAAGCTGGGTTTCCTTAAAGTGATACGAATGTGGCATTCATGCTCGTTTTTGTAACCTTTTGCCGAGCTGGGTAAATTGTTTGACATTGTACCACGTGAAGTACCTCGTTCTTGCTCGTCGATCTTGAGATGTCTGCCCATCACCGCGCTGCTCAACTTTGAAGATGTTTTTTATGCCACTTGGAAATTTTCCATGAAAAGTGAAATTTTCATGAATGTTTGGATCTTTATTTCGGTATCTATATTTACGTGGTGAAATTCCAAACGATTTGATCCCTCGAATGCAACTTTGATATCACCGTATACGAAGACGCAGCTGAATGAACTGCCGCTTCAAGTGGTGTTCGTTTGGAAGAAACTTGGAGGAAACTCGTCGCTTCATTTAGCTCCAGTTTCTTGCAGAAGTTTCTCTTAGGTCGATTTGGACCTAGTCCGCCCAGCCTCATCAGCGATACGTAAATTAATTTGATATTTCGTGGATTTATGTCAAGTACGCATCCCCGTAAATCGATGCAAGCTTTGCCTTAAAAATCGGCACGTGTCCATGACGCATGTGGTTTTGGGCAGAATTATCTTGATCTTTCAGCTGCATTGTTTTCATTTCACATTAAGTGTCAATAATTAACCGTGAGTAAGGCACTAATGAAAATGTTTACGCGAACTGTCTGAATACTATTACATAAAGATGAATGTACGTAGTAAATAACCGTAATAGAAGCGTTTCACTTTCCGAAACGGGTTTCTTTCATAAGACGCAAATTTACGCGTACTACCATCCCATAAAAAGTTTCACTAAACAAAAATAAAAAGGAAGGAGAAAACGTTCCACGGCGCTGATAGTAATTTGCGCAATGCGCTTTTTCCCCATTACTTTTCCGCGAGCGTTTCACCCCCGCGTTTCCTCTCGCATCTAAATTGGACATCTCCCTGAAAATGTTCGGGGCTTTTCCCCCCCCTCCGTCGGGTGGGTCCTCGGTGAAAAGTGGACGGCATTTTTGGAGGACGCTGCATGGAAACGCGGCACCGGCGAGACGCGTTCTCCTATTTTCGCTGTCCCGAAATTGGTCTCTGTCGAGGAGACCACTCAATTTTTATTTCCACCTTGCCCTTCTTTGCGAAGCGCGGTTGCGACCTCCCGGAAAGTCGAGTTCTTTAGTGATATCTCCCCCTTTGACCCCGTACCCGGGAGATAAATCCCACTCTAATCGCCCTCGTCCTGGAAGTCCAGCAACAAGCGTTAAAAATTGCCCTCTGCGAAGTGGACTCCTCCCCATCTAAATTAAACACGTCTGGGAAATCGTGCCTTCCCTGACTGAACCTTCAGTAAAGGCTGGGAGCATCCCGGATTTCGCACCCCCGAAAACGCAGCGTTTTTCCGGTGGCGGAAGCGCGCCGCCCGAGGCGCTCTCTCGCTATTTTACCTCGATTTGTTAGTCCGTCTTTTTTTGCCTCTTCTATTTTTTTTTTTTTTAATACCGCCCGGTGTCCCGCCACTCGATCCGGCGGGCGCCGATCGAGCGATTCGCAGGCGATTCGCGGGCGATCCGCGATAAGCGGGCGGCTTTGCGCCGGAAAACGAGAGACGCGTCGATTCGCGCATCTTCGCCTCGCGAAAGCGTTTTCGCATCGGAATATTTCCACCGCTCCGAATAACACCGGCCCGGCCCCGGCGGAATAACAGAGAACAATGCCCGCTCCCCAAGCACGTACCAAATAAAGTGATTAAAAATATGGCCGTCGTTGGAGGTATTTCCGGAGACGGCTTAAACGGGACGTCCGGTCCGAGTCGTGCCTCGGAATTTCAATATCGCCGGCAGGGCCGTTAAAAAGAGTTAGTCGGGCACCCTCCGGGTGCTCCACGGTGAACGGAAATTATCCCGAAGTTCCCGCGGGACCCTCGGATTCCTGTCGACGGTCAGATAACTCCGTTCCCTCGTTTACTCGGGTTTCGACGCTCCGCCCGAGAAAATTGCGAGGTGGGAATTTTAACTCCGCGCCGGAGCTCGGTACGCGTCCACTGTCGGAAAACCTGTAACGAGCAGACGGTGACTGACGTTTCCGGCAAATGAGATCGGTACGCTCAACTATTTATTCCTCCGTATGGAACCATCGCTTATTACTAAAAACGTATGGGAACGTGGGAGGGGAGATCAGGGTCAATTGTCGCACTACTGAAACCTCGGCTATAAGTAAGTCCAATACATTTATGTCAAACAATCCCTGAAGTGGTGACCAGTTAATTCGAGGCGGTTAGGTAAACGATAGTTTTCTTGTTTCCGAGGCGTGTAATTGCGAAGACTTAGCACCGATAAGTTTGGATTAGCGTTTCCTTCTCTCTGCACTTCTTCATATTGGTTCGTTTGTGGGGTATTAGTGCAATGAAACGTTACTTGTCGTTTCGCATCGAAGAGTTGGAATTATTTGTATTATTTAGGTCCCTTACGTCTGACTTTACAACTGTACCACTTCTGTATCAACCCTGACTTGAACTATTTACCTTCTACATCTCGTAACGACCGTCACTGCAATTAAGTGACTAAATCTAATTAAGCTCATACTACGGTATGATATCTTTTATCCTGGAATATTTTTGGTCAAAGTGCCGAAAGAAATTCTGCACTAACAATTGTTACAATTATCCTTGATATCCCCCCTTATCGCGGGTGAACCCAGGATGATTGGATTGGTCCCTGAGGGTCCTCGCACCTCAGGGTCCTCGATGATCATTCCAGCTCAGCATCTTTCGAATCGTATCGACTCGGATCAAACGATTGAATCCCCACTTGGGAATTCGCGGACGAATCGAGGCCATAGACTTTTAATCCATTTCGACCGCCGCTTCAATATTTGCAACTACACCGCGTACTATTTTCGCTCGTCACGGATTACACCAACGGAGGTATCTATCGGTTGGTCCAAATGTCCCCGAGTAATGGTCCACTAAATTTCCTCGGCGCTCTCCAAAGTGTGCCTGTGTTCCTCCAACCCTTTCGTCTCTTCGACCAGGACGCAGCGCGCGCATCTTCGGGGCGCGAGGGTAAAGAAAAGGAGCAGAAAAAAGAAATAGGGAACCGTACTCGCCTCTAGGTTCCTCCGTTTCGTGCATGGGCAAACATCGACCGTGCCGTTCCTCTCCGCGATCCTATCTCGACCCTTCGTTACTTCCTCCCGTCCGTTTCCCTCTGACGGCGTTACGTAGCCGCGTTTCCACAGGCGGGTCTTGCATTTATTTGAATGTATTTCCGGAAGCATCGATCCGCGTTGTTCTACAGGAATTCCGAATGCACCTTACCGAGATATGAGCGACCCTTCGCTCCTTTCCCCAGCCCGGACACTCCGCAGATATTGCGGCCGTGCGTTTCCTTCTGCGCGGGTTTCCGTCGATTTGCATTTATTTCGAAAACACCGAGCGCTTGTCTTCCTAGGGCAGTCATCGGAGTGAGACCTTCCACTGGGAATTTACTCGCAATTCTCCCCGGCTTTCTCGGTTTCGAGTCATCGAGGTAGCTAGTGCACTGTTAAAAAAATTCGAAAAAATTCATACCCTTTTAGTACATAAGGTTGCAATATAGTTATAAATTCTATGTCTTAACAGTGAGTTAGTATACATTTATCATAAAATTCTAAGTAAATTTACGATTTTATAACACCGTGTTGTAATCTTGTGAAATTGCGGAGAAATATTATAAATTTGATATTCGAATGTCATTTAGTACGCACTGTTTGCACATTTTTTAGGTGAGTTTTTAATTCTTCGATCGGTTATTTAAATTTATTTTTAAACAAATTTAATTGAAAGAAGACAAGTAGCGGTGGTACTGGCGGAGAAGCATTGTAGCGACACTCTTGAATCCGAGGAATATTTTTAATAATATTAAACCAAAATTCTTACAATCAATAGAAAACTCCGGTAGCATTATGGAGAACGTACCTGCTACTTTTCCGTGAGTTCCGGATTAGATACCACGATAATTGCAAAAGGATTTCTTTCGGCGTTTAAGGCAGAGCTGTCTCTAAAATCGTTCTCGAACGTGCCCGAAACATGTGTTAAATTTGTTTGCTTACAGAAAAAACGTTTAATATCAAGTACCGATCAAAACAAATTTTATAAGATATATTATAAATTTATTACACATGTTTACTAAATTTATAATATATGTTATACATTTTATTTGAAAATATGTTATAAAATTAGTATACCATGCTTCGTCTGAATTTGTTAGACCCCTCTTTCGGACACCAAAGAGGCATTTGTACTTCACCTGCATCGACGTTACGTGGTTTTCTCCCAGGGTCGAAAAATCCTACCGCACGCGCATATTCTCGAACGTAATTTCCACCGGTTTGAGTTTGTTTCGAAAATACGAAATACTCGTTTTCCTCTGGCTCTCACGGTCAGCTGCGAAGGAAGTTGAAAGTTTGCCGGCAGTAATTACCCGCCGGATTTTCCAGTTCGAACGATTTCGAGACCCGTAGGTCGTTTCGAAAATGGCCGAGCGGATTCGAGAGTCGACGATTTTATCGGTATTTTTCGGCCGGTCGATTAATTGGACGGTCGTTGCAGCGACGATCGAAGGTATCGGCCGAGGTAAGGTAACGAGCGGGAAATTTGCAGCGATCGGGACCGTCATCGGTCGTCGATCGCGTGGACGGTCATTATTGGTCGACAATGCGCTGTCATTGAATGGGGGAGGGCCCGGCGACGGGGTGGCATAATTTATGCCGGCCATTATGCGCGTCGTAAAAAGAAGTAACGCGATTATTGGGCTCTCGCGCGCCTGTCAATGGTCCGCTAATGAAACAATGCTAGCCGTGCATCATTGCGATTGATGCCTCTGTCCCCCCGTCCCGTAACTGCCGGTATAGCTAACAGTCGCGAATTTACCGATTATACTCGTTGCGCGATTAAGCGATCGCACGATGTGCCCCGTAATCCCGATTTTACCGAATTTCCTCTTCGGCCCTCGAATTGCGCGTTTTACGCCCCCGCCGGCTGTCGCGCTCCGCAAAAAATAGCGCGGAAATTGTCAACGGGCAACGACGCGCCATAAGGAAACCTGAATGGATTTTGTGGAAAAGGCCCCTCGAATTTTCTGTACGAATTCTGAATTCATTGCCCCGCGTTGAATGCTTTAATTGTCGATATGGTGTCGTCTGCGTGCGGTGGCTTTCGCGTTTATGTACACGCAGCTTGTGGATAGCGAACGCGTTTCGCCTTTCTCAACTTCCGCCATGCCGAGAGATTAATCTCCTAGGAAGCCGACCAGGGATAATTGAATCAAAATATGAAGTTGCGTGACACGTATCGGCGCTCGTTAACTCGCGATTATCGGGCAATTCCGAGTGCAACCTTTTAGTAATCCGCGGCTAATCGTCGTTGCGCGATTCGCCACGAATTTCCCAATCGGCCGTCTCGCCGTTAACTCTAACCCGATCCTTTTAATGTCTGCTTCCACGCACCGTCGATCGGAGAAATGAGTCGAGTGTAATCGACATAATCATTACGTTTTAACCATCGACAGGATGAGGGCGAATGCGCACGCTATGTCCGTTTTTTAATGCGTTTACTCCCGTTAGGAAAATCTCCGGTGGAAATGCTCCACCTTGGAGACTCAAGAACGTAGAAACATTTTTCTCGAATCGTTACTTGGCCTCCATTCGATGGCAATCGGATAACCGCTAACTATGGAACATGGTTAAAAATATCTGTTTGACATACAACATACGCGGAGTAGAACTTCCCTCGAGATATAAATATTTTTTAAAAATCTTCAATTGCGCTCGGGATTTTAACACACGAGTAAAACGATTCAGATGGCATGCACCCTGGATTTCGAAATCTTTTCTACGCTGATTTTCGATCGCATCCTTGGGAATTTCTAGCACACGTTCATAATTGTACGTGTTTTAAGAAAACCGGGTTGCAGGGTATTTACTAACATTTGCATTGATTTTTCGTCACATCTTATCGATTTCAAATACTTCTGCTCCTCGCGTTCTGGTTTTAGTAAAGATTAACATTGGAAAGTGTTCGAAGCATCGGAAGATTTTTAACAGCGAACGCTCCCAAAGCGCATTATTCAATGCACGGCGTAAACCCGATTTCCTCCGTAGCCGGAGCCGAGGCAGGAGATTAGCCAACTCCTTGTAATCGATTAACCAAGAGCGCGATAACTTATAGAAACCGCGGGGGGATAATTTATTTAAGGTTAATCCAAGCGCGGACGCAATTCGCAGGGGCTGGTCCCCCTGCCTTCGAGTGACGTCTAGGCGTGCCCCCGTTGATTCTTTAAAGACCCGATAAATTCGAGGGGCACGAGCCGAGACACTTCATGAATAAATGGAACCGATCAGGCGGCGCGAGACGAGATATCCTCTCGTTACAAGAGCAAATCGGTTCGCAGCGGAGCCGAGAGACGCCCGTAAATTTCCTAGGCGAAACTTCGGAGCGGCCGCCACCTTTACGGCTGCTCCGATGTATTTCGGGACCCCGGAGCGAGCTGCATTATTAAATCCAATACACCGTTCATCCCGGCGCAACTTTGCGCTTTATTGGGCCAGCTTCTGGGGCGGTTGCAAGCTCGGCTTCCAGAAATCCCGATGAAATTCGGCCTCGCCCTGATGCCGCTCCCGGGCGCCTTAATGAAGGTCCCTCACGGCGCAAGAGGAACTCCTCGTTAAGAAAATCGCTCCCCTGGCCGAAACTTGGCCAAGTCGGGTCGCAAGTCATTCTTTGCGTCTTGGGAAACTGCCGAGAAGTGCATCCCGTCGATCGACTTTCGGCTGCTCCGTCGATTGCCATTTCTTCAACTTCCGATCCGAAGACTGTCGGACTCTGAACGCTTTCAAGCTGCGGGAACCAGGAATCCAGTTTGAGGCACAAACAAAAGTAACAGGCTTATTGGAATGTTTCTGTGATGTAGACGTTTGTGCCATGTTGAGTTTTGTTTGTGGAATTTTTTATAAAAACCAGAGCTGTTAAAAAAAAAATAAACAAACTCCCAAAATGACCATTTTAATGGCTTTGAGGTTCTGGGAGGTTCGGAATGTTCCTAACGTCAGAGAATCCATTAGAGTCGAAAAATCCAAATTTCCGCGATTTCGGAATTTGTTTATCTTTTTGAACAGCTCTGGTTTTTGTAAAAACAATGCCACTAACAAAGCTCAACATGATGAACATGCAAACGTCTACATCACCGAAACGTTCCAATAAGCCTGTTCATTTTTTGTGCCTCGAACTGGATTCCAGGTTCATACAGCCAGGTTTTCACGGGGGAAATCGGGCTCTTATAAATTCTTTCCCGTGTTTTAAGGTCCGCCTTTAAAGCTCCGTAATTGAATGTCACATGGCGGGAAATCCTGGGAGGAAAAAAAGCTTTTTCCGAGACCGACTCCGCGACTCATCGGGCCACTTTCCCGGACGCTGTAATCGGCAGCTCTGTCGTCGAAAATCGTAATGAAAAGCCCGAGCTTTGGCGCGTGATTCGCCGATTTCGAGCCTTTAAGCCTGGCCTTCTGGGTTGTAATCAAGGCTAGGGTAAAAAATTGCTTAGAGGAGAGGGGCCCCGCCGTTTGCGCGAAATTCCGCCACTTTGTCGGTTCACCTCCTGTGACGCCGCCGACCGAAGCTTCGGCGGTGGAAACCGCAGAGGAAGGGCCGACCTTTTTCACGTTTTTTTAATTTCTTTTTTTCTTTCTCTCTCTCTGGAGCACTACGACCGAGAGTGCGGCGAACGACACCGCCGGGCCCTGGAGAGGAGAGAAACCTCTTATGGGAATTAAGCGATCCCTTGAAAACAGGTCTACTATATAGAATTGATTCAAAACGAGCATTCTACGCCGTGAAGAGAAAACATGGGTTAACTTCCCGATAAAATGTTTGCTCTTGAGCACCCGTTGCCTGGTTTTTTTGAGTAAATTCACGTTTTACGATGGATGGTACGCGACTGTTAACGAGGCGTTTCATTTCGTCGGGTAAACTCCTTAAGCGGTGCAGGTTAATGGGAATTATTTATACCATCCCGCGTTTATATCAAGAACCTACCGACTTGGCGGGTAAAAAAAGAAGTCCCGGACAAAGGAAAGCCACCTTTCCTGCAGAATTCATGATTCCGCCTCCATTGCACCGGTGCTTTCCGGTGAAATCGGGCTTGCTCGAGTTGTTAGACACAAGCGGTCGCGCACTGTAAAACAAAGCGGTCTCCTCGTAACGGTGGAGCGAATAAGAGCCGTTCTTGTTGGCGAAACATTTTCGATCCTCTGCAACATTATACGCCCCACTTCCAGCTTATTAAGTCGCGAGAAAAAGGCACTTTCGAGCCGGCCGCTTTTCACTCAGCGAATTTTTCGTCGGGCTTGCTATTTACTTGTCGTTAACGCCGAGAACTCCGAGATAAGTAAGAATCGCAGTTTTCGGAATTTCCCCGTAGCAATAATTTTTTATTTCTTCTTCCAGGTAAGTCGCTGTCTCCTGGCCTGCACTTTTACACCTCCTGGCTGAGTGAGTTTAGAGTCGATGCTCGAGGTGATGGAATCGACGGCTGCTTCTGGTGAGTCCGATGATTTCACACCTTAGGCCGAAGAAGGCTCGACGTTAATTTATCAGCTGTTTTCTTGAGAGGTTATCGACAGGAAAGGAGAGCCATATTACGTCCCCCGGCATTAATTATTGCCGGGTCAAACGTTTGAAATAGCTCCGAGGAACCCGCGTGGAAACGCATTTCTACGGGCTGAAACGTCCCGCGATAAGTGGAATAATGGGTTAGTAAACTCGTTAGTGAGACTTGTGCAAATGATAGGTTAGTACTCGCGCCTCAAAAGGCAAACGATACGACCAGTGCGAGGCATTCTCGAGATCTTTTTAAGAGCGTTTTTAAGTGGTCGCGAAATAGCCCGAACAGCGGCGCAGATTTCAAAACGCGCGCTCTTCTCTCCTCTTTTCGACCCTTGGGCTTCTCCTTTTAAGGAGCCACCCGAGGGGGGATTATAAAGGGGTTGGTTTATACCGAAAGTGGGCTTTACCGAAACCAGAATTTACGATCCGCGAGTGCCGAAAAATCCTTCCTTCCAGGACCTGCGCGCGGGACGTCGTGGTTGGAACCTAATTCGCACCCTTTTATGAGAATTAATGGTCGCTCTTCTGCTGGTTTATCTTGCAAAGCCTTGGACGAGAGGACATTTTAGGGGGATTAGTTTCGGGAAGGGGTTCTTCCCTCTGAAAAGAGATCCTGCAAAAATAAGCTCCTTTATGAGTCGGCTCTTGGGGCAGTTCTCAATTGGCGGGGTTTAAGAAGCTCGGGCGAAACAATTTTGGAGCAGATGAATTATTGGCCTTCTGGGGGCTAGAAACTGCCGTAATTGGGAGTATGTTCTAATGGAACCTTTACAGCTCTGCAAGCAAAGTGTAGTATACATATCTCCTTAGTTGGTCACTTCTGGGGGAAGCTTCCTGGGAACTTCTTTTTTTCAGTAATCGTGGATGTACTTTATTTTCAATGAAGACTGGTCCCCATCACCCAGATCTGAAAGGCGGAAATTTCAAACGAAAGGGCTGGTCGATTTTCAAATAATTCACGAGAGCCTGCTCTGCAGCTGGAAAATGAATGCAGTAATCTAAATGTCCAGTTAATCACGCTTGAAATTCGTTTAATTATTGATTTTCCGAAGTATCGAGCTTTGATCAAGGATTAATTAGTACCGATGGTACTCGCACGCATTTACACCTAATTATCTAGAATTCGGTACTGCTCGAAATGGCGAGAATTCGTAATATCTCGATGCTACTGTTATTTGATTTATTACCTGCCGATTGGTTGACCGACGTCATTTCATTGGCTATTAATTTAACCTGTTTGACTATTGCTAAAGTTAATCGAAAATGGGACGGCGATAAGTCATCTTTTTCCCTCGCATCCGCGCTCGAGGCGATGTCAAAAACGAAATCGCGAAGTTGCCGATCCCGGGGCGAACTTGCGGCGTTTCGGGCACGGCCGAAGAATTATGTCGAGGAGCACAAAGCTCGAAAGTTTCGTGAGACTTCGTCGATACCGGGACAAATAAAACACAGCTTCCTCCCTTTTTCCTCCCCTTCGACGGCAAACGAGGTCTCGAAAGCTGCGGTTCCTCCCTGCTCTCGCGTGCATCACTCGACTGTTCCTGAATGGAGCTGTACATCTTCGAGTTTGCAAACTCAAGAGAGGAAAAAGGGTGAGAGCGAGGCTAGGCGGTAAAAAAAGAAGCGAGAGAGAGGGAACTACGTTGCCGAGTTTCCACCGGTGAGCCCAAATTAAAAGTATTCCTCGTCCGTTTCAATCCTCCCGCGAGTTCTGTTAAATCATTTCAACTCTCTGTTTATCCCGCGTGCAGCGCCGCAGAAAACGAGAGTTCATTCGAATTCCCAATGGTCATTTTACTTGGAACTTTTTCTAACCCGGGGAAGCATGTCCAATTGAATGGTATCACGGTGGAGGGAAAATCGTCGCCTGCACGAAATGGTCAGTTTACCCGATTCGGCCAATTTTCGCGAAGGGGAAGTCGCACGTATTCGGGCTCGCGGAGGACGGCGAAAAACAGTGGGACTTTCCCCGCTGGACTTTATCTCCCAAGTTTTTGAAATAGTTCTCCCGGGGGTCTTAACCAGGGGTGACTCGACTTTGATAAAACGGAGCTCGCGCTTTTACGGTAATGAACCGTTCGCGGCGCTATCTCGCGCGAGTCGGAGCAAAAGCGCGAGGGGTTGGCTTATCGTGCAAGGCCGGGTGGAGTTCGGTCCTGCCAGGACCTCGGATAAAAAGAGGAATCATTTGCCCCGGTACTTGCCATTTTCCTAAGGGCTTATTGCCGCCTTACCTCCTGTCGAAGTTATAGACGCGTTGGAAGTTACGACCCGAGTTTGCGCGCACGCAAAATGGCCCCTTGCGAAAGCGCCGGCGAAATTGGGCCCTGGGCTCGTCTTTCATGACGTGTAAAGAAATCCCCTTTTATGTACGGCCGCCAAAAGAAATAATTCCCGTTGATTTCATAAGACATCAGCCGCTTGGTGGAGGTGCCGACCGGTATGTTTTTTCACGAATCTGTCCTGAATTTTTGTACAATTTTCTTCGTATCGTTTCTCCTCGAAAAAGTGGATCGAAGCTCGTCGCGTCTCGTATATCGCTAAAAGTATCAGTAAACATATGAGCAATGTTTTTTCCAAGATACATTTCTAAATTTCGTAGGGATTTTGGTACACATGCTAACCGTATTAAACTTCGAAATCATTCGTATACCAATTTTCAATAACACATCGACAAGAATTCATGCGCAGTTGTATACAAATGTATATATACATGCGTATACACTGTCATAAGACATGTATAAAACTCGGATTTGGTTGTATACCGATCTTCGATCACGTACACATACACGATTGTAGGTATTTTAAGAAAACCGTAGTGTCATACGTTTGTTAACCCTCGTACCGATTTCTTCTCTCATCTTCCTGTTTTCTTCAAAATGTTTAATGCCATTATGCAAACTCTCACGTAGAAATGTTGCCCTTTAAAACGTAGTATTTTCCAGTTCTCAATTTAAATACCATTGTTTCTGGTTTTAGAGTACATTTGTGTTCGAAATCCCGAAACGTTCTTGACACAAGGAGTCACCTGGGCTGCTCTTCTGGAGTTCGTGCGGATTTTTTCGCATACGAATAGATTCGCAAGAAAAATCTCGCCTTGTTGCGAAGTCTTGTAATTGGTTAACGTTTAAAAGTCATTTACGAAATTGTCAATATCGCATGCGAAAGTTGATCGTATGAATTTGAGAATCGGGTCCGTGGTGTCTCTCATCTCGAGGCACGTGTTTTACGGCGTCCGAATCTCGCGGTGTCCCGGGCCATCGCTCGTTGATCGATCGGTAATCTTCCGCGCGATTCGCAATTTGTCACGTCGAGGTTCCCGCGAGAAAGGCCTTCTGCCCGATAAGTAAAAGCCACGAGGTCTGCAAACAGAGGAGAGATCGCCCGTCCGGGTGAGTCTCGTTAACCGAGGCTCGGCCGGGTACTTTTTCCGCGCTTTTTAGTCCGCCGCGGAGAAAGACGAGAAGAAAGAGGCGGATCGATTCCATGCTCGAGGTGTTCCCCGGGAGATCTCGATTCCGCGCTCCACGGGGTAACCGGGTAATGCAGATCGCCTCGGTGCACAAGGTGGACGCCGCTTCCGTGACACCGACTTGACATCGGCCAGCTGTGTCAAAACGGGCCTGAGTTATGGACAATTCCGACTCCGTTTACGCTCCGACGACAACGGGCCTACCTGGTGCCCTCGTCGGGCGGAGAACACCTGGGGTAATGGACTACGTGCTCGGAAAAAGTAGCGGTCGCCACTCGTTACGACGCAGAGGTGCACAAACGGCGTCTCGTTTGAAAAACAAATAGCGAGCAAGACTCGCGCTGATTGTCGGGGCAATGACCATCGTCTGCCAAGTCTCCGTCAAGAGGTCGGATATTTTCGATGCGGAGACGTTAAGATGACGCGGAAGGCCCCGAGAGATTTCATCGACGTCGGTAAAAAGGAATTCTACCTGGTACATCATCGGAAGCATTGCGCCGTACCGACATTTGTATTTATGTTGACACCTTATTGGACTGCATTGAGTACCGAATGGTCACCAAGAGATCGAAGTAGAACTTAAGAAATCTCTAGGATTCATGATTTTTTATGCTCCAATAGACTACGTCGCCATTGGTTGCATTTAACGGCAACTACACTTTGGGTTCTAGGAGCACTTTCAGAGCGTCCGAGAATTTCACTGGCATTTTTAGTTATTGTAATGTTCTAAATCGTTATGCATAGGTCCTGGAAGTCTTGGTTTTCGATGCTAAGCTTTCAAGATGAGGAAAATATTATAATTATGTGTTGACGATGGGGGGATAGATTTGAAATCTTGGTTTAAAAAATGATTCGGTGCACCCAGTTCGGAGATGAGTTATATACATACTTGGAGACCTCAGAGACCATTTTCACGTCACCCTAAAGTTTCCACTGGGCCCATTCTTGTTCTACGCGGTGGAGGGGCACTTTCGACCAGCAGTTTCCCACTTTTCGTATTTTTTGTGCTTTTCGCAATGACGGCGACACGTGGTCCACGACGTCGGGTATGACACCGCCCAACTGTGCCGGAACGGAGTTCCGGACAATTCCGACTTTGTTCACGGTCCGGCGGGAACAATCGCGCCTATTGTTGGTGCCGGCCAACAAACGGCACGGGAACCGATCGATCGTGCTCACGGCCTGAGACGGACGACTTCTCGAAATCCTCTTAAACGGCGATTATATTCGCGCCGGGCTTCGGATTTCCATCGGAAGACGTTTTAAAGTGAAGTACAACCCGCCGATTACCGTTTCCCTGGTCTTTTAGCTTGTCGGTGCCTTAGCGGTACCCAACTACGGTTTCACGGTGTACGTCTTTAGAGCCGCCGGCTGAAAAACCATCCCATGACCACGAAAACTCTGTCACAGTGGAAAAAACCGAGCAACTCGCCGGCGAGTTGGCACTTTCGAACGGTATTCTTAAATCTGCAAGGTGTGAACAATTCCTGCCGGGTTCGAGTCCCAACCACGTGGCAGAATTTAAATATCTTTTTAATCCACGGCTTATAAGTCCCTACCATAGTCGCATTTATTGAAAGGAAAATAAGCTAACCGTTCGAGATTAATTTTCAACGCGTGAAAAAATTCGAAAATTTATTGGATCAATTAATTGTCGACGTCCATCGATCTCGAAAGCGTCTCTGTCTAGTGGATCCCCTCCGGCGATATGCGTACGTCTACACGCTTTTACGTATTTTCGAGCAGATGCGGAAAGAAGTGCCTATAAAATCAAAGCCGCAACTTTTAGTGGCCGTAAAAGTGTATGCTGTATAAAATCCGTCGGACATATGTTTGTGTGCACTAAGCTCTTTTACGGTCTTCCTTTCCTCCTATTACCGTGCGGTAGAATGTCATAAGTACGCATAGAATTCGATGTCAATTTCCGCGGTAATACAGGCCCTCGGTACATCGTACCTTCCGCAATTCGCCATCAGAGTGCAGATAAAAACCCTCCATTATCCCTGAAACACCAAATTGCAGCAAACTTGGCGTCGTATTGAGTAACGTGAGAATTAACCATCGAGGGTAGATCCCAAAAAATGTTGAAATTACGTTCAATAACCATTCAAGTGGGGAAGATACTCGAGACGATAGGAGTCGTCGGACTCCTCTCGGTACGGCAAACCTTGTTTCGTGCCCTCCTACCGTTCCTTCTAACATCGCGGCGTATCGCCGTAAATATAAGTGCAACCTGATACCAGCTCCTTGAAAAGTACAGACCCACGGGGAACCGGCAATGAATAAAGCCGCGTTTCCATAGCTTCTTGTACCCGGTACCCTCGTTATACCCTAATCCGACCCTGCTTTTTGCCTTCTGCCTAGCAACATCCGCCGGCGCTAAAGACCGATAATTCCAATAAACAATTAATGGGCTTTCCGTCCATTAATCATCGAGCGGAAGTCAGTAGATCGGCAGGAAGCGGCGATTCCGTCGAGTACCCTCGTGGCACCGATCGGCGAGGACTCGTCGGGCTCGATACCGATATCGCCTCTCATTAACGACCTAAAGCTGCGGCCGACGTTGTAAAACGAGCCCCCGAGAAGTGGGCTGGTGCAATGGCGTGTGGCAGGTGCTCGATGCCCTCGAAACGAGCCCATAAAATCCTGCAAGTTTATCCTGAACTGACGTAGGTGGGTCGGGAGTTTCCTTAATGGGGAAAAAAAGGAGGGATAGAAAATACTTGATAAGTCTAAGCACTTTCTTTCGTCGAGAAGTACACATAGATGGAGATCTCGACTATGGGAAGGATTTTCTCTATGCTCCTCTCCTCGCGAAATAGAAATAGAAATTAATAGCGATGGGTGGTGGATATCCTGGAGGCTTCCAAAAAATTTTCTACGCAAATTTTGGCGCGTGGCAAGTGCTCGTTGCTTTCGAAACGAGCCAGTAGAATCCTGCAAGTTTATCCTGAGATGACATGGGTGGTTCGCGTAGTTTCCTTAAAAATGAAAAGAAAAAGGGAAAGAAGAAGTATTCGATGAGCCTAAGCACAATCTTTCGTTGAGGAGTACACATATATCGGAATCTAGACTATGGGAGGGAATTTCTCTTTGCTCTTTCCCTCGCAAAATAGAAATAGGAATTAATAACGATGAGTGGTGGATATCCTGGAAGCTGGAAAAGAAATGTTGCACAAGTCGGTACCGAAGCGTTCCAGGAGTTAGGATGTTGCGTTAAAGTGCCTGGAGGATTGTAACGTGGTTTCCTGGAAACCGGTGGAGCATGAAAACAATCGCGGCTGTGTCATTATTATTCATGATGATTCCCATACGCATTCTTCGAGGAGGAGCAGATATTTGTGTCTTTGCTGCGTTTCGTGCCTGGGAGATATATTTCCCTAGAGCACTTCGGGATCATTTCTGCGCGGTGAACGTTAACCCGGGTTTTATTTAGTGTTTCCTTGGTACATGGGAAAAGTAACGCAGGACTCGGGCTCCTGGAAACTGGAAAACGGAGCGCTTCGGAGTGAAGCCTGGTCTGTACAAACAGGAGCAATTAGACGTGCCCTCTTTTCGCGAGCGTCTTTTCTCATTTTCCATGGTATTTGCGAGCAAACATAATATCCGAGCCGAGGGATCGAAAGAGGATCCCGTCGGATGATCCGATGGAAGCGGATGGATTAATTGCTTCTCCCGTTCATCGCGTAATCCGCGCGATTCGAGGCGGATTGCGTCTCGGTTGATGAATCGTTCGCCGAGGCGAGAAGAGCGAATTTACGTCGACGTAGGAACTACGTATCTCCGCCGACGATCCGTCACGCGTATCGAATCCTTGTCGAGACCGCTTCTTTCGATTCTTCGACACCGCCTCCCCGGATCTCCAGAGGGGATCTCGAAGCCTTTCGCAAACGCAAGTTGCACTCCCCGAGAAAAAGAGAGAATAAGCAGAGGAATTTACAAGGAAATTACAGGAGTCCCTGAAATGCACGGCAGATGCTGTCATACATTTCCTCGATATATCCAGCATCTACCTAGTCGACGTAATCGGTCCGAAAAAGAAGACGCGAGAAGGTCTCCCCAAAGAGCTGGACAAATCTCCAGGACAAACGACAGCGTCTCGATCGATCACGACCGAGCAAAACGCACTCGGCCAGAGAAGGGTCTTCTTGCTCGGAATCAATTTCACCACGATAAGTGTTATCGCTCCCTGTTACTCGGCGTGATTTATTCGGTATCTTCTTCCCCCAGGGCGAGGTTTTTTACTCCTTCGGTCCACAAATGTCTGGCCATTCGTCCCTAAGAGTCGACCTACGATGTGGTCGACGGCCCCGCGTTCCCACCAGTGGGTGGTCGCGGCTCCGAAACGTCGAACACCCGGAGGAACCAGATGAAAATCCCCCTATCTCCCTGGGGAGGTTCGGCAATAACGATGAAAGTTCCTAGGAGGCGATCCGGCCGGGCGAAACGGAGCGTGGCCCTCGGTCGAATCGGTCGCGGGTTCCGAGGCCATTACTTTACTTTACTTTTGCATCCGATGAGCCAGAAAGGAGGACACGAACCCGCGCGTTGCTCCTTTTATAGGGAAAGTTTATTTTATCACGCCGGCGACGCTTCTCGCGCGCTCGTTCGCACGCTCGCCGTGGAAACGCGACGATCGGTCGAGATTCCCAGGCCCTGTCGAGCGATTCTCGCCGTAAAGAGTCAGCATTCATTTCTCCATCCGCAAACTGGTGCCCCCATACTGAAATACCTCGCCCATGTACCGAAGTAAAACTATTGGGATTAACTTTAAATTAAGAAATAGTGGTCATTTCCCCCCAGGACATTTGCACCTTGTTCGTTGATAGGTTAGAAAACCTCCGATGGAGTCAATTTTTACGGTTCGCCAACTGTCTGGGGCCTGTACGTTGCCCAACGATTACGTTGGACTCGCAGCGTCCGGAGTCGATGCACGGTCAGCATTAGCCAACGTGGCTTCAGAGTGTTAAATGGCTTTCCCCTCTTCGTCGTTGTTCTCCTCAGGGTCTGCTTCCTCTCGCGGCATGCTCGAACTAGCGTGGGAGTGACATGTAGCGATCAGGGAAGCCATTTGGCTACTCTTGGTGGAGTTTCTTCGGCAGTCTGACAGGACTCCCGTGCGAAACGAACGGACCTCTGGAGCTCATCTTTGGTCGTAGTCGAAAATATCACGGTGCACGTCGGGCCGTGCAAGTGTTCATCCGCAAACCGCTTGATTGCGGCGAGGTAACGCATTTTGCGTTATTTTCATCCGGGAGAAACGGCGTTCCCCATCCGTTATGGGGCACGCCGAGCTCTTCTGGACGCCTCTTCCCGCGCTCGTGCTCCTCGATGATGGGGTCAAGAGAGTCTCTGCAGCAAGGGCTCGATGATTTGTAGTAATACCCGGGGAGCATTCATTATCGCTCCGCGGTATGTGGCGAGGAATACCAATACGAGGGGCCCGAAGTCCCCCGATGAGATCTGCGAATCTTTCAATCCCGACTGGTCGGCGGTCCAGGCAGCATCCCCGGGACGCATGGGGCGCGCTGCCGGTCCTGGCTCGTAAAGCAAGTCCGACTTAACATACTAATTGGGTGCCCCAGGCCGTTATTTAAGGGATTACTTTCCTCCGAAGACTTCTTGCCGGGCGAGACCGACGGACTTAATACTTCCACGCACTTCGCGCGCCTCTTCCCTCCCCATACGTCTTCGCTCCTCCTCCGGTTTCCGCAATTCGCGGGAATTATCCGCAATTCATTCGCCCCGGGACAATTTCTCCCTTCGCCGGATCTCGCCAGACGCGGGGCGAAAAATTCCACGGGCTTTGTACGTACGCGCGAGTCACGTACATTTCCTGCGTGGCGCGTGTGAAAAATGTACGACGCCTTGTACTTTCGGCCTTTACGGCGTACCAACCTTGCGTGAAATAACATTTTTATATCGACTCCGTTATTTACTCTCCATATCAATGTATCCGTCCTTGTTGAGATCGGTACGAGTATCCTGAACCCGAGGCCTCGCATTTACAAATCGGTGAAACCATCTGAACTGTTAAGATGATATGAAAGCAGGATTCGAGATAACATTTTGTGAAATTATTCTGCCAACTGGGTTTGTAGAATCGTTTGAAATCCTGCCATGTGAATGTAGAGGCCCTAAAGGAAGTCCCGGCAGTAATGAAATCTGTTTTAAATCTCCTTGAAAAAAACGTTTACTGATTAAAAAAAAATCCCCATATTCAGCAGGTAAAGTTTCAAACGATACAGCACAGTTTGATGAGCGAGATCACCTAGATGCCACAATAGTATCACCTTAATTTTCTTAATGTTGTCTACCGTCTAAATATTTTGTTGCACCCGCGAGTACTTGGCGCGGCGACTCCACCTCTGATCACCCCCCGTGAAAGAATGAAATTTTTCATCGCAGGATCGGAATCCTCCCGTCCTCTCCTTTGTTCCCGTAATTCGTGAGAATAATCCACCTCTCGTTCCGCAGAATAAATTCGTCCCTTTGTTGAGTTCCGTTGCATTCCTGGATGGTGGAACGTCCTCATCGGCGACTCGTCGTCGGCAGGTTGGATTCCGTCTTGACCGAGAATGGTACCGGAAGTCGAGTGGCCAAGACCCTCGGCGAAGTCCCCGTCGTAAAAAAGCTCTTTTGACTTGGACGCTCCACCCCCGCCGAGCTTTTCCGGGGATTGTCTTGCTCGGAATCGGTCACGGTCTATTTCCAGGACAGCATGCTCAAACGGGAGATCCCGTAATGGCGCATTGTGTCTATGTATTTATGGGGAAGCGATACCGGGAGGGTGCAGTAAATACTGTTATGCCACCATTAACGCACTACCGGTCCTGGAATTATTCGGATAACGCGCGTTGGGGGAGTACCGGTTGAGGGAAACTGAAAAAAAACTTCATCGACCTACTCTTTCTTCTCGTCGAATCGTGCGAAGACTCGAGACTCCCCCCAAGATTGCGCAGAACTTTAGAACTTACTTTGACGGAGAAGGGTTAACTTTTAATTAGCCTAATTTACACGTGGTCCCTTATTACGAGTACAATGTAGTGCCCGGAGCTGCTTGGTATCTTAAGGTCACGCGAAAGTAGTTCTTGAAGCTTCAACTTGTTTATAAAGCTTCCATGAAAAGGGTGAAAATCCGATGTTGTTTCAGATGGTATATCAGAAGAATTCGTTTTTAACGACGTCGATGAAATTTCTCGGCTCTGATTACAGACATCTCCCCTATCAGAGTGTCCATATGTTATGCGTATTAGGAAAGTAGAAAAATATCAATATGGCACAAAGGAACCGGGCAATCTCGCGGTCCCACCCTCGGTGACTGTATTTAAATGTGACGTTTCATTTCTTTTGTGTACGTCTCGAAAACTGGATAGTTTTAACACCGTAAATAGGTACGAGCCCTCTTAATGTCTCGAATTAATGACACCGCCATTCAAAGGCGACTCTTCTATGACGTCTGCCCTACCAGAGTGTCCATGTTTTGTGCGTATTAGGGAGGGAGAAAAAGATCAATAGGGCACAAAGGAACCGGGCAATCTCGCGGTCCAACCCTCGGTGACTGTATTTAAATGTGACGTTTCATTTCTTTTCTGTACGTCTCGAAAGCTGGATAGTTTTAACATCGCCAATAGGTACGAGCCCTCTTAATGTCTCGGTTTAATGACACCGCCATTCAAAGGCGACTCTTCTATGACGTCTACCCTACCAGAGTGTCCATATTTGGTGCGTATTAGGGAGGGAGAAAAAGATCAATAGAGCACAAAGGAACTGGGCAATCTCGCGGTCCCACCCTCGGTGATCCGGACCCGCCGTTCGCGGTCCCGAGGAGGGAAGCTGAGGAAGAGGCCGGCTCATCGAGGAGATTCGGAGAGGAGAGCTCGGCGAATTGCGGTCAGCTCTATTTTCCGGCTCGACGAGGCGGCGCCCCCTTTTAGCTCGGATCGCCGGAGCCTCGCCTTTGCGAGACCACCAAAAGGTCGTCCACCTCCGGCCAGTCCTCAAGGTTCGCCTTGAGGAAGACGTTAACGAGCAGGAAGGAAGCCCGGGGAGGGCGCCCACACAAGGAGGGCCTGGCCGCGTTTCCCCCAAGACTTGCGTTACGCTTCTCCAGATTTTATCGCCTTCCTACACGCTCCGTACGCGCCCCGAGCTAGCAAATAACAACGGGGAGTTTGTTCGCTGCTAATTGTCGGCAATGCTTCACGTAACGGGGTCTTAACGCCCCATTAGGGCGAGGGACCATCCGAAGGACCCGGAGGACCATTTCCTGTTCCTTTCCGAGGATCACTCGTACGTTATGGGTGTTCACAATTTTTATACCCAGCATTCCTAGGCGTATCAACCCTTGAAATGGACTCATCAGCTGATACCTACGTACATTTGGGTGGGCCTCCTTGGGTCTCTGGACGTTCATCTCGAAACCAGGCGATCGCGATACACCCTTAAGTTATGTACCTCCCTTTCCGTTTTACCCTCCATTATCAAATTCCCGGGCATGGGCGATCATTGGACCGCGCAGGGGCGCGTTAATGGAACTTTTTCGTCACTTCCTGAAGGGGGGTTTTCGTGCCTCGACTTCCAGGAGCTGAAACTCCTACGACGAGTCGCGCAAAATTATTCACCAGGGGGAGGGAGCGAGCAAAGTTCCGCCGTTCTTCGATCGACTTCTTCCCGTAGAAACTTGGGGCGGTTTCGATCCGTCTTATCGGTTTCTTCCCCTCGTTAACTTGCGCGGGGTCCTTAATGAATTCGCAAACGCTCGATCGAAGCGAGCTCTCCTACCTTGGGTGTAGCCTCGTTTGGACGCCTTGTTGCCTGAAGCCGCAACAAAGGCACCGAACGAACCCGTTGTTTGCCCTCGCAATCGAGTTCTCAGGGAATTGATGTGGGAATAAAATCATTCCGAAAGCGTTTGGGGGACGAATCTTTACGACCTCTACTTCTACCTTCTGACTGATTGGATCCGCGACACCTGCGGATTTCCTATTTCACTTTCTTCCAACATAGCAAGAAGCTGTAAAGGTGGAAAAGACGATCCTAAAAAATACTGGTCTTTTAGACATGAACAACATGGATTTACAGGGTGATTCATGTGAAAGGTTCGATATCGATGGGGCTTGGTTTCTACGAGGCACGCCAGTTTTTATATTAATTGCAAATACCGCTTAATAGGCATATCTTCATTAATATGGCCCCTTGTCGTGAAGGTCGGTCGAATTTCAAGTTTTCGTGAGACTTATCTCGTGTACAATGTAAATAGACAGTGCCGATGAAGAGGACATGACTCTTGCACTGGAGGATCCCAATAGAGGAGGAGTCGTGCGAGTACAAATCAGAGATCTTCGGTCATGATGGCTTTTAATATCTCCCATCGTCGTTAATCTTCAAGATATTTAGTTTATCCCATGGTAGGGCTTACTTAGTACGCCTTTAAATGCTCACGCGCGTTCGTGACGTCTACCTATAGTTTAATCCGCTGGTAATCCGGTAGATCGGGAACTTATGACGGAATGGAACGGTCGGCGAATCTAATCCTAAGAGGCTGGCCGTTCGCCGCTAACTTATTCCGGCCAAAGTTAGAGCAGCAGTGTATCAAGTAGTCGGCATAACCGGACTGCCATCGGGATCGAATTATCCGAAAGCACGAAGTGCTAACTCGCTACGTAGACCTACTCGCCTCTTCCCCGTGGCTTCGGGGCGTTCGCAAATTTCTGCCGGACGACGAAGTTTGATCGGAACTCCGCTACCGGAATTTCGATATCCGGCCTGCTCGGAATACGGGATTACCGGGAAATACTTTTGGTCCTCTTATCCCAACTTGACTAGGAAATGGGACGTCGATGCACCGGCTCGATTGCACGTTAATTGTCGCGATTGGTTCCTTAGAGTGATTTATGAGAACATGAACGAATGAGTATTTATTTCTACTTATTTTTATTGAAATATACTCTTGGTCCTCTTATCCCAACTTGGCCAGGTAATGAGACATAGATGCATCGGCTCGATTGCACGTTAATTGTCGCGATTGGTTCCTTCGCATGATTTATGAAAACATGAACGAATGAGTGTTTATTTCCACATATTTTTATTGAAATACGTTTGGTCCTCTTATCCCAACTTGGCTAGGAAATGGGACATGGACGCATCGGCTCGATTGCACGTTAATTGTCGCGATTGGTTCCTTCGAATGATTTATGAAAACATGAACGAATGAGTGTTTATTTCCACATATTTTTATTGAAATACTTTTAGTCCTCTTATCCCAACTTGGCTAGGAAATGGGACATGGATGCATCGGCTCGATTGCATCTTAATTGTCGGGAGTAGTTCCTTCGAGTGATTCATGAGAACATGAACGAATGAGTATTTATTTCCACTTATTTTTATTATCGACGAAGCGCGTGGTACGGTGGCCGTTAATATTTATTACTCGCCTCAATATCCTGTGGCCTTATAAATAAATTAATTAATCACGCGATCGGTCGTCCACCCGATCGGTCAGCCTTCCGGCGCGCTGTGTATGTATACTCTTGTTTTCCTGTGTGTGTGTGTGTTTATGCAGTTCATATGTGTCGATAAATTCTAGTTTTCCTCGTTTTTATCAAATTTTCTTGTTTTAAGCGATCGGTGATCAGGCTTCCTTTTGTTGGCCTACAAACTGCTCCTTCTCGAACCGTCATTCTTCACCGTAAACGTATCCGTTTATCGGTATCAATGGCTCGCGAATATCACGGACGCGTGCAGGTGCATTTACCTGATAAACCGCAAATCGGGACGAAATCACGGCTAAAACAAGTTCTTATAAGATCTGGACATGTCCGACACCGGTTGAAGCACGTGTCGTGTTTTCTATTTATCGTCACGTAAACGGGCCTCGTTAATAACGTTAACTTCGCGATTAGACGTTCAAATCTCGAGGAAACATCCGCGGGTCGAATCGCAGCGGGGATTAATGCTCTTTTTTACCGCGCATTCGAGTCCTTCGTAATTCCATAAAGTTGCCTTATCACTAAATTACGACCACGGTATGAAATCGACGCGTGCGTAACTTTAACTCACTTGCACAATTAACTGCGGTGCGCGAATGGGATTTTGAAATTTTCAAATAAAGAACGCACAGGTCGCCGCCGCGGTGCAATTCCCGCGCACTATCGTATAAAGTTACTCTATTAATAAATTCGACGCAAATTACGAGCGCTAGGTAGAGCTTCCTGCGTATGGGCGGAAATTGTAAAATGCATTATATACGGTCAACTGTACAGCGGGACGCGTTGGGTAAATTTTCGCTGGCGGAGTCGTTGCGCTATAAATTTCGCCCAAGTTGATCCCTCAAACACGGACGCGTAAATACAGACATTAAAACCAATTGCACCGGGCAATTCCGCGCATTCCTCCGCCCCTCGTCGCGGGGCGCGAACCGAGCGATGATTAATCTTCATTCCCGCGATGGACCGTTTGTTGAAAAGTACGAGATCGCGTGTAATCTTGCCGATTCATAGTTTGCAAGAACAACGACGACGGATAGGCCCGAGTAATCATGGGTTGAGCCAGTCTTGAGTGATCGTTGAAGCGTGGTTCCATCTGCAAGGAGAGGATATGCTAATTTCACGGAGACCGACACTTTCCATCATCCTCTTCATCTTCGATCCCAAGACCCTCGGAAGATTCACTCCGAGGAAAAATTCATAATTTATTTAGGAAAGGGAATTTCTTACAATTCTTAACAGTCGACGTAACGTGGTTATCGATACGAAGAAAGGTAAAACGTACCTGTATATTTATTTCTAAATTAATGAGTAATAATTTTATATAATCTCTGTCTCTTATATCACATCTTCCTCGGTGTTGATGCTAAAAAAAAGTCGTTCAGGGGTGCCGGTGCCTCGGACTTCGTTAGGGAGAAACGCGAGCTTCTCGGCGTGTCTCCAAGGTGCGGAAAAAAATTCCGGTCATTTCTTTTCCACCAGCGGATCTGTACTCGCAGCATCCTTGTAACGAGGACCAGTTTCCTATTTCCCGATCTCTTCTCGATCCCGCTTCTCGTGCACGCGTGTGTCACGGTTAGCGCAGGAAATCCCTGATTGGATATCTCGACCGATCGTTACACCGCGGTGTGTTACGGTATTACCGCGCCTAATTACCGTGCTAACTTTCAGTAAAGTAACGGCGTAATTAACGACGAAATGTGGAGTCGGCCCTCCTAATTAACTGGGCGTCTCGCTCGTGGCGATATGCAATATTCCCGAGGAGGAACCCGAGTGACAAACCGACGCACGTTCGACAAAGAATGCCCACTTAACGTGAGCGGAATTAATCGCTAACGCGATAAATTAACCTTAATACGGATAAATTACGTAAAGCGAATTCTTGCGTTAAACGGCGAATTTCCTCGCAGCCTTAGGGATTCCCCGAGTAAAAAAGTTTTACCTCGCAATTCTTGCGAACGCACGTGAGGATTTAGACCAAGTACAATACGAGAATTTAAAATGGAAAGAATTTTATGAAATCAGTTGCTTTGAGTTCGAAAAACACTTGTCCTTTTTTGTAGGGTTAAGATCTAAACCACGTTTATATCGATATTCGGTTAAACCTCGAAAACCTGAAGTTATCAAATTCTCAATCAAACCTCGCTTCATCCTCCCAGGCTCTTCTCTTTACCTCTGTCTTTAGAAGTACAGTTTTTTTTATAAATTGTCAATAGAAATTGTAATATTAAATGATACATATTTAAGATTCTAATTTTAATGAATGCACAAATGCAATTAACTGACGTTTCTAAATTGTTTATTAATTAGCTGTACTTCGTCTTTCTTCAATGTTTAGTACTTTGAAGATTTTCAGGCCTAACTTGTATAAATTGAAATACCTGCGCTATTTTATGATTCTTCAACCATCGACTCCGACAAAACGTTTCAAGGACTTCGAGGTTCTAATGAGACAAATGAACTCCGAGGTTCTAATGAGAAAAATGAACTCCGAGGTTCTAATGAGATAAATGAACTCCGAGTTTCTAATGAGACAAATGAACTCCGAGGTTCGAACTCCGAGGTTCTAATGAGAAAAATGAACTCCGAGGTTCTAATGAGATAAATGAACTCCGAGTTTCTAATGAGACAAATGAACTCCGAGGTTCAAATGAGAAAAATGAACTCCGAGGTTCTTTCTGAACCATCTAAATGAGAGTTTCTGTCGGCAGAGGCTGAAGTTTCTATCGGCAGGCAAAGTGAGTACTCAAAGGAATAGAGAATTTAGAGGTTCATTCCTCGTCTTTATTTTTTTTAGCACTTTTCAGCGTCTATTTTCGCCTTTATCCTTTCTGGTCACTTTAGCCAATTGTCGATATCTTTGTAGAGTTGGTGGTTGTATTTGTAGCCGTTGTTTTCACCACCAATGCACCCGATCTTCCTGCTAGTTACCCATCCAAGTACTGACCACGTCCAACGTTGCTTAACTTCGGTGGTCAGTTCTCGACATTTTTATTGCATTGACGTCTGCATTTGTAGTCGTTGTTTTCGTCATTAATACCTACGGTCTTCCCTCGGCGTAAACCAATGCTTTGAACGTTAGGTTTAAACTTCAAGGTTAGGTTTCCTTCGCCCTTTCCCGGCCTCGAAGAAATGGCCGACTTACACGTCCCGCGATGATCGCACCTCGGCGATGCATAGCGAGTGGCGATTCCACCCTCGAAGGACGAATTCATTTACATTTTAATGGGTGCGAGGCCCGGCATGTCACCGTGTCAATGCGTCGTGCGATCCGCGTCCGGCCGTCCGATCAATTTTTACGTCGCCGTATATAAGGGGGCGCGGGTACATCTCGGTGCTCTCGTTTCCTTCGGGGACGCCCAACGTAAATCAATTAGCGACGCCGCGACGTGCCAAAAGGAACGCGAGGCGCCGTCCACGAAATGAATTAATTTATTGCCCTAGCATGGGAAAGGAACGACCGATCGGCGTCGTCGGAGCAGCTTTAAACGGCGCCCTGTGCATCTCGATTACCGAAGGTGCTCGGGCCGGAAGCTGCACCGCGGTGCATCACAGGTGCATAGGCGAAGCGTCCTCTCGGATGCCATCGGGGAGTCCTACACATCTTTATTATTTTTTTTTCCTTTCCTTTCGTCACTCGTTTTTTGCGAACGTCGTCTCTTTAATTCCGCTGTCCAAGAGGCGGATGGATTTTTCTTCCGCGGGTACCACGGGGGAAACTAATGTTTTATTGTCTAAACGGCCGCGTCGGGCGCAGTTGGCAGTGCGGCCGTAACTCGTAACGTGGCACCTCGCCCGGAATTAATCCGCTGATCTATGCAACGCGTTCGAAATTAAATCAGGCGCACAATTCACCTGATAAATGGCCCCTGGTCGAAAGTCCTCGAACACGCGTAACTGCACGAGCCCCGTCGTCCGAATATTGTCATTGACAAAATATCGACGGATGCCCGAAAATCCGGACGGCGATTTTTCTTTCCGCGGCACCGCGGCGCCGTGATAACGCGTCGGGGCCGTTGATCTATCGGTGATCCCCGGATCACTTTGCGACCGTCGGCGCATCGATAGGGATGATAAGTGTCGATAGTCTGATCCAAGGTTACTCTTCCACGTTTTGTCACTTATTTGTACCACTCTATAATGAAAAATGAGAATTGAAAATCGATCCCTGCTCCGCGTTGCAATTAATTTTAATACAACCAGAGCATCTCGCCGCTTTATTTGTTTATTACCGGATTTAGATATCGTAAATAAACTTTGTTAAATCATCCACCCTGTTGATTCGTCGTTAGAGTGTTTTGTGCTAGCAAGTTCGGTAGTGCAATCGCTAAAATAACTGACACAGACAAGGAGTAACAGGGAGGCTCATTTGACGAGCGGTTTTGTCCTCCCATTGACTACTGACGCGTTGATAACGCCATTTGCAACGTGACAGTTCACATGTTAACAGTGTCAGGGACGATATTTTGTTGTCGTGGAAAAAAGTGATTATCCGCAGGAGGCCCGACATGTCCGTTCCGAACGGAGCGTAAATATCAAGCGGGTTGACAAAATTGAACAGCCACGATAGTCCGCAATGATAACGTACCACCCCATGGAGCAGAGGCACGACGAGTCGTAATGTGCAATAACTGCATCCGTGTCAACGGTGCAACGGGCCGCGCGAAATAAAAACCTTCATCGGTGCGTCTGGTCTTCGTCAAAAAACGTAAATAACAATTTAAGTGTAATTGAAAAATGGCGAAACATTCATTATAAGGGTGTTACGTGCGGTCATCGGGTTTTCATCAATTTGGAGGCACCTCCCACGGTCAGCTGCAGTCTCGCACGGTGCATCGGTGCAACAATTCGTAACGTGGCAGCTCCCGTGTTAATGATACCTAATCAGCAAGCCGATCTGTATGCCCGAATCGAATCGGTATTCCATGGCTGCCATACCGATTCGGACTTTGAGTCGCGGTAAGCGGCCACGTTGATAACAGTACAGTTACTATGGCGTGCACTTTGCATAAATGCATTCACCCGAGCGTCGCGCTCCTCCGCTGCGCTATCGAAACGGGGTCAATCGCAGCATCGGGTTATCGGGTTATCGTTCGTTCGTGCACGCGTGCTCGGGGAAGATGCTTTTCGTGCATGCAGAATCTCCTGTACACGTGTACAGAGGGTAGAACAATTGTGCCGGATTTTCCATTAACCCCTTAACACGCGATTTGCGCTCAACTCGGACCGAATTGCGCAGGTCCGAGTGCATTCGAGCAGCTCCTCATTTGCCTTGCTCTACTTATTTCTATCGTCCAGATATACACGAGGGCAAACGAGCATGAAAGTTACAATAAATTATATAATCCGACTTCGTAAGTGCCTTAAGTCATTATAAAATGAGGATTTTTATTTCCTGAGAAATAAAACCTTCCTGTAACGAAAAGTGTGATTTCATCAGGTATACGTTTTTTTAATGTAAAGTCACCACGTTACCACATTACCACATTAATTCTTAAAATTGAGGGTAATAAGGGATTTCTTCGGTTTACCATGGGTGTCGGAAGTGCTGTCAAAGATTATTTATTTAGATATTTTCGGCGTTATTTAGAAATTCTTTAGTGGAGTGATAATTGATAAAATGGTCGAGGGATGATTAATAAAATTTACATCTGCCTTATATATATGATTAAAGTACTTAAATCGATTTTTCTCGCGTTCTGCGCGTCGGAACTTCCGCAGCGAAGAAGGAAACCCTGTTATGCGGGGTAATAACTTAAAATGCCTTCTGAGGTATTCTCTTTTGGAGTAATGCACGAGTGCATTAATGCATAATTTTCCGGTTTTCCCCGCGGTTAATGCAGTCGTTGTGGGCAGTTTTGCGAAGGTTATACAAATTGAGGTTTTATCTACGGATGTTATCGCCGGAAGCGATTCGGGCCAAGCGCGATCACGCGAACGTTTCCGCGGCTTCTGCAAATATGCATCGCGCTGCAAGCGATGCATCTCCTGCAGGAGACCAACATGGCCTCTCTTGAGCCAAGGAAATTTTACAATGAGACAGAAGGAACGCCCTCCTTCCCTCACGCAGAAAAATATTTGATTGAATCATTCAAATCTTTCTTGCTTCAGCTATAGAATATGGTAATTACATGGACAACTCATTGCAGTTTGAGTGCAGTTTATGACACTCGTTCGATTAACATCACTAAATTCTTTGTCTAATAATTTTTGGTTGTTCACATCAAATATAGCAGTAGATCGCACCAAACATTAAAGTAATCTGGTACATTTAATCAGACTATTCGGTTCATTGATTAAAATACTGTCTAAAATTAATAAAATTATTTAACTACAACAATTTAGTTGATTGAAGCGAACGAATTAGGTTGGGTGAACTAAAATTCAGTTCACCCAACGAAATCGTTTTTGCGAAATTAACCAAACGCAGTCAATCACATGATTTTGTTAAATGAACCAGATATTTTTTCTGCTTGCCCATTCTAATCATTCCCATTCATTGATTTATCATTAGATGATCCATCCTTACTGATAACAATAAACAATAGGAAGTAATGGTAGATGTTTCCGATATTATTACCGAAAGGAAGCCGACTGCGAGGTACATCAAGAATCCTTCTCTCTCTCCTGCACATTATTATAAGAGTGCTTTAAAACGCACATTCTACCACCATGCATCGGGCTGCATAATTAGTGATGATCAAATGCAAGGCCAAGACTACCACAATCTTGGTCTTGGATACTCTATTTTTGATCTCGCTCGTTCTAATCTTAGACTAGGTCGAGCTTTGGTCTTGCAATTACGACCAAGTCCTAGTCCTAGAAAACTGCAAAACCAAGACCGCCTGTGCTCATCAGCATGCATGATGATGTAGCACCTTCCTAGAAACGAGAACAAACAGCAAGTAATTATCAATCCCGTTGTACCCGTCGATCACCACAGCCTGACCGAAAGTCTCGCGTGAATCCCACTATCATCAACGATATGGCAACGGGGAATCCTCCCATCCCTCCCCCCCATGGCGCATCGCTGGGGATTATCTCGGGTAATCTTATCCCCCGGCGAGATGGAAATTTCACGCGGCTTGTATCATTCCGCGATCCACGCATCATCATCCAACTTCGCCTCTTAATCGGCCGTCCTTAGAGCCCGCGCCGAACGGGTACACCGTCCCGGCGCGTTATCACCGGAAGTGCATCGTCCAGTCACCGAGTGCATCCCTCAGCCCGATGCAGCGACACCTCACGCCATCTCATCTCCGCTGCAAAGTGGCCGCGAGACTCGTGTCGTTTCGCGATCACGTGTCATTACACCCTAGTCGGCCCTAATCGGGCGTCCTCTAGACCCTGGTCTCTAAATTGGCGCGTTATCAGCGACCAATCGGAGCGCGAACGACACGCCGCCAAAAAAGGGGACTTCCTCCGTTTAATCTCGCGCGGACGTCGCGACGCAACAGGCGTCCGACGTGCGGCGTAAATGCACCCCGCGTGGGCGCGTGCTCTTGGCGCGCACCTCATCCCGGACTGCATACGCGTTATCAGATATCCCGGGTGCATCGTCGATCGCCCCTCGCAGCGGCGTCGCGACGCTCGCAGGCCTGGCTAATTAATCTTGCCCTCTCTGGCAACTCGGCTCGGCATATGTGACGCTAATTAATCTAATATGGTATTGATATTATAATTAGATCGGGGAATGGCGACGCGACTCGACGTCGCGCGGCGTCCACCCGACTGGACGTCCGGCCTTCGGGCAATTTTTCTTCTCTTCCTTTTGGATGTGCCACTCGATAAGTCAATGTACACCCCAGCAGCGTCGCTCTTTAAGATGCATTCCTTGTTATCGCTCGTCCTCGACGACAGGGGCAGGGTCCTGGTCTGTCGCGAGCTACATCCTTTACGTCCCCACGTGGGGATGTCGACGTCGAGTGCGCCGCCGCGACGCGTCGTTAGTTTTACCGGCGACGGCGAAGGCGACGAAGGATTTATGGTGCGAATTTTATCGATCGCCCCTTGCGCGACAATACGTGATCGATGATAGAAACCGCCGGGAACGTTACGATGAAATTAAGAATTCGATCAAGGAAGGACGCCTCCACCAGGGTCGAAATTTCTACGGATGTCGGATAACTGGAGAAACTTATAGAAAGCTTATGAATTCATAATAAGTACGTGTATATTCAAAGATCTCATGACATTTGAAACCCTTTCATGCGTTCACAAGCATTGTACGTTGATAAAAAAAAAAAAACTGGATCAATTTTGAAAAATTCGATTGAGGAAAAACGCGTCTACCGGAGTTGAAATTTCTACACATGTCGGATAACTGCAGAAAGTAATAAAAACTTATGAATTAATACGTACATATTCAACAATTTCATTAGATTTCAAATTCTGTCATGCGTTCATAAGCATCGAAGCACTGATTTAAAAAAATGGATCAGTTTTGTCATTTCAATAAAACTTGGAGTACTTAATGTGTACGAAAGTGATGAATATCATTAATAGTATAGGCCCTACAATTTGAGAGGAAGAAATTCTCCTTTGAGATCGTATGGATTGAATTTTTGGCATATTATTCGCACAGCATCCGTGGCGCCAGGAGATGAATCTCGATCCTCGATTTGCGTCGACGTTTTGAGAACGTCACGTCGTCGGAGGCAGTTTCGACCACCTTATGGCGTCGGTCCAGCGACGACGCTTTCGCGTCGAGGCGCGTGTGGCGTCGGGTCATTATCGGGTAACGACGGCGCGTTAGGGGAATCGCGAATCTCTCGGCGCGTCGTAAATCGCGGCCTCGCTCGTTCGCGCGACCGCCACGAGATCGACGTCCGAGCGAGCGATAATTCGCCCTAAGCGAATTCGCCACCGCGCTTGATGCGATTACCGAGAGAAAAAAAAAAAGAAAAACCAAGAAAAAATAATCCACCGACGAAATTATTTTAACGTGTTTGGCGATAAATATGAAAAATCGAGAAAAATTCCAGGTTCCATGGACCGAGGACCTATTGTACCTGTTGGTCAGTGGAAGGGTCTACATTGTTAAACATGACGCCGAACTAGATATTTTAGAATACAAAGTTTCGCTAAAATCACGAATTTTGTTATCACGATGCAAATTAATATGCAATGTTGTCACACTTTATCGGGGATTTTTCAAGCTTGCTCGTAAAATTAATAGGCATTTGTGTCGAATACATGGTGCAATCGATTTAGGACTTCGTATCCGAATGAAGCTTCCAATATACGTTTTATGAATTTATTACGATTTTCTATTCGCCTACGCGCTTCGGCTCTGGTGAGCTCCGAAACGCACTAACTCCTCCGCTCGCGCGCAAGCGGGATATCTCTGCGCATCCTTCCGCGCGGAGATATCGCGCGCAGTTCGACGTAGAAACTCCTCCGGAATGCATTTAGGGATTTTTCTCTCCTCTCCCTCTTTTTTTCCTTGTAAGAGATAACGGTCGCGCGTTAATCAATCTTTGGCGAGGCGGCGAGTTTCGAGTGGGAATCGCTCGTGCAGGACCTTTCAGCGGGCCGTTAGGCATTCTCGAGAGTACTCATGCGAGTCCCAGCGATTATGGCAACGACCTCGGATTTCGACGGCAGCGAGCGAAATTATCCGCGAAAAGCGCCTCGACGCTGGCGCCCGCGAAACTCTCTTTGCGCTCCCAAAAAGCTTCAAGGACTTGGACTCGACTTTTTCCCGCGCCCCCTGGTTCCGCACTCGTCCACCGCGTTTTCACCGCACGGGAGTGCTCCTCTTTCGAGGCGGCTTTTCGCTTTGCGCGGAAGCCGTCGAGGAATTCGGCGCATCCGGATGCACCGGGTGCATCGCGATTTGCGGTTCCTACCTCCCTGAAATTCGAGATAACGAAATGGTGGCTAAGTCCAGGGAAACGAATTTCTTCTCTCCTAGATATCGCGGAGACGGGGTAAATTCCCGTAGTAGGTCATTCTTTCAAAGGATCAGAAAAACCGAAATCCACTTCTTCGGAGAAAGCACGCGAAGGACGAACCTTCTCGCGGAAGGTGGTCTACCCTCTTTAGGTGATGCCCATTCCACCTTAGGTCGTGGGCAAAATGAATATAGTGACCATTTTTACCGTCGTCGAGTCTTCCTTCGGGATTCCGCCATCTCCCTCTCGCGACGCGGCGGATCTTCCTCCTCTTTCCTCTTTGTCGTCCCCTTATTGGGTAATTCTCGAGTCGCCTCTTCCCCTATTTTTTTTTCTTTCGTTTATCGCTGCCTTCTTCTCGGGGCAAATTGAAACGGTTACGGATTGGCCAATTCCTAACGAGAAGTTTGCCATTCCCCCGGTCTCGGGAATTCACGGCCGTAAATTTGCACAACGCCTTTTGCATACGTCGAGGCGCGTTTCTCCCCTTTTCGGGTCTCTCGTCGATGCGTTCCGCGTTTTTAGTATCGAAGCTCGTGCTTTTACGCTCGCTTTACGGCCGAGTTATCCGCCTGCGGCTTACCACCTCACTCGGATGTACTTAGCCCGTTGCTCCTCGAGGTCCTGCGGTTTCAAGTAGGAATATAAGGCGCCTGGATATCCCGGGAAATCACGGGACCTCCGTCAGCCGCCTCGGCTCGTCGAGTCGAGGATATCACTTCCTCCAGGATTTCCGAGACCTCTCGTGCCCTGGATCAAATTCGTCCAGGAGCTAAACTGCAGCTTTTCCTCCTGGCCCTCCATCCTCCCGGATCCACCTTCGAGGAATCCTTCCTGCAAGCCAATGGACGGGCAGTTTTCTTTTTCCACGATATTTTTACCACTTATATCGTAACTTTTTCCTGTCCTCTACATTGAGGAAACGTAATTGTGAAACAGGCTCCAGTCCCTAACAGGAATACGATACGCAACCACAGAAAGAGAGAGTAACGTTACAAATCGTTACTTGACAAACTATAGCCGTGTATCATATCCTTTTCAGGGACTGGCGTCTGTTTCACAGCTCGGGTGATAACGTTTACCACTGTCTTATCTCGGTGTAGGCAGGATAAGAAATAAAATCCTAGATTATTTCCTGTGAGGAAATATTTGCCAGAGGGTTTCATTTTCCTTCCCGTTTCATCTTGTTCTTGGTTACTTGGTCCTTTTATTTCTTTTATTATTTATGTTTGGAAGGGGATTGGAAACTCAAGGAGGGTCGTGGGTGAAGCGATCGAGGCTTCAATTATGCCTGTTCGACCTATTTGGAATACGAGTTCAGGCCAGTACAGGACAGTCGATCCTCGTCGGAAAAGTCGAAAGGTTGTCGAGGCTTAATGGATGTAACAGAGCCATTACTCGTGCGTGTTCCTCACTGCGTACATGTCGGACTGTCGACAACTTTTTCCATAGACTCCTCCACCCCAATTCCCGTGATCGGATGTCGGGATTGATTGGTTTTAGGCCACAGGTTAGACATCGAAACCTCGATAAAATGGCCGGACCCTCTCTTGGCACGCACACAGGTTACAGGGGTTGGAATCATTTTCGAGAGACTCTCCTCATCTCTTTCCAATCGATACCCCGTCCCTAATTCTGTCCTTAATCGCGAGTCATCTCAGTATATTAACATTTTCCCCTCTCTCATTCGTGTATATCCAGAAAATAAGAAGAACAAACCATTAGAGGGACGTATAGCAATTTGGGTGATGTGGTCGAAAAGTCATTCTTGGCGGGGAAATGCTTCCCACAGAATTTAGAGGATGACAAAGTTTCGAAGCTTGGACGAGTGACCGATCCCTCTCCGAGGAGAAAACCCGGGTTCGAGGACTTCGTTTCTTCGTGGACGGGGTAAAAAGCGTCGGGCCCGTCGAGGGGCACTGCGGCGTCTTCGAGAGGGAGATGTCCACCGGTTCGAGTGGTCCATTTCTTTCCCTCTTCTTGCGCTGTCGCGAGGAGAGAGTGCCCCCCGAACAAGGGACGGCCACTAACGAGAACACGGGAAATTGGAACAGCGGATCCTCCCTCTTTCCTCTCGTCGACTCTCGTTAGATTTCACCTTGCCGGGTCCCGCCTTTTTCGAGTTCCGCCCTGAGAGAAGCGTCCCTTTTCCACATATATGTGTGTACGTGTATATACACATATCCGGCTACTTCTTGACTTTTATCCTCTTACGGCCTTCCGGTGGACCACGTCGGCAAGTGACGTCGGAGACGACGATTACTTAGATCTTATGGCGAACTCCCGGAAATTTGACAAAAAAGAATCGAATTTTCCGGATTATGCCGTCCAAGGGATTCAGGAGTGTTATGTATGAAACTTAATAATTCCTTATGGAAGTATTACGTGTCCCTTGTAATAGTGTCTTCAGCGGCAATGGACATTAGTTTCGAGAATCTGAGTTTGTTGTGACGTGTGCGGCATCGCGGATTTAAATGCATTTCTATTGGCGTTGCGGTTTTCCGGTAAAGTATCGTAGGTAAGTGATATCGGAGATAACGATCACTTAGACCTTATGGCGATTCCTGAAAATTCAGAAAATTGTCGACAAAAGCCTGTTAACACAGTGTGGCAAATTTGCACATCAGTTGAGCCGTACACCGGCCAAAGTGATTACCTCAATTTTTAGGATTTTATTTTTAATATCAGTACAAAGATACTTGATCGACGCCTAACGTATCATATTTATCTATTTTCTTTACTTAATTCTTCGATGATGGTTTGGCCAATGAAAGACTCATTTAGAGTGGCGCTTTCGGCGTCAATGGACTGTCGTCCTTTCGCGCGAGTCTGAGGTCCTTGCAAAGCTTCCAGCATCCCCAATTTAGATGCATTAGTTATCGGCAAACGAGGTAATTATCCTTTTCATTGCGGCTCGATATATACGGCAATGCGTCCTTGTTTCCCCATCGGAAGGCCGCCTGCACGCGTTCAGTTGTTTAGCAACGATTGTGGACGATGAGTAATTACTAATTGCCGCGTGCCAGCGAGGCCGGCAATCACCGATATTACTAAACGTCCGGCTGCAATCAGCGCGTGATTTCTGGCCGGGAAATTGCCGGATAATGTTCTGGTCCTTGCAACGGGGCATCACTTTTGATGTAAAGCAGGTGAACGGGAACGGGCCCTCCCGTAAAGCATCTCGTTTAGCGCGTTTCTTTGCCAACGCGAGAAAACGCCCGAATCCGATCGCCGCGTTCGTTAAGGGGTAATTAGGGAATTGCTCGGGACCTGTCCCTGCAATAAGGGTGAGATACGGTAATGGAATAGGAGAGTCGATCTCGCTCGCACACGGCGGAGTCGTAATTGCAGAGTACTCGCGTGACTTCGGTAAAAAGGTCTCTCGCAATCCGAGTCGGCCTTCCGCCGGTCGTCGCTTCATCGAAATCAGGACAAAAGGGAAGGAAGAACCGAGAGACGCCCTCGAGTGCCAATGGCTCGCGAAATCGCTTCCTGCGAACGGAAGTGCACCCCGGAACTCTCGGGGCTCGATCGGCTCCCATTTTCGGGGGCGCAATCGCAGCACTTAAAGCGGTCCGGTCGATGCGCTCCGAAATGAAGATCGCAGGGATTTAAATATTAAATGGCCGGACGGGCTGATGTTCCGCCGCGGAATTTGCCCGGGCACATTCGCGTGCTAATGCGATTCGATGCCTTCTGTCCCCCGACGTACCCCAGTTACGGGGCCATATAGTTATGGTCGCTCGCGTGCACGTCATCGAGCCCTGCGATCGCATCTGCATACGGAGACGCACGCGGAAATTGCATTTCCGCGTAATTCCCGCATCTCGCGTTCGCCGATTAAGCTCCGACCGGAGCGCACCGCCCGAAACGCTTCGCGGAAACTTTCGTCCGCGCCGGACGAAAGTTTATCAACTGACGTTATCAATCGCTCCCGGCGTCGGCGGCCATGTTGGAAGTTCCGGAGTCTCTTCGGTTTTCCTCTTGGATTTCCGTTCTTATCGTTTTCCCCTTTCATCCTGGCATGCAAAGCGATCGGACGTCGATTTCTTCCGATGCGCCGGAAGACTCCAAAGAGGACCCGGGTCACGTCGGGGTGCCTTTGACGGGCGTCAGACCTCCCTCGCGCCTGCGCCCTGGAGCGCACTTAGGGTCGCGCGTTAGGTACCTAGACCGAAGTCGGTACTTGGGTTTCCCTCGCTCTTTGCCGCAAAACCTAGGGCCAGAGGCCCGAGGAGGAGAGACGCGGCGCCATTAGCCGACGAGTCGACGCCCAAGGGCGCGTCGGGTGTTGCCCGACGGCGGCCCGAGAATGCGCTGCCTCCTTCTTTTGCCGAGCTCCGAGCCATGGATCGCGGTACTTAATAAATTAACATTCCCCGTCCGTCGCCGAGCACACATCGGGCCGAGACACCGGCAACAGCTGCCGAGCCGGGCTCGCGCTCGACGAGCAACGGCGACGTCGGCCGCGCTAGAGACGCCCCAGAAGGAGCTTGAAATTGCGCGCTGCATTTACCGTACCTCCTGCACTCGCGCCGGAAAACGCTTCCGGATGAAATTTCCTTCAATTTTTAAATCGGTCTTTTCGGAGGACAAACTAAAATAGAGTATTGTTGTGAGAATATTTTGGGGGAATTTAGAACTTTAAGGGGATTCTTCCCAGAGGAAACTAGGGCTAGTTGCGCCAGGAGGAAGTAGTGACGTTTATTTATCAAGTCGAGCCATGTGACGTCGGCTGCGCTTAAAACGCGCCAGAAGAAGCTCGAGATCGCGAGTTGCATCGCACCGGTTGCTGCATTTACCGTACCTCCTGCACTCGCGCCGGAAAACGCTTCCGGATGAAATTTCCTTCAATTTTTAAATCGGACTTTTCGGAGGAAAAATAAAAATAGTATTGTCGGGACATTTGGGGGGAATTTGGAGTTTTAAGGGGATCCTTCCAGAGGATGCTAGGGCTAGGTTTGTCAGAGGGAAGTAATGACATTTAAGTTTCAAGGCAAGTCATACGACGTCGGCTGCGCTTGAACCGCGCCAGAAGTTAAGCTCCAGATGACGCGTTCAATCGTGGTCCCTGTAATTACCGTACCGTTCACTTGCGCCGAAAAACGCTCCCGTATGTAATTTTCTCCGACTTTGAAATCGTATTCTTTTAGAAGAAAACTCGAAATAGTATTACCACGGGATGTTTCTCCTTCGTGGGTACATGTTGGGGGAATTCAAAATTCCAAAGGAATTCTTCCCAGGGGAGGAGTTCCCACGTGTTTCAAAAATGGCTTCATCAAAACACGTAGAAATACTAACTCTAATTGGATTGTGTACCCCGAACTCCAATGTGTGAAATATTTCTGAAAAATTCATAACACGATGAATATAACAATCAGCTTCGGTGTTCTATTCTCCCGATGCATCGTGTATGCACGTTACCTAAGGAGGAATTTTTCACATACACCGCGCTTTTAAATCCGAAAGTAGTTGACGTTAAATGTATAATTTTCTTTTCTCGAGCCTTTTTGGGGAGCGTGAACCTTTATGCCGCGCGTGGAGGTGCACGCTACTTCGGGATGCATCGGCGCGCGCGCCGCGCTTTTAATGGCGCCGCGCGGAGAAGAAATCGCGGAAATAAGGACTCGTCGCGTTTCCTTATGCCGCGCGCGTCGCCTCGTGCAAACAAACGCAGCTTCGTTTCCCGCGGCAGCTGCACCGAGGACGTTAACTGCAACGGCGCGTTTGTCGTTTCGAGGCTCTCTCGAGAGGTGCGTTTCGGCCGCGCGTTGCATTCGCCGCAGCTAGCGGCGGCTGCACCGCGTCCGCGACGCCTCGAATTAGCGCCCGATAAGTAGTACATCCGCGGCGTTTATGTCACGCGCGCGTAATCGGCTAATTTGCATACAGGACGCATCGGAGCAGCGTATTTGTTGGGGTCTATCGGCGCGCAATTATGCCATTTCAACCAGAACCGCGAGCGACGTTTCCAGAGGCCGCGGGATCTCCGCGTGCGGTGCGATGCAGCTCCGGTTGCACATCCAGGGCAGCGATAGATTTTCAAATTTTCGACTTCTACCAGAAACGACGATTAATCATCATTTCGAATAATTTATCCCACCCATCGATTCCCTCTCCGGTTCCAAATATGATCCGCACGAGATCAGCTGACCATAACTGTCCATGTGCAACCTTCAACCTAAGTCCTTGATTTCGAAATTCACATCCAGGATCATTGCTCTCTGGCGAACCTGAATATCTTTAATCCTACTTGGTACATTTGACATTACTTACAATAGAAACGTAAGGGGATAAAGTTGGCTGTGTGAACCTGGATCCAATTTGAGGCACAAACAAAATGAACAGGCTTATTGGAATGTTTCTGTGATGTAGAACTTTGTGTCATGTTGAGTTTTGTTTGTGGTATTTCTTTTTACAAACCCCATAGCTATTAAAAAAAATAATGAAATTCTGAAAAAGGTGGAGATTTGGATTTTTCGACTCTAATCGGTTCTCCGAGGTTAGGAAAATTCGGAGCATCCCAAAACCTCAAAAGCGATAAAATGGTCATTTTCGGAATTTGTTTATTTTTTTTAACAGCTCTGGTTTTTGTAAAAAAAAAATGACACAAACGTCTACATCACAGAAACATCACATTAAGCCTGTTAATTTTGTTTGTGCCTCTCAAGCTGGATTCCAGGTTCACACAGCCGATCAAATTAGGATGATGTTCGAGGATCCCGAACCTTAATTCATCCTCTACGTCCATGATGAGTACCTTCTGGCGTGGGCATCGGTTCCGAGCATTACTCCGGCTCGTCTCCGAGTCCCTTTTCCCGGGGTCCTAGGGATGCTGCGGTCCCGACTCCGTTCTTCACCCGGAGGTCTCGTTTGCGGGGTCAAGAGGGAAGCGGCGCGTTTGTGCTCCGATGGCGATGTCGGGCCCCTGGCCGAGCATAAACATCGGGGATTACAGTACTGCCTAACTGTATTCACTTTCCCGTTCCGCGGCGTTCGCGTTGGGAGGTTCGTACCGGTGCGCACCGCCTGCATGTACCTCATTAACCCCGCGCCTCGAGGAGAAGTACTCTCTCGGTACGGCTTAATATCTGCATGCGTTTGCGGCGATGCCGCGCGTATCGGTTAACTGTCACGGGGACCGACGATTTACTCCGAGAGGCGACGCGGGGCCCCCGCGATATTCCCGTGATACCCGCCCTCCCCGCGGATCCTTTTCGTCGCTCGCGCCGTGATGTATTCCCCTTTTCATGTGAAAATTACTGTTATTACCCTGGCCTCATATTATGACCGGGCACCGAGAGCACCTCCTCCCGGTGCGGACGCGGCGTGGCGGGATGTTGCGTCGAAAGGCGTTCCGGGATCCAGATCGCGTGATCGGGGGTCGTCCTTTGCTCCAAGGACCAAACTCCCCATTTCTCGAATGCTGGACCGACGACGAGAACGGTGTCATGGCCGACGAGTCCCTTCCCTTCGTTTCAAGATCGATTCTATACCGAAATTTTCCGGTGACAGGACGGCGATCCGCTTTGCAGCGTTTTCACGAGGTGAACGGCGGCAAGATAAAGCGGGCTACTAATCAAGGATGTGTATAAGAGGTTTTGTTCTTGATAACGGGAGCACGTGGCGAGGTCCCTCGTGGTAGTTAAACGCAAGTTAAGTGCACGGTGCTTTTCAGCGCAATCAGCCGATGATAAATTCCACGCTCGGGGATTCGCATAAAGAATTATAAAAGTCGAAATATAAACCCCCGGGGAGTTTTCTCTTGTCAGGAAAATGACTGTTATTACCTCGGTATCATATAATAACGAGTTAACGAGCACCTCCCCCGGTTCGGTAGATGCATCGTATAGCGAGGCGAGCCGAATGCATCGGGCCGCATCAAGAAGCTCCCGAGAGATAGAGATCCCGTGATTGCTCGGTGCCCTCTCCCGATCTTTCTTTTATTCCTCGGCCTTTTCCTTTCTTTTCTTTTCATTATATTATGAACGCGATATATTACTTAACCCGCGGTTGCGTCTTCTAATGCACCTACTCGCAATAAACGGCGCGGGAGAAGGTCTTGTCGTCGCAGGACGTTCGGCACCTCGCGTATGCAGTTACTTCCAGCCTAAGTACAGTCATTTGGCAATAGATTCTGCACTCGGGAATTTACATGAAGAATGAGAGAGAGGCAAAGAATTTAAGACCCTTCAATATACATCTCTTTACTCGAAAATCACCGTTATTACGCTCGTCTCATGTCGTAACGAGCCGAGGAGCGTCTCTTCCCTCGGCCCGTCTGTATGCGCGCAAGTGCACGCGTATGCATCGCCGAATGCACCGAGCTGCATCGGGAAACGCTTCGGGATCGGGATCGCGTGATCGCGGAGGCACTTCTCCGTCTAGGAAGCCGACCGGCGATATTAGTTCTTAAATTGGAATTGCATATTGCGGCGCACTGACCTACAATAACACCCGTGATGCCGGTAACGTCGCTCCGCCCCGAAAACCACGACCTGGGTCAACGTCTCTCCCCGAGCGATCTCCGACGACTCTTTGGAAGCCTCATCTCCGAGACGAAATTTTTATCCTACGTAGAACCTTCAAAGGCCTTAAATGGGTTTTCGGATAAATAATCCAAAGAAGGGTAACTTCTATACAATTGAAGTTCCATTTTGAACATTAAAACCGGCAGCTACTTCCATTTCTTCGGCTTTTAGACCTTAAGCAGGACTTAATTCGTATTAAGTAGGACGTGCTAGGTCGAACATCGGACTTTAAGGTGATGTGAAAGAAAGTGCCGCCAAAGAGGCCTCCTTTACGCAACTTTTCCCGAAATGGGTGTAACGACTCGTTTCACCCTTTGACATGTGAATACAGAGGGGCTATAAAGGTCCCGACACCCATCAAAGTTAAATTTAAAAGAGATTGTTTATAAACAATGAAATTTCATGGGAGTCGGGACCTTTCTAGTAGCCTCCGTATTCACGTTGTAAAATTTCAAACGATTTGGCACACCCAGTTCGGGGAAAATTTACACGAAGGATTAACTCCTTGATGCCACTTTCACGTCTCCTTAAAAGTGAAACAGGATCAGAAGAGGTCTTAGATCGAGCTGGTTCAAAGTAGGAAATGTTGATTCGGGCTACGTCATTTTCTCGAAAGTTTCCTTCGTTCATCCTCTGCTGCCAGAGTATCTGACCCTAAATTTTGCTTTTTGAGGAACGGCCCGATACGCCCCGCCATCATCTGCGTTTACGAGGGGCCTTCTGAACGGTATAATTTCGTCCTGTTCCGCGGTCTCGCGTGCATAGGAGTCGTCTGCGTTCAACGGAATGCATCGTCCTCGGGACTCGATCGGACGTCAGCCGAACTCTGGCGGCATCCTGGTGGATGCCGTGCCCGGTCCCGGCGGCGCTCGTCGGCGGCATCTGCGTTTAACGCGGCGTTGCGCCGTAACGGCCGCCATAATGACATTATACCCTGTTTACAATAATGACGGCGGATGCGTGGGCCTGGACACGAGGAGAGGTAACGGTAACGGACTCGTCGCTACTCGGAGTGGCGACCTCTTCTGCAGACTCTTCGGTTCCTCTTCAGCAACCCATGGAGAACTGCTCTTCTTCGGATCACCCTCGGACATTCGGTCCATCGACTCCGACCTGGTAGATCTCCACTTCCTTGAGTCTTTCGCCATAGGTCGGAAACACACATATTCTATCTATCAATGGCATTTCTGCATTAGTTATTTATTAAATATTTATTTCAACTTTTGTTATGGGACTCGTCGCTACTCGGAGTGGAGACCTCTTTTGCAGCCTCTTTGGCTTCTCTCCAAGGATTTATGGAGAACTGCTCTTCTTTGGATCACCCTCGGACATTCGGTCCATCAGCCTCGACCTAGTAGACCTCCACTTCCTTAACGTCTTCACCACAGGTCGCAAACACGCACCTCTAGTAGAGACATTACTGCACCAGTTGTCTATTAAATATCTATTTCAACATTTTCTCTCATTCCTATCGAGTAGTAGTAAAAAGTTAGCAGTCGAATGTGGAAGAACGGTGTTCGCACAGATTAGGGACATTGAAAAACGGCGATCAGCATTTTCTGGATGAGAGGGGTTAACTAATTTCATTTAGCTCCCAACTTTCTCTTGAATGAAAAGTAATGTCGAAGATGAGATGGTTATGCGTCTTTTCCTCCTTGATTCTCACAATTTGTGGGCACAATTAGGTTGGCATTTTGCGGTAGGCGATGTCTTGGGAAATCGCGCCGCGTTTTCAGGATTGCTCGTGGGATGCTGGAGCGGTGGTCGTCTCATCAGGCGTTTCGGGCCTTTTTCATCGTCCCGCTTAGAGTCTTCGCTGAAAGTATCGGCAATCATAACGATATTACAGTCTTCCCGGAATAACGAGGCGGAAAGCGTGGGCCCGACCTGGTCGCGTCCCAGCATCTCGGGGTAAGTTAACGGTAAGACCGCGAAGTCGCTCGTGGGTACACGACTAGCGTTTCATTGATAATCCGCTGGACCATCCCCAGGCCTCGGTGCTAGAGAGCGTGCACTTCGTGACAGGATCCTCTCTGCTCGGGGATCTTCACATGTCGGCGATTTTCCGCCCGCTGCGGACCGATGCGGCTCTCGCGTTGGCGGACGCCTAGACCTGGCCTAGGTGATCCCATCGTGTCCGAGTTCCTGGCACCTCGGCAAAAGCAGTCTCCGGTCCAGACAGTTATTACGGAAATCGTCATCTCCAGAAGATACTCCAAAAATATGCTAAGTGTTCGAGTACCGAGCCTAACCAACAGAAGAAAAAGGAAGGGCGCGAATGCCAAAGAGAAGTCGAGTTAGTCCCACTTTGAACCTGCCTAAGAAAGCCTTCTTTTGGTCCCGTTTCAGTCATTAAATCTTACTTTCAACCTTTTACGGTCTTTCCAGGACGAATTAAATCCAACTCTAGTCAGGTAGAAGAAATGGAAATGTCCACCATTTAAGATCTACGGTGGGATCCATATTGTATAGAAGTTACCCTTCCATTATCTCAAGTCCCATTTGAGGTCTACAATTGGAGGCTTCTAGTGGGATTAAATAGTTCGACTTGGAGAGGGTCCACTTTGGGTTCTAAAGCCGGGATTAATTTACTTGAGGATTTTTTTTAGTTAGTTTGCAGAGTCGGATGTGCAATTCCTTGGTATCAGTTCCATGATAAGCCCGCTTTGCTGAGGCGCATCGTTCGCTCGCTGACTGTATGTCGTGACCATTTCTCGCCCACGCGCTTGTAATTTCCCTCGAAGCCGTCGCGCGTATCCATCCTAGTTAGAGCATGCCCTTCTGGCCATTAAATCTCAGCTGATTTGAATTTAACGGTTGTCAGAGCCGCATTGTGCATCTCGAGCGATTGTGCGTCGCGCGCTCCTCCGCTCGGCTTATCACAGACCGCTGCGTTTCGGGTGCTGACCTATCATCGGAGGTGACGAAACCGAGGTTTCCTTTTTCTACCTCGAGACTCATCCAAACTATAAATAGACCTTATCAATCCTAGGAGATAGTCGCACGACCTAGAGGCGAAACCAGTGAAGCACGATTCATCAACGGTTCCGACGTGCGTGAAGCCCAGGGGAATTCGCTCGGCGAAATCCAAGAAACTCGTAAATCGCAGGCGTGCCGCTTACGACTACCCCGTAAATTCAGTGGGGAGCGGCACGCGAGGGCAGCTATTTCCGCCCGGACGTATGATTAATAAAACGGCCGCGGACTGTACGCAGAGCGCAATTCAAGTCGGACTGGGGAAGGACAAACTGCCCGTGGGGTTTGGTAGAGCGGGATGCGAGATGGCCGGCTTCAGGGACGTCGTTTTGGAGGACGCTGCCGATGAGAAGCCAGTCCGGTGCGCATCCTGCGGTGGAAACGGAAGTTCCGCGCAGATTTTGATCGGGGTCGTATTTACGGTGACCCAGGGGTGAAACCATCGGGACTCGATGGCACCTCGAGGACGCGAACGGTAACGACGTCGATAAGTGTCGTCTTCGGGCCCGACGCAGGGTCGTCGCCGTCGAGGACCTCTCGGCGGAGTTTCCACCGAGTGGGAATTGCAAATCCCGGGTGGAATATCGAGCCAGGCTGCGAATATCGGGGCGAGCTACGCAGAATTAAATTTCAAACGACGGTTATCCGTGCCCTCGCGGGTTTGCCGCCTCCGAAAACGAGCTATCGATCCCGATAAAGGGAACGGATCGAGCCGCTCGGCGTTTCGCTCTGCAAACGTACGCGTGCGGTTTCGCGTTCCCTTTGGAGAGCACCCCCTGTGAGCAGGAATTCCCGAGTTTCCCTCTGTGCGAATTGGACTTAAACCCCCTGACGCCCTCCCGAGGGTGGGGAACTTGAGACCAATTTACTTTGCGCCGGGCGGGTGCGATCCTCGCGGGAACCGATCGGCTCCTTCGGGTTCTTCGAATCGCTCTTGGATCGATGCGAGAACCGAATGGAAACGAGGGAAGTGGTTTAGGGTTCTCGAGCCAACGCGCAGGGATGGGAAGTTGGATTCCGTGCCAAGGGTGGCTACCCGAAGCGAAATTTTGCCCCTGAATCCGTATAACCTCGGAAAGACCTATTTTGGTTCTGGGATCACTTTCCACCCTGCACGTCCTGTTCACGAATGAAGTTTAACCGTACATCCGTGAGTAGAAGAAATGGAAATACAGAACCTCGTATAGAAGTTACCATTCATTATGCTATCCCAAAATCTCATTAAGCCATTTTCGACTCCGGTAGAACTCGCTCTTCGGACCTTGGAAATGATTGGGGGAAAACCTCAACTTTCACGCTGTTGGTCCATCTAGTATGTTGAACACGAGATTATACCGGTGCTCGGCAACGATTGATCCATTCCACGTGATTTCGTGTACGCGCAATTCTGATGTGGACACATTGGGAAACCTTTCCCTTGGAGAAACCTCTACCGCTTCTAATCGGATGATCGCGGTCTATCTCGAAAACCTATTCCATTCCTCTAAGCAAGCCGAGGTTGTAAAATGTCACCCTCGTTCCCGCTGTTTAATGTCGCGTGTGCGACCTGAATTACGCCGAGATAATTAATTCCATCGTGGAAGCTTCCACTCGGCCTCAACCCATGGACCGACACGTGCAGATACTCACGTAACCAGCATTCCGTATCCAGTTACCTATTCCCCGTAACAATTGTGGCATTACCACTGGCCACAATGGGAAGCTGCATTATCAATAATAGGTATGCTCCAGTCGAGCCATAATAAATAGGGCGGTGCACGCGATATGGCCCTACCAGATCTAATGACCATCCGGCGAGTGCATCGGACAACTCCGCCGAAAATGGTCCCATTTACCGACAGCGGGTGCGCTACAATATTCGCAATTGGGTCTTTTATTTTCCCGGGGAGCGTAATGGGCCCCTGCATCGCCGAGTGCTCGGCAGTAATGGAAATTGGATCAGGATCCGGAATTATCGGCGCGCCTTATTGGATCTCCGAGCCATTCGGGAAAATATTCCAGGGCCGCGGTTATTAGCGGGTTGACGCCCCTTCCCCATCCGCTGGAATTTCGCGAATTAAACGATTCCGAGGGGCGCGAAGGGGGCTATACGTTCATGTACATTCATAATATCTCTGTATACATTCATAATATCGGGCCGTGTTATCGTAACATGGCGAATAGAAGGGGTGCATCGAAGGGCGTGCACCGACATCAGCCTCGATAACTGGATCACCCCATAGGTGTCCATCAGGGGGAAGGTGCTTCACAACGCCCCTCGTTAATTCCCCAGAGTGATAAAGGATGCCACGGTCGGGCGAATAAGGAAGCCCGGAGATGCCGAAGACCATGATGAAGGGAGACTTCGCGTTTTCTGCGGACCTCGTTTCTTCCCTGGAGAAATGCGAGCGGAATCGAACGCGCGCCCTCCTTGGAGATGCATTTCTCCTACCCCGAGTGGCATTTCTCGAGATATGGAATCGATATGTGGCCGCGATGAACGAGCGCATTTGCTACCGAGGTCGCGAACGGACGTTTTCAACTTGCTTTTCGAGACCTTTCTAGTATTTTAGATTTTTCACCGAAATGCACAAATGTCCGATATGACGCATCTTCGCGCGGTTCCTTTCTGGGTTAATCTCGCTTTTTTAGAGATACGTTCTGTCCTCTTAGTGCCATCCATGTAATGCCTATCCAAAATGGCGCAACAAAAAATTCACTCCGCGCGTTTAAAAGCTCTCGTTTACGAAATCTTTCTCCAACCTGGATGCACCGAATCGTTAAAAATTTTACCACGTGCATACGGAGGCCCGAAGTAAAGTCCCGATACCCACGAAATTAATTTTTCAAAATCCTGTATATAAATTAAAAATTCATGCACACCACAATCTTTTTAAGGGTCTCTATGTTCACGAGGTAAACTTTCAATCGATTCGGCTCGCTCAGTTCGAAAAAAAGGTTTTATCATCGACTGACCCCTCGGATGCAATTTACACGTCATAAGGGTTACGACTTGATAGGCCGTGAATTTCTTTCCGCGAGTGCAGAGGTGTTGCCGGCTTCGATTCGCACCCTTGGCGATGTAATACGGCAATCCGTTCGCAAGGGTGCGGGGTGCACCGCGCAATTGCATCCGCACCCCGGAGGGTGCAGCGCGACTGCAGCACGGAACGTATTGGCAATGCAGCCAGGAATAATTAAGCAGCGTCGGTTCGGAGCCGCTTCACGTGCTTCGCGTGCATCGCATAGCCCGGGCCGTTGCATCGGTGCATCGGTGCATCGCCGTCCCCGGAAGGGTTCCCCTCCGGAGTCTTCGGCGCCCCCGCGGGGGTGGAACACGCGCGTCCGGATCGCGTCAAGGGACGATGATGCGCTCACGCGTCCCGGAATTTCGAGTCTAATTAGAATTCCAAATAGTTGTATCGCTGATTACGGCCACGCGTGCGCAATATCGCCGGTAACGCGACGGATAGCAATTTAAAATTAATTCGACGCCTCCGCGGGGCTCGCCGGGAAATTCGAGTTTAATCAGGGCGGAGTAGTATTGCTGATAATATGGCGCGTCGAGGCGGCGTCGTCCGAAACACGCTCATGATTTAAAATTAATTAAAACCCGTCTTTGAGCGCGCCGAAAGGGCGCGGCTAGGAATTTTGAGTTTAATTAGACCCCTGAATGGGGCGGATCGCTGACAGCGATATCAGGCGATATTGCACCGGGTGCTGCGCTCAGATTCGAAATTAATTAAAAATGCCCGCTTATCGGCCAGGAAGGGGTTTCGGATATGCCGGATTTGTAGATCGGAGTGTATCTAACGAGTAGTGTCGCCGATTACACCGCGGGTATTTTCGACACTCTCGAACGCGTGTCCCGAATTGATAAGCAATATCGTGTATTGCCGGTATTTCAGGGCCGGTCGTTTTTTCCCCTTTCATCCGGCCGTGAGGGACGAGTGGTTTACGATCGCTTCCAGTTGGTTCGTGACGATCGACGGTAAACATCCGCGAGGTAAACTTCCCCTTTCGGGGGATCGATCGATCGATCGAGCGATCGTTCGTGCGGGATCCTTTATAAGACGGCGAGAGGCGGGCCGTGCCCTGGGGCCGGACGGTGTTAATGGCGCGAGCCGCGGATTTTTCGTTCTCACGCAATGGGAACTTTTTCGGCCTCCATTGGAGGGCTCGTACGTACCTTACCCCAACCCTCGCCCGGAGATTTATTTTACGATTTTGTCCGCCCGATCGGCCCGACCAATAACGACTGTTGCCGTCGTTATTTACCTATCGGTGGTTCACGCTGCTCTGCAGGCCCGACGCCCCGGAAGTTACAGCGGCGCCATATTGGTCCCCGCGACGTCGAATGAGGAGGCGAACTAGAAGCGATAATTGAACAAAAAATGACAATGTCCCGCAGCCCGTCGAGCCAATTCCGCCCTGGATATTAATTCCAGGAATTTACAAGCGCAACCCCTTTCCGAAACAACAATTAACTCGACTTGTTTCCTCGTTTATTCCTGAAGATCATGCATCACTCTCCAACCGATATAACTCGACGACTCTCTACCCGCTGTTTCCTCCTTTTTATTACAAAAAATGTTTAATGTTTTTCATCCAGAGCGATTTGAATTATGCGGGAAGCGCTCGGTGATCCGTTATATATTTCCGCATTCGTGATTGCACGTTCTCATCGCGGAAACAAAATATCGCAAAGTTGCGTCGTCTCATACATAAATATGGGCCATACATAAATCATGGCGAGCGTTGTATTATATATATATATATATAGACTGTTATTTATGATAATATTGCTCTTCAATCAAGAGGCTCGCGTGTCAAATTATCTTTTTCCCCTCGACCGATGTCGAGGGTCGTTGGCCCTCTTCGGCTCCGAATCCTCGGGGGTGGCGCCCGCTCTCCCTGGGGAGGTTCTTCTACGCGTTTTGCCGCCTTCCCCGTAGGCTCGTCTTTCCACCCCCCGAAGACGTCCGACGGAAGCGTAACGATTATTTTAAACAACTCGGCGACCGGGGAATACAAAGTGGGTTCTTACGTAAATGCATGCCCCTTTCTCGGAACGACGCCGACGCCGACGCCGTATCCGCTATCCTCCTTGCTCGCCCAGCTTCATCCGCGATGTTACAACACTCCGTGCATATTTCCCCAGTCGCATCTCCATTCGCCACCATCGAGGGGCGGCGACGCCGTCGCGACGCCTGGGTTTTTTAATATTCATGGAAGTTAAGTTTCCCGAGCCCGATACTCTAAATGCTCCGCACTTTTAGTGATTTTTAAGGGCCTCCACCCCCTCGCGTCTGTCTCGACCGGGTCGGCTGACTGACGCACGTTCCTCTCGGAGTTTCATTCACGAGCCGTTCAATTACGAGATTAATTGTAGTATGAAAAATGTGAAATAATTACCAGTTATATGGGGGATAATTTGAGTTTTATGTGAAACTTTAATGCGGCGCGGAAGAGGAACAATTGGACGGAACAAAATGGGCTTTGTTTAACTCGAAGGGAGTACTGATCTCGGTCAACTTCACGGATAGGAATGACTTCTTCGGCATACTCGAGCTTTTATCCAGGCGCGGTAATTTCTGAACCGCATTCATCCCTTAATATGGTCATATCTAGGTACGCTAGGTAACGGTAGGAGAACGTAATTTCTGAATCGTCGCTTGTAGAACAATATTTTAATAATTTTATGAGTGACTTTGAACGCGAGTTTGAGTACTTCCCCATCAGGATGTCTCACGACTGTGGCATGTACAAAGAGTCAACGAATTAATTTATTTTATTCCACCATTAAGAGTGTTCTACCGCGTGTACTTTTGTACTACATGTAAGACCCTTCAGGGTCGTGGTCTGTCGAGTGCAGGGAAATGCACCGGGTCGATGCATCCTCCTTGATTCGATTCCCATCGGCATTCTTTGGAGGTTCAACCTGTCCCTTCGTCCTCTTCATCGTGTCGAGAATTCTGCTACGAATAGAGTTGAAAAGGACCTTTCGAAGGACTCTAGAAGTCGTTCCTCGGTTATCACCCCGAAAGTGATAACGACCGCTAAGGCGTAGGGTCCCGCCGGTTATGCAACGCCTGCACATTCGGGCGCAGCGGGTTTCGAGCTTTCCTCGGTAATTGAATCCAGGTTCTCCCTCCTCTGGGAAACCCTCCTGGCCCCCGGGAAGCAGGCTGACGTTTATAGGATTTCTCGGGAAGCTTTCGCCGTAAAAAGCACGTCGGCGCAAAACAGAGTCGGTGCCGGGTCGCGCGCCGCCTCGGAGGAGGCGGAGCGATTACTCTTATGCAAGTCAAATGCGAGCATCGCGAGCGCCCATAAATTCGCCTGACCGTTATCATCTAATCTCCTCGTGCCAGGGACGCGTGGAGGCGCCTGCACTCGGAGTGCACCTCCTCCTCGAATTCCGGGAAAATTGCTCCAAACGGTTCTTACGGGCATCGAGAGCGTCGAGGCGATAGCGCTTATCGACCGGCACCTTCAAAACGCAATTAATCCTCCGATCTCATCCAGAGATCCCCATTTTGCCTGACCTAAAATATAGATACTTCAGTGACGCGTAATTTATCCTTTCACGTTTGACAACGATTTGAAGAACAACGCGTAGGGTTCTCGATACAAGATATCTGTTCCTGAAAATCCTGGGAAGATGAACTGTTTTCGGTATCCCTGAAGCGGACGAAGATATTTCAGTGTCATATCATCTATTCTATCACGTTTTATGACCATTTGGAGCACAGCGGGTAGAGGTGGAGTTCTTGATACAGGGCATCCTTTGTTCCTTAGGGTCTTGGGAAGGAGGAGTACCTTCGGTATCCGTGACGTAGGTGTAGATATTTCTCTATTGTCTTATTATCCTGTCACACTTTGCAACTATTTGGAGCACAGCGGGTAGAAGTGGGGCTTTTGACACAGGACACCCTCTGTTCCCGAGGGTCTTGGGTCTGTGGAGCGTCTTCGGCATACGTGACGCAGGCGCCTAAGTGGACGCGCTTTGAGCGCGTCGCTGGTGTAAACCTCCTAACGAGGCCGCCGTTAAGAGGTTCACAGGGAGAGCCGTTAAATTCTCTTAGGGACGCCCGCAATCGAGGTCGTCACGGTGCGTGGCGACCTCGAAATTCGATGTCGCCTTCGAGGTGCGCTTCGCTCGTTGCGAAACAAAGCCGGCGTGTCCTCGGCTCGACGTAAACCTGCAACGAGGACCAGCGCCCGTTAAGAACCAGCGAAACGGCCTCCGGAAATTCCCATCTCCCCTGCTGAACGAGAATTGCAATGGGAATCTAGAGCGCGAGTAATTAAGCGAAACGTCGAGTCTCTTTGGCTGATGACTCCCGTAATTCGCATCTCCTTATCGGCTCCGCTCTTCGGCATCTTCTCGCACTATTTCTCATCAGGATCCAAGAGACAAGCATACTAACTCTTGCATCTTCACTTAAATCCAGGTGGTGTCATTCTAGATGGGCCATTCTTGATCGATCCCACGAAAGCTCGATTTTTCGTAATTTGTAAAATGTATTCGGGATTCCTGGTGATTTCCATCGATTCTTGGTTAAATCTCATTGGAGGAGTGGATGGCCCCCGGGAACAACTTGTACTTTGTAACTTGATCTAATGGATGTTCACCGTTCACGTAGGTCCACAAAGGGTTGACTTCAGGGGTGGCGGGTCTTAGGGGTAGTGACGAGCGAGGACGAATAGGATAAGCGGCGCAGAAAAGGCGCCATTCTACGGCAAACGCGCTTTGCGAATTCCCTTCAGGATCGGTTAACCGTTGCGATCACGCGGAAGCTTAACAAAGTTCGAGCCGAGTGCGTCCGAATGCGTGTGCGAACATTCGCGCCGAAAGTTTCCCCCTCGAATCGATTTGGCTCGCGAAAAGCAGTGCTTACGACGCCCCGGTGGAGTTTCCAAGCTTTCCCTCTCGTGCGGATGGCTTTGAGAAAAATCCTCGGAGGGTGCACGAAGGAGGACTTATCGGTTTAAACGTAAGCTCGGTGAGGGTAAAAGAAGGAGGAAAATAAAAATAGGAAAAAGTAACGGACACTTATTACGAAGCTCAAAGCGATATGTAGGTAGACTTCGGTTGATTAAAGCGGGGCCGCGTGTATTTCCAGCGGTACTCGGTATTTCCCTCGGGATCGCGTACGATTTCCAGTCACATTTGTTCTCTTTCGGTGTGCTCGATTTACTTTGAGGAGTGACTCGCGGACGAGTTATGGCTCCCAGGTACACCCTGGCCCGACACTTGCCGTGCGAGGTGCGTACTCGCGTGTATCGGGCGCCGCTTCACACGATTAAGCCCCGGCAAATCAGCAATTGTCCCGGAGTTGTGTAATTACCATTGAATTGGCTAGCCTACTTCGCAATTTGATGAAAGCGGGTCGCTCCGCCGAGGGAAATATGAAACAATACCGGGGACTGTGAATGGAATCAATTACTCCGAATCGTCTTGGGAGCACCGGATGACGGTGCAATGAAATCGGTCTTTCTCCGATCTGGCAGTAAAATCATTATTTCGCGACAAAGGGACTCAATAACGATCTGAAATATCCGAAACATCGATAACTCCAAGGTGAGATTCTCAAAGCTCTTCGGAACAAATTGGCTGAACAGATAATTGGGGAATGGAATTCCCGTAGAACGCAAAACGATTCTAAACCAGGATGGCGCTTCCCTTGAAACGAAATCAGGCTTTTTACTATCTGGTATCATAATCATTTATTCGCAAAGAAGAGATAAAGCTACTCAGTGTCGGTCTAAAAAATCTGAAACGTCGGTAATTCCTAAGTAGGACTCTGAACGTTCTCCGGCGCAAATTCTCCCGACAAATAGTTGACAAAATAAAAGTCGAACTGCAGGTTACAAGACGTTCCCAGACACGATATCGCGTCACCTCTAAGTATCCGTAATCGCGGGCTTCGCTGGCAGGCTCTTCCAATATCTCCGCTCCGAGTACTGCGGCCTGAATCGCAGAAAAGGAAGTGCGTTATTTCCCCTCGACTTGCCTCATCCCATCGGCTTGTTAATTTCTAACCGCAAGTTGAGTTCGTTAAGTCCGATCGACGCGAAGCCCGACTCCTTAGCCTGGGAGGCGAAGTCGAATTAATAGTTCCATCCGTTCAGAGGTCGTGAATTAAGGAAATCAGCGTTTTACCCTCCAGATGTCTGCCGACTTGGATTTCAAAATGGTCCACGGATCTGCAATTCAAATGGCCTCTTCCGTTGACGGTACTTCGCCGACGATCCGAGACGATCGCCATTGTACGAGACGCGATGACAAATCGTACCACTTGGCGACGTTAAACGATGCCTCGATCTGAGATCGCTGATGAGACTCCCAGAAGGATCCTAGCTCTCGTTAGGCGTGCCTCCTTCAGGAGGGCCTTTAGAAAATGTAGCTTTCATCCGGAATCTGCATTCCCAGCGGTCTTTCGACGAATTAAGACCGGGACAAATGAAGGGGCAGTTGGCGACGTTAAGTACGTACCGCGGTCGCAGTATTCAGGGAGTTCCAGGGATTGCTGCAAGGGGGCGTCATGGGAAAGTTCCGCGCGAAAGGCGGCTTTGCGAACGCAGGAGTCACTCGAATAGTGATTACCGGGCAGGATGACGAAGAGATGACCGTTTACGATTCAAGGGTCCCTTCTCGAAGCGATGCCTCCGGCCCTGAAGATCTCGTGGTGCAGTTGGCGTTACGTCAAGGTACTCTCTTGACGCGACGTCGGTGTGCAAGCGACGCCGGGATCTCCGCGAATCGCGGCTTCGTCTGTCAAGTTGTGTGACCTCTCGGCGAAGTTTAACCGGCCCTATCTCTCGGGAGAGATCCCTCTGTGAGGTGGAATCCTCCTTGTTCGTTATGATCCCGCAGATGGGGCCAGATAATTGGTTGCCGTATCTGGCGTGGCGGCGGCAGCGGGTCTGGTTTCATTTCTATTCTTACTCCGGGCGAATTATAAAGCCCCTCCGCGTTCTCCGACTGCGGATAGGAGGAACCACGGAATCGGCCCTCTCGTTTCTTCGGAGGTAACCGCGACTTTGCGAGACACCGATGCCTGCCGAACTCCTAACGTCGCCTGACGTTTAATTTAAACTTCCGAGCCACCGGAACCCGCGGAACTCGATTAACCCGAGCCCTTTCCTGATGAGACCGAGCGGGAACTCGAACCGCGGGATTCCGTTCGGTTTTGGGATCACTCGCGGCGAGTTACCTCGAGTTACGCTCCAGGAATACGTTCCTAGGGACGAAGAAACGAGAGAGCCTTATCCGAAGCTCTTTAAACGCGAAACGACATCCGAGCCTCGTCAGCTGATCGATCGCCCGAGAGACCAATTTTCAATGTTCAAATGTAAATTCAATGGGATGAATTGTACATGAAAAAAAGTCCGTCATAAGAACCAGAATAGCGGTTATTTTCACTGAATTAGATTGTTAGACATATCCTTACTATTTTTCAGAGTAAAAGTATCAGATATTTCCAATAAAATAATATCTGGTTGCATTAACACTTTTTCTCGCAAATCCGAAGAGAGCTTCTGGGTAGAAGAACACGAATTTTCTGGTCTTTAATTATAGATTAATCTACTCGTTTAGGAATCTGATTAAGATAGCCACTCACCCAGATTTCAGTGATTTGAATTTTCTAGCCATGTTAGGAAGTGCTTTTTCATTAAATGATGACCAGAAATCTTTTGTCTTTAGCCGGAACTTTTTTTAGTACAGGGTGTATCTCGCGAAGAGGACGCGTTATGGACGGAAAGACACCTGCAGAACATTATTTCCATGTTTTTCTTTCCTTTTAAAGGAAAGGAGGACATTCTGGAGCTACACGACCCAGCTGGTCGGCAGGGAAAATAATTTCACTCGAACAAGTGTTGGCCCGGTGCCAGGTGAGGGGTGAAGGGCTCTCGGTTTTCCCGGTTAATTCACGGCCATCGGAGGAGGAGACAGTTTAACGAGCAAAATCAAGGTCCCGCAGGTGAATCCGCGGTTTTTGTTAATGGCACTTCTTCCCGGGACCACGACAGGACTCGAGATTCTTCCCTGGACACGAGCGCCGCTTTTCGTCGGGCTCGTCGAGGGTAATGGGGAGTTCATTTTGAGGAAGTCATTGCGTGCCGCAAGATATTTTCATCAAGGCCCAATTTGACGGAGCGGCAATAAGCCAACTTTATTGCCGCGTGCCCGGCACTGCAATTCTCCTGATTTAGGGGAGTAATTGCGCGATTACAGTACTGCTACCTTACCGGGAATTAAATGTAGCCGTCGCGGCATTACGGGCATTGTTAACGTATCCGCGACGTTTATCGTAAGCATTACCTCTCCCCTCGTTTGAGGTGGTCCTGTGCTCTCTTATCACAGACCGAACTTTGAGTTTCGTGATAAAGGACACCGCCAAGCAAGAATCATCCCCTTAGGACCAAACTTATCAGCAAAGCGGTCGGCTTATCGGATCACCTCTGTCTCTTATCCAAAGACCATGCGAAAATATTTCCGAAGACTCGGGGTGCAAGAAGTGCAACAAAATGCACATTGCATCCCTATGCAGGCATAAACATCAGCGAGGAAAATCGGTGCCCTCGGAATTTCCAGCATTTAGCTTCAGAGCTGGCCATCGATACGCCGTAGTGAAAGATGGCAGTCCGGACATATTATTGCCAGATGGACGTATTTACTGCTAGAAAATACCCATTTACTGCGAGCGATAAACGTCCGGTATAAATAACGCGGAATCGCCGCCGCGTTTCCTATAGCGAGGTCGCGGATGATCGATCGACAGTAGGTACGGATAGCACCGCTCGTTTTTCCATTGCACACCGGGAAAAATTAATCGCGCTCATTGCGTCGCGTCTCCCCGCGGGGATAAACAACGTAACGATGACAATAAAAAAAATAAAATAAGCCTCGATAATTCCGATTGATTTGCCATGGGATAAATTCCACTTTGTTTGCGGGAACTCTAGACGCTGCAATAAATATCCCGCGGTCGGGCCTCTCTGGGGCATCGAAACTAACTGTCCTAATTACTTTTAACTGCAATAACAATCAGGCATTAATTCATTGCGAGGGTCGATGTCTCGGAGTTGCGTTTTAATACCGGCGCAATAAGAGGGCAGCGAACCGCGGCGTTTGGTCTCCACGAATCTTCCTGGGAGGTTCGACGTCAACGTTCATCAAGAGTGCTCGTCTTAACAGCGCCCTAATTCGTCGCCTAATTTCGTTCCCCTTTACTCCGCCATTATCCCCACCCGAAGGGGTTCTTGCTTGTACTTATTCGCTTCAGCATTCAGCCGGAGAGTACTAAGAGTACACTCGGTGCAGCTTGCACCGACATGCGAAGCCACTACAGGCGTCCGCGTCTAAAAAGGAAAAAGAGGCTCCCTATTCGGTTGGGACTAAATTCAGGCCGGGCGTCGCGACGCGCTCCGAGAAAGTCGCCTCGTTAGACGCGCGATGCACCGAGTGCATCCTCGAGTGCAGCGCCTCGGCTAAGCCGACAACGAGCTAACTGTTGTTTCCTCGCAAGTAAGAAAGGCTCGATTGCGCCTTTGTCAGCAAAGTCCCACCCGTGTCGCGACAACTGAGGCAGATGGCGGCGTATCAGCGTGGCCGCGATAAGGCGCCGCTCTGCTATCAGCACCGAGTTTCCAGGGTGAGGTGAAGAGCAGGAGAGACGCCCCTTCTCGAAAAACGGGTCCGACGAGCCAGGAGAAACGGCAAGCTGGCTACTTCGAGCCATTTCGCGATCTTGCCAAGAGGATGAAATTTCCCTCGCCGAGGGATGGGACTCGCGGAACGACCTCGGTTTCACGGGCTCTAAAATGGGAGAAGGGAATTTTCCGTCCCCCCGGAAGAGGCTGTATTAGTAACGGGGTCGTAATAATGCACGGTATGGGCACTTCCAGAGGGCAGGTTTCGGCTGGCGGCGTTTAGCGAGCTCCACTTCTTCCCTTATCCGGATGGCGGGTGCCAAGCGTTCACTCCTTGCCACCTTATCGTTCCTCGGAGACTCGACCGAATTGCCAATTTCTTAAAACGATCCGATGGTCTAAAAGTCTAGGAAGTCGCTAACGTCGATCCAATCTCGCAGGGCCCAACACCTATCAAGCGACAGGCGTCCAACGATCGTTCCTCATTTTTCTGAATTTAGGGAAAGAATTTAGGGAAGGATCGAGCGACCGCGTCCTGTGCGACCTCCGGTGGAGGATGCAGACGGCTAATGCACTTGCCACCTGTTACAACTCTGGGCAGCCGGAGAACCGGCTGAAAAAGTGAAGAACTCCTCACAAAAATTCCAAAACCCTGTATCTTCTCCGAAAAAAATCGCAACCACTAGCTCGAGAGATCAATTTAAAGTGTGCCCCTTTGCAGGTTTAGGTGGATCACCTGGAAGAAGCCATTTTTGGTAAAACCATCATGGGCAGTTAATCGAAATCGAGCTTGCTGCACTTGTTGGTAGAAGATGTTAAAATATGTTAAAGGATGTTTGTGAATTTTTTTCGCGATGCGAATTGCGTCCACGGTAGCTCGATGGGGAAGGTTGTTCGGTTTAAATTGATCACTCGAGCTAGTGGTTGCGATTTTTTTCGGAGGAGGTACAGGGTTTTGGAGTTTTTGTGAGGAGTTCTTCAGTTTTTCAGCCGGTTCTCCGGCTGCCCAGAGTTGTAACAGGTGGCAAGTGCATTAGGCGTCTGCATCCTCCACCGGAGGTCGCACAGGACGCGGTCGCTCGATCCTTCCCGTGAATCTCCCAACTCATCTCTGGTTCTATTTTGCCGGAATATAATTAACGAACAGTTAAAAAAATATCGATACACGAGTATGACTTGAAAGTCGCTTGGTGTTATAGAGGATTAAATCTGCAATCGATTTACTTCGATTTACGGGAACCGGAGATTATTGAATTCCGTGTCTACTGTGCTGGCCGGAAACGTTACCGCGGTCTCGGTGCACTTATCGTTGCACGTTCGCCCCCCGACCTGGATAAAAGCAAATGCACGCGAGTTTATCGGCGGAGGTGCTGTCGAATTATTGAATAGCCGTGAATCGACGGTGTGGATATTTTTCGAGCGTTTAGCCGCGCTCGAGAGATCTCGCCGCGGCATTGCACCGCTTTCGATGCGCCTCGCCGAGCAGGCGAAATTACAGAACAGCCGCGTTTTTCCCTTTTCCCGTGAAAATAGGGATCGCACAACCGAACGGCACGTCCAATGGCGAGGTTGGATCTTTGAAGCGAAATGCCGCGGCCAATTGGGCGTCAAACCTGAATGCTTGATTTTTCCGTCCTCAACGGACGCTTCTCTTTGGCCCGCCATTTGAACTCGCGTCTTTCGATGGCGTCGTCGATCTGGAGACGCCTCTTGATCTTCGCCTTGTCCTCGATGACCCGGACGTCGGAACATCCATAATTCGAAATTCTTGAAAAATTCCGCAGCTGAAACGACCCGATGGCCTTTCGTCGCGGCCAATTGGGCGTCAAACCTGAATGCTTGATTTTTCCGTCCTCAACGGACGCTTCTCTTTGGCCCGCCATTTGAACTCGCGTCTTTCGATCACGTCGTCGATCTGGAGACGCCTCTTGATCATCGCTTTGTCCTCGATGACCCGAACATCGGAACATCCATAATTCGAAATTCATGAAAAATTCCGCAGCTGAAACGAGCCGATGGCCTTTCGTCGTTCTTGAAAATGTTTCAGGATTTCATCAAATCGGACCGATATTTTCTTCGTGGACGTGGAGGTATATATCGAGGTTAGGAAAAGGGATAAGTCGACGTGCAAACGTACCGAACGAGCCGTAACAACCGGTACCGAGAGCGTTATTTCGGTTTCCTTCCGATCCGAGGTGCGGCAGTAAAGCGTCTACCTGGAACACTCGTGCGGTTTATGCCGCCATTGACGACCAAATTGGAAAGTAATAAGAAAAGGCTGTAATTCATTAAGGATTCAGCAGGAGCGAGGAAAAGGCTTCCCAGGAAGAGAGAAGCGCCCGAGCGGTCTCGGGGAGAACGATCGCGAATTCCGGAAGTCGTTCTCGGCTCTCTGCCGAGTTTGTCGCAATTTCTCCGCGACAAGAAGCCGATGCGTTTCTAGTTACCCGTGGCACTTCCTCTTGGGATTGTGGAAGGCCTCGTGTACACACCTTGCCGCCGATCCTTTCGGCCAATTATCGATTTCCTATAAATCCCGTACTCCTGCGAGAATGTACAAAACGTGCGGATAGCAATGAAATTCTGAAAAATCCCCGATGAAGAATTAAACCGAGCTTTTTCATTACTCTTCGTCATCTCCATACTCGAACATGCGCTTCCTATCATTTTTTACCTCGGCATGCAATAGATACTCTAAAGTGTCTATCGATGTTTTAAAATATAGACGGTCTCCGTTGCAGAAGAAACTTTCTTGAAAAATATTCCCAATGGAAATATCCCCATGGAAAAATCGAAATTTCCGCATCTAGCAAAGGACGACATTGTTCATAAATATTCCCTGTTACTGGAGGAACAATTGCGCCAACGGCACAAATGTCTGCAATTAGGAATATCGTACGTGGATAAAATCAGTGCTTTTTTCCTTTGGAAGAAATGCTTCCTAAATACGGGAATTAATTCCCAGCAACGGCCAACAAAATATCATTATCCCGACCCGAACAAATGAGCAATATACAATTTGCTGTTCCCATAATCGTCTCTTTTTTGTTCTCAATGTAACCAAAATCTTTCTGGATAAATATTTTCTTGATGTATTTGCAAGAGTTCACATTTATTGAGGCAAAAGTTTCTTGTTGTGGCTGAATTCTTTTTCTGCGCGCGGCGCATCGCGTTTTGCTGCTCTGCAGCACGCTGGACCGATGCAGCGCAGTGCAGCGTGCTGCATTTATGCGACCTGGGGCAACTTACGTGAGGTTGAGCCGTCGGGGAAGACTGTCGGGACTGGAGCGAGTGCTTTAGGAGCAAGAGCAAGAGCAAGAGGAAGGGAAGCACTCGGTCGGCGCGCGTGTCCGCGCTCGGCCTGCACAGAGGCTAACTGCTAACGAGACAGTTTTCGTCGTGCACTGGAGAACGCTTAAGCCGAGGATTTTTCTAGTTAGCCGTACGTGCTCGAGGAAGCTCGGGGACCGAGCAAGAGTGTCCTCGAACGCGAGCCGAGCGTAAGGAATATCCGATGACGGCTGCGAACCGAGGTCCACTTCGGCTTAGGGTGAAGTGACTCGCCGACTGCCCTTCGACGCATCCCTGCACCTCTCCTTCGATAAAACTTTCTTCAAGAAAACAGCCTTTCTTCTAAAAAAACGTCCGGAACGCTTTTTACGCTCAATTTACAGGGAAGAAACGCGAAGGAAGATGTACCGAGTATCCGAAAATACACAGGTTAAAACAATTCAGTCACCATGGGATATTTTATTTGCTTGGGCAAATACATGCATTTGGAAGTGGACCAGCAAAAACTGTCTGCGCACATTTTTATACCTTATGGATAACGTGAAAGCTGGGGCTTCAGGGGGGCAACATGATTTCCATTCAGGGTTCCAATGTTCTTTACTTGGGACGATAAACTGCATCTGGTAGATTTAATCGAGTAGCTTTATATGAGAGAAAAATGTGTGCTATATGTTGTCCTTTGCTAGGAATGCAAGTGTCTTTCGTCTTCTGCAGCTATGATAAACCGAGGTCCACTTCGGCCCACGAGGGTGAAGCGACTCGCATCCCTGCGCCTCCCCTGTAGGCTCCAACCTTTCCCTTGTAAAAAGACTTTACGCTTTCTGCACTTAATTTACAAGAACGAGCGTCGGGTTTTTCTCACTTTGAAAAACCGTCTCATTCCGGACAGAGGTTTCCGCCCGACGTGATGCGATTTTTAATCATTACTTCATCTCGCAAGTAATAAAAGCTCTCCTCGAGGCGCGACGCCGAGCGCAGTTGCTGCCGAAGTGAAATAAACCCAGGTGCAAAGTACTTAGTTTTTCCTTTTTAAGGTGGACTAGGGAAAGACTCCAAGTCGAAGGCGCGGTTCTCGTGACGGGGGTTTTACCGCTAACAATTAGTCCGGGAAAATGATCTTAAAGGCATAAAAGCGAGGCGCATAAACCGGGGGCAGTGGCCTCGCGCGCTGCGGCTTTATTCCGCCCGACCTGGCGAAGGGTTGACTTTATTGCTTCTCCTGGGGCTTTATAGGCGAGACGTACGTCTCGTTGACAGGCGGGAAAAGAAAGGCATCGCCCCGGGCGAATTGCCGGGCTTAATTGAAACTTGACGCCATTCACCTGCTCGCCGATTTCGGCGGTCGGAAATCGATCGACGCCCACTAAACGCGCCCGCGCAGCTGCTCTTTCCCCCGGAGCAAAAAAACTGACGGAGAATGATCAGTGCGGTAATTCCGGCGAGTCGGCCGCGCGATAAAACCCGATGGTAAATTCGATCAGGGCCGCGGATTGACCGGCGCCATGAATTTCCCCGACGCCGTGTCCTCCTGTTTGCCGCAGGTGAAGAGGTGCCCCGAATCTCGATAAATCCCGCTAAAAGTACCGCCCCTGCAGGTGCCGGTGGGCAAACAGTGGCCCCTAGATTTACGCACCCTGATACCCGTAGTTTTCCCTGCCACACCCTTTGATGGTACCCGCGTGTCTCCGGGGTACCCCAAAAACGTATTTCCGGAGCTGATACAGCGCACGAATCCTCGAGTGATGTACGATTACCGAAGGAAATTTCTACTCCAAAGGTGATCCTGCTCATTTCTAAGCGTATCTTATCGTGTCGGTATCTTGGGTTCACAGTTTTAGAGAATGGGATCCTGGGATTTTTTGACGTGCCTTCATTTTGGGGAAGTACCGCTGGCAGAACTTTGCATGTCGAGTGCATGACCACCTGTCGACCGTACCCGCTGGTCGTAATTTTCTGACGGAAAGCCGGGAACCGGATTCCGCGTTGCGGCGAATCTGGGAAGCTTCGGCATCCGCGGAAGTCGCCAATGTCTTGGGAACTTGCGCACTTGTCACAGGAGACGGCATGTTTCGTTCGCAATGAGTTCACGTCGCCCAACGGAAGCCGCTGATCATGGAAGCTCATGGATCCGTTATACCGGGCCTTTTTATCGACGTAATCGCGCATGTCCATTCGAACTGTCGCGAGCTGACTCGCGATCATTCGTCTCGAGGCCTGCAATCTCAGCTGCGACGAAATCAGGGAAAAAGTGCTCCGCAAAGTTATTTCATAAATCAAGGAACAAGTACAGATTACAAGTTATAGTCCTTTGCGTCGATTTTTGACGTCTTCCTCGTTCCGAGGAGGTGCAGATCGAAATGATCGCGTTCGCCGACCCTGGCCGTGCTCTCTGCGCGCGGAGGTGACCAAACGCGCGAGCGATTTCAATCGCTTGTCATCTGGTCCCCTTGCGTGATAAGATCGTTTGCTTTGGTACTATGGTGGCTCCATATCGGGGCTACAATATGATATGAGCTATAGCGAGCTCGGAACTGCGGTCTACTATATTTTAAGCGGCGACGCGTTGCGGAAGGGGTGATAAATCATTAATCAGCGAGCCGGTTCGAGGTGCATCGGCGTTCAGAAGTTGTTTCTAGGGAACTCCCTGCTGGCCTTAGGGTCGAAGTATGAAAACGTCCTTAGGCTGCGTTCCCATTAGCGAATGGCGTTCGGTTTCAAGAACTAGATTTAATTGGCCGGCTCGATTAGATTCGCCGCGGCGTCTAACGGCTCGCCTCGGCGGAGCCTCGCAATTAACCTGTGCACCTTCCTCTCCTTATATCGAGGCGTTATTCTTCTCGGTGCGTTCCGGTTACGTCGCCGACTTACTTTTAAGACGGCTCGTCATTAAGGCCGCTACGTCTGGAGTGTAAATCAGGACGCCGTTTGTTGGCGAGTGCCAACCCGACGCGAGACGTCGACGTTTAGACGAAGACGAGGTGCATTTATGCACCTGTTCGGATCCGGACAGAAGTGAAACAAACAAATTAGCGTCGTTGCAGTATAAAAGTGTACGTTAAAACATGGTAATTCGTATATGGTAGTCCCACGTTATCTGCTGATTAATGTGGAATTTTGTCATCTGCATGGAAACCCACTAAGGTAAAGGTAAGGTAAAGATAAACCTACAGGGAAAAAGACCACCAACTATGTTGGCACTTTTGTACAAACCGGGAAATTAGTTACGCGTAGCTCCGAAATGACGTATATTAATTCCTGATATCACTGGGCACATGTGGCCCGTCGTCAACATAACGAGCGATGCACCCGGGGCATAAGTCACGACGCCATTTGTAACTAAGTGCAGTCTGGATGCACCGAGATTAGGTTTATAGGCGGAGGGTGCAGTACCTACCTTCGCGTCCACGTCCGTTTCACTCAACGCATAAAACCACGTCCGCTGATAATAGGGCATCACGCGGTACAAATGCGTTGCTTGCGTCTTTATCTGAAACGCATATTTTAGTGCGGGATATTACTTACATGATTCACCAAGTGAATTTATCGATGAACGGCGTTCCCGCCCGTTCGGAGCCTGTCTAAGCCGTCCGTATTGATAAAATTAGAGTTATTACGTAAGAAAGTAATACTAACGCGTTATCGCGTAACGACGCTTGCTGGTACACGATATTACATATCCAACTTACATGGTCTTTCATTAAACTAACGGTTTGCGCGGCCGGGGTGTAAATCGGGCTAATATTTATAGCGAGCGCAGACGAGCCGAGAATCTCTTAACGGTGGAAGGTGAGGAATGTAAGTGCACTTACGCACCTGCAACAATTATCCCCGCACTGGCGGTTGGAATCGCGTCAGGGTGCCGTCTGGTCGCTCACGGCGAACCAGTTCCTCTACTCCAGTGAATCGAACCATACCATGGCACTGAAAAAGACAGTACCATTGTTTTTTTTCCCCCTAATAAATCACTCGTCTGCTATCATTCTTTCCTCTTAACGCCAAGTACTCACTCATTCTTCCTTATTACTTACTCCTAACGGAATTGACTCCGGTGTTCCTGGAAATTGACCCCAAAGACCGGGCATTCGATTCGCTAACTAATCACCCCGTGCTCGTAAACCTGGGTACTTATTACCTGCAACTAGTTGCTCCACATTAGTGGATATTACCACTTACTCTGCATTAATTAGTATAATTAAGTCCATCGAGAGCTAGCTCCGTTCCTGCGGTCAGCCTCGGAGACCGGATTCGTCTAATTTCGACTTCTTGCACGGAGGCCGCCGACTCATCCTTTGACTTTCCCCTGGTGCAAGCGATGCATAGTCTCGTGTATCCACGTGGTTTACAGGGTGATTACAGTGTGTTACGCCGCGTTCCCGTTCGCAGGCCGCATACGTCGAGCCGATGGATGGATTTCTCCCCGGAGACTTGTCCGAAGAGCGGCCCGGCACGTCTCGCGCGATTCGCACGGCGGACTCGCCGGGATAAATGGGGGTCGCCCAAAGTGGGTTACCAGTGGCTCTCGCCGAGCTCCCAATTACTACGCACGCCTTTATAATGATTTCCTTGGTGGCTAGGCTGGTTAATTGTCGCGCCCCGTTAGTCCCGGTTGGGCCTCCCGAGCCTAGGCGTCTCGGAATAAAATCCTGCGGCATTGAGTGCGCCGCCGCGCTGTACATCTCGACCCGACTCCGCATTGTGTCGGAACCATTAACGTCCAATTAGCGTCCCTGAGCATAATTAGCATTATGCGAGGCGATATGCCGCCTTTGGAGACGGCCGCGCCGCAAAAATGACCGAGCTCCTGGCCCGACCAAAGGCGGCAGTCCTGGATCCAGCGCGCCTGCGTCGCGACGCCAAATACATTGCACTTGCATTCCCATTCGACCCTCACGAGTTAGATAAACCCACGCAAATTCGGTCCTAGTGGACTGATTGTATCGCGTAAAAACGACATCAATTCGCAGACCCAGAATGCACCTAAATGTTAGGATCTACGGTGTTACCAAAGTGCTGCCGGATGGATCTTCATGGCGCTTTTTCTCGAAACTGGTGTACCGATTCATTCGATATTTTACCATATGAATTTAGCATACATTTTGGTATATATATTTTTTATAGGAATTTATTTATAAGCAGGGTTTGATGTATAAAAATGATATCTCATGAGATTTAGGACCTCCCTTAAAGTCTGCATGTATGCGTGGTTGAATTTCAAATGATTCGGTGCGCCCAGTTTTGACGAAAAGTTTAAAGAGAGACTGACTCTCCAGATGCCACTTTTATATCGTTTTAAATTTGAGCTCGTATATCTTTGGAGGGATTTTTCTCGCTTTGGTGTTTATGGATTGAAACCGACGTAGCTTGCTCCCGCCTTCTGTGTTGGCGGGGGTACTGCAGGCGGTTGTTCACGAAGATGTACTGCTCGGTACACGAGCGCCGAATAATACCGCGAGTACACGCGGTAGAAAATTCCGCGCCTCCGCGAGCACGCGCGGGAGTAAATCTCGTATACGGTGGATTTCAATGTCGCTTTCCCTTTGTTCCAGGTAAGCTGCCAATAGGTTCGCTCCCGGAGGTTCTGGGTGGAGGTCCAGGGAGTTATTGCAGTTTCTTCGCCCTGAGCTTTAAAACGTGGCTTGCCCTCCTTCCCTCTCGGTAAGCTATCGCCTCCTCCGAGTTCCGAGCTGGGAACTCTCGTTCGGGGGTTTCGCTCTCTTTCTTTTATTCCGCCTCTCCTCGTGTCTCCGCTTCCTCTTCAAGGAAGAAAAAATAGAATACGAGAACGGGGAAGAAATTTCCCCTCGCGAAAACTGGGGCGCCGAGATAGACGGTCGACACCAGACGAAACAAAGGCCGTCTAAACTTCGTGATCCCCTGAAATTACGGAGCTTGGAAAGCCTCTATTTACCTTGCGGTCTTGGCCTGCACATTTTTCGGCTCGTACCAGAATGCATCCGTGGAGAAGACTCCAACTTTAGGGCCAACGACTGATTCAATGCTTCACCTCGAAATACCGATAAGGAGTACCAACCGATTCCAGCGCGGATTTGCACCCTGAGATAAAAACGTCATTGGACCAAAAACAAATTTCTTTGAAGAGTACCAAAGAAATATTTTGTTAATTCAGAGATTAATTACTTGACTCAAATCAACTCGAATAATTTAGATGCATATATTCTGCGGAATTGTGACAATTTATTTGAGTCAAATAATTGGTCTTTGGATCGAGAAAATATTTCTTTGGTCCAATGAATTTTTTTCTTCTGAGCGCAGGAATAACTGAATCAGAGTCGCATTAGTAAGATGCACGTAAAAGTCCTGTATGGTGAAAAAATGTGCCAAAAAAGCAGAAACGGTCAATCGGTAACGGAGACAGGATGCAGCGGGATGCATGGGACCGCTGCAGGATGCATTCTGCATGGTCGTCCGGGTCGGTAAACGGGCTTGCCGCGTCGTACGTGCTCGCGGTCCGCAATTATTGTTCGCTCGTGTCATTAGCGAGAGGTCTATTGATTAAACCGGTCGGCGCGGCGTCATTTTGTCGTAATTACATTAATTCCATCATCATTTGGTCATTTAATTACGGCTCTGTTTTAATTGGTGTATTTGCTCGTTAGACTCGGCCGCCCTTCGCGCTGCCGCCGTCTGCCGAGCGCTCGTCGAGCTGGCCCGCTTAACGAACCCCATTGATTAATTAAATCTACTTAATGGTTTATGCCGGCAGATAATGCCGGACCTACGTCGAGCTCGGACGCTCCGTCGGAAATATCGGGACGGCCCGTTGCCGCCTGCTCTTATCGCGATGCCGCCGGTCTCTTATCACACGAAGTCGCCGCGGATAAGCTGGACAGTTTTCGCGACCTCAGCGATACGAGATATCCACCTGGTGAACGAGGACACGCAATTATCGCTTGTATGACAAGTATAGCCGGAATGTCCTTTGCTTGGGCACTCCTCTTCTGAGGCCCGTAATCGCTCTTATCAGCCATCGCGTGTAACCTTATCGCTCTCTTTAAAGAAATTTTCTGATTCACGTTGGCGTTCAGTTTCGGGCCCATCGAGTGTGCGCAAAGGGCAAGGGCATTTTCTGGAGTAATTGAGATTACTTCTCCGTGGTGTCAGATTTATATATACATAAAAAGGGAACCCATGGAACGTGACCATCTACCAGAGCGATGATTGCTCGGTTTTCCTTGGGTTGGGGGCAGAGTCTCGGATACTCCGAACTTGGTTCGAGTTTGTCGAGTCCCACAGGGTCGAAGTTTGCCCCGACTTCGTGGCTCGAGGGCGGCTCGTCCTCCCGCAGGAGGTGCATCCACCCTCAAGAAAGACCATGCAACCTCGAACACGAAAAGATAATCGTTTCTCCACGTTATTGCGAGGGCGGAAACCAGGAACCCTGAAGAGGTCCTCGGGCGTATTTCGGGATGTTCATGAATCGTTCTTTGGGAGTAATTAGTTCGGAATCCGGGACTATTCGAAGGGAGTTCCGCGGAAAGGGGGCGAGTTGCACCCTGCGGAACCTCGAGGACCCGAACCATCCTGGTTTCTCCGGTTTCTCGGGGTCCGAAGTCTTCCTGATCCGCGGTCGGTGGAACACCAACTTCGGGATAAGCGTTACTCCTCGTTATCGCGACGCGACCGGACTTTAGGGGCCCGGAACATTTCTCTCGGGCTGACTGTATCAGTCGCGCGCACCCCCGCACATGCGATCCCGAGACTCGCCGGCTTAATGATGATTTATCTCGAGACGGAACCTGGAGGAGATTGCCTCCTGGAGACGAGCCCTGAATCGCTCTCGGTGAAGCGGGACGAGGGGAAAAAAAGTAGAGCGAGGAAAAGGGAGGACCCTACGATGAGGAGGCCATGTTCGCTCGGAACGCATCTCCATGTTAAGCGCGACTTCGCCTTCGAGGCGACGCAAATGCACTTCTCCTCCGCCCAGGACGCCGGATATGAGAAAGTACCTCGAGTAAATGTTCTCCAGAATAATGTACTCTGCAGCTTTTGTCAGAAGTATTTTCGGATACCTCGCCTCGTTTGGCCTAGGGACGGGGTTTAAGAGCGGAACGATGGACAGTTTTTCCTAGGAATTTAGAAATCGAGTGATTTCCGAATTTTTGGGGGTCGGGAATTATTTCCCGAGATAAAGTCGGTGATTGTCTTTCGCGGAACTCCTTCGCCTTCGGCGTTGTTGGGTTATCGGCGAAATGTCTATCACCGGCCCCACCTTGGGAGTGCCTCACCAGGAAGTCATTAATCGACGCGAAGTCGACTTAGGGCTCCAGGGAACAGTGAGCCGGAAGTTTTCCTCGGAAGATCAACTGAAGTGGGGGTGGGCGACGACATGCCGCCTATAGTATCCGCGAACTCATCCGCAAATGCATCCACGAGTGCACCGTTTGTCGCTCTCGCGAGTGGTTGCCCACAAGAGTGACGACGGATGCTGCATCTTCCTTGGCCTGTTTCTTGGGCCAACTTCGGATTCACTCGAACTTCGTCAGCGAGCTTCACGGCGGCGTACTTCGATCTCGGAGTTAACTTCCCTCTGTACATATCGAACCACTTACCAATTTCAAACGGCAACTTCTACGTCGCTGCATCGTGCTTCGGGCCCCCGTGATAGAAACGAACTGGACAGATTACTTATGACACTGATAAGAACATGGAATCGGGACAATAACCATCCGCATTAAGTATCATTAGAGTCCTTACTATTAGTTTCCCTACTTATTCCAGAACCGAGGTGTCTGGCAGATACGGGACCAAAGTATTTCACCGCTTAGAGTAATATCAGATGCCATATTCAAATTGGCTGTATCGAATTGTTTATAATTTTATCGCGAGCAGACGCGAATATAGAGGCTACGAGGAAGGTCCTGAGATTTGAATTTTTATAAATGGATTTAAAGTATGTTCATAAAGAAATCTTAAAAAGTGAAATTTCATGGGTGTCAGGACTTTTCTTAAGGCCTCCACAATTACATGATAAACTGCAAAACGATTCGCTGCCCCCCCTTCCGATAAAAAAGTCATAAACGAGAGACCTCGGACATCATTTTCATCGCATTGAGATTTTCCTTATCGAAACAAGATTTTTCACGGGAATTTCGAGGATCAGTTGTCCTTCTTGAGGACCATCTCGTCCCTTTTCTCAGTCCTCCATTCCGAACGCAACATTACACTCGATATTGACATTCTTCATCCTTGTCCATTACTTCAGCGACGACTACCAGGGGTTGGTCCAGCAGCTTCCGGCACGCTCGGTGAAATCTTGCTTCCAGAAGAGCCGGTCTATCTCTTCCCTCCTCTTCAGAAAAAAAGAACCCGAGGGAAAGCGACGTTTCAGAGCGGCCACACTTTCAATGATCTCTGATAAGAAGGATATTTCCTGGGTTTTTAACGCGAGACGTGGAAGAGGGGCCTACGCGGCAAGTAGGGCAGCCTCCATCCAGACCATTTTTCAGATCAATCACGGTGGGAAGAGCGCGTCAACCGGCGGAAATGAAACGTACGAACGAGCGGTGAAAATGGACGCCGTCGAGTTTTACTATCGCATTAACGACTCCCCCATGCAAAGGGAAAACGTTAAACTCGTCACGCGGAGAGCTACTCGAGTAGCGACTAGGTTTGCATTCCCCGAGCAGAAGATAGGACTTCGCCGAGACTTTCGCAGCAATTTGAGGCACGCATCCAAGCGGATGCGCATTGTCATCGGTCGTCTATTTCTCCCCAGGACCGTTAACTCTTTACTCTCGTTCCCGGTGTCATCCCGGTCTTCCAGGTCCGGGAACGTCGCACTTCCTCCCACGTACCCCGTGCACCGCTTCCCGCGATTGCGCTACATCATGTTCTGGTTATCCTATCGTATTTTCCTGGGTGTTTCATCCCTTAAACCACAGTTTCGCTATGTTAAACATTTCGTTTAATCAAATGTTAGCTCATTTAACGCAATTTATTCGGGAGACTTTCGGATTTCCACCTCCCCCTTCAGCGCTAAGTGTGTGTCGTCGGAAATTGTGCTCTCTGAGGAGTCACGTGTCAACATCCGGTATTAAGTATGTCCAATAAAAGTGCGTCCCTTCCGTTTTACTCGAGGCATCAGGTTAGTGTCGAAAAATTGCTCCGATTCTGAGTTTGGACTTGGACTGATTAATGGACACCTGATTAATGGGCACTTCTCGATGACCCCTTCGAGCCGTTCCTGAGAACAGTCGATGAGCTCGTAAATGTGCCCGCGGAAGGGATCCCGCCATGTCAAGGCCCGCATGCGGCCGACGTTTCCGCACGCGGTTACGTTACCGTTCCGTTATGGCAGCCGCTTCGTATCCGATAAACCGGGAACCGGAAGTTTCCCCGACTCTCGTGGGTACGGCAAATACGTGGAAACAGTTACGTTAGCGTCGTGGGGGACGAAACGGAAGCCATTACAGTCGTTGAAAGGGTCCATGGCGAAGCCAGGTTCGTTCCGAGGCTTTTTATCCTAGGCAAACATTAGTACCTCGGAAGACGATAAACGTGGGCACCGAGGCGCGTGCATTACACGCGAAAATAAATGATGCACGTATCTCCTTGCGCCCCTTTTATCGGCGGTACTCTCCTTTAATGCTCCATAATGTCGGTACCGATTGGTCTCGTAAAGAGGGGTTGCTGTCGATTCTGGAAATAAAATCAGAAACTCTATGCGTAGACTACTATAAACATCGATCGGTAATACGAAAATAATGGCATAACGGCGTGGTTATTATATGACGCCGAGGAATTTGGGTAACAACGAGGTGCACATTTTCGAGGGGTACCTCGATTCCGTATGAATAGGGGTTTAAAGTTGCATCGAAATCAGTGCAGATTCCGCGGCTTCGTCGGCCATGAACTCTCGCGTGAGTCGAGAGGGGATGCAAAGCACGAGGGAGATAGGTGCGGGGGTGGTGCCTTTGAAAAATGTAATAAGGAACGCACTACGCATACGTAATTTATGTCGAGATACGTTGGCGCGAGGGTGGCGATCTCATGATTTTCCTGGCACCCATTTATCTTTTCCCCGTCCCCCCTCTTCCCGGGCTTTTTCCATGTGTACTCCTGTCTACGAGGACCCCTCGCCGAGAAAAATTCTCCAGGCTCCCGACAGGATCCTAATTTTCTGTCAAACGATAAACTCACGGGTGAGCTACGCGCAATAGGTGCCCGGGTATACGGCGTTCCATAAAACGAGTAGATCCCATTTTCGCCGTATTTTTCCAATTTAACAATGCTAGTTGAAAATTTAATCACTCCTACGACTCTCCTGTCTTGACTTATTGAGTAATTCAATTGATTTCACGTTACTACTAAGAGTGCATCGCGTCTCCAGGTGCGTATGTACAGACGTATCCACGCATCTTTCGCGAGGCAGACAATGAACCCACTCTTCATTGCGTATATCTGCGCGTACACATTTGCACGCACTGGAATTCATGCTCCAATAGCTTCCAGTATACCACTCGATTTTTCCCTCGTGCTCCATTCTCGCGTATCTGGAAGAGCTATGACGCACTACCGATGCATTACAGCTTAACCGAGCGGTACATTCTACGCACCCGCGGTAAGTAGATACGGGAATTGTCCCACCGGCATCGATATCTCCCTTTTCTCTCCAAGCCAGGCCCTCGTTAACGCGATTTCTCACGTTTACCTCGGTTTAGGACACGGGAAATAACTCACGATCTTCCATTATCGCTCCCTTTTCTCCCCGGAAAAATCCGTTATCGTCTCGCACAACCGAAGGGAGCTCTAATACCCGGTAAAAATAATTCCTCCTCTCCATTTCATCCCGAGAATGGTAGGATCACCCGGGCACGGACTCGCTGATTAATCGTCGCACCGTGAAATTTATTAGCCTTAATACACGAGAATTCTTGTCGAGGTCCACTCGAACTAAGTAGCATTTACTCGCGATAAATCGCCGCGCGGTCCTCTATCGACCTCGGAGGGCTCTACGAGCTCGGGGGATCCTTCCTGCGGTATTTATTAATTTCTCCGAGAGAAGTAACGATCCGTTGCCGAGTGATAAGCCGTCCCAGTAACGCGTAACGCGAACGCGGGAACACGGACGGACGCGGATCGGCCGCGGCGCGGTGTATATCGCTCTTTCCCTCGGCACTTCTGCGAGGCGCAATTGTCAGCCATTAATTGATGCGTCGTTATCGTCCCGGCCACGGGCAGATCTCGGCAGACAAGGAAAATGAATTTTACACGCGCGATAACTCGCGTTTATCGGGCCGCGCTAAAAGCATTACGGCCGCGCTCTTGCACGCACGCGGGAAGGACCGCGCGGCTCGCCAGGCGATACCATACCGCGCGTATGTCCTCGCGTTTGTCCGCGATTTATCTAAGAAGAGGAACACCCATTACGGACCCCTGCGTGCGTATCGGATTACGCGTCATTACCCTCCCGACCCGGCGCAGCATCCGCGGATTTCATCCCCGCGAGATCGCGAAGAATCCAAGACTCGAGCCGGTCCGTGTCGAGTAATGGCGCGTGTCGCCGGCCCTATGACGTCCATTATTCAGGGGCCCCAATGGTGAGTTACCATTCCGATGAGGTGCCATCAGGTGCCCCTTGTGTACCCTTGTTTCGAGATTTCACCTAAAAGTGACCCTAGAAATAGGAAGAAATTTTCGGTGTGGAGGAACTTTTTGTAATAATTGTTTGCAAAATATGACGAATAGTATGTAATGCAGGGACGTGTAAGTCTTGCCAATTATTCACTAATCATTCCGGGCATCCCAACTGTGAGTTACCATTCCGATGGGGTGCCATCAGGTGCCCCTTGTGTACCTTTGTTTCGAGATTTCACCTAAAAGTGACCCTAGAAATAGGAAGAACGTTTCGGTGTGGAGGAATTCTTTGTAATCAATGTTTGCAAAATATGATGAATAGTATGTAATACAGAGACGTGTACGTCTTGCCGATTATTCACTAATTATTCAAGGAATTCCTCCTGTGAATTCCCATTCCATGATGGGATGCGATAAATGTCGCGTTCCATGGTTCCACAAAAAACGTGACACCAGAAGTATTAAGAACGTTTCGATGTGGAGGATTCTTTTGTAGGAATGGTTTGCAAAATATGAGGTATATGTAATCCGGGAGTACATACATTTCACAGATTATTCGCCGATTATTTAGGGAACTCCAATCTCTAGAGGTGCGATCAATTCCGTGGATGCTCGCATTTCGAGATTCCACTCAAAACCGATATCGGATGTGTTAAGAACGCTTCGGTGCGGAGGAATGTTTTGTAAGGTTTGCAAAATGTGATACATCGTATGTAACACGGGGTGAGGTGTATGCGTCTCCGTGTTTGATCAACGTTTATCCGGAACAGCTATTACGACCCCCTGTGTGTGCGTATCGCATTACACGCCATTACCCTCCCGACCTATGCTTACGCACGCGGTATCGGTACTCGCGTCGGTGTCGTTTCACACAGGGTGCGGATACCCTAAGCGGCGAATCGGATCGAGTGATAGTTCGTACCGTCGATCCTATATTATCAATTATTCGAGAAGACCCAGGCTCTGGGCGAATACCCACCATAGGGTGGGAATACGGATGCGGAAATTCGGGACTCGAGCTCGGCTCGCAATTCCGGCGGGGCGTGGGATTTCCCGAGATGAAAATACTACACGCTCATCACGGCCTGATTAAACGCTACCTGGGCAAATTTCATTTTCTTAATTCATTTGTGGACAAGAATCATCCACGTATCTCTCAACACACAAAAGCACCGCGGGGGAGTAGAAGTGAAGGTTTTTAAAAATCCCTTGCGCACCTGTAACCCTAAGCGTAATGATAGGAACTGGCCAATCAAATTGCGAATAATTTACATGGCATTCTAGGTTCGGTAAATTGACCGACTTGTTTCGGATGAACAAAGCGGCATTATCTGTAATGAAGATCAAAATGACAATTGGCTAACGCGAATCGGTGAGTGGACGCGAGCTTAGACGACGATTAGTGGGCCAATCGAGTCGAGGAGCTGCAGCGATGGTTGGGGAAGAATCTTGGGGAGGTTTTGCGACGAATTTAAGTTAGGGATGTTAAATTAAAAGGAAGGGAATTTTGGAGAAGCACTTTAAAGGACGAGGACTCGTGAGGAACATGCAGGATAGACTAACAAAAAATAGGGCCGCATGGATTGCGTGGATGATCGCGAGGTGGGAGCCGGAGACCGAAACCAAAACGGAGCTCGAGCTTAAACTCGAGTTTGAGTCCGAGCTTGAGCCAAACCCTGACAGATTAAGCCTAGAAGTGACCGATAGACACGGACTGACCGATACCGAGTTTCATTAGCCCAAAAGTGTAGCTCCTCCTAACAGGCAAAGCGCGGATCCACGATCGGTAGAATTGATATCACTTATCGAGAGTTTGGTGGATTCCACCGAAAGGAGCCCAAGAGAGTTTCCTATCGGACGGAAAGCCGCGAGGTGCAAAAGCGCAGGAGCGTACTTCCCGGCGCAGCTTCCGCACCTAGAGGTTGCGGTGGCGCGATAAGGAAGCGGCTCGTCCGCGGGTAGCGCGGCAGCGCGGAGACGGAAAGACGATACCGCACGCCGACCCCGGGGGGGCACGGAGGCGGTAATAAAATAGTTTTAAGCCGCGATAACTTATGGTTCGGGAAGTATCGCGTTGCATTCGGCCAGCCCGGGAGCCGCGTAAGCTCGCGGATCGGTAGGATCGGCAGAGTGGAGTGATGGACGAGGGCCTGGGCCCGTTCCTAACGTCCACCGGCCATCGAAGCGCGGCCGCATCCCCAGGGAATTAATTTACGCTCGCGTGTCCGGTCACGCCGGGGACATAAATTAAGTTATATTATATAATTGGTGGATTGCGCCGGCCCACGTGTAAATCCAGTTTGCCGGCCCGGCCCTACATAGATGCGTGTCTACACGCAACCCCGGCCGTTCTGCTGCAAATCGGGTCTGGGGATCTGGACACCCTGAGACGAGGATACCCCGTCCGTCGCGACGTCGATGACTTCGTGTCGGACATTTGCTCCAAAAAGTACCGACCGTGGGCGTGCGAGATCCTCGCAAGTAAGAGATATCGGGACTACATGTTATAGCTGAGTATTTCTTACGAGACTCTCCGAACCTGCCACCTTGACATTTTTAGTCACGATAAAGGAAACTCTTGGGTACTTTTTGTCATTTTTTTTTACGTTACTGTTACCATACGCAAGTTTGAATTTGCTTGTATCCTGTGAAAGGTACTGGACTCACGGGAGGATATGTACAAAATTGTGTTAAATCATGGATAGATTTGGCTGAAAACAAGAAATAGGCGGAAAGGGTTATTACAACGCAGGATTATTTAGATATACAAATGAGGGAACCAATGTTCAAGTGCATGAATCGAATTATCCTCCCCGTAGATTTCATGAGCCCTTTTCTTGTATTTTGTGCACTAGATCTACTCGCACCATTTTCAATCGCCGTCTTGTTGGAAATGCAGAAATGAATAAATTAAATGTAGGTTTTTTCATAGCGTGGCAGTTTTGTACAGTTTAACAATCTGACCGAGTTTATTGTAGGTCCAGAGTAGAGGTAAAATTTCGAATTGCGGAGCCACATTTGTTGGATATTTGTTGAATGTGTCCCGTGACGCGTTGAGGTGGAGGAGCACCTAGCGGAAAATGTTCAGAAACTAACCGTAACACCTCACCCCTTGTAACAATCGGTCCCGGGAAACCATATCGATTTGCGCGTTTGCTCAAAAAAAGTGGGGGTTTTTTTCAGCGGTTTTTCCAAAAGCTCGATTCCAGCCTCCGATACCGCTGGGATGCACCCACGGGACGACGGAGTGCAATCCAAGAGACGGAGAGTCGCGGGTCCGCTGCACAATCTCGTTAGGAAGGTCGCTCTCCCAGAGACGGAGTCCGTGCAGTCTTAACGAGCCGGAAGATGACTTCTTGCCGTTTCGGTTTGTCGACATAAGGACTTCCCCCCGTGAAACTTATTTCAGATACAACGGGCACGCTAATTAACGCAGTGTTAGTCCCGAAGCCTGGCAAACTCCAGGACCGGGGGGCCGTCAAAGTCCTCCCGAACCCCTTCAAACCGCCCCTTAATTCCGCGACGTACTCGACTGCCCCGCTCGTTACCCCGTTCACCCCGCAATTAAATCGGACAAACCCTTTTTCCCCTCGTTTCCCAATTATTTCCCGGTCGACCGGCGCTGGTTCGGGGCATCCGTCTCTCGAGGCGAGACGCGGAACGAGGGGATCCCGCGCCGTTTCCAGCGCGGTTTCCCCGCCGCGGTTGCGCGCGGCGGATGCGTGAGCGCTCACGGCACGTACGCAGAAAATAACAGCGTCGTTATAAGGCAGCCTCCCGAGAGAGCCACTGGTGCACTAATGATGCAGCGGACACGTGCTCGCCTCCCACATCTCGTATGTCATGCACCCCATCGACTATGCATGTCGCGCGGCTCCTTTACCGTAAATACCGGGTCCTTCCTCGCCGCGGTTTCTTTGCGTCTTCCTCGTCGTCGGTGGCCCCGGGCCAGCCGAGAGCGTCCATGTGCCTCGGCCATGTGGTGTCTCGGTAACGGGGAAATCACGCATCGCGCACGTCGATTTACCTACGTCAAGACGCAATTAGGGACGTTGCCCGGGTAATGATACTCGACGTGACGCGGCGCATCCACCGTGGAGACGCGGGGACCGGAAGCTGGATATGAAATTGCGATCATCGACTGTGGGGCAAGGACGGTGGTGGTCCTCGATCAGCCTCCGGTAGGCAGCAAGTGGACGCCGATCGGAGTCTCCTCTCCGGGTTTCTTCCTCGAAGACGCGAGACAGGTTCTAGAAACTCTGGACATAATTCTTGAAAATTGCGAGTGAACTTCCGAACGTCAAAATGCGTGGAAGATACTTCGCGGAGTCAGGTGATAGGCGTTGGTTGACACCAACTTCCCACCTATGAAGGGTCCATCCCTTTCTGGAGGATGCACTTTTGAGATCGACGTCCGGATCTCGTGTCCGGTCCTACCGTCGACTTGCGCCGGTATGTTTGCATCCTTGGCAATTCCGCCGATTTTTGCCACGGGGCGAGATGTTCAGTGGGTAAAAAGGTAAGAGGAAACGACGACGTCGGCATCGACACGCGACTCCGACACGCCTGGTGGGCTCTTGGAGCCATTCATCCGGACGGGACCGCTCAAAGAGGCGGTAACGAGTCGAGGAACTCGTATTAATTAGTTAACGCGTTTGGTAATCTCGCGAAAAGACGGGACCCCGGCCGGTATGCGGATCTTCGCGATCGGGCGGATTTTCATTAGGTCTGATTAGCAGTTCCTGCACCTGCGGCTCATCGAGAGGAGGCTCGCGTCAACGCCCACCGTGGGGACCGATACTCGATCTCGGTTGGGTATCGCGACCGGGCGGAAGCCGCGTGATAAGGCGGTATCGGTCCCCAACGTTTGCCGGGATGTAGTGAATGCGTAATGTAATTAGAAGTGTCCCGGGCTTTATGTTAGACACCGCGCCGAGTTACGGTACTCGGTCCGCGGACTCCCGAGGACCGATCTGATTTCGATGCGAGTCTCGCCCACGCGTGTGCACGCGAGTGCACGCGAGTGCATAATGCACCCGGCTCTCCGCTTCCGAATTAACCACGCCGCTTCCGCGATGCATCGCGGCCTGCAATTACGGCCCGCCGACTGGACAAAACGATGAATTATTAACCATCATGACGAAGATTATGCGCGCCCCCGCGCCCTCCCCCAGGAAGAGGCCCCGGACCCGGGGGGGAAAGGAAATGGAATTAAAAACTGGGAATTGCCGGAAACCTCGGGAACGTTCGCGGAAAAAGAAAAGGAAGAGGGATATCGTGCGGTTCTCCGCAAGGTATCACGCGATTTGCGGCGAACTTCCTTATCCTTATCGGTTCCTGGCCAAGCGAGTATGTCACTTCAGGGAACCCGCTCAATGGCAAAACGAAGGTCGCAAATGAAATCGCTCCCTTTTATTATCCCACCTTTAAAAAGAAGTCCACGTGAAAGAACCAGAATTCCGGTTATTTTACCTGGTTCGGATTGTTAAACATCTTCCTACTATTTTTTTTTTCTAGGTGGAAGTATCAGACATTTCTAATTAAATATCGTCTGGTTAATACTTTGATTTTGGAAAATCCAGAGTGAATTTCTGGACGGTGGAGCAAGAATTTTCATCTAGAAATTTATTTAGTGGTATCTGATTAAGATAACCGTACGTTCACCCAGGCTTCGGTAATCAGAATGTTCCGATCGTATAAATCAGACTCTCTCGTTAACGATATCTGGAAATCTTTTAACCTGACGCACCTGGTAACATTAACCGAAACTTCTTTTTAACGTGCAGGATGTGGATATTTGTCGCGTCCGTAATAGTTCATAAGAGGAAATGGATTAATGGAATCTGGTTCTCCTGGGATGAGTTATCGTTATATCGTCGTCTCGTGTCCGTCAAGTTGGCAGAATTTCCGCGACCGTTCCGCGCTCGTTTTCTGGGTGCACATCAGGGCAATGCATCCCTCGATTCGTTGGCCCTTTCTTTTTATCCTTTATCACGAGTCCTCTCGTTCCCTGCGAATACCAACAAGGACTGTCATTCAAGTTCTAATGAAAGCTCGCTTTCCGATCCAGTGCGGCATAATTGCCCTTCGATCCGCTACTTTCCGCGGATCGGCCGCGCTCTTTCCACTTCGCGGGGAAAAATACCGTCGGACGGCGGCCGCTTTAACGCGGGACGCACGCGGCCGTTCCGCGACGTTCCCCGCTGTAGGAAAAAAATGTCCACGATTTATAACCAGCGGCTAAATGACCCACTATAAATCGTGGGAATGTGCCCTAGGGAATGAAAAATAATACTATTCCTGCGCATATTCCCGCGTGCTTCCCGCGGAAGTTACGTTTCCCCGTCGAGTCGCGAAAAACGGAGCAAAAATAGAAGGAACGAAATGTACGAGGAGCCGAAAAGCTCTCAACCCCAAGGACACTCTTAATTGCCGCGTTTTTACCTAAGATGCATTTTCTATTCGGTTAACTTGTTTATTATTAGAATTTTGAGTTTCAAAAATGCAGCGCCTGCAACGCGATATTCCAATCCACTCCAGATATGCTTATCACTGCGCGAGGGTGAGTTCCTGATAAAATTCACATTTGAGAGAATTAAGCCAGGAATTTCATGAAGCGTTCATCAATTTCCCAGTTTTTGTCGCGAATACTGTTTTCACGTTTCAGGCAAGTTTATTTCGAAATTCAGTGGATGTATGTATATAATACATATGTATATATGTTATCGATTGAGAGTGCAGCAGGATATAGGGTCAGGGATGCATTTTTTATTTAGTTAACTTGTTTAAAATTCGATTTTTGAGTTTCCAAAATGCAACTCCTGCAACGCGATATTCCAATCCACTCCAGGTATGCTTATCACTGCGCGAGGATGAGTTCCTGATAAAATTCACATTTGAGAGAATTAAGCCAGGAATTTCATGAAGCGTTCATCAATTTCCCAGTTTTTGTCGCGAATACTGTTTTCACGTTTCAGGCAAGTTTATTTCGAAATTCAGTGGATGTATGTATATAATACATATGTATATATGTTATCGATTGAGAGTGCAGCAGGATATAGGGTCAGGGATGCATTTTTTATTTAGTTAACTTGTTTAAAATTCGATTTTTGAGTTTCCAAAATGCAACTCCTGCAACGCGATATTCCAATCCACTCCAGGTATGCTTATCACTGCGCGAGGATGAGTTCCTGATAAAATTCACATTTGAGAGAATTAAGCCAGAAATTTTATGAAGTGTTCATTAATTTCCCAGTTTTTGTCGCGAATACCGTTTCCGCATTCCGGGCGAGTTTATTTCAAAATTCAGTGGGTAAATGTGTATAGTGCATATGTGTTGGTATATGTTATCGACTCGGAGTGCAGCATGATATGGTGTCGGGGGTGCATTCAAGGGTGCACCGAACCGGTGCAACGGGGTATAAGCCGCGGATCCGCACGATCGGCTGTGCGTTTTCCGCTCCGCGTGCCCGTCCGCACGCGGTCGCGACGATTCCGTAGGTGAAATCGCCGATCCGCGGCCGCCTCGCGCTCATCGCTACTCGTTATCGTGGCGCGATAATTTTTCTAATTGGCCGCGCACAACCCGCGTGCGGAATCGCCGGAATTACGAGCGCGCGTCGACTGGGAATTTTGCGCGGGGGAATAAAATCGGGATTTACGCCGCGGATAATGCCCCTCGTAAACGCGGCGCTCGATGATATTATTACTTTTAATAGAACGATAAATCTCCACGCGCATATTCGCGTTTTGCGGGGGTGTAGAAATATAAATAAGTTGTCGCGTTAATTGTCTACGCGGATTGAGCGGAGCCGATCTTCAACGGATAAGACTTATCGATAACACCACCTCGCGGTGTTCCACTTTCAATCCGCTGCTTGTAACTCATAATTCTCGATCAATCGAATTTCTTGGCCGAAAGTCCCACGAATATACATAACATACAAACATTGTCGCACAGTTTATTGTTCCGTATACGTTCATTGTTCCATATACGTTGATTGTTCCATATACGTTGATTGTCCCATATACGTTCATTGTTCCATATACGTTCATTGTTCCATATACGTTCATTGTTCCATATACGCAAATAAACATTCATTATTACCCGAAAATACTCCCGGGAGTTTTCGTTAGAGTTAGCGCAACATTCATCGCACTGTAGTGCCCGGAACACGAGCAATTGTTTCGGCGCTCAAACCCTCCTCGACGCAGACCGAAAACAAGGGTACGAGCGACGTCGCGGCGCTCTCTCGAGAACGGAGGAGTTCTCGTCTGGCCGGGAAAGAGGAGGCGAAATAAATTCGGACAAACGGCGACAAAGTCGTTGACTTTTATCCCGGCCGACGCGGAGAGTCGCTTCGAGGCTCCTTGGCACGTGCATCACGGTGTCGCAAGCTGTTCTCCGGGATCCCTGGGAAGCGGCGACTCCTGCGGCTCGCGATATCTGCATCGACTCGCGGCCGCGATAACGCGGGATGCGGCGCCGCGCGCGTCTCTGGACCGCTTCCAAACCGCCGGGGAACCAGAAATCGGAGAGTTTGGCCCGCGCCCCCGCCGTCTGCGGGCTCGCATTATGCAAAGCATTCCTTTCCGGCGGGACCGCAGAATCCGCGGGAACTCGACACCGACATTATTCCTGGCTGGAGCCCGCGGTATGCCGATACGCCGGACGTCACGGCGCGCCGCGTCGTTGCGACATGAGCCAGGTTAATTACCGTTACCGGTACGGGTGTACAGAGGAGATCCGGCACAGCGCCCCGCAATTCCGTGGACCCTGGCATCGAATTCGAGAGTCGAGATCCCCCTGGGAGATATCTTTTTTTTTTTCTCGAATCCTCCGTCAGAAAATTGAATTTCCCCCCAGGGTAACGGTGACTCTCGGTTTTAGTTCTTGGGACCTGGCCTTTCCGATAAGCCGAAATTAGAGGAAGCTTTGATTACCATTGATAACCAGAGGTCAGGATCGAAGTCGGGCACTGGGGTTTCGGTAGGTGAATTTTCATTTTGGAATTTCCTCGGGAAAATTAACATTTTATGCGAAGTTGTATGCGAATCGTCTCAAATAGTCTTTAGCGCTTTGATAAGCCGGAGATATGCGATTTCTAGGTGTACCAGAGAAATCGTTAGAAATGATTCTTAATCAGGATCTAGGTCCAAAGTCGAATCCTAGGATTTCGCTGGGGAAACTTTTTATCCGCTGGTTTTCCTTTGAGATTAAGAATTTTAGGTGGGGTTACCTGCGAACCGTTCCTGGAGCCTACTCTGATCTGTTATGGAGGAATCGTTATCAGACATTATTCTTATCCAGTGTCTGGGGTTAAAACCGAGTGCCAGGATTCCGGAGAATGAATTCTTGCTTTTTGGAATTTATCTTAGAAAATTAAAAATCCCGCCAATGTTACCCGTGGACCAAGAAGGGTCTTTGGAATCCCGGCTCTCCGATAAGCCAAGTGTCTAGTTTCTCTGACACGAGGCGGCTCCGAGTTTCATCAGAGGAATCGTCGTTAGAAATTATTCTTAACCAGGGTACCGTGGACGTCTAACGTTGTTTGATGTCATTCCCCGTTATCGAGGTCGACGCCAAATATGGACGCGAGTCGTGCGATCGGGATATCCGCAACACGTTTCTCGTCGAACGGCATCGCAGATCGAGATCGACTCTGGAAACGAGGGAAAATCGAAGTAGACCGAAAATGAAGCCGCGAAGGAAATCCAACGGAGGCAATCCATATTCCAGTGGCCGATAAGCCGGGTGTCAGGACGCATCGCTTATCGCGGGAGATTCATTACCGTTAATACGACAAAGTGCTGGGCGGATCGCCCGCTATCAGTCATCGCGGCAGGAAATAAATCGAAGCGCACCGATCGGGAAATCCAATTAAATCTCACCGAGGCCCGAATTATTTTCGAGATAGCCCTGCGCGCCAAACCGGCCGGTGGAAAATTCAAGATAAATCGAATCCGAGCGGGATTTAATCAACGCTATCCGAATTCAAGTGACCGACAAGCCGGTTGTCATGTCGCGTCGTTTGTCGCGACTTGCGCGCCGTTAATTGCCCCTCGTCTAGGACGTCACGGGTCCTCTGTTATTTATATCGATCCGCGGTTTGATCGAAATTATGGAAATGATGAATTTTTGAAAACCAGCATTCCCTTGCTTTCCACAATTTGCGGGAAATTCGCGTTGGACTTGGCACCAGGCGATATCTGCCAGCGCCAACCTACATCGCTGTAGTGACTTACCGGTAAGCCGACTGTCATAGCGTGCCGGTCATCGCGACATGCGAGAGGTTAATTACCGTTAGCCGCACAAAGCGTAATGCAGGTCTGTCCGTGGGTCGTTGCGCGACAAGTGATCGACCCGCTCGGTGCAGCTGCATATGTGAATACCTTCTGTAAACGTATTGCGCCGAAAAGTGCGTTCTCGAATTTCGACAACTTCGGCGTAGGATGAATCTTTGGTTTACATATCAGATATTGGAATCTTTATCCTCGATGTGTAATTACTTGCGACAAATGATCGCCCCGCTCGGTGCAGCTGCATAGGTGCATACCTCCTGTAAATGTATCGCGCCGAAAAGTACGTTCTCGAATTTCGACAGCTTCGGCGTAGGATGAATCCTTGGTTTACATATCAAATAAGGAATCTTTATCCTCGATGTGTAATTACTAGCATCGAAGTGCATCCATGTAGTCAGCCGGACCTCGTGACGGTGCATCGTGCCCGATCCGCGAGGCCGCTAAGTACTGTAATTTAGACGTACAGAAGTTCAAACAAGCTTCGACCCTACGATGCTTATGTCAAATTTATGTTTATGCTTCCCCCTTTTACAGGAATTTCCGTCATTCCGGAGGGGGGAATTAGTCGTCGCGATATATATAATTACTTACTCCTGCACGTGGATCGGCATTTCGAGTCGGCTCTCGGTGCATCATACGCGATGCCGTTATCCTCCTATCTGTTCCTACACCCCATTATTCTCGACATGCTAATCCGGACACAAATTAGCGATTTTTCTCGGGTGTTAAGATGACATGAAAGTGGCATTTGAAAGGTTAATCGTTTAAGAGACTTTACCGAAAATTGGGTGTACCGTTTGAAATTTCATCACATGAATACGCAGGCCTTTTCGAGATAGAAGATCAGTTGACCGAAACGAACATGACGGTTACCTCAATCATATATAATTGCAAGAAACGATTACCTTGTTGAGAAGAAAAAGTGACATTGATTGAAAATAATTTTTTCCAAGTGCATAAATATGTACTTTGGAGGTGTTTAAACGTTCACAGATGGTAAACAAAAACTACTAGATGATTTTAGAATGATGGGATAGTTTTAATAAAAGTCAACGGAATGTATTCCTTGAGAGTCCTATTGTTAATCCGTCGGAAGTAATTCTCGGTAAGTGAGCTTTTGTGTCCTGGATTTTTATTCGTAGGTATATCTGACATTTCGTCCTCTTCGAGTCCCTTCAGTTAATTGTCGCATTGGGCGCGATTAGAGGACCTCGTGGGATAGGTCGAGGTCCTCCTCTCCTGGGAGGATGTTAGGTCCCTGTATCCGCCGCATTCGCGGAAATATTTCCGGAGTTGGACAACTGGTAGGAGCAACCGTGCGTTTTATTTATGTGGCGAGTTAAAGCGCCTAGAGTGTAGCTACGATGTCCACGGCACCGCTTTGCCCGTACTACACCGTGCCCTCCTGATAACGACCGTGATTTATCACCGAGCACCCGGGAAAGAGGGAGACACGCCGGAGGGAAATGGCGATAGGTCCTCGAAGCGTTCGAATTCGATCAGTTATTGCGCTTTCTGCAAACTGCACTCGGCCTCTGCTCGATGGACTTCTTTGACGTCCCCTCGCCGTTTGCTGCTCTCCGCAAAATTCCGCCTCGCGGAATCGATACCGCGATGGGAATTTCATGGAGGAGTCCTTTAAACTCCGCGACTCCGAAAAGTGCACGTCCAAGATGGGACGAACGTAGACGTCACTCGACCGGCAATTAGATATGGCAATTTGAATGGACTCTGGCATTAAAAAGTCCGCGGATACGGTACCGGCCTGACAGCTGTCAGCAGGCATTAATCCGCGACGCCCCCTATTTTTAACTTTATGAACATGACAAAAGTGACGGCCGCAGTGGTGACAGCGTACGTCGAAACACGAGCTGTGCACGCTCACCTGTGCGTGGAAAAATCCGAGGGATTTTCTCTGGGAAGTTTTTTCGTTTTTTTTTTTTTGCTGCAGCCGGTGCATCGCAGTGATTACTACTTTCCCCTTTTTCCCTCGATCCACTCGCGGCGCATTGCAAGGATCGCGCTCAAATATCGATTTCGATGTATATTCCAATGAAGATCATGGAGAAGTAAAAGTGCGCTCCTTTGAAAAGAGCCGGAAGACCGCGGTTTAGAGTCCTCGTGTCCGATGCCGATTGATCTCGTAATTGACGCGGCACTTTAAGGAAGAGTAATTAAAAATGATCCCTCGTCGGGTCCTCTTCTAGGACCTCAGCCTAGAGTAGCACTGCAGCTTCAGGATGCACTCCAGTGCGCTATAGGAAGCGTGGCAAAGTTCGAGGAGTTCCCAAAAAAGTGGCTTTCCAGTTTTTGCGCCGGCACGCCGAATGACTTTATCCCCGTTTCCCGCAACCGCATCGAAACGATAATTGCAACCTGCAATCACCCATTTTAACGGTGAATGCCTCCCATCGCGGACGCGTAATACGTGCGTCTGCGGAGCGGCCGTGCCCGTGTTTAATTAATGGCTGGCCAGCCGGGGAAAAATCAGGAAATTAAGTAGGGTCATTGCCGGCGTTAAGTAGAGCCAATGGCACGGTACAGGGTAAACGCGGCGTTAAGCTCGCGATCGGTGTGTACGTGCAAACGCGGCTTGCAGGAGTGTCGGTAAGACGGAGCTCTTGGCCCGTGACGCGGAGCACGAGTCCTTCCGGTACCAACTGGCCCGTAAGGCGAAGCTCGGTCATGCTCAAAGGATCAAAGGAGAAAACCGGGCTCGCATAATCCTGCCGGGCTTAATAGCCCGAACAATGACCACCATGCATCGACGATGACGTTAAGGAAGGCCAATTTTCGGAGGACCCCTCTCCTTAATTCCTGCTACTTTCCCACGTCGAAATGTTCACCCTAACCTGCAATTACGTCCGTAATTATGAAAGATGAAAGTTAAAAACTAACTTCACGTTATTGTAATTTAAATGCACGCGGCATAAAATGTGGGATAAATTACACTTTTTCCAGATTATTTACTTAACCGCTTTCGTAGGTACGTGCATAATTGTAGGCTTTACATGGGTTTTGAGATAACCTAGAGAAGGGTAACTTCTGTATAATTAAGGGCCTACTTTGGGCAGATATTTTCATTTCTTTTACTTACAAGTCTGAAGTAGGATTTGATGCATATTAAATAGGACGAAGATACCTGCACGATGCCATTGGATACATTATATTGACATCCTCGCTTTTACTTAGGATCCGAATAGGACGCTCCAAGTCCATCGCGCTGTTTAATGGACTCCCTTGTTTACGTTGTCACCCTGTACTCGTGATGTAATAATTGCAGCAAGTTGCCTACAGCTCCACGACGGCAGTGCATGCGCGTGTTTACGTTCTAATTATCGTGTCCATTTTTTCACCTGCTTGCAAAGGAGCGATACTTAGATCCCTCGTCCCCGCCTAACAGGTGTCTTGTGCGGTAACATTGCGCATTGCAGGAATTCGAGTAATCACCCCTGGCAGTTAATTATTCATCCTTAATGACGCGTTTGCCTTTCTGCTCCGCAGGGATCGGCTCGAAACTCGCAACTGCCGAGTGTCAATTCCGCTGGTTTATGCACCGTATGACTCGTTAATGAAATGACTGGTTTATGACACGTTCGGGGAATAGTGCGTGGGGTACCTGCAATTCTCGTCCGATTTTTCCACACTTTTCCACGTTTTTCCCGGCTCGTTCCTTATCACGGCTCGCCGGAGTGCAGCTGCAGGTGCATGGCGTAACTCGGTCAGCCAGGACGCATTTGTCCTCTCTGGTACGACCCCGACGCGAAAGTGGGCCGTTTATTAGTGATCGATGAACGCTATGTTTAGTAGTCGTAACGCACGACATTAAACATTATAATCCGCCGTTAACCGTAATGGAGGATTGGCGCTCCTCCGTCCACCGTAACCGCTCGGTACGGGCGCAGTAATTACCCTGGCACCGACAATTACGCTTTGGTGGAACGCACTCGTCGAAGGCGTCGGCATTACATGCGGTTTCTTCCACTCGGAGGCTGGACGTCCGATCGATTACGCCATCTCGCGGTCCATTTCTTCTTATCGCCCCCTGATTAGAATCCCGACGTTTTAATGCCCCTAAGTGGAGCGATTTACCCCCGATCGGGGAAACGGCAGGAATTATTCCCCAGTGTCTTAATTCCGTGGCGGCGTACAGAAATGAGCCCTTCCTTGTCCGAGTAATCGTTCCCTACGCCCAATCGGAGATGCATCGAGATCTCTGGGATGCTGCCGAGACGCGTGTCGACCTCGCTTACGGCCGAGGGGAAAGTGTTTCCGATGGAGCGCCGAATGGGCTCGAAACACGGCATCGGTCCCTCGGAAAGAAGATCTGCGAATCCTGGATGGATGCCCTGCAAATTATTGACTCGCCAAGGCCGTGGATGAAGCTATTCCCGGAGTCATTAGTTACCGATCGGTCTTCGATCTCGTCTGCGGTGCATCCATGCGAGATGCGTGGCTATGGAGTAGGATCCACGGGATGAAAGAGTAGCTTTACAATTCGTTAACGTACTAACTGTATTTGCAGATTACATCTCGTTTAGGGATCGATTTCACGTCACTAGAGGTTACGTTTAATCCTAGTTTTTCCAAGTGCACCGAGTGAGAGGGAAAGGGAGATCCGGATGCAGGAAATGTACCTTCGGGATTCGGAAAAATTCATGGACATCTTTTTAATTTTCATTAGCGATAACGCTATCTAGGAACGAAGCTGTTATCGTGTATTCTTCCGTACCGCTGCATTTTGTGCATAGCTTATAATTTACATCTCCCGGAAATGGACCTCTCGGGGGAGATTAACACCTTAAGTTGGGCCGGCGAATGCATTAATTTTCGAGGCGTTGCTTCATGGCATGTACATTTCCGCGTCCGATATGATTTATTACGCAGGTACCGAGGCCTCCCGGAAAACGCGAAAAACGCGCGGTATGCGCAAGAACGGCCGCGGTTCTGGCTATTTGAATTTCTCTTTCCTTGGCAGTGGTCCACGTGCGGTACCGCAAAAATGAAACGCGATTCAGCACATCCCAGGGATACATGCATAAGATATTGCGACCTCCTTTCCTAGTCTCTCGATAAAATAACGTAGTCCTTTCTTCGCATGTAAAGGGCATAGCTGATAAGGATTTTCGACTTTCCATCAATTAGCGTAGATTAATTTATAGGCACAGACATCGACGGGCATAAATGTCTGTTCATCATGTACTGCTTACACGCTACCGAATTTTTCCATTGATTGTAAGAATTTTTAAAAATATTATTTAAATATTTTTCCGACTCAAGAATATCGCTACAGTACTTCTCCGCCAGTACCACTGATACTTGTCATCTTTCGATTAAATTTGTTCAATAATAAACTTCCGTAAACGATTATAAAATAAAGAAACTCATCTAAAAAATTTCCAAACAATGCGCACCAAATGACTGTCGAATATCAAGTTTATAATTATTCTCCGAAATTTCGCACGGTTACAACACGGTGTTGTAAAATCGTAAATTTACTTAGCAATTTTACAATAAATGTATACTAATCTTCACTATTAAGGGATCGAATTTATAATTTTACTGTAACCTTATGTACTAAAGGTGTATGAATTTGATGAACTTTTTAAACAGTGTACCTGTGATCACCTTGAAGAGCCCCTCTTTTGAGATCCGACTTTAAGAGCGCTCGAGACAGAAATTCTCTGATTCAGTTTTGAAGATCCTTTCTTTGAGACCGAAAGACTTCTCCGAGAAGGCGCCGTTTACTTGGTTAAATCTTACATAAGAGGGATTCGGCGTTTAAAAGGCGGCAACAGAAAATCCCAGTTGGGCTTACCGGCGAAGTAAGTCCGCCGAGGAGTTAGGCGGCATTAGCTTTTAAGCCAGCTCGGCGTAATAACGGCGCCTCAGGTTTGCGGCGGTGTATTTATATTTAAAGTTTGCGCCAGTTTGCATTAATTACAGCCGAATAAATGCGTCCCGGGGCCAGGGCGTAGGCGTGCCTCGAGACGGTCATTCGTTGAAATAATTTTACTGCCCGGGCTCCTTTATATGCATTGCTCGCAGCTTCTTACTCCCCCGGCACGGGTCTCTCGGTACGCCGGAATTTATTTCCCCCCGAGCCGTCGGTAATGCCCGGACACAATGGAAACGCTTTATAACCTCGGGAATAAAAAAGCGACCGGGCTCGCGAGACGACTCCAGACTGGCGACTCCATGGCACGGTCGCTGAGCTACTTACCGAGGTACCGATTCGAGTACCTAAGTACGTCGCACTAGGTCTCGAAATAACATCGACTTACCAGATACCTCGGTACAGACACCGGCTCTAAGTACTCGAGTCGAAATTACCGAGTTCGGTTGAACCTCTGAATCCCCTACCCTCTTGACACCGCTCAATTTGCCGAAAAGTCTGGTCCACTTCTCTGGAACCTCAGAGTTCATTTTTCTCATTAGAATCTCGAGGTCCCCGAAACGTGTCCATTGAATTACAGCATTCGTGCAAAGTGAAATTTTATTTCGGAGTCCATGTTAATAATTTATACAACACTATTCTCAGGGTCGGAGGTGAAGAGGAGGACCTCAAGGTGGAACTCAAACTCGATTGAGTATTTGAAAAAATAATAAAGAGACAAATATGTTTGAGGTTCGCGGTGGGTGCGGATTTATGGTGACTTTACGGAGAAATTTACCAATTTGGAGTAACTTAATTAAACCGGCTGCTTCTAGTTTCATTGAAGTTCACAGAAATGTTCTCGTTAATTCACGCCACACGTAATCAATACACGCGGTTCGATGGCCCGGAATTCTCGTCCGATATTGGCTCCCGAGTATCGGCGAAGTTGCACCGCTCTTGGCCTAATTATTCCACCGAAACCACGAGGGAGGTTCTACATCTTGAGACCGTCTTAGGGCTTTAAGTTAGGGGTGTCGAGAGCCGCTCCCAGCTGTAAACTTCCTATTATTCACATTCGGGTCGATTCTTGGCGAACTCGCCATATTGGCTGCGAAGCCCTGGTAGTGGGGCACAAATTACCAATTCCAATTGCACCGTCAACTGATCCTTTCCAGGTGACACAAAACCTGATCCATCGATCCTTACATGAAGAAAATAAATCCCGAAGGTTGCATTTCTCTTATACGAGGTCTTACAGAAATGGTAGATACGGTTTTCACAGCACCATCCTTGTCGAAGCGGAGTGGAAGCGACATATATTATTTTTTTCTGCATAGTTTATCTGTAATAGTCAATTGAAAAATAGCCAACCAGGGGCGTCTATTAGCCGAGTGCGTATCAGCTGTGCTGTTATCTGCGGCGTAGAGGCAAAACACAACTTACGGCGAGATTTTTAATTCCCGTTCCGCTTATCGACGCGCCTGGTTGACTATTTCTTAATTAATTATTTCAGGTAAAGGATGCACTGTGGAAAAAAAATAGTACAATACAGGTCGATTTTACGTTCGGGAAGGATAGCATTGTGTAAACTGTGCGCACTACTTTTTAATACTCTGTATAATCGATTAAAGTCGTTATATAGGTAATCCAGTTTTGACATTCGATTTCTTAATTAATTGTTTCAAGTAAACGACGCACTGTGGAAAAAAAATAGTACAATACAGGTCGATTTCACGTTCGGGAAGGATAGCATTGTGTAAACCGTGTACCCTACTTTTCAGTACTCTGTATAATCGATTAAAGTCGTTATATAGATAATCCAGTCTTGACATTCGATTTCTTAGTATCTTCACACCTTTATCCGAGCTCCAAGTCTCATACTTCTTTCTTGTGATAATAAAGTCTCGATCCATCGCGAGAATTTTCACGAGCTCGACGCGACGGGGCATAGAGGTTCGAATATCCGATTCCATCAATCACTCGCGCCGAGTTAAATATAAAATATCCGATATCGCGTTCGCATTGGCGAGCGATACATCGAGACAGAATCGACTGGCAAGTTTTTCCTCTCTTAATCGGAGAATCGAATGCCCATCCGCGGACTATTTAGGGAATCGGATTAATTCGGGTCGCGATGGCTCTGCCGTGTTTCCCTCGTCTCTCCCTTTTCCATCTTCCTCTCTTTTTGCTCCGTGAGATTCTCGATACCTACCTATACATATTTTCCTTTCGATATTCGCAATAAATGACGCGCGTGTGGTTTCAGCAATCGATACTCGCGCGGCCCGTGATTTACGAATCCTATTCAAATTCTGCATTAATTTATTTCCATAATTAATAACTGGAATGCCAAACCGCGGGGTCGGTTAAATGTTCTACTCTCGTCGACGTCGCGACGCTATTTAATCGGGGATTTTGTACATCCGAGAGCAAACGTCGGTATAGACGATCGCTGTTACATGTGTCACGTGGATGATTTCTCTTTTGACTCACGCGTGTACCGACGTCTATTGGCTTTTTAAGCTCGGAATAATATCCGCCGTTCGTGTTTAACGAGCAGTTGTTAATTGTTTTCGCAACAAGAATGTGAACCGTAAGCAAACTGGACGGGACGCGTTTCATTAAGGCACCCTGGTATTAAATCCTGCTTTTTCCCGACAAACGGCCACGATCGGTGATGGAAAAAATACCAACGGGCGTTTTCGAGGGAAAAAGCGAAAAGGAAATCCCAGGGAGAATGATCGAAACGAAGGCCGCCGGTTGCGGTACATTTCGGCTCTCTGTCGATACCTCCGCAATGACTGGCGAACCAATTCGCCAATCGAATTTTGGCCGAATAAATTATCAGCGTTCGCGGTCACGGCGAAACTAGATCGAAAACGGACAGGGTGGTCGACTCGCGACAGCCTGACAAGAGAAGCATTTTCACAACATCCGCAGTAAATCAGTGCAGAGTAGAGCATACGGGAATCCAGATTAATAGAGGTGAAAATATTTCCCCCATTGATTTAGACGCAATTAGATCACCCTTCTGTCATAAAAGTGTCAGCTAGAAAAACTCAAAAAGACGTTCACGTATATGTATAGAAATATGTAGAAGAATATAGATTAATTTACAGAAAATTGGAGGAGCTCCTATCGGCGCCACGATTTCCGTACCCATTTCTCGACGCATATCGAGAAGCATTATTTCACTCAGAGAAAAATAATTCTCGAACCAGGATCGAGTAATAACATGGACTTATCGTTAAGGCAGAACCCTTGCCGTCAAGGTGTCAATGTCGATGCCAATGCCCAGGCATTTTACTTGCTTCCGAGACGACCAGGCCATGCGGCTATATGAAATCGGGTCAGACCGTAAAACCCGATCGACTTATCAGGTAGCCGTTATCGTGGATCACAGTTTTTCCTGTAATTTCCAATCGGCGGACTAATGCACCTTAACAGTTGGGAAGGACGGTCAATTACATCCTCGGCAAACTGGTTAACTCATGCTCGTGCTCGTATCACACTTGGAGCGATATATCGGTCGTTATCGAGGCCGATTGGCGTTTATTTTTCGGAATGCCATTTCCGTGGACGGGTCCCCGAGCAGGTGACGCGGAAGGCTCGTCGACGACGGGCACCAGGGTCGATAAAAAGTACGGTGACATCTCCACGAGCTGCCTTCGCCGTCGAAACCGAATGCAGGTCAATTGGGCCAGGTTTTGCGACAACCAGCTGCGCCGGCGAGTAATATTTCCCCGGCGAAAGAGCCGGGGCTTTTTCTGCTTTTTCGAGTTTCCCTGCCATCCGCGAGCGTTTCGACGAGGAAAGTCCCAAAACGAGCCCTTTTTTCCGCGGCTAACTAAATTTCATTCAGTTAAAAGGCCAGATCGCTGACGAGCCGCGACCTAAGCTGCAGGGCGAGGGATCGATGAGCCGCCGAATCGACGCGAGCCGATCGAGTTTTTTTCCCTCGTTTTCCCGCGATCGAAAAAATTGGCCCACGTCGACGTGGTCTTTGGATTAATCCGCGTTTTCCCACGGGCAGCGGGAAATATCGCCGCGGGAAATACCCTCGGCTTTAACCGCTGGTAAGCTATCCTTCACTTCGGATCGCGTGACTCTTCTGCGCGGGCTCGAGGAAATATCGCTTAATTAATTTCCACTTTTTTCTTTTGTCCCCCCCTCCGTCTCTTTAGCTCGCAAACTGTGATACAATCGGAAACGCGAGATGAAATGCGAGCGCCGGCCGGTCATTCCGTAAAGAGAGTATCGGGGATATAATTCCCGGTGAACACTTTATCCCGTTTCGCGTGACTTCGCGAATATCGAGGAAATATCCCTCGTTTGGCGTTAATTTGAATTTCTTTCCCGATGCCGCGAACGAGGCGGCGCGATCAGAAACGTCGAGTGAAATATGCCGGGTTAATTGGTCATTCATTTAGCAAAGCACCCAGCCCGGTATCTCGGACTCGCGATTCCTTATCCCGTTTCGCGTGACTCCGATATATCGAGTCCGAGGAAATATGGCTTGTTTAACTTTAATTCAACTTTTCCCCTATTTTTATTTCTTCCCCGCGGGTGCGAGGCAAAGTCGCGCGACCTGAAAAAAGGGATTAAATATCGCGGGTGAGTTGCGCGTCTATTTCACGATGCGTCTAGGATACCAATACAAGGCTCGATAAGCGTTTTCTTATTCCGTCCTGCGCCGAGTCCTAGGGAAATATCCAGCTAACGAGTCAGGACTTTTCCCACGGGTCCTGGAACTGGAAACATCGGCGCTTGCCGAGGTTCGGTCTCTTGCCGAGGAGGAAGATGGATTGGAACAAAAGACCCGGGGAGCATTTCGCCTCGTTACTTTCTCGTTATCGCCCGCAAAAACCTGCGAGAAACGTTAGACGAGAAGCGCGCGCATCGGCCGGCACTTTCTCCAGGATCTGGAGGTGAAGGTATCCTCTAAGAATTTAGAAATCCACCCTGGAGGACTACTTCGAGTCGCCGGATATCCCGTTTAAATGTCCCCCGAGTTGTATGGCCCAATTAGTGGTTTCCCATAAATCGATAATTACGCGAATCGCCTATATGGAAATTTAATGCATAGCCCAGCCGAACGCGGGAAGCTTCCGGGGATGCAATTCGATAATAGACACGGCTCTGGCGGACAGGTGTCGAGAGGTCGTTGACACGAGTATTACCCAAATCATCGTAATACGTCGAAGTGACAGGGAGGCGTCAGAAAAAAAAAAAAAGCAGGACATTGCACCGTCCGAAATATCAATCTCGCTGATAGTAACGTTTTCAGGAGAATTTTCCACAACTATTTCGTATCGCAGGGTCAGGATCGAGCCTCGACAGCTCCTTGCAGGTTTAAGAGTCAGATTTCCATGACAATCGGCGGTCATGACAATTTTTACGAACCACGGATTTTATTCCCAGCCTTCGAGCGACCCCGCTCTGTCATCGGTTAAATTATTCTCAATACCCAAGGATGACTGGTGTCAATGAATAAATTCGGGGTCGAATGTCTGCTAAAAAAGGGAGTCGCGAAGGAGCCACTCGACAACTCCTTTCGGCGTCGATTTGCATCTGGGACGCCGGGGAAGTACTTTGCGTCTTTCCTCTCTGGAAAGTCGGAGTCGCCGAGCTGCGAACTTAACATCAACTAAGGATAGAAAATAAAGTGGTTCTTTCGTTTAACGCAATTAATTATCAAGTTTTTGAGTTAAGGCAGCTAATTCATGAGTGATATTATTAGATGTCAATAAAGATGTTACCCAATGAGGGCGTAATTCCGTCCACGTAGACATGATTTAATATCCTCCGTGATTGCCATCCGAGGTTATTTTACCATTTATGTGGTATCAAATTCCTTCGATCGGTGGAATTCGGATGTATTTTCCGTTTTATTTCCAAAATGGCCTTAATGGTCCTTGATGGAGACGAACGGCGATTTCCATTCTAATTTTGCAGGGGTTCACCGAGACATGTACTCGACCGGCGAGGCGGTAAATCGTTAAAGGGCTCGATTTAGCGCCAGCCCCGACTAAGTGTCCCCTAATTCCGCATTATTTTGTCCAATTACCTTCGACACTTCGCAGGGGACATTAGAGAGATTCCCGTAATACCGGAAGGCCCGTAAGACCACGCTCCTCGGATGACGGGACCAAATGGGTTTCCGGCTCGTGGCTCGTTACATTAATTTCGAAGGTACCCACAAACACGGTCCCTTTTATCACCCTCGCGAGTGCAATATATCCGAGGAACCCTCGCGAGTTGGGGCTCGGTAATGGTAGAACGTCACCCTAATTATTTTGCCCGATTACCCGTGGCACTTTACGGGGACCATTAGCGATTCGCGGAGTGCCCTTGGAATCCCATTAAAGCGTCCTAGGTAAAAAGCAGGGTGTTCCTTCCCGCGAAGAGGACCTTGCGCAAGCCTCGAGGAAAGTTGAATGCACTTTTCCATGATCTCGAGTACACCGAGAAAAGCGTGCTCGTCAAGAAGCTGCGAAATCATTGGCAAGAGTCTCGCAGGTCTTGCGGTTAATGGAAACCTTCGACAGAGAGAGAAAGAGAGGTAGTTCAGGAGGATTTACTGCTTGTAATTAGGGTTACGTTTCCGACAATCGAATAATTAAACGCTGCACGTAAAAAGGGTTGACGGCGCCAGGAAAGAGGGTGCCACGGGAGCACATCGGGGTGACGGTACTTCCGTTTCCTATCGCTCTGCATCTTCCAGACCGTATTTATCAGACCGAGCTTCTAGTCTCATTTCGATTTTATTTCTCCGTTAATTGCCGAGATACAGGAGTGGCCTATTCTCGCAGCGTCCCGAGGGCCTCCAATTATTTTAGCCAATTATTTCTTATCTCTCCAATTAGTAGCCGCGGGGGACAGGGGCGATCTTTCCTGGAAACGGGTCGTCCTTTTTGTCTTCCGGATGACGTTTCACGGAAAGGTCGAGATCGGCGCGTCGAAAGTGGTTGCTAATGCGGCATTCTATCGGCTCTCAGGGCGTAATATCCGAGGGTTAGCTGGGAGGAGAGAGAGGCCGTAACAAATCGGGAGCCGGTAGATTTAATAAGGCAATCGCAGAGGGAATTGACACTCGGTGGGATGAAATTGGAGCGTTGCTCATCTCTAAGGCAGGGGCTCGGCAGAGCGCGCTAATAGGCGTTATGAACGGTTCGAAGGCCTGTAATCTGTTCGGTGCCATAACGCCGTTTTTCGCGATTGGCCGATCGATTTATCGGGCCCGAATTACCATTCCTTCCCCGTGATTTCGACCCCTTAATCGGCCGTCCGCTCTCGCGGAATCCGGAGGAGTGACTCGGAGGTGAGTTACGGGGGTCGCCGGAGTGCCCGTGGGAGTAATTCAATTTCCGTTTGTCGAAATGCAGCCATAGGGCGAGGCCGACGCACCCCGGCAACGGTAATCCGGGGGTAATGACAAATGCCCCCTTTGTAGCCTTTTCAGTCGCGAAGTCCGAGTACATTCTGCCCGGACTCGCTTAACAGTATATTTCGCTCTCCGCGCTCCGCCCGCCGTAAATTAGCGCGCCGCTAAAAGAAAGGAATTACGGCGCATGGTGGGATTTATTAGCGCCGGAGAGGCATTATCAAGTAGGTACAAAAAGCGTCAGAGGGGCTTCTAAAGTCTCCCGTTCGAGAGCGCCTAAAGGGCGCGGCAGCGCCGCTCGCGCGAAAAATCACGCCAAAGAACTTTACGGTCTGGGTACTTAAGGGGCCGCTCGTGCTTCGGCTTGTCATCCGAGACGGGACCGATTTCTGATCCTGAGAAAACGCCATCGCGGCTCCGGGACCCGGTATATACCGCCAAGAGGAGAAAATCGTGCCTAAACGAAAGAAAAAATCAAATGGCTCGGTAGCGTCTCGGACAAGTGCACGGCCCTCACCTAAGCGCCGAGTCTCTTTACTTCAACTATCGCCCTGGACGTCGCATTTAATTTCTTTCGGACGATCAGCGGTACCATTGAAAGATTTTTTTAAACATTTCAGGGTACACACTTCGATAAGCACTTAAGCTAAGTGGGAACGACGCTGCTAGGATTGTTAATGGTTGTCGGAAATCCCATAAATTCTGAAAATGTCGGTCCGAGGTTTCCGCCGCTCTTAACGCGGGTTTCTCCGGGGTGTACGGCGGGTATTACGAGGGAAGTAATTCTCTCCTCGGAGCTCAAGATGGAGATTCGTCAAGTGCGCCCTCGGAAGGGCTAAGTCGCTCGCCCCCTACGGCAGAGTGGCCCCCATTTTGCTTGACCAGGCCCGATTTGTCTTTCCTTTTTGCCGCGATCTAATAATTTCTTCCCCCTGTCGGCGCGTCTTTGTGCGGCCGCTAAGGTGTCCGGCCGCGCTGTCCCCGTAATGAATGCTTCCTTATTACGGGCCCGCGGATTTATCCTCGGTGCCCCGTCCGTCCCGGATTTTTCACCGACATCCGCCGTGGACGGCTCCATCCGTCTAGGGAATTTTCCCCGCAGGCGGAACGGCCCCTGGGGGTCGCCGTTTTCTCCGGGAGCGCCGATCTCCGCTGCGTTTCTTTTTGCCTCGCGGCCCGACAAAGATTCGGCATGAAGCCCGACTTACACGTGGAAACTTTTCGTATATCTGCCCTGAAAGAAAGGTCCGACTCCATTAATTAAATACCCCCGGCACAGCAAGGTATTATTTAATCGCCTTTAAGTAAAAAGAAAAAAAAATCGACTGGGATCGAGTTGGGGCTTAGAAACTGGACGTGGATAATTGAGGCTCGTTACGTTCGACTCCAATTGCAGGGCACGGATTTCGTGTTTCCCTCTGCACTTGTTTCGAGCACTTTTTTGGACCTCCCAGGATCCTCCTCTTACTTCCGTGTGTCTTCGATAATTTCGTTGCCCCTCTACGGCAGTTTGAAAGGTGCCACCAAGTTTTATTTCGTTTAAAAATACGTTTATACAAATTTTGTTTTTTAATTCTCTTATTTCGGAGACACGGCAAAGTGTTAGTTTCCCAACGATTACTCGTTTTTGCTTGCGACACGAATTTTAAAAGGTGTAAATCATTTACGATTCCCCACCTACCTGAAAAATCCCCCTGCAGTTTGAGGTGACGCCATTTAATGAACATCGCAAATTTTTGCGAAATTTCTTTTCGCAAAAACTCTTCCCCTTTCTAGCGTCGTTTATAGGGCAATTAGGTGAGCGATCAGCGAGTTTGCGTGATAGATCTTCGTCACAAGGGCCTTCTTAGGGATCGTTTGTGTCATAGATCTATTGTATCGTCATGTTTATACCTCACCGAAATTTATACTCGAGAAGTGCTTAACAATTTTCCTCGGAAATGTGGAATTTAACTCGGAAATACATCCGGAGGAGATAGTACGGGCAGGATTCACGAGCTCTCTCCCAAACTTTCTCTCCTCCTCGATCCCGTACAATCTTCCAGACGCTCCCCGAAAACTTTTTATTTCCTCTCGGTGTAATAACATTTCGTGCATTAGCCGTAGGAATTTCCCGTGCTTTACCTCGGCGCACTTCGCGAGAGCGAAGGATCCCACGAGTATCTATATGGGGTACGTGTAACGTAATAATCGTAACGGTCTAATTACTTTTCCCGGAACGCCGTGTACGGACGGATTACTAAAAAAGCGAGCCGTAGTCCGGTGTATAAAGTGCCCACCGAGTATCGATACGTGTAAGTCGAGCCTAAAGGTGGGTCGAACGGTACAACCCGCTTAATCACGCGAGGAGCTCTTCGGTGCATCGATAATATCGGCACTTTGGTTTATGGCGTAAAAAGACCACACCTACAAAGAGGGGCAGACAAGAACGCGGCCAAGAACGGTTTTCAAGCCGGGCGTTTAGAAGCCTCGAGGGCTTATTTAGGGGGAGATGTTCTCTTAAGGAGCTCCTTAACCTCGTGTTAGTCCGGTTAAGCATCGCCCAGGGTGGTCGATATTTCGAGCCCGAGGAAATTCGAGGACATCGATCGAATCAGCAGGATACCCCGTCGCAATTACCTCGACACTCGCACTCGAGCCAGATAACGATCTCCACTTTAACTCCTCTTTCCCACGCGATAATCAAGGCGGAGTATAATTGCCCGAAGCATTTAAAAAAATGCCCCCAGTGATAAGCATCGCTTTCTCGTGTTTAAATCAAGAGAGAACCCGATCTTGCAGGGTATCTTAAGAAACGCCACGTGAAAGTGGATAATCCGATATTTAATTTGTAGCTCATTAAGGTCTGCCTTAGTCTCTATCGTTGCCTCTTATCGGAGACTCGAATGATCTCCGGGCGAGGTCTCCTTGGGAGGGGAGTCGAGCCGGGCTCCACGTGGCGTCGCTCGATAAGGGTCGGATTGCCGTGGCTAAGGCACCGGAATCTCGACCTTACGCGGCGGAGGGGTCCGAATCCCCGCGGCGCACCTGACCGAGGGTTCGTTCTAATCGCGTTGGGGGCAATCGCGGGGCCCAACGGGGCCCTCGCGCCGGCGTGGAACCCGCGGGCCACATTTATTATTATCGGCAGCAATAAATCCTGTTTCTATTTGATTTCTCTGGCATATTCCGGGTGCCCCGTCGAGGCGATGCCGGGGCATCGGCGGCCGGGCGTCGCGGTGCCGCCCGGGGCGGCTCGCGGTGGGCGTAGGTGATAAATTATGACTTATGGTTAGAGTCGATCCGTCGGTTGCGGCATTATTAGTCACGACAAAGGCGCCCAGAAACGATAACTCATGCCGCGGGCCCTCGTATTTATAATAATTGCACCCCGCGCCGGGATCGCACCCTCCGCGATCGCTTTCTCCGGCTGCTCCTTTCCCGCGATGGCGGCTCTCGCGATTTTCCCGCTCTCTGACCCAGGGGCCCGACCGTCGGGCCCGACCCGCCCACCGCGATATCTCTTATCGGCCATAAATTTTCCCACGGCGTGCCCATTGCCCCTGATTTTTCCGGGCCTTCTTGGCCGCACATTAGCGAGAGTTAACGAATCGATAGCAGGAGATGAGTCGTTCCGAGACCCGCTCGAGATTCCACTTGATATCGACTATCAGCTGACTGGATGTTCGTGTTCTGCCCTTTACATCAAGGGGGCTTGACTTTTTAATTGAAACTTCTTCGGGGACGATAAGGTAAATTCGGTTCGTGCAAAAGTTGCGTAAAACCGAGCGAAGCTTTGGTAAGAGAACGTTCGTTTGAATGGAGACTATCTCTTTTACAATGTAATGTTAGGTAACAATTACGAGTCGTCGAAGAAACGTTAGCTACTGCAGAAGCGTCATTTATGTCACACGTTTTTCCCGGTTTCCCTTATTATTTACATACATTTATTTCCCTTATTATAAGAAATCGACACGATAGCTCTAGGATAAAAAATCACGTTGGTGGGACGACATGACTTATTTCGGATTAATTTTTCCTGTGTGTCGATGATCATTGGTTGTAATTAATGATATTTCGAAAGTGCACCTGATGCTTGTAGGACTTGGCGCGGGCAAAGGGGGCGTCAACGAATGGGCGAGTCTCGCCAGCGACCGGCTGGTTTTAATCATTTTACTTGCGACAAATACCCGTCGGAATTTAACGAGATCGCCCCTAAAAGCCACGGGAGGATTTTCAAACTTCCCAACTCCCGGGAAGGGTCGAGAGCGGTGACCGCAACGTGAAAAACTGCGACCCCCCGCGGAACTCCGGCGGAGTCGAGCCGTGGAAATGGCTCAACTTCGAAAACACCGGGGGAGGGTGAAAACAAGTTTTCCTGCCGATTGAATAGCTTTTTTTTCCGAAAGTCCGTCCCGCCCCCGGATTCGGCGACAATCCGGCGGCCTGTTCGCGCAAATCGAACCGAAAACGGCATTTTGAGCGTCCCGGAAAACGCTCCGATTTTCCGACGGGCGACGCGTTTGCGCTTCCGTACAAGTGCATCCGCGTGCTAAATCCCACAATCCCATTACCGGATATCCAGAGCCCGTAAAGCTCCGACTGCGAGAGAAGCGGTTCTCCATAATTACGTACTCTCGGGCGATGCGCGTTCCGCATCACGGAGGGATTTCCGCCCGGGTGGCGGAACGCACGGTGGGAAACCATCTCCGAGGGAAATGCATCCTCCGCGAAAACTTTCGGCCCCGGAGCATGAAATTTTGAGACCCCTCCGGGCTCATGTACTCGAAAAAAAAAAATGAACTCGACTGTCATCTAGATTTGGACAAGACAACTCATGGCACGTAATTGTGCTGCGAAAATGGCTACTTTTTTTCCAAGTAACTAAAAGCGACAAAAGGTCTTCTTCGAGATCATTGTCCCCTCTATCTTTCCTTTCCTATCCAATATGACTCGTTTTCAGAAAGTAACTCGGATGGCATTTGGAATTAATCGTTAAATCGAGGATTTTCATTCTCTCGGTGCGATCAACTGGTCCTTTTCCAATTCGGTTCCGCCGATTCACGCCTGAACTCATCTTTGACGGCTTTGAAAGCCAGAAATCTTCGTCTATTTTTCAATCCGGTGCAAATCGTCCTCTGCCGGATAGCTTGATTCCGATTCCTCGATTATTTGCGTGTGTTTTTTATATACGCCCGCGTATATGTAACGGCGCAGCTTCGTTTTCCCGTGAAACCGTTCAGCGTTAGCGAAAATTCGATTGACTTTTATAGACTCGGCGGAAAATTTCATCGAGCCCGGCTGCGCCGGACAGGCTCGAAGTGAAAAAAAAATAAAAAAAATAAAAAATCTCTTTCGCAGGCATTATCGAGGCTTTCTATTCGAGGAATATCGACATCGGCCGATCGGTCGTGACACGGATTCCATCGTGTTCGGGTTGATCGCGTATTTAAATAAAAACGTCCGGATCGGGGGGGAATTGTCCATTTAGCGAGTCCATTATTTACCCCTCTGGCCTCCCCTAATGGCACGCTGAACCGGCGAATCTGCCATTGTCGAGCGATCGGTACGACGAATCCGAGCCCTTGCCAATCGATTATCGGATTCGCAGGGAACAAACGATTTTCGATTAACAAAGCGGGGCGCGTCTTTTTCGGCCTTCCAATTAGCACTTCTTTTTGCCTCCTTTTGCAACCTCTACCCTGCTACCATTGACAAGCACAACAAGGGAAAAAGTTTGCTCCAGCCACGGTGATCGACTCACCCTTAAGGCGATGCGAAATTAACCCCAAGGGTTATATGCAATCGTCCTAGGCGAAATTCAAGAATTTCTCTTTCGTAACTAAAATGCATTTTTTTTTCGTGAAATTTTATGGGTTTTATGACCCTGCTTATAGTCTCCATATTCACATTGAAAGATTTGAAACGATTCGGTAGACCTAGTTTTGAGAAAAGTTTCATGAACGACTGACCCCTCGGATGTCCCTTTCGAATCGCCTTAAGGCGAGGACCCCCCCGTTTATCGCCACTTGCCGGGAATAAATTAATAAAAAAAAAAAGCACACCGAATTCGTAAAAGGTGGAAGCCTCGATCGTCGGCTAATTATCTCGAAAATATCGATAAATCTGGCCCCGACGACGGGGTGGACGTCGAGAGGAGAAACTCGGCCGAGCCAGGGGGCGCATCCGCCTCGGATGGACGAACGAGCTATCCACCCGCGAATGCGGCGCGATGATTGATCGCAGACCTTACCGAAACCCGGCAATCTAACGAGAAAATTACTTGGGCAATTTGCATCGGCCATTATAATCCGCGCCGGCCCCGCCTGCGCAATTATCACCTACCACCCCCCGGCGTAACGGCGCGTCTTTAGCGTAAACGCGAAAAGAGAGTCCCGCCTCGTGGCTCGAATGTAGAAATGCCTCCGGAACTCTTAAACGCCAGATCAACAGTCTCCGCCTCCATTGTAGGCTTCCTTCCCTCTGAGGAAGGTATTACGAAAGACATTACCGAAGGTATTACCGCTACTTGTGCGTGCATCGCGATGGTCGTGCAATGTGGCACCTGGACCACCCACTAAACCACCCGAAGGAACGGATTATGACGTTGACGGACACCATTGAAACGAAGGGTAAATATCGGGAAATAGAGGCCAATGTACGACAATTACGCGTACATAAGGTGCATCTGCAACCGTGGTGTTCCTATATTAGAGTCGAAGGACGGCATTTTGGGTTCGATGAAGACCGTTCACGATTCCGACATGGAGACAGATGGAATTTGAAAATGAGTTGGGAGTCGCAGGTTGTCCTTCGTTGGTAATTTAAGTAGGGCGCAGGGGCGGGGGCATTAACGATTCGAATTGTACGAGGGGTCCGTTACGGTCGGCCATAGAGGTCGTAATTCATGATAAAGGAGCGGGGTATACAACGCGCGGTATGGCGCGGTATCAAGCGCTCAGCTACAATCGTATATTAACGCTCGAATGCCGTACCGACTATCAGGAAGAATAACCCCTGGCCTTGCTCCCATTAAACTCTCGTGAGTGTCTGCGCTTAGGTGGAAAGTAGAAAATGCACTTCCCTAGCCTCCGGCGCGGCGGCGGAGGAAGCTGCACCCTCCGACGCGGTTCGCTTCTCCGTCTGTGCCTTTCCTCGGGTACGTCTCGCTCTCCGGCTCTTTCTTGCGATTTCCCTCCCTCTTCCTGGCCCGCTTTTACGGTACGCTTTTGCGAGCGTTTACCTCCGTCCCGGTCGTCTGACCATGCAATCCACCCGGTGTTTGCCTTCCACCCCGCGAGGTCACTTCCACCGACGCATTCGAGGCGGACTTCGACGCGGAGCCGGCTTTATAAGCTTTCCGGGGAATTTTTACAGGGAATGGAACGACGTTCCATTGCTAGCACGAGGCGGATTTCCTGGGGATCGATCGAGCTCGACGATAATTCCTCGATCGGGGACATCAAACGTCGACCCGAAGGAGCCGCGGGTGGGGGTTTTCGAGTTATGGGCGGTGTAGGTAGACGGCTTAATCCCTATCGAATTTGAAATTCAATTTTCCTCTCCACGTCCCGCTAAGCGATCGCCTGCTCGGCCCTTATTAACTCCGGGAACGTATTATTATTCCGTCCCGCGGAGGCTCCTTCTTTCTCGCCATTTCCCCCTGTCTCCTTCTCGAGCGCTTCGGACTCCGGGCCCCGGGCGGGAGGTGCTTTTGCATATTAGTTAATGGACTCGGAAATTTAACGGGGATCTAATTAAAGGGCCATCCGTCGTCTTCCTTCTCTCGAGACGGAAACGCGACGGCTCTCTCGGCCGGCAAATTAAACGCCGTCCAGTCGCCCAATTGTTCTCGTCGGATGAGGGGAGAAAATTCGAGCCCCTCGTGGCTGGAGCTTCTACGTGGCCGGAAGTATCGAATACCCATTATTTCGGAAACCTCCCGAGCGTGGCTCTGTGGCCGGCTATAAGGAGCTTCCGAGCTTCGGGGCTTAAGGAATACGCTCTCCTTGCCGCCGCAATTCCGCCATGACGTGCTCACTAGGTGAGGTCTTGCACGCGAGGCACGCCACTTCCAGTGCTCTTGCTTCGGTCGAGATGCTCTCGAGGCTAATGCTTTCGCGTCTCTGCACGGGAAAAACGGATCGGCCATTTTTAACGATATTTGCCCCGTCCGAGAAGCTAGATTTTTTAACGTGGACCGAGACAAACGAGATTAAATACCATGCTGAAGTTTTTACAGGCTCACCCTTGACTTTGATTTTATTACAGCTTAACCCAAAATGAGTCTTTCGAAAACCCTTTTGAGTAATCGTTTACCAAGTGTTTCGTATGTCTGAGATATTAGCTGAAATTGGGAAAATATTCTTTCAGCTCATATTCCAGAAATATGAAACAGTAAACGATTACTCAAAACGGCTTTATGAAAAAAATCATTGTTGGGTTCAGTAATTGTAAAAAAGTTCATCGGAGTCAGGGGTGAACTTATATCAATTTTCAGCATTGTATTTTTTTCACTACGTACTAGACCGACACGCTAATTGACGGTTGCACCGATTTTCGAGATAAAATCCTTAATCAAGGATTACTTGACGCGTGATTAGTGTTAATCGTCCAATTTCGGGTGGTTACCTAACAGCGGATTTTAATCTTCGGTTTGTCCGATCTTTATCGATGCCCTAGGAGATTCACCAATAATTATTAAATAATTTCAGGGTAATCACAGTTGGTAGAATCGGTTTTAAGAATCTCCGTATCGATAAACGTCTCATTGCTGATGACGTACCACCAATCCACTAAACACCGAGAGAAGGACTCGCGCTCCTAAGTCCAGGAGTTCCCACGGATTCCGAATAAATCTCAAGTAAAACGAATCCCCGGAAAGTTCCCCGATATATTCCGGAATCTCCTTACCGTTCGGTTCCTTATCGGGCCGCTGTATAAAACGTGAAGAAGCGAAAAGGAAGTTGGTAGCGGGGCGGGATCGAAGTCAAATTTCGCCGATGTCTCTGGGCTCGGTGCAACGATATTCTCGCCCGAGTGGCTTTATGGTCGAGATCTTTCCCAACTTCTCCGGAAATGGGGGGCATATAGGTGCGCGATAACTCCGAGTTCCCTAAGTATCGATTCATAATCCCGATCTGACGGTTTCGCGCGCGAAAACACGTAGCGACAGTTCGTCGCGGAGCGGGCTAAAAAAAGACAGAAATCCATACATGTATTCGACCTCGGAGGAAGCATTTACTATTGCAGACCGACCGGATAAATGACTAGGTACACGTAATACAGGGAACGGGAGACCTTAGGAGACTCAAAGCCGTCAGTTTTACGTCTTCGCATCGACCGGCTGTTAAAACGTGAGACGTAAAGGAGGACGTCGAGGGAAATTGCGCGGCACCGAGTTTCGCGACGTCAGCCGAGCGATTTCCCGATCCGCGGGAAAACTTGTAACGAGAACCTCGCATAGACGGAATTTTCCATACTTCGTCGTTAACGCGCTAACGTCACGTTATCCGAGTCGCGACAAGAATCTCCTGGAGGACACCGATGAGTTTTCGAGCCGCCATTTTGAGACTTTGACTCGAATCACCTTTCCTTGACTTGTTCGGTAATAATTTGTAAATTAATTAGAAGTGACATGCACAGAGCCTAATGGTATCTTGTGGAAGAGGGAGGTCCTTCCGTCGAGGTACATTGTTCCTCTGAGCACTTCTTAAGTGTATCTGGAGGAAAGGATGTATAATCGGCCGACATTGTGCACAACGTACCGTGGTGCGGTCCTTTATAATACGGATGGACATAAAAAAGAAGTTACGATCGCGAGTAGCTTATGAAATTTGGACTCGAGTCGCTTTCATTGACTTGTCCGGTAATAATTTGTAAATAAATTACGAGTAACATGCACAGAGCCTGACGGTTTTTTGTGGAAGAAGGAGGTCCTTCCGTCACGGTACATTGCTTCTCTGAGCACTTTGTACGTGTATCTGGAGGAAAGGACGTATAATCGGCCGATATTGTGCACAACGTACCGTGGTGCGATCCTTTATAATACGGATGGACATAAAAAAGGAGTTACGATCACGAGTAGCTTATCCCGGGGCGATTATTTCAGGACCATTGGCAGCAAATGGCAATGGAAAGAGATGGGTCTCTATGGGGGACGCAATAGATCGTCTGGCTCCTTATAGAAGGGTCCTGGTAAACAATTTAAATATCGCGAGTTATCGACGCGTTCGAGGGAGTTTTCCCGTCGTCCCGTGGGCGCATAATGCTCCTCCAGGATGTGGGTTATAAGGGTCATAAGTCAGGCTCGCCTTCAAAATATGGTTCTATTTTTGAAGGGATTCCGACGGTGGTTATAAATTCCAGATGGTAATGCCCTACTCTGCATACTCCCCTTGGAAGATTTATAATCGCCCTCGCCGGTGACAAATAGAGGTTAACCGTGCTGCCTTGAAAAACCAGGAAGCTGCGGAGGGGCTCGTCTCGGCGCAAAGCGGCCGAAAAAGGACTCCTGTCTTCGAGGTCCCTAAGGATTCCTTTGTCAGGTTCTCGCCTCGGCCTGAAAAACGATCCGATATATTTTAAGCAAATCGAACCACGAGCGAATACTTATCGCCCACTAATTCATTGCAAAATAACCCCGTCTAACTTGAATATCTGAACTATTGAAAATACTAAAATTCATACTTTTAACACTATTTCAACCACGATTTTGTGTATACCTATTTCGACCAAAAGATCTTGATGAGCTGGAGGAAAATGATACCGCTAAATTAATTTAACAATTATTATACGAAAACTCAAAACATTAATTGAGAAAAATTGATTAAACTTTGAAAATAATTTCAAGTTAAAATTTTAAAAGGTGTCTTGACACCTTTGGTGGAAATAGTGTTAATACATGAGGTTGTAGTAAATTTATAAATGTATCGCCTTAATAATGAATAGAAATTAGGGAAAATGAATACACTCATATGCTTATACAGTTTATAATTAAAATGTTATAAAACCACAATATAGGTTTAACAGTAGATCCTTGACCAATGAGCTTAGGATCGTCGAAGGATCTAGGTGTAATTAATATGTTTATTAAATGTATAAATACAATATTTCGAAGTGACAGAATCATTTCAACGGTGAACCCATCTGAAGTGACGTTTCTCGTGATTTTACTCATTTTTGCTCAATGAGCTTTGGATCGTCGCCGGTTCGGCCGATTCCCGGATCGGTCGATATTTGACATATTTTCGGGCTGTTAAGATTTCTGCACGCGTCATGTCGTTTCCCGAGATCGTTAGTCGGGGAGATGCGTGCGGCATAGACAACGAGGGCTCGGTAGATGGGCCCCAGTCATTGCCGGAGGAAGAAAGGTATCCGGGCCATGTCGGGGTCCGCTGACTCACCGGCCTGCACCGCTTCCTAGATTACTTTCCTCTCTATAATCAAGATTATTTACTGCGACATACATTGCAGGATAATAATCCGCGCGCGATATCCTGCTCCTCCATTTATTCCAGGAGGTTGCGGACGTGCGCTCTCGTGACACCTCGATGACACCGCCGCGGGCTGTGGGTTCTAACGGTCCGACGTGTCGACCGCCGACTACACCGGGGACGACTCGAAATACCGTTCGAGGACCCATCCGCGAGTCCGCACATGTCCCTGACATGTTTCACATTTAATATGCGCCGGCCGTCATTACTTACTTCGCCGAGATGCGCCGTTTGCGGGACGACCCGAGGAAACCGCGGAGCTGTCCCTCCGATGCGAGGGAAAGTCCCCTTGCCGAGCATCCGCGACGTCGGGAAATTTCTCCAGGGATTTTTCCCCTGAATTTTTCCAAAACGAGCTCCGAGATGCCTACGAGGCCAACAGGATTGTCGATAAATGCCTCGCTGGAAAATTTGTTAGAAAAGAAAATCCCTTCCCGGCTGACGGGCACTCCTTTATAAAATGTTAAAAATTCACCCGCAAATTTGAACGCGACAATCGATGAGAAAGTATTTTGTAAATGAACCTTATTACGACGTAGTGGTGCGTGCGTGTTCGCAGGTCGTGAAACGTAATTGCTAATTACGTTTTCTTATTATCTGAGTTTATTCCCGAGATTGAAAGTGAGATGAAAATGATAGGCCATTTCGAGATAGAATTATTAAAAATGATTTATATCCGATCATTCTCTTTAGCTTTGAAGTTTCACTTCCAATGCGCGTGGCGGCCACGCATCGGTTAATTTTTTTTCTTTCTTTTCTTGTTTTAACTTAAAACCAGTTTCCGAGATAGCTTCGTTGACGGGAGTTTAAAGGATTCGGAGATGAAACGCTGATCGATTAATGAATGGAGTACGGACTAAGTGCAGGTGTTAGTCACCGAGCGGACATTAGGTAAAACCATTATAAATAGATTACTGGTTCTCCTACTAATGTATGGCAGTGAATCATCCCGGGTGACAGCATGCATAAACGACAACTCGACCACTGTTCGAGGACGCATCTCCGCGTCCGCAAATGTCCCTGACATGTTTCACATTTAATATGCCCCGTCCGTCATTACTTACTTCACTCGGAGGCGTAATGTCGTCAAGGAAGGCCGTCTCACGTAGATGACATTGAATCACGGAAAAACTAATTAAACCGACTCTTCCCACGAACGGCAAGTCCTTAAATGTCCAACGTCAAACTAATTCTCCAAAAAAACGAGTACCAACGTCTAGTATCCTTACGTAATAACATAATACAATGTAATAAGTCCAGGAGTAAAACCCCTCGAGTCCCATTAAAGAGCCCATTTCCGAGGATGATAACTCTTATCAGGTGTCTCATTCAAGGGTTAAATATCTCCAAACTAATTACTCTCCGCGGAATTGAAATCCCTTTAACGAGTCTTACGAGTCGAGAGTTCTCGTGTTACTTAGGAGAACGGAGGAATCGACGTTAAGTGCACCGAGAGCCCGTCGCGTCTTGCGGCGAAGTACTCGTGTACTCGCCGTGTCTCGGTGCGCGCAAGAGTCCATAAAATCATTATTAAAGCAGTAATCACTAAGGGTCGGTATTTCAATGGAAGGCTCGCGCAGACGTTCGACCAAAGTGGCCGATCGTTGTCTCGTCTGAACGGCGATCTTCGGCGCTGTCCACATTAGTGCGAGTTTAACCGTTCACCTGATTAGGCCCCGAGTGATATACCGACCATAACCCGGGCCGTTGAATAAACGAGTGAAAAGTAACTAGGGAAAAAGCGACAACCGCGGAAAGTAAACGACGGGGGGAAGGAGTGAAATACTCGCGCGAGGACTCGTACCTCGAAATACCATCCGAACGGCCTGCGTTCTGTGCGTCCGCGTTCATTGCGGGTACATTTGACGTTAAATGCGCACCAAATCATCTCCCCGCACCGCAAAGCACCCCGTGTGTCGTGACTAGTATGTCCGACAAATCCCGATGCACGCGAAAGGGCTCGTAAAATATATCCTAAGGAGCAGGTACCGACGTACACGGCAGAAGGAACTGCCGAGTAAATTTCGGCCGCGTTAGTTGCGGTTAACGATTTCCTTACATTGTCGGGACATTTCCCTCGGGACGTGGGAGGAGCAGGGCCCAAGAATCCTTTTCAATTTGCTGCAAAAGCTCCGCTTTCCCCCGATTCGCCGAGAAGCGGCGGAGATTCGATTAGGAGGGTGAAGGCTGGAAATCCTCGAAAACTCCCGGAAACGGGATGCAGCGATGCAACTCTGCAACTTCTATCAACACCTTTGGGTTTAACCCTTTAACATAATCATGATGATGAATCGTACTTTTCGTATTATATATATAATATAAGGGGCCAAGATTGATCAGTCGTGATTTCTTTGAAAAATAAAAAATCGCTGTTTTAAAAGAATCATGGTTATTCAAAATACTCTAGTTATTCAAATGTAAACCTCGTTTAAAAGATGAGGTTAAATCCATATTACTAAAACGTTATCGTAATTAGTTTCTAAGAGTCAGGGAAATACAAGTCGCGATCTGATGATTATCATTTCTCGCGCTGGAGCATCATCTGCAGATAGGAAAAATATTTTCTTCAAACTGACTTGTAGGATTCAAGTATTAGAAATGGGCTGGACAATTAAAAAGCATCTAAATTAGTATTTCTGTTAACAGTTAAGCTATGTTTAATCTGTAACTCTGATATGACAGCGCGAACAGTGCTATCACGCTGTATGGTGCTCAGACTGTTAAAACAATCGTGATGAAAAGCAATCCGCTTTTTAAAAATGGATGCGATTTTAATCATGATTTTAATGAGATGATTTAAATCAGTTCAAATTTTTAAGAGGCTAAAGATAAAGACAAGGGCCTCACTTTGGTCCGTGCAGTGCCAAACTATCGTTCTCGATGACGATGATAATCAAAAATGAGGGGGGATTCTACATTGCGTGGGCTTTGAAATCGAGGCTAAGAAGATTAATGTAATTACAATTAATAGTAGGGGGACTGGACGTTCGTGCGATTTAATGCGCCTTGGGAATGCTCGTTTGAAGGTCGGTATTCTCATGCGAGAGGCGAAACAGTCGCATGAAATAGTCGCTTCCTCCTAATTTGCTCATGCTCTTTAGACTTACCGGGGAGTCCCGGGATAATCCAAACACGCTGGTACTAAGTATGCAGATTCGGTGTCGAGATTATTTCACGGCTCGGGGGCGCTCAAAGGCGAGACATTACGCGGTCCTTCGTTTCCTGCGGTTTAACAGAGTTTATTTAACGCGCCATTGTCACGCAAAGCGCGGCGACGTATCGAGGACTCCACCTCGTGTCCCACTGCTCTCTACCCGTAAATAGTTAAACACCTGTTTATTCAGGGGTGTATTGTTCAGCGACTTACGAGTAGACGTTTCCTCCCATGCCGATTGAACCCAGGACTTCCGAAACGAGTTCAGACACTTCAGGGCTAACTAGGTAAACGTCGAGACCACTTCGCAGTTCAGGAGTACTCGAACCAGGGTGAAACCTTAACCCACGGTTCAGTTTGAGTTAACGTTAAAGTGATGATAACGATTATCTATAATACATACTCACAATCAGAAGTGTATCACTATGTGAAGTATGTCACCTCCCTCTCTTCGGAGCCCTCTAATAGGGCTTATACATTTGACAGTGTTTAAACCACTCATTCTTCAAACAGGTGTAGAGAAGAAATGAAACGCGTTTAAATACAGCTTAAGAGGGTAATTAACTAAACTTTTGGCTACATATTGGTGGTTCTTTTTTACATAAAAAATGTTTCAGTTATGATACATTGTAAAGAACCGTTTGTTTGCTGTAGGTACATCCTCCTTTGTCATAAGTGTTCAGGAAGAGTATTCCGCCTTTATGAGAAAGATCCTGGAATCATCAGAGTATGGAAGAATTGGGGAAAAACGTATTAATGGATAAGTCAGATTCTGAGTGATTTTCCTTTTACATATTTGCCGATGGTCATTTCTATAACCCCATATTCTATCAACATGTGTGCAAATTGTAAATTAAACGGAACCAGAACTTCTCGAGATGTCTTACAGAGCGTGAAAAATAGCACCGTTTGGAAACTAGCGTTGAAGTTTCGGAACAATTTCTTCTCTAAAATGATATGTACGTAACGGTATGGTCAACAACGCAGTTAAACAGTATTAATATTTTATGTTTCATTTTTTGCGGCCGTAAGAAAAATCTGTATTTTCACCCTGAATCTGAATTGGCAGTGCTTCTTCGTGCAAAGGCGATTTCAGGAAGAAGACCACTCCCCGAGTCGTCGATGTTCAAGAGACGATCGATAATTTAATGCGACCGAGCTTAATTTATTTAACGACGCATTGTGACGTAAAACGCGACGTTTTCCAAGGAGTCCCCGTGGACGTCGCGTCGCCGAGCTCCTGGACTCGGCGGTCTAGCGGCGATTCTTAGGATAGACGCGAGCCGCGTTCGGGGCAATTATGCAAATGCGCAGCCAAGATCAAGATACATTTCGCCGTCGAAGCATGCTCTTCGCAAGCTCTAAAGCGTCCAGCGGTGCGTAAAGTAGGAAGACGTCGTTACGACGTAGCCGCGGGCAAAGATGCGCGTTTTCCCGAGGGCCCTTCCGGCCTGTTGCCTAGGTGGCTGTCCTCGGGATCGTCCTGGCAAAGCCTAATTGCGGGAAATTCCTCGTAATCGAAGTTAACCCTCTCGACCCTCCCTGGGGTTAGATACCCCTTCAAGGTACGGCGAGCTTTCAGACTCCTTTTCCAGGGAGAGCGCATCCGTGAATTTGCAAGTCCCATTTGTTCGGCGCGGGGACCCCGACTGGCGGTGATCCTTCGAAATTTCTCACGAGACCCTGCGGGGCATTTGCCTTGCTCCGGCGTAATGGCGCCCCTCGGTGGCGTGCTCTTCTCCCGCCAGTCATAACCGAGCCATAAAGGAAAGAAGGGCCCCCTTGTATGCTTTCGGAAAGCCTCCGAGCTTGCGCCTTGTCCAAACCCCCGGTCGCTCACCCGAGCCACGAGGGGAAGGAATGGAGTCCCCTCCTCCGTCTTTCGGCGCGGTTTAAGGGTCGATTCCGATGGCCGATATTCAGATTAGTAACTCTCGTAAAAAGGAGGGGAAGAAATAGCGCAGGGATCGCCGGAGGGAATTTCAGTTATGAGCCGCGGCGATGGCGGAAGATGCGATCGACGTCGGATGGTCGCAGGGAAATGAAGTTTGATGCTTTACTCGCGGGACCCCGAGCCCAATGAAACGTAAGGTTCGTATCTTGGCAGGTTTACTGCACGATAAGGACAGCTACGTCAGTCGGTTACGTCGGATCGAACGCGGGGTCCATATTGCACCGACTTTATCGCATGGAAGTATCCTCGAGTTCGAATGACCCCCAGGGTTAAGCACTGCCGTTTGCAGGAGGTAATTGGATTGGCCGGCCGGGAAATCTCCTCGTTCCCTACTAAAAACAGGGAACCATTAAAAAATGCCCAGTCGGAAGGATCGCCGAGAAGGAATTCCCCGGTTTCGCCTTATCCATTTTCTCTCGCGCGTCCGGCAGGACGTCCATAAAGGGTGAAATGTGCTCGTTTGCGTGTAAACTGAAAACCCGGTAGAAATCCATTAGGTCGAAGCCCAGGATGCTGCGTGTCCTTTACCTATGGCCGGCACGTCGACGGAAAGCTTCGATACGAGTCGCGACATCGGGAGCACGGGTCCGATCGATCCGATCGATCCGATCGATGCGATCGGCAGATTCAACTTTCTTCCCGAGTCGATACTCCTCCTCGTATCGGGGATCTCGCCCGAGTGCGGCGATTCCGCTCGGGTTTAACGCCGCACCGAGCGCGATTTATCGCTCGTAAATAAGGCTCCCCGGTAAGGACTCGCGTTACACCCTTATCCTTATCGCCGTCTCTTTCATTAGCGTCAAAGTGCGTCGCGTCTCGCAATTATCGGCGTCGGTTCGATTCGCTCGTTCCGTGGAAGGAGCGCCTTCGAGGACTCCTTGGCTCCGAGAAGGGCGTCCTCGGGAAGAATCGACGCCGGGCGTCGGTCGGAGCCAAGCGACGTCGAAAAACATCATCTGTCGATCACCGATACGCGTCGACGCTGCAGAAAGTCATCCACAAGACGCACTCACCTCCGATAATTCCCTTGTCGATCCGTGTTTGGTTCCCTTCCATCTAACTTTTTAATACATAAATTCCGCCCAGAAGAGAGCCCCGAAATATGTGGAAACACTTCAATCCAAACTACTTAAGCGAGTACCAGCAGAATCGAAAAGTTGCCTTACCGGAAATCAATATTAATGGTGTTTCCTCGCATTCATCCGAGATCATTTTCGAAATTCCCGCCATTACGCCCAGGCGCGAACGCAAGATGGCGTCGGGTGAAAGTGGGTCGAAGACTTGACTGAATAAGTAATAATAAGACGTCGTAAGTACATAAGTCTCGGAAATTGGAATGAATAACTAATAAGAGAGTGCAAGTATATAAGCATATAATTCGAAAACGACTGAAAAATCTAGTAGATAAGCGTCGCTCGGTGCTTAAGTTCTAACTTATATAGGATTTCCACCTCTAACGTTTGACTCCCGAAATTCCGGCAGTGGGGCATAAAAGTGACTAGTCCCCGATGGTGGGGTTTGGACCGAATCTCCCATTGGAGGAAAGAATTAAAACCATGTTTTAGGGAAAGGAGTAGGGGTAGGCAACGGTTCGTTAGGTTCGGGACCCCTTTCGACTTATCTACTGTTTACGCAGTAGGGGCGTCAGCCCTGTCGCGAGAAGTAAGATGGGGGGTCCTCGGTTGTCCGCGTTGAAAAGAACTAGTTTTAGACTCTATGAATCTATTACCTCGAAGGGAAAAATCCTCGGCCTCCCGGGTTAGTTCGATGCGCGGGCTGATGCAGGCGCAGGAAGCGTTACGTGGGACGTAACAGTGTCCGCGTCTCTTCGAACCACCTGCTCGACCCAGGGACCGTCTTCGAAAGAGAAATCGCTACGCAGTCTTCCGAAACGCCCACAGGTAAGCAGCGGGAAATCGGAACGCCGAGGGACGCGGCTGGGCAAGATGGCGGCGGGCCGCGCACAAAGGGAGATATTCACTTACGCAACGAACGCGCCCTGCATTTATGGCACGCGTAATGGCTAACATGATTAATTCCCCGCGGTCGCTCGCGGGGCAAGAAAGCAAACACGACTCGCGGGGTCCGCGGACGAGCGTTCCCGTAATTGCACGTCGATTCCGAGCGTTAATAGCTGCGAGATTGGTGCGCCGGTTATTGCGTCAGATGAAGAGAGACCGGAGGTGGTGGCGCGAGGGAGAGACCGAGAAGGAGCGAACGAAAATAGGGGAAAAGGAAGAGCGAGACGCGGCAAGGCGGGGGGGAGGCCAAGTGGGCGAGAAAGAGAAGGGGGCAAGGAGGGACGATAGAACTGTCCGGTCGGAAACGCGTCGTGATTTATCGCCCGCACCTGATTGGCTGCGCGCGCACCTATCCCAGAGCGGATCCAACGGAAACGGTTGCGGGCGAAGTTCCCGCCGGAAAACGCAGTCGATTCCCCACAGCTTATAGAAATTGAGAGCTCATTGGTTGAGTATCTTCACGTATCTGGCTAGGGTTCACAGAAGATAAATGGAGAGGGGAATTTTCTCTGAAACATTCTAGAAGTAGGGCTGCGTGTCTTTTGATATACAAAGTGTAAAACAGTATGAACGGTTAAATGCGCGGGAAGAGATTTTATTTTTTTTTATCTCTTTTTCAGGGGGGAATTTTCTCTGAAATTGTCTAGAAGTACGTTGTGTGTCTTTTGATACGGAAAATGTAAAATAGGGTGAACCGTGAAATACGCGTAATCTAAGTGAGTCTTCTTTTGTTTTTATTTCAGTCTTCTGGTCCTAATTTTGTGCTTGTACGTCCTACTTTAATAAGAATTAACTTTTACTTTAGGATTAGTCGGCGAACAGTGCCGGCATAAACGTCCCATGTAACTTTATTGCAATTAATTGTGGCATCAAAATAACCAATGGTTGAGAGTGTAAATTGACACGAGCATTTTTTATCGGTGCACTGTTCGACGACTAATCCTGTTTGATGATTGGTCAACATTAAAGTACTGCTCTCTTGTACTCTGCGTTGGATGTTTTCTTTGCAGAATTAAGTAGAGATTATCCTTATATGTTTCTTATTCACGAGGCCAGACACTTTGTATACTGCACACGAGGCTTATTTTCGCGTCTGAACGATATCATCCTCACGTCACGCCATACGTTCATGCTCCGGAGATTTCGAGCCGGTTCGAAAACGGCGAACTTTCCAAGCCATGCTTTCGCAAACGACTTTCCCTGACGTAACGTCGGCGGCCCCGCAACGTCATGCGTATCCCGCGACGGATGCAACTCGAATTTCGTGCTCGACACGACTTCGGGTTGTTGCACCGCGTTATTTCTTACCGGGCGAGTACAAGCCGTTTCATAAGCACAAAAGTTCCGCGGCGGGAGCAACGCGGCGGAAATATGCCGCCGTTGAGACAAGAAGACGGCGCCGCCCCGGGCGGTCGGTACGGCAGATCCCGGAGGGTGCGTCCCCGACTTCCCGGCAGCTTTTGCTCGCGGAGGAACAATCGAACCCCGTCACCGAGAAGTGATCTAAGCCCCGGTTACGCGGAAAGTTAGACGGAAACTTTAAGCGAATGTTTATGCCGCCGTTCATCCACCGTCGTTATCGGCCCCGACGTAACGCGTCGCTCGCACCTAGACTTCCGACTTGCATCTGGGAATTTATTCCCGACTACATCCTGCTTTAGATACTCGGTACACTTTTCGTATTACCTTCCTTTGATACCACTGTACCTGACATCTCGTCCTAGGTTAAATTCTAATTATTTTAATTTCACCTCCTCATGGGTTGGTTAGAGGAAAATCCTGAAAAACTAAATTTGCTCTCTCCTTATATCTGTCCTCGGTTTACGTGAAAGCCAAATCGACATCTCGGTCGTCTTCGGAGAGATCATCAAATTTGTCATTATACGTTTTTCCCCTTTTACACCCCCGTAGGGATTGAGTTGCGAAAAATCACTTCTTGGCGTGCACCCTGGTGCCGCGAAAGGAATAGGTTCCCGAAATTTCGCGCACATTTCCGCAAATAGATTCGCGTGAAAAATATTGCATTGCCGCGAAGTCGCGTAATTGGTAGAAATTTGATAGTCGTATACAAATTGTCAATTTCAGATGCGACAGTTGATCGGATGAAATCCAGAATCGGGTCCTAGAAAACTCTTTTAACGCGTTCCGTGCCAAGCCGTGTACCAGCCGAGGTTATTATCGGTGGTGCACGTGGCACAGGACGTGTTAAAAATACAGACGAACCTCCTCGCGAAGTAAATGGGATGTGTCTTGGTCACGAGATAGGGAACACGAGACTGCGATTTCAGCTTGCAGATCCAGACGTCCATCCTCGCGTCCCGTCGACGTCGAATATCCGTCGGCTGCAGATAATCGGAAGCATCCGCGTCGGTGATACCGCGACGTGGGCAGTGCGATAACGAAAGTCCCGAGCCCCTCCGGGGGAAACGGGGCGTCGTTACGCTCGCGACGACGGGAGAAACGGGAGGAATTATTACGACATTCGCGGAGAGCCGCTACGGAGCCGGGTACGTTCGTTAAACGAAACCTGTCTTTCGGATCGGGTCGCTAGACGCTCCCTCGTAAAGTTCGACGCGCCCGGGAGGGCAGGGGACGACAGGAGGGGCGTGTACCCTGTAAAACACGTGAATGGGCTGAATCGGGTTGTATTACCCGCTAAAACATTGCCTCTCGACCGGGCACTTATATCCATCGAAATTGCGCCTCCAATCTAGGATCGCCGTTGCACTTATCGCCGTGCGGTCTCGACGCTTTTATTACCCGCGCAAAAGTGATGGCACTCGGAGGCACGACTTCCGTGTCGAATGGCAAATCGCGAACACCCGGGTCGAAATTTTATCCCTAGACAGAACCTGCGTAAACTCGGTAGGATCTGTTTTGCTCGTGTCGCGGTTTCCGTCCTACTTTCGACCCTGGACATTATATATGGTACGGTTTAACTACCTCGGGTCTTCTGGGGGAAGAAATGGAAAGGTATACTTTTTATCTTGAGATTCATTTAAGGCGATACGAAAGTGCCGCCTGAGGTCTCTCATTTGTGAAACGTTTCCGCAAGTTGGGTCTATCGGATCGTTCCCAATTTCTCAACGGGAATACGGAGGCTCTAAGGAATGTTTTCAAACGCATATTTCATCTTTATGGAATTACCTAAAAAATGTTTATTACCAAATTTAAGAAGAAAAGGAAATTTCATGGGTGAGAGGATCATCTTTAAGTCCTCTGCGTTCGGGTACTAATGTTTCGTCCGACTCGGTATGCTCGGTTTGGGGGAAAGTTTCATAAGTTAGACCCCTTAGACGTCACTTTTATCCCACCTTAAGATCCACGAGGAAAGGTTCTAGGATCAGAATTTCGAGTCGATGCTTTGTTAACGTCGGTGGTACTACCCTCTAAATCGTTCCGTTTGAAAAGTGGACACCAGTAGGCCAGGTCGGGGGCGATGCATCCAGGGGTCTGTGAAAAAAAATAATAAACAAATTCCGAAAATGATCATTTTAACATTTATCACGTTCTGGGAGGCTCTGAATGTTCCCAACGTCAGAGAACCCATTAGAGCCGAAAAATCCAAATTTCCACGATTTCGGAATTTGTTTATCTTTTTGCAAAGCTCTGGTTTTTGTACAAAAAATGCCACAAAGAAAACTCAACGTGACGCAAACGTCTACATCGCGGAAACAATCCAATAAGGCTGTTCATTATGTTTGTACCACAAACTGGATCCAGGTTCACAGAGCTCATCTAGGGTGCATCGTCCCGACCCTCTTGACCGGGGTCGGCGTGCAAGGGCCGATCGAATTGCAGGGCGCGTGATCGCGTTGGCCTCGTAAACCGGCAAAGGAGCAACCTCCCTCAGGGGAGGGAATGAATGGAATCATTCGGATGGAGACGTTTATGCTCGCGGCACGGCCACCGGGGCGCACTGCGGGCTTACGCCGCTGCGGTTTCGCCTGCGTTATTATCGGCCCTCGTTAATTACCCCGGCACTGTCCGTCCTGCCTTCTCTGGCCGTCCTTACGACGATACCGGACCAACCGGTATCGCTGATTGGCCGGCGATCGGGTTACGAGCGTCGCCGCCGTTGCGAGATGTCAACCCGCCGGCGGCCGCTCCGCCCGTAATGAAGATGCTGGATGGAGATCTCATCGGTTGGGACCCGTAATTGCCGCCCACTCGCCCCTTCCGCCGAGCGTTTCTGCGTTTACATCGAGCTCGTATTACACGCGGCCCCGCGCCCACACCTTCGAGGTGCGGACGAGCCGCGCCGAGTCCGCACCTCGTCCGAACTATTGGGTTGGCAAGTGCTTGGGCATTTTTTAATACCATCTATCGACAAAATCCGCAATCATTTAGTTGCCAGCCCAATATCTTCTCCCTTTGAGCGCTAAGCCCTTTTGGCGTTTGGGCGAATTTCATCGGTACGTGCAAGCAATAGTGGACCAAACGTCGGACGCACTTATGGGTCCATAGCGCTCGAACGGGTCAAGCAGCAGACTAGGTATCTTCTGTCTCTGAACCTTTCTGAAAATTCTCACCGCGAAAGGGGAGGATATTCCCATATTGGTGGTAGTGTCCTTTCCGTTTCTGTAAGCTCTGTAGGGTGTGCTCCATGGACCTGTGAAGATGATTCGCGAGGGAGATGAATATCGCTGCTGGGGATGAACCTGGATTTGTGAGAGAGGAAAGGGTGGCGACTATCTTCTGTTGTTAGCATTGTTCCTAGTTGTGTTAAACGGATACAAGAACGGCTTAAAGTACGGGATAGCTGACATTTGCGATTTTTGTTCTTAAAAATGATGGCCAGCACAATTTTCACCATCATCGTACCTTTTGGCACGTGCTTTATCGTACTTCAAAAATGGCTTTCGCTGTCGCTGTTCACGAATAAGAACTTGTGCGACAGTGCATAGCGACGTAAGATGACCGCTGCAGTTCCCTCCCTTTACGTTTCGAGCTTTCCATTGTATGAAATCACACTTTATGCTCCACCGTTTCATCGTGGATCCATGGTTTACTCCCTTTCGTCCATCTCTGTTTCTGCGCGTACAAGGCCTCCACCATGGGGGGGTGACGTTCGGGAAGGGTGGCCCATCTCGAGTCTGAAATCTCCCTTGAATTTTGCCTGCCACTTTAAATGTTCGCATTAACGGCTTGATTATGCACTCGTGATGTGGCTGTACTGCATATGAGACCTTAATTACGTGGTCAGACGTGAAACGTGTTTCGTGGATAACTACTGATAATACTAATATAATTTCTTTTCGTTTCAGGTATGTCTTGGGATGCCAGGAGGTGCTCTTCCATGAGTAAGTTGAAATTCAAGTTAAAATTCGACAGTGCCGGTGGCGTGGCCTCGTAATTTAGCGAGGATCGAACGGCCCGTCATTTACGGTCTATTAGCAATAACGAATGGGTTTCCGAGGCAATGATCGTAATTCTCGGGCGGGAGAGGGGGGAACGAGGGGCGATGGAATTATTATTCCGGGTCTGGGAGGACACGATGTAACTCCGGCCTGTACCTCGTGTAATTCTATCTCTTCCTCGTTACACGCGCGCTCGCACACATGTACCCGCTACGCCGCATCCCGTCCTTTCGTCTCCTTCCTGGATGCGGTTCCTATCTTCCCTCCTGCAGGACGAGGTGCGAGGGGAGCCAATCCAGGGCAATGCGGCCCAACGAGGTGCAACCTTGCGCGAGCATCGCATCTTCGACTTAGTTTCTCATCTCCGGGGCGCGACCTCTGCGTCGGGGTGCATCCTTGCACTCGCGACCTCTTGCTCTCGGGCGCAGCTCCGAGGCGGGAAATGGGTCGCGAAATTTGATGGAACTTTAATATGCTTCGAAGACGCACTCTCTCTCTCTGACGTCTCCTCCGAGAGTTGAGGCGGTAGGAAAGTGCCGAGGGAGGTAGACTCATTTGTGAACCTTCCCTCAATTAGGTGCACCGAATCGTTTGAAACCTCACCATGTGATTGCGGAGACTACAGAAGGTCTCGACACTCGTGAAATTTCATTTTTTTTTATTTCTGTACTTTGTTTATGAACATTCTTTTAATTTTTATGGAAAAAATTAAACCTCACGGGTACAGGGATGTTTGTTAGGGCCTACGAATTCAGGTGGCGAAATTTCGAACGATTCGGTCCATTCAGTTTGCAGAAAAGCTTCATGAACGATTGACTCCACATACGTCGCGAGGTAGACTCATTTGTGAACCTTCCCTCAATTAGGTGCACCGAATCGTTTGAAACCTCACCATGTGATTGTGGAGACTACAGAAGGTCTCGATACTCGTGAAATTTCATTTTTTTTTTATTTCTGTACTTTGTTTATGAACATTCTTTTAATTTTTATGGGAAAAATTAAACTCCACGGGTACAGGGATGTTTGTTAGGGCCTACGAATTTAGGTGGCGACATTTCGAACGATTCGGTCCACTCAGTTTGCAGAAAAATTTCATGAACGATTGACCCCACAGACGTCGGTTTCATGTCACCTTAAGGTGATTCTCTGTTAGGATATGGGTTATGGGCTCGGTATAGTCCTTGTACGGTGCAACGTCACGCGAGTCGAGCAAACGAGGTGAAACCTCGCACTAATTCGCATCTCCGACTTCGTATACCGTTTTTGGAGCACCTTGCACCAGAGGTGCGCGTCATCTCCCTCGTGCACGACTCGTCTCTTGGTTCCCCATTACCGGTGCATCTATATGCAAGCGGACCGTTCGTGCCGCTTGCGGGGAACAATGATCCTCCTTAAGGAGGTGATAAAACGCGCCGATAACTCGAAACATCCGGCATACGGCGGTAATGATTCGGCCGTAGCCGAGAAACGGGGACGCGGGGCATCCGTCGGCAATCCTCGCCGGTTAATTCGCTGCACCGTCCGGGTCGCGGCGTGCACGGACTCGGTACGCGGGAGATACTTCCTTCCCTTCTGCGATTTCTCTCGTTTGCCGGCATTTCCTCGCGAAATAAGAGAAAGGTGCCGACTCCAATCTCGCGGCAGCTCCTTTAATCCGGCGGGTCGTGAACAACGCTGCACTCTGCTTTCTCGCGGGAGTACAGTTGCACCTCGTTAATATTCCCGGCACGGTCCCCGATAAGCGGGGGGACTATGGAATTACACTTTCACCCTCCCCGACGCGTACCGATTACCTCGCCGGGGTAATTGGGGGTACGCGAAACCCGGGAAAAATCTAAGGTGCCGGCCACGTAGCCGGTAGGTAACCATAGGAATTTGTCGGCGAGGAAATTGCAGCTCGCACCTCCCCTTCGTCCTACTTGCTCCCGGAAAAATGCACCTCCATCGATTAACCCCTTCGCCAACTGCCTTCCCCCGAGTGTTCGGAGGGCCCTTCTTTTCCCCCGGATGTTTACCTCCTTGTTTATCCCCTTGACGCGATCCTCCTTGTGGAATACCGAAATTACCATCCCCGGGGAAACTCACCCCGGGCGGGCGCCTTTTGTCGAGGGCAACTGCAGATGCATTCGGGGACGCATCCGGACGGTCTGGCGTGGAGTCGTCGTAACTGGAGCAAGGATAAGGAAGTCATGTAAACATGGCTTGGGGTTAGTGTTCCGAGCTTGGCGACGAAATAACTCCTTGGGAAGGACGAGGTGGTGCTTCAACGTGGGACGGTGGAGGGTCCGGAACTTTAAACTTACTTTTTATTTGCTTCTCCTTATAAAAGCGTATATTCATTTCTATTCCAAAAACCGAAATTCCCGACTGCCCCTTTGAGTTAGGGTATCATGAAAGTGAGATCCGAGGGTCTCGAAACTTTTTTTTTATCGAAACGTTTGATCGAGTCACCGAGGAAAGTATTGACATCCGTGAGATTACGTTTGTTTTTAAATTTATTTTTAAACATATTCTGATATTTCGTAACAAATCAGGTTTCATGCGTGATTAACTCCTCGGATCGGAGTTTCGTACCACCTTAAGCACGTTTTAGTCGGTTTGGTCGACGATTTAGTAGAAGCGGCGGTGATTACTGCTACTTGGGAGCCATTAGACACTCTGCTTGGCGCGTCCCTCGCGCGTCACTCACGCGGATTCCGCGATGAACTCCGACCGGACGTCCCGAAAATTGCTCAGGCTCGGGGAGAAAAGTGAAATTCACGGGGAAAGAAGTCATTAGCGTCGGGCATGCTCACGCGATGCCGGCGTAATCGCGGCGGGTTAGGGAAGGCACGGCACGGGTCGACGGCGCGATGGAGTCCCCGGAAAGCGTGCGTCATTAAAGCGGAGGCCTCTCATTGAATGCGTCAGCCCGATAGGATAGTCAGCGGAGAGCTCGGCTTCCCATAAATCATCCCCGTAAAAATGACGAGTACACCCCACGGAGTCGAAAATTGCGAGCGGAACTGTAGGTGCTCGCGGCCCGTTTGATCCGTCGCCATTCGCTCGCGGATCTCTTTTCTTTTCTTTCTTTCTCTCGAGATCCTGACGGTGCCCTTACCCGTCGAGGGCGAGTCTTCTGCATTCCGTGAAAATCATTTATCAGTCGCTACCCGGTGGGGAGAGCTCGATAGCGGGGATAAAATACTGGAAGGCGTCGATCTCGCTCAACCCTTTACGCGGTAAACCGCGTTTTTTCCGCCCTATCGTTTGATCGCGAACCTAATGCCTCAGCGAATTAACGTAACTAAGCTAAGACGAATAAGCCGGAACGACGTCTCTCGACTTCCATCTGTCTGGTTCCTCTGAGCGCCGGATGTTTGCGAATCCCGGTGACGGCTCCTGGGACGCGTCGCGGATTTGCGTTCCCAGGACGTTTCCGTCCAGGAAAGCCGACCCTGACGGAACCGCGAGTCGCCTAACAACGCGAACGACCGGAAGCTCCCGGAGCTTGAAAATCCCGAAAATCTGGGCAACCTCGAAATCCCACCAGCGGTCCCCAAATCCGCCCTCGTGCTTCTGCGGATGTGCGCGGGCATTTTGGAAACCTCAGAAATTGAGATCATCCGTTTGCTCTTTTCAAGGGCTGTCAGAGTTCACGGGGGTGAGGATTTCATGCGAACGTTTGAGTCCCGGTCGAAACGTTGAACCTACTTATCCAATTAAATTTTGATCCTACGTAGAACTTCTAATTGTAAGCCTCATCTGAGTTTTCACGTAATACGAAGAAGGGCGTATTTTACCCTGAGAAAAAAAATCCCACTGAACCAGAGATATATTTTATTAATTCAAAGAATAATCATTTGACGCGAATAAACTGGAATAAATTGTACGCGAGGTTTCCTCGGAATTACGCCAATTTATTTTGAGTCAAACAATCGTTTGTTGAAGTAACGAATCATTTCTCTGGCACTATTTGAAGAAAGATTTCTTTGGTTTAATGAATTTTACTTCTCAGTGCATCGAGGACCTACTTTAGACCTTAAAAGTGGCAGATATTTCAATCCCTTCCACTGTTAGGTCTAAAGGAGGATTAAATTCATATCAAGTAGGGCATAGAAGGTCGAAGATAGTACAGAGTGAGATAGGACCAAAAGAGGCATAGATTAGGCAAATCTAAAGATAAAGGACTAAAACCCGAGTTGGATATTTTGTTTATTAATTTGCGGGGATAAATTTGAACCGTCTCGAGTTCGAGTCCAGGTCCGGAAGCTGCTCCGTTTCGACGGACGGAAGTTTCCGCAAGGGCGACGCTCGCCTCCGTCACATATACCGGGGGGTTTATCGCGCGTTTCAAATCCGCCTTGACTGTCGGATGGGGCACGCCCGAGGAGATCATTCCCGATTTGATAGCGATCCCGCAGTAAGGTTTACGACGTTCCGACCCGATGCAAACGCTTCCTGACGAGAATCCCATGGTGGGGACCCCCCGGTCGGATTCTCGTCCATTCTTCGCGCGGTCGCGTTACATTGTCTAGAAAAATGGGCTCTAACTCGGTTCACGGGCCAGGGGAAGTATGCCTTTACGGCGCACTTCCGGCGCGCCCTTTAACGGACCCGAATCGAAAAATTAAACCACCGGAGTAAACCGCGGGGCCCTCGTTCGGCCGCCATCGGTTCCTCCGGAGGACGCCGCTTGCCCTTAGATTAATACAATATAAATGCAAATTAAATTGCGAAGCTTCCGCGCGCGATGAATAATAATCGCCGTTTCCGTTCCGTTCCCCCCCGACTTTTCACGCCTGGTGCACGAAGGCTCGGACTTTCCAGAAATTTAAATCCACCTTAGCCGCGATTCGCCGTTTTGTCTCATCAGCTTCGGTTAATTTAATGACCAAATTGAATTAACGATTTAACACCGCCCCCGCAATTTTGATTAACGCGATGGGACCCCTTTCAAGATCACTTCCCTATAGAACGGTTTGCTCTTGCTGTCTGATAAAATCCCCTAATTAAAGATTTTTATTTCGAGCTAATGTATAGGAAAAATCATTTCTATCTAATTAAAGTCCCACGTTAGATCTTAAAAGTGGCAAATATTTTCATTCCTTTTACTTAAAAACCTATAGCAGGATTTAATTCCCTTTAGTAGGACGTACATGGTCGAAAGTAGATCGTGAAGAGTGAAGAAGGACCGAAAGGGAGCTATCTTAAACTACGCGGGTTCCATGCAGGATTATAATTTCGACTCGGGTCATGCAACATTATTTAGATACCCGCACTTCCGGCAGAATAAGGAAGAGTTGAAATGATCAGACGCTGTATCTACATCTGATAAATTGCGTGCCCTTATCAGTGGCGCCGCGCCGTTTCCCCGGGACTTTGCGCCGATACGGGAAACGTCGGAGATCGCCTCGTTACATCGCAACTTCGATTCTTAATCTCGGTTACAATAAGTTGCATCGAGGCCCGATAAAGTGGCCAATCGAAGAGACCGTCGGGATTTCGCTATCTCGTGCCCCGAGCCAAGCTCGGCACGCGGAACCCTCCCAGTTCTAATTCCTTCGATAAAACGATCGAACGCTGCGAAGGTAACCTTTACACGGCACATGTGAGAACTTACTTACGTAACCAACGTCTAGGGATCGGTACGTAAAGATCGTGAGAATGGGGAGCCTTCGAAACACGAGGTGCACCGAGCCGATGGAACGGCAAAGACGTAGGTGTACGTAGGTGTATTGGGAAACGCGAAACGCGCGGATGCTTTTAGCTCGGCTCATTTTTCGATTAGGCACGCCCGGAAGTGGCAAGACGCGTTCCTGGGCCTCGAGGATGCTGCACCTGCCGGTTAAGGGCCAGAAAGGCGCGATAAGTAGAGACGACGCGATAAGATGGCTACCTAAGTTTGCGCCGGTCTCCTTCTAAGGGCTCTAACGTAAGTACCGATACGGAAAGGAAAAGCGAAAGAGAAGAAAAACACCCGAGAGCAAAAATTCAAATCCCGCGAAATTTTCGCCTACGAGCCGGAAGCGGAATATTCCCTGCAACTCTGCTAATGTAAGGTAAATACTTGCACCGAAAGGAAGAACGACGAAAGGGGAGACAAATCCTGTAGCGAGAGGGAAAGTCCGAGTCGTGCGGGACTTTTGTACGAGAAGAAAGAGGAATTAACGGAACTAGGTGTACCGAGAGTAAAATCGAGAGCGAGGGTCAGAGGGAATACCAGAATCCAAATGATAAGGAACTTTCGCATACGATGATAGCGAGATCAAATGTGCCGAAAATTCGTTGAAAATTCGTTCGTCTTGATTTTTTTATCTAAAGAGCGATTATCCGTCTCTATTAGGATAGAGGAATTTAGATTGTTCGGTAACGAGTTTTGACGAAGGTGGGAAATAATGTGGGCTCTTTCGATTCCTTCGTCCAGGGGGAGAGGCAACTTCCTGGAGCGAGGATGCGTCGCCGTTCTTGTATCAGCAAACCTCTCGCCCCTTTTCCTCGCGATAACGTGTCCGATGGCACTGAACGGCGCTCCGTGTAGTACATTTTCATACGTCGCCGGTACACGATCCGGGTACGCGTCAACCGTGTATTACGTGTGCCGGGCAATATTCCCAAGGCCTAAGAGGTGACTCGGACTAATAGGATTAAAGCGACCGCTCTCTCGTGGGCCGGACGGTCGTCGAGTAACTTGTCAGTGTCGAATCGTCATTCGGGAGATGGCGGCGGGACGCACCGCGGGAAAGCGCAAGAGGATGCAACGCGTTATTGCGCCATCGCGGTATGACGCAAGTACGCGTACCGATACACTTCCGTGAGTCTTTCAATGACGTCGAGACATCGAAAGTCCATCCGGGATTGCTACCCTAGAGATGTTCCTCGAGTCGGGATCCTCATCTCAACTAGTTTTAGAGCTTCTACACCGAGAAAAGAAATCCAATAAACACAAAGTGGTGGATTAATCTCTGAGAAATGGTGTAAAACCGTTCGATGTAATCGTATATACCGTGTTGCAAAATAGTGTGCAACACCGCGAGAACTTCAACGTTGATATCACGTCTATTCTATATTTGATAAGTTAGCCGGGTAACATGAGGGTTGTTTAAACGATTTGTAAAGCTATACGAGGTAATTCTTTATGTAGCTGTATATCATATCCCTGTTAGGGACTGATGCCTATTTCACGAGTACACTTTCTCGGTGTAATTGTAGACCGTAAGTGGGCGTGGGGATAGTAGGCAACGAAGGGTAACTTTTGTACGGTTGGGGTCCTGATTTGGATCTCGAAAGTGGCGGATATTTCCATTTCTTATGTTTATAGAGCCTGGGGAAGGAATTAATTGGTTCGTGGTAAGTAGGAAGTGCATGAACGGAAATGGGACCAACAGAGGGCTCGTACTTAGATACCAAAGGTTCAACGTGGGGTTGAAATTCCAATATACGATAATAGCGGCCCCGAGTTTCGCGTCCCGCGGATGAAAAGTTCCGGGCGAGACAAATGGCCTCCGAGACCTAGGCACGCCCCGAGACTCGGCGCATCCATTTTTCAGGATGGATTCGTTCTACGTGGGTGTCGTTTATCCCTGCGATTCGACCGATTCGTACGTACTTCGGTGCACCGGGCTCACCGCGAGACGGGCGCGAAATCGTGAGAGCGGAATCCCCACCCGTCGAGGGGATTCTCCAGGAGCTTTCGATCTTCCCTTTTTTTTTTCAGGGGACTTGGACGGGACCGGGACCGTTGTCGCAATTTTTATTCCTTGGGGGATATACTCGGGTCCTCGAATCCGGGATGCGAAGTCGATAAACCGCGAACGAGCGATCTAGGCAATAATTTAATCCGTCTTCCCGCGTGGTCTGGGTCCTTTGACACGGTGGAGACTAATTTCGTAGCTCCAGGGGTGTCACTTAGTAAGGGTGGGTCATATCGTGGCGTTTTGCGAGGAAGGCGTCGAATGGCAAATTTAACGTCCTGTTCGCCTTCCATTTCTTGCGGGCCGTCTTCTGGGGAAAGCATGCAGTCACCGAAGATGCATCGGTCGGTTTGTCGCGCGACAGGACGTCGCTTTGGTGGAGTGCACTCCTCCGCGAATGTGGCCTGCATCCTTGATCGGTGATGGATGGGCTGCCTCTGGTTTCGCGGAGCCGTTTCGTTCCGTTCCTCGATCTTATCGCCGAGAAGAATTCCCGGGGACTGTTCCTCGGCTCTTTCTTAATCGACTTATTCCATAAATCGAGAGTAACGTCCGCGCGGGCGCGGCTCGCGACGTTCACGGCGTGTCGAGCGGATGAATGGCGAATTTAACGTCGGGCTAGCCGATACTTCTTGTCGACGGCCTTCTCGGGGGAAGTATGTGGTCGCAGAAGATACATCGGCTGGCTCGCGACGTGACGGGATGTCGCTCGGACGGAATGCACTCCTCCACGAACGTGGCCTGGATCGGCGAGCTCCGTGGACGCGGCTCGAGGTTGTCCTCCCGTTACATGACCGGCGGTCTTGGCGTGACCATAGGGCACCCTCTACTCGCCCGGCGGATCTCCCGGTCGCCGACTCGTACCCCGGGGTCCCGGCCAACGGGATAACTCTTTCCCCAGGAACGGGGATCGATCGCGTCACGAATCGCGGCACGCGACTCCGATTGACTAAGTCCCGACTCGGCCGGTTCCTTAAACGACGTCTCTGGCGAAACGACGTCCGTCGCGCTGATCCTGAGAGATCGGTCCCAAACGGCGACTTAGGGGGGTCATCCCGTGTGATTGGTTCAAAAAATCGAATTTTTGTTTGTTACATAAATTGGATGCAATTTATGCAAAATATGGTGTAGAAATATATTTCTAAATCGTGTTACATAAAATCGTCTAAATTCAAAGGTCTACTTTTTATGAACGCAACAATTCAATGAACTCATAGGTCCAACACATTTCTCAATTGGTTTTGCTCCGTCCTTTTCAACTGACAAGATGATTTTCAAGTCGAACTTAAAATGGAATAACCATTTACTCTAAGATTTTTCAAGCGGCGAAACAATTGAAACATTTCGAGGACTTTATGATTCCGATGTGAAAAACGGGTTCGGGCAGACTTCAAGGTTTCCGGGGAACTAAACGAGACTGATAAGTCAGTCGGCAGACTGCGCGATCAAAGAAAAAGAGAATTTAAAGGTCTAATCGAGATCGATCATTTCTGCTCGGGAGGAGAAGTCGCGCCGAGAGGGTCTCAGCAGTTTTCGAAGGTTTCCGAAGGCTCGATCGATCCGGCCGATCTTATCGGCCCTATCGGGGTTCGGTCCCTGAGACGCCCTGACCCAGACTCGCGAATCCCTTTCGCCGTTTCGACGTTATCGGCGATTCGCGATCATCGCGAGGGACCGTCCCGCACGCTCGAGCGCTCGCGAATAATCGCGCCGCGGGGATCGTTCCTCCTCTTTGCGTGCCCTTAATGAAACGCCTTGGAAGCGGCCGCGGCGCCCTTTTGTGGGGCTCGTAATTAATTGTCCCGCCGCACGGACGGATAAATCGGTCGGCGCGAGTACGCGGAGTGCGTCATTGTGTAATGCAATAAGGGACAAAGGATCAGCCCGACGATCGAGGAGAGGAGGACTCTCTTTCGAGCCGATCGGCCGGGATAAGCGCGAACGTCCGCACTCGTGCCCTGGTACCAGATGCACCATTACGGTCCCGGGGTCCATGGGCGCGTCCATGGGTGCACGGATCAGCGATCGGGGAATTGGGTCGGTCCGGTTTGACTTTAATATTTGGTCGAGGGCGGAAAAAAAAAGGGGACCGGGAACGGGCTTTCGGGAAAATGAAGGTCTCTGGGATCGGGGGTACCAGAAGGGGTGGTACCAGAAGTGATGGTACCAGTTGCGGTCCATCGGATGTACGATGAGGCTAGTCACGAGTAAGTGTAAAACCGAAACCAGGACTGAAATGATTTTGGCCTTGCATCTTCAGTGTTGGTCTCGCCTCAACTGGTACCAGAAGTGATGGTACCAGTTGCGGTCCATCGGATGTACGATGAGGCTAGTCACGAGTAAGTGTAAAATCGAAACCAGGACTGAAATGATCTTGGCCTTGCATCTTCAGTGTTGGTCTCGCCTCGTGGAATCTTGGTCTTGGTCTTGCAAAACGTCTAGGACCAAGATTAAGAACGAATTTCCGTAGTTAGATGGGAAGGATGACTCCCGGTTCCCTTAGGGCAGCGAAAAGTTTCCTTTTTTTTGGAGAATTTGGAGAACTGTCGGCAGGAACTGGGAACGTCACGTTCCGCGGAATGCCCACGAGGAGCACTGAGGTACTCGAAATTGCGCGAGACGAGGTAACGGACGGACTCGAGGGTTCCCACCTAATGGAACGGATGGTAATTGTAGCTATTAAGCTGCCGAGTTAAGAGGCAGCTTTAATTATCAAGGCGGACGCGCGCGAGAAGCGATCGCGTATGCGGACCATCCTTAAGTTGCACGCTGCAGGCTGCAGGTCGCATTCCCCTGTGTGTTTACACCTGCTGCACAAGGAATCGCCCTCTCTCTCTATCTCCAGGCTTCTTCTCTCTGCCCTGTCGCCAGGGACGACGCCGATCCTCCCGAAAGAGGTCGCTCTCACATCCCGAACGATCTTATCCGTCCACGGACAATTGCACCTCACTCTTCGCATCCTTATCACCCGGCGATTATTTCGAGTGGCACGAAGCCGTCAGCTTCATATTTAAAAATATTAAAAATTTTATATCCCATCGCTCTTTCCTCTTCTCATGCCAATTACGTGCATGTAATGATCAAACAATCAGCTGATAATGCCCACAAACTTTCAGTTGTTAACCCGTTATACTTTTGAGTGGGCCTTTCGAGTACCCAGCGCTTCCATGAAAAAGTTGAAATTTCCTTTTTTGCCGAAAACCAAGCTAACTGGAAAATCGTATGAAAATTGAGCAGCGCGCGCAGAGCGCGGGTTATTAAGGCGAGGAAATTGACGTCTCGTAACCGTGGGGCTGCCAGCTTGGCGCACTTATTATTTCGCGACTCCGTAAAGAGTATATTCCGCCCGGGGCGGAGGAGCGTGCGGTAAGAAGCGTCGAGAATTTATCCGAGGGCGGATTCGAATCGAGGGAAGCTCCGGTTGGACTCGTTTACACGGCTTTGCTCCCGACTCACGAGGGCTCATTTGCACGGGCCCGAGAGAGCCCGGGTTGGGCGCGTTTATATTCCGCGGGGAGCGGTTTATCTCGTCGCGGCCGCCATGAAAACCCGGGCTTTACTATCCGGGGCCCGTTCGCGACGCGTCGGAATGCAATTATGTGGGGAATACGAGCGCTCCCGAGATTTACTTATTCTTTGTTCGCCCTTTCTCCCGGGGCGGCTCTTTCAGCGGTGGCCGCGCCTCGCGGACGCTTTATCAGCGGCCGAAGACTCCGCCGTTGCTGATGGTCGCGTTAAACGCCGCGATACTCTGCACCCTGGGCGGCAACGAGAATTCCCTTCGCCCGCCGACGTGTTTTGCACCCTCGAAAAGCCCCGGAAAATCGCGGCTTCACGGCCGCAAGCACCGCTCTTGCCTCCTATCCGGCCGGTGAGGCGCGAGCGCCAGCCTCCGAGAGGATGACGCGTTTCCGCTGCTATCCCTCCGCTTGATCCGTAACACGATATCGGTGCACGAGGCGATCCGCTTCCAACCTAGGGAAAATGGGGGAAAAGAGAAAATTGCGGAAATTCGGGCGTCTAGGGCCTTGTTTTAATTTTTCTTCTTGTTCTTCTGTCGCTTCTTTCTGTCAATTGGCGCGAGAAGAGCGGCCGTGCGTCTCGGCCGTGACGCGGAGTCGATAGGGGGGCTCGTATCGCGATTCGAGCTATGATTTCCGATTAATGGGATCACATCGAGGTGCGATGGATCCCCCTTTAATCGGTCCCTCCATCAGCGATGGCCGGCTCCCCCGTTTGCGCTATCTCGCTCTTCTCTCCGCCGTTATTATTCCGCCGGCCGCAAATCCCGAGCGATGCTATTAACGATCGGGCCGTTAGAGCGAGTGCGGAGGTCATGCTTCCCCCGTGTTCCGCCGCCGCGGAGCCGCACTCGCCGCACTAAAACGCAACGCGGCGGTCCTGGCGCGCGCGAGTACGATTCCGCCGGCCTTAACGCGGGCGCTAATTCGCTAAGTGCGCCGCTGCGGATTCGCTGGCGGATTGCCGCGTTCCGTTGAACGGTGCGCGGCCTCGATCGGGAGAAACGCCGCGATTTTCCGGCTTTTCTTCGCGTTTCGGTGGGAAGACCTGCGGCGTTCGTCCGATCCTCGGAAATTTGAAAGGATTTATTTCTAAGGTTAACGCTCGTCCTTAACGGAGGGCCGAATATCGACGGGGTTAAGGGGGCATGAAAGCGGCAGCTGAGGGAATCGTTTATGAAACTTTTATCTGAATCGAGGGTACCGCATCGTTTGAAATCTTACCACATGAATGTTCAAGCCCTAAGGAGAATCCTGACACCAGGGAAATTTCAATTTTTATCAAAATCCAGAAAAGGATTACAAAGAAATGTAAAAACTATGGAATTTAGTGGATTTGGCATTTTTTGAGACTTTGATGTTGTTAAATTTTGAACGATCCGGTACACTCAGTTTGGAGACATGTTTCATGAACGAGACCCTTTGGATATCAGTTTCATATCAGCTTACAATATATTAAGAGGACTCGACCTCTTTCAGGGGGATGAAGTAAGGCTTGTCGGTGCATCAATTTCTTCCATTTAAATATGGATCCTCCCGGGTCCGGGGACGAAATCGCATTTTCTGCCGTGTGGAAATGTATGCACGCTGCACGCGTTGCCTTAACGGCGGGCAAGGCGCTAATTTGCCAAGTACGCCGTGCAGATTTGTATGGAGATACGCGAGTAGATAGGCGGTAGATAGGCTGAGCTGGCAGGACTCTACAGGGCCCGGGAAAGCCAAGATGCCGAGCGGGGTCGGCTAGCAAAAATACGAGCTGCAAGGGTACCTACATTAAGGAGGTTAAGCAAAGCCGACGCCTAAGTCGACTTCCCACCGCGTTTTCTTCCCCGTGCTTTTCCAAGGAATTTCAGAGTTCCTCTGCTCCGATGGGGCGAGGGGAGATTTCGTTATGTACTCTTGGATCCGTTGGATGGATCTCGGCGGGTGAGATGACGCGAGATGGCGGAAGATGACTCGAGATGACGGAAGATGACGCGAGGTGACGGAATATGACGCGAGATGCCGGAAGATGACGCGACTCCATGCATGATACGCGAGGAAAAGAGAAACGATACCAAGGAAAAATCGTTGCGCCTCTCTCCGGATCACGGTTACGCCATTTCATACATCACGCTGTCAGTGGTCGGTGATAAAAATTGGCGCGAGCGAGGTCGCGAGACCGGATCGTGGTGGAATTCGGTCCGATCTCCGCCGTTCCTCCGCGACACTCCGAGGCGGCAATTTCGCGACTTCCTGGCCGCTCCGACACGTCCGCGATGAATGGCCAGTTCGACGTCGTTGGTCATTTCGCGAAAAGAGCGGCGGGATTGCGATGAATGGACCCAGCATCCACCGGGCGATCCGCTCATCGCCGAGACTTCTGGCACCCAAATTCCAAATTAATTTCTCCTCGCGAATTTTCCCCTGGGAATTTTTCTCCAAAAGGCGATGTTAAGAAACGGCAGGTCTCGATGTCGTGTGCCGGATATCGTGGAAATCGTTGATAGGACGAATAAGTGCTCGATTGCGAAGAGCCTCTTTTGCCGAACCGAGCGAATCCACCGTTCCTCGTTTAGAAGTCGCCCTCGGCTCTAACGTTTCTCCGCCGTTTGCGATATTTTGCTCCGGTCTTCTCCTCGGCTATCTCCGCGGAAAAACGCGACGTCGTTAGGGAGTCCCGAGCATTGAAATCGCGCGATATCTCCGCGGCCATCGTCGAGGACTAATACAAGCGGTCTGTCGGATTGTGTCGAATCGCGTTCCCACGACCAGAGTCGGCCGCGGGGCTTCCTCGTCCCGACTTTTACGCCCGGCTCTCTTCCTGTGATTTTCGCCCTGAAATGTGCATCATCGAATTACGAACTCGGGATCATCGGACACGTCATAAAGTGAAAATCACGAGAGCGAGGCGCGCCTTCCGCGAGCGGCTCCGTCGACCCGTGGAGAATCGTTTCCTGGACTAGCCGTGACTTTCCGCGCTTTCCCTCGGAGGAGAGCATCCTCTAGATGGTCCGACCCCGATTTCCATCCTAACCAGATTGGACAAACTCCGTGGCGGGATCTCCTTTCCTCTTGGAACGGCGGATTGTCTACAATTATCTCCTTAAAAAAGTTGATAAAAGTCGGTGTTCCGCGCCGAGGTACTCGAATCGGAAACGTTTATCTCATACAAGCCTCATGAATGCACGGGAGAATTTGAAGGATACTATAAGAACTTAAGATAAGAAGACGTTAACGAAATCGGGATCTTCCCCTTTGCCTCAGATTTTATGAGCTTTATAAGAATTATTTATGAAAATTGGAACATTCTGAGATTTTTCAAGCTTCAATTCAATTAAGACGTTTTCAAGACTTGAACGTTCCAACGAGAAAAATGGACTATGAGGTTCCCAGTGAACTCCACGGGGCTGAGATTTCTGCCTTCGAACTAAATGATCAAAGGAGTCGAGGAGGATTTATGAGCTTTATATGAATTATTTACGAAAATTGGAACATTCTGAGATTTTTCAAGCTCCAATTCAATTAAGACGTTTTCAAGACTTGAATGTTCCAACAAGAAAAATGAACTATCAAGTTCCCAGTTAACTCCACGGGGCTGAGATTTCTGCCTTCGAACTAAATGATCAAAGGAGTCGAAGAGGATTTATGAGCTTTATATGAATTATTTACGAAAATTGGAACATTCTGAGATTTTTCAAGCTCCAATTCAATTAAGACGTTTTCAAGACCTGAACGTTCCGACGAGAGAAATGAACTCCGAGGTTCCCAGTGAACTCCATGAGGCTGAGATTTCTGCCTTCGAACTAAGTGATCAAAGGAGTCGAAGATTTAGACCCGGTTCCTCCCACATCCAGTCAACCTTAACAGGTTAATCCTCGGTTGCAACGAGTTGTGCGTTTATCTTAACATACGGTTAGATAATCAACGATTTAATCGACGCGGTGTAACCGGCCATTAGAGGTTCAGCCGAGATCGATAATTCCTCCTCGGGTTTCCGGATTAGCCGCGACTTTCCGCGCTTTCCCTCGCCCGGGTACCCTCTGTACGATCCTGACCCCGATTTCGTCCTAACCGGATCGAACAAAGTCGGCGCCGAGCGCTCCTCCCCTCCTGTAACGGCGGATTGTCCACAATTATCTCCCGGAAACGCGGATGAAAGTCGACGCGAAAGTCCTCTCCGTGAGGTAAGCGAATTTCCGGGCAATATTCGGCGTCCCGGAGGAATTTTGACGTCGAACCTGGACCCGCGCCAGGACGCCCGATACACCGCGGATAACTCGACCCAGCGGTGTGAAATACTTAAAATGGCATATCTCTTTGTATTGAATGTACCAATTGGTTTCATTCGTAGTTCAAGAAACGCAGAAAAATAGTCGAGTCTCGTTGACCAGGACAAAGTTGACATTACTCATTCAAGAGGCTCAGAAAATGACGTTCTCTGTCCAGATTGACGCGCCAGGGTAAACGTCGCAGATAATGACTAGGTCAGTGTTTCGCGCCTTTATATGAATTTGGCGCAAAAATCCACCGAGTTTCTTGATCGAGCGGAATGGAGGGACCCGGGGGATGCGTTCTCCTCGTTTTCCCTGGGAGATCCCTTTGCGGCCGGAGACGATTTCACCCGTTTAACGACTCGCGTCTTCCGTTCGGCGGGTTGTTCTCCCTTCGGCGGGTTGTTCTCCCTTCGGCGGCTCGCGAAACCTCGTAAATAGGGTATCGGTAATTTGCGGGGCTCATACATGAATTGGGCGCGAAAATCCACCGCGTTTCTTAATCGGGCGGAATGGAGGGGCCCGGGGGATGCGTTCTCCTCGTTTTCCCTGGGAGATCCCTTTGTGGATTCCTTTGCGGCAGAAGACGATTTCGCCCGTTTAACGACTCGCGTTGTCCGTTCGGCGGCTCGCGAAACCTCGTAAATAGGGTATCGGCAATTTGCGGGGCTCATACATGAATTTGGCGCGAAAATCCACCAAGTTTCTTAATTTGGCGGAATGGAAGGACCCAGGGGATGCATTCCTCTCGTTTTCCCTGGGAGATCCCTTTGCGGATTCCTTTGCGGCCGGAGACGATCTTGCCCGTTTAACGACTCGCGTCGTCCCTTCGGCGGCTCGCGAAACCTTGTAAATAGGGTATCGGTAATTTGCGGGGCTCGTACATGAATTTGGCGCGAAAATCCACCGAGTTTCTTAATCGGGCGGAATGGAGGGGCCCGGGGGATGCGTTCCCCTCGTTTTCCCTGGGAGATCCCTTTGCGGATTCCTTTGCGGCCGAAGACGATTTCGCCCGTTTAACGACTCGCGTCGTCCGTTCGGCGGGTCGTTCTCCCTTCGGCGGCTCGCGAAACCTCGTAAATAGGGTATCGGCAATTTGCGGGGCTCTCGATCGGGCCTGATAGGAGGCGGCGCGTCGGGCCCCTCGGATGCCTCGCCGAGCCTTCCAAGGAGCTCTCTCGGGATCTCCGGATGGTTCCTGCGGCCCGGGATAGAGAGCCAGGAATGTCAACCATCCGTTACGTTAAATCTACCGCGCCCAACCTTCTACATAACTTACCGATTGCACGTGTCGAGATAGGATTGTATCATTACCGTAAGTAACTGGAGTCACGTCCGGGCCGTGCCGATCTGTACATAACTGTAACGACCGCTGGCGCGGATTTATTGGGGCCCAGAGATTTATAGATCGATCCGCCTGGGCTCTCTGTGTCCCGGGAGATTATCCCCGGGCTGGCCCCCGGGACGCGTATAATTCGCGGTCCGTATTATTTCCGGAGCCGTGCCTCGAGTTACGAGGCCGATTGAACTAGAAGAGCCTGCAGACCTAACTCCTGGACCGATCATCTTTTTTCCGAGAACGACTAGCGAGGCGGATTCTGGGGCCTTGCGACGATCCCTTTGTGATCTCTCGTGGTAAGGATCGATTTGTACCCCTCGATCTGCGTGTCCACTCGTTCGACTCCCCGTATCGCACTCGGGTTTGACTTATCTCTCCATTTTCCAGATCAGAAGACGTTTTAGGAATGAATATGGGTCTGCTGGCTGATTTATATGAAATGAGATCGAACGAAATGAGAACGAAATCAAGGGAAATTAGGAGTAATGCTCTATTTTCTTATGCTCGGTCTCGCCAAGTCCGGTTGACTCGTTATCGTTACATTTTCTGTACATAAACACGTTTGAAAGGAAAGTCGATTCACTTCGAGAAGTGAAAGGTTTTCGACAAACTAAATATATCCTCGATACAGCAATACGAAATGAAGCATAACTTTCATTGACATTTTCAACCCTCGAGGCTAATTTCGTAAGTAAAATTCTTCTCGTGGGATCATTTCTACTTGATATTAACTTGTCATCGTTTGAGATGTAACGCTAATTATCAGGAAATCAATTTTGTCTCGGTCAGGAAATTTCGTTTACTAAGATTTAAAATTAGCGCAATTTCTCCTAGGAAGTAAATTCTTTGTAGAGGGTATCGGTGCGGAGATCGGTGGAGTCGCCTCGACGTGGGAGCGACTCTTGTCGTTTCGCTTCGACGTCGACGGAGCGATCGACGGGACAAGGAGGTCTTCACCTATATAGGAAATTTCGTTTACTAAGATTTAAAATTAGCGCAATTTCTCCTAGGAAGTAAATTCTTTGTCGAGGGTATCGGTGCGGAGATCGGTGGAGTCGCCTCGACGTGGGAGCGACTCTTGTCGTTTCGCTTCGACGTCGACGGAGCGATCGACGGGACAAGGAGGTCTTCACCTATCCCCTAGGTGTCCGCTGATCTTTCCGAAGCAGATAAGCCGATTTAAGGATCGCACGCGATTACCATAAGTAATTGGCACGGTCCTCCAGGTGCTCGCGAGTACAGGTACGCGGCTACCGTGCCGACCGGCCGCCGATGGACCGGCGGAGGCTGCCCACTCCGGAGATCGATTCGTCTAGCCTACTTCGGTCTATCCCGCGAGATCATCCGCGGAGAGATTGGCTCCCGTTGCTCCGCCATCCATGTAATTCCCGAGCATTGTTTCTGGGCTGGTGGTAAAATTACCGGGGGAGATCACGCCTCGACCGTAACTCTCGGTACGCGACTCGCGAGAGCTGATCTCTTTCGGGTATCGGGGGGATAAGCAGATTTAAGGATTGCATCTCATTACCATAAGTAAGCGCGACTACTTTCCGAGTGCTTGCATATGTATCGTAGCTTACTCTCCCGTAGCCCTCGGATCGGCCCTCCACTCTTCTCGCCGACTCTTGACCGAAACTTATCCAACCTCTACGCCGCGGAAAATAGAAACGAAGATAGGTATGAGAAAGACTAAAATTCAGAAAAATCAAACCGGAAAGGTAGAGCCTCCTTTTCGGTTCCGGATGCTGGGCGCGATGATTCCCTCGAGTTTCCCGAAATTCGAGTAGGTCTCGCGTTTTTACGTCGCCCCTTTCATCCTCCCGGCGTGGCATGGTCCTAAAACGCAAACTGAGATTAGGCCACTCAGGTTTTCGGGGAAGAAGAGGGGAAGGCACTCGGTGCCGAGAGCCGCGCAACTCGGCGATATCCTTCTCGCGGAATCCTCGGGAGTGTACGTAAATTTCGTAAGACGAGGGTTCTCGCAGGGAGGTCGCTTAAAGTACCTCCCGAGTAATGGGAAGTGCTCCTCTCTGTCTGCATCTCTCTTTCCCCGGCTGTCGTCCGCGCTGTCTCTTAACGGGCGCGGATGTAATACCATTGGGCGTAATTAGTCTGGCCTTGGTTACGAGCGTGTCATAAATCTTTTTCCGTTACATCGTGTTTACACGGGACTCTTTTCCGCGAGGCCCTCGAGCTCCTCTCGGGATAATGGAAGACCGCCGCTGCGCCCGCACGCACGTACGCGCGTGTACGCACGCGGGATACGTGCTCGGTTAAGTACGCGAGTACACGGTCCGCCGATTCGAAGGGGAGGCACGCGTGGTCCCTCGCATGTATTTGCGTATTTTCGTGTCGCTCAAGTGGAGGGAAAAAAAAGAAAAAAAAGAATTGGCCCGTGCAACGGTCAAGTGCGACAGGCCATCGAGCCGGTGACACTCGCCACCCGGTGGAAGACTCTCGAGGATGGTCTGGTTCCCACGAGCCACTTTTTTTTTTTTTACGCGGCACCTGGGTCGCCTCGACGCCCTGGTACCCACGTTAGGTACTCTCTCGAGAGTACCCTGTCCTCTCCTTTTTTCGTGAATTTTTCATTTCCTCGACCAGGCATCGAAATCGCCTTCCGTTGCTCCGCGAGACGTGGGCAGGGCGCGTCGAAAAAGTCCGTCCGTCCGGAGGCGCTCCCATTATGTGATCCACTTTACTCCAGGGCTGACGGGAATACTCGGCCCCTGTCCCGACGTTAAATTATCCGGACCACGACGAGCGCAATGTCAAGTGGTACCTCGGGATGGAGGCGCGACCACGCTTACAAATAGGAATCCCCCCCCGAAGCCGGTCGTTCGCCTTGACTCGTTAGCAAGGTCTCCGCCGACTCTCGCCCAGTGTTTGCAGCAGTTTATGAAATACTTAACATCAAAGTGTGCCTCCGGAATTAATGCCCCCTGCCCGGAGAGGCCAGACGCTCCCGGGTCTCTCTTGCCCTCCCTCTCTCTCTTCCTCTCTTGGCTGCGTTAAAAGCGGAGGTGAACAAGGCGAGCGTGGTGCTGGCTCGGTGTTCCACCTCCACTCAGAATCCGAGTGCCGCACGGACGCAGGGAACCAACTGGCTGGCAACCAGAAACCGGGAACCAGCGGACCTGGTACCACTCCGGACGGTTACCACCAACCACTCGGATGAGTTTGCCAGGAGCAAATACAGGGTGACGGTTCTCCCGGGCACGAGATCGGCTTTGTGGGTCAGCGGAGTAGCCGGGCCCTTCCTGTGTGTACCACCTAATTAATGCCGACGCATAGCAACTCGCAATTTACTTTCCGGTGACCCGGAGTCGATCCCTCGTCTCGACGTGCATCCATGACTTGCGCGAACGTAGACCAGAGCACTCGTAACGAGTGATATGGAGGGACTCCAGAAAAAGCTTGTCGTGGACGTGGACGTAAGGCGGGATGAAAATGGCATCTTAAGGGTCAATCGTTAACAAAACTCTCCTCCGAACTGGCTGTATCGGATCATTTGAACGTTTACCGCACATGAACGCGGGGGCACCGAGGAAGGCCCGGACACTTATAAAATTTCAATTTGTTTACATTTATTTATAATCATGTTTTGCAGAAAATGAAATTTCATCAGTTTCAGGAGCTTTATTAGAGCCTCCATGTTCGTGTGGTAGAATCTCAAATGATTCGATACACTCAGTTCGAAGAAAAGTGTCATGAACGATAGACTCCTGGGTTCGGTACGGTTGGCCACTTTCGTATCACCTTAAGTCGCCCAGTTGACGAAAATGGAAAGCGTTTACTTTCTCATATTTCATATTTTCACGTGGAACTACGCCCCCCTCCGACTCGGATGCAAATTGGGAAATTGAGGGTCACGCGTCTAAATGTCTTTCTTTGTGTCGATACCCGAGCACCCACCCAGCCACCTAAATGAAATTCTAGAGAACCATATCTAAGCTGTATAGCGGTAAAACTATGCCTTTGTCGAATTTTTTTCTTTTCTTTTTTTTTTAATATCAATGCTTCCAGTTTTTTTCCCGACTCATCTCCCCGGGGGCGATAGGAGTGGTCGTGGTTTGCCACGTCGGACTCGTATCTCCTGGTTTACTGTCGCTAGACGCGCATAGACTCTCCGACCCTCGAAACGAGGCCGAGTGGAAACTCGGGATGACTCGGGACTCGGGGTCCCGAGGGCGAGGGAACCGGAGCGTCCCGAGACGGGGATGGCGCGTTTCCACTTAGTTGGGCGATTTTCGCACGATTTCGAGAGTCGTGCCAGGCCCCGGCTCAGATCCCCGGGAGATTCTCGCACGCGTGCGTTCCGCGGCGGAATCGCCGCCTCTTAGAGGCGGTCGTACCGGCGGCGTGAGCCCGCTGTTAGATATCCCGATGACCCATCTAGATAGCCGCGGCGAGACCGTGCGCAACAGCTTTACGGCGCCGCGAGCCGTTAACAACGACCACCTAGATACTACCGTTGCGACTCCAGATTTCGAGGGATCCTTGGCCTCCTCGACTCCCGATTTGGACCATACGACCTCGACGAATCTCTCTCCTCGAGGATTAAGGTGAAGTGAAACCTCCCCCAATCACCCGACTCGAATAAGACACTTTTTTAAGGGTAATGGATCGAGCCGTCCGAAACTTTGACACATGACTCGGGAGTACCTAGGAATCATCCCGACACTTTCGACATTCGGATTTTTCAAACAAATTTTCTTTAACTTAGCCCAGACCAAAACCAAAATAACGTTGAACTCTCATGTTTCGAATTTGTCCGTGACGCTATCGCGGGTCTTTATCTTGAAGAGCTTTTTTTACGCAAAGCACAAAAATCCTGAGTCCTGTCTCCAGAATCGTGAAGAACGGAATCGAGCGCAGCGGCACTGCGCCGTTACCCGTAAGTAACGAGTCATTCTTCCAAGGAGCAAATTTCTCATGAAGTTTGTAATAAGTAATTTGTCCCTCAAATGCGAAGCGAATAAGACTCGACGTTCTTCCTCCTATGATCAGGGTAGAATTTAGGAGTCGAGTCTCGAGGTGCCGGGCTTCGCAGGACCAAATCCACTTCGATCTCTCTGCCTCGATCACTCTTTTTTCAGTCTCGCGACTAGGAGTGATCGATCGGCTGACACTAATCGAAAGTGTCCATTATGTGGCGTAAATCATCCCTAGCTAGTGTCTTCCTGGCTGGTCCAGGACCCATCGGGTTGTCAGCGGAGTCAACACGGGATTCGCGGGAGCGAGGGGATTAATTTATGGATATCTCGGTAGCAAGTGCCGTTCCACGTGTCGTCTCGATTTGAATGTAAACGCGGATCGGTAGATTCGGCATGTAGATCCGCAGAGTGGGATGGAAATTTTCGGGAAGGACCGCTCGAGTTCGACACAGGCCCCGCGGCTGAATATTCAGGAAATTTCGAAATGCCCCTATCGCGAGACCCTCATTCGATATTCCCGATAGTCGACAGTGTTTGTCAAATACGGCCGGGTATATACCCGGTGCCGTAATAATGCCGTCTCCTTGTCCGTGTACACGACGAAGCCGCCGCATTTACATACACCGTAAGTTACGATCGGCCGCGCGAGAACGGGCTTATATAGGGTCGAGTTTCAATATGCATGCCGGCGGACGATACCATTAGTCACATTTATGGACTGCGCGGAATAAGATTGTCCGGGGCTGTGCATAAAGGTGATGGAGGGCGCTCCTCGCCATATTGAAACCCGACGTTTGATAATTCCGATATCGGACGTGCCTCGCCTACCGCCACCCTGTCGACTCTCTCCGAAACTCGTCGACGAGGGGTTGTCGAGCTGAACTTTTGCGGGGAAAAAACATCGCGACCACCGGTTTCCCCCCGAACTCGAGTTGGCGGGGAATTAGACAAAAATAGCCAGCCCTGGGAAAGTTTTCATTAGACCGAGAAGAAAACGGCCCCTGCCGGCGTTGTACATTTTTACCCGGTGGGAATGGAACTTTCGAGGGGATGTTTCGGCCGGGGGTTGCCGGCGAAATAACCGTGCTCGGGCGGGAGAATGGGAACGAAATAAAAAATGAAACTTTCCGAGGTCCGGGCGGGAGGCGCCGTCGATGGCGTTATACGAGGGCTAACCCGATGAAATTTTTTAGTACATATTGCTAGCGCTTCCTTCCCGTTTTATGTGGCCCCTTCTCGAGATAGTCGGAAAGAGTATCGGTGACTATCGTGAAATGGCGGTAAAAATTTTAAGAATTTCCGGACCTCGCCCTCCTCCGGGCCAGGGTGACGGGTTCCCGACCTCGAGTCGACCCCCCGCGGCTTTCTCCGAGGATCCTCCTCTATCGGTCGCCGTTACGGGGAAATACCTCTGACAAAGGTTGCTCCGGATTAAACGGGCAACAACTTTCTCCCGAGGGTTTTTTTTCTTACGGCGCCTCGTTGGGGCAGAAAACTGAAATTTTGCTCGGGCTGCGCGAGACTGCTCGGTGATCAGGCGAAACGATCGCCCGGATCGTTGGGTACCCGAGTCGTTCGAATTTCCGTGGCCCAGATTCCCGATGCGTATTTTACTGGCGTCGCGTTCGAGAGTCGGTCTCCATTAGTTTGAATTCCTTGAGGTAGGTGAAACCAGCGGGCATTACGTCCGGCCGTAAAAGGCGTCTAATGCTTCCGAGGAAGTCAACTGCCATTACACAAAACATATCTTAAAGCGTTCGGCGGTGCGGCTGCACGAGCGTAGCCGAACGTGTCGGGCCGTCGTTTTGATTTTATAGCTATAGTTACCCGGGCAAGGTGTAGTTACGCAATAAAGAGGTGTAATTGCATACGTCTTGCATTAATGGCGCCATTAGGCGGGCTCTTGCGCGGCGGTGCGTTTCCGACGGAACGTCGGGGGACGGTTGGCGGACGCATCGGAACGACGTTAATCGAAATTTGCGATTCCGTTACTGAAAATAACAGACGGTCGTAAAACGACGGAATTATCCATCGCGTGAGCCACGTCCCTTCGCCGTGTGTATTTAGAAACGAGTTCACTTACCCGGCCGTCAGTCTAAGAGCGTACCGAGTTCCGCTTTTCTCTCCCTTAGAGACCTATACCCACGTGCATTTTTTCCTCCTTATTAATTCCTCCTCCTTTCAACCGGGAAAGATACACTTTAAGTACTGACAAGAAAGTATCATCCAAGTATCATCTCGTTTATGAAACTTTCCTCCGAATTTTCCTTTCTCACGTTAATATACAAGCCCTAAGGAGGGTCCTGACCCTCGTGAAATTTCATTTTTGTTTAAACTTAACCCTTAGCGGTCAATGCCGCCGCAGTGGCGGCATGATGTCATTAATCCCTGAAATAGTGGAGGAAATTATTATTTTGGGGCATGGAGATGTGCGTCATGTACTAAATTCGCTCCGACTAGCTGGTACTCCCATCAGAGAAATTTGCCGGTCGCAAAGGGTTAAATATGGACAGGTTTTAAATTTGTTATAAGGTATGAAATTTCATGGGAGTTAGGACCTTCTTTGGGGCCTCAACGCTCATGATGACACTTTTGTATATCACCTTAAATACCACTGGCTGGGTTCCAGTAGCGATGATATCGTTGACGGAAACGTCGACCGGTGGCAACGATCTCACGCAGGTATTTATCGAGTACTTAGAAATTAGTTAGGCCGCGGGTGTAGCGAAGTTACGTGGGTGACGCCCACGGCAATGCACCTAATTTATTTACAAGCTACGCCCCGGGCGCCATATTACAGGCATGAATTGCTACCGATACGAGTCGCGCAAACCCTGACGTATTTCCGGAAACTCAGGGCCAGGCCGCGCCATGCATTATGGATTAATACGGGAGTTCTATCGATTCCGCAGCGCGGAGGGGGCGGCGAGGCACGGTTTCGTGGATTAGCTGCACTCGGCATAAGGGGTCGCTGCAGCTGCGCCTCGAGCCGCTTGGATTCTTCTTTGGCGTGCCTTTACGTCTCTCTTAACTTCGTGCCCCCTCGATAAATGGAATGCCGCGGTAATAGGCTCGATTTTCTCTCGGAATTTTCTTTCGCTCCCGGCGCGGCGGGCGGTTTTTGCCCCGTCGAAAGGGGGCCCCCCTTCCGAGAAATTCCGCGGAATATCTCCGAGGAATGGCCCGTTCGATTCTGCGCCTCTTCAAATTTTCATACAAGTCTTGCCCGCGCCCGACGAGCTCCGCTCGGACGAGACGAGCAACGCTCGTTCGCCCTATGATCGATTCCACCACTTTTCCCGATTAATGGCGACGCACGAGTGTGCCACTTTTCGACCCATCTTGCGGGTCTACGTCGAGAACAAACCCATTTGCCGGTTTGCCGAGAATCTGTATCAGAATCTCGAAAACGCGGCCCGACTTTAGGATCTTCACGTACAATCAGTAGGAACTGTGTCCGGTACCTTATCGATCACGATTTGAATATTAACGCAGAATGGCAGGGATTTTTAGTTCGTTGTGGGATAGAAGGTGTTATTTTAATAGCCCTTTAGAATCCCCATTGTCCCGATAACAGCGTTGTTCTAGGAGCGACGTTTTAGAGGACGACGTTTCTTTAACCCTTTGAACATGGAGCCATTTCGACGTATGGGCGAAATTTGTCTGACTGTGCAGGCAATATTGGACCAAACGTCGGGCGCCTTTAGGCGCTCTTAGTAGCCGAAGGGTTAACCCTCGCGCGTATATATAAAGAGATAACCCTCTAACTCTTTGGTCCAGGGATTAGCGCGGCTATGTATGAGAGATCGCGTCTGCCAAGAAAGTGAATCTTGTAAGTAAGGATCGAGAGTTGCGAGTACGGCGACTTTTTTTTCCACGTTCAATTATCAGCTTCTCCATACCGTACTCAATTTTCAAATTAAACTCCCATGATATCCCACGATATATAGATATGCATGCTTTCAATTTTAAGTGAAACTATTTTAAACATTGTTTTACGCAAGTAATTAATTCCATCGTCACCTGTCGGAAGGAAGGCTCTCACCTTCGAGGGCACCCTCGAGGAGAGGAAGGCGACGACGCGATCGGCGCCGGTAATCAGGATAAGGGGTAAAAAAGGACGAGTCGTTCGACAAATATGGACGAAGTGATGTCGTCTCCTCGTTTGCAATCATAGGCTTCGCAAACCGGGCCGCGCGTTTGCTCTTCGGTTTTCCCTCCGTGTTCTTGCTCGACATAGAGTAAACTTTGTTTATGTCGTGCCGCCTCGCGAACCTCTGTATCGACATATCCCTGTACGAAGTTCGCCCGGTACCTTGTTCTCTCGGCGAGAGCTCTCGTTGCTTTACATTATCCTCCAACTTCCCTCAAATAAGTTAGGTACGGTAGTAATGGAGCCGATTTCCCCTAGGAAATTTCTTCTGCAAAGTTTATGCGGAGGACATGGCGTGCCGCGTGACCGTGTGAGAGAGCTTTTCCAGCTGCGTCCATTTTCGTCCCTCTTGTCATCTCCGGTCGCATCGAATCGTCCGGCCCTTCTACTCGGATAAATTTTCGCATAATCTCGTAATCCATAATCCGCGTTTAATGCAATTTTCCTCGCATTTTTACTAGGGGGAGTTCAGGGTTCCTCGGGTACTTACGTCTCGTAGTAAAGTTTTATTATACGCGGAGTAAACCCTCCTCACGGTACTCCACTTTTGAGCCTAGGTATTGACACGTATCTACACGCGTCCGTGTAAGCTTATTGCACCTGTACATTGAAGCTCTATCCACTTTCCTCCCTATTGGAAGCTCTCGTTGCTCCACATTATCCGGCGCTAGGAGCGGATCAATTTATCCCGCAGTATGTACGCGAATTAGAATTTATCGCCCTCTCGGAGAGAGGATCCCTCTTACAGAACTCCGACCGGAAAACGATTCTTTAAGGGAGCTTTTACGCCTTCCGGCGATGCTTTAACCGAACCTCCGGCGAGATATTCCGAAAGAAGGGAAATGTATCCTTGCACGAGCAGGACTCGAGGAAAGCACTCGATAGGTGGAACGAGTAAGGCCTCATATTGTCTCATATCGCAAGATTATTTATGAATTTCAAGTATAGATAATAAAATACAAGTAGGAGGGGTGGAACGCGAATATAAGGGAAAAGTACCCTTGCCTAATATTCCCTCATTTGGCGTGACTATTCATCAATTTTATGTAGTATTAAAATACAGGTAGGAGAGGTAGAACATTAATCCAGGAATTTTCGACCAGAAACTCGAGCCGTACTCTTTATTATTAATCGCGTCTAGGTAGAATTTAATGCCTCTCCTGTTTGCGAGTAACTTCGGTGTGGGTTTCGCTCGCGGTCGATTAAAAATGTACGAGAATAAGCAACGAAAGTGAATTACCCATGGCCTGCTCGGTACGGAAGTCCAGGAGGTCGAGCGGCTTGGGAAATCTCCTTCGAGGGGCTTTTTCGGCGAACTGGTTCTCGATGGCTTACCGCCACCGCTCTATTAGAGAAAAGTGTTCGACAAAGGCGGAGCTGGAGTAGTCGTGAAAATGCTCTTTTTAAAGGAGCACTCCATTTTTACCGGGCTTTAGGATTTTGAATTTCCCTTCTCCTCTTGGAAGATTCTTCAGGCGAGTTCGATTAGCAGGCTCGATTACCGATCCATCTCTCAACTGAGCTCAACATACCGAAATTCCTCATCATCTCTCCGCAGCAAAAGTTGTATCCAATACCCCTTAGAGAAAATCACTTGAACCGTTTATTGAAATACTCGCGAGTTAAATAAAACACGTGAAATAACGCCGCAAGAAAGAAACGTGTTGACATTTTTTTGAGAAAAAAAAATCCCAGGGACAGGATTAATTTTTGCTCTCGTCGTTTTTCTCCATTTTCGGGCAAGTAGAGACCATCGATCGGATGTACCGCGAAAGTAAAATGGCTGATTCGAAGTTTACCTTGCCCAGAACACCCGACAGGCGTTGCGGAGAACTCTTTCCTCGAGGCTTTTCTTGTCGCGTTGGTTCACGGGCTTTCGGAGGAAAACCGAACCCGCGACCCTTGGGAGGGTCTTGGAATTTGAACAGGCGTTGAATCGAATTTCCCCCGTCCTGGTCGTCAAAGGGATTCGAATCGACCCGTTTGTTGATCCACGAAGGGCGGTGCTCGGACGGGCCTCGATTCTCACGGAAGTAGTGCTTTCAGGGAAAACACTTTGCCCTGGACCGTCCTCGGCACACGCCGGGTTTCTCCTTCGCATTTTCCCAGCTGCGGGAAACGCGGGAAATGTCGCGGGAATCGACTGCGTCGAGCCTCGCGTTCTCGAGCTTCCGTCGATTTCGGAACGGCTCTGGCAGTCATATAAATTTTCCCGCATAGGTACTTCCCCGAAGGACAACTTTATAGGGTATATCCTTTGCGGGAAGTCCGGGGACTTTCATCTTACCGGGGAGTCATTTTCATCTCTCTGAAAGCCCCTGCTTTCCCGTAAGCTTGACTGAGCACGCGGATGCGGTGCGTCGCGACGCAAGCTCCGAGGTCGTCGCGTATTTAATCCGACCTGCACTTTCGGAGTCGGTACGACACAAGTGTCGTACGTGTGCCGTGCCGTTTATCCGATTTCCGACGACATCTCCGATTCGGCGCCGTTCCACCCGATTCGCGTTTCGCGGTGCGCGGAAATCGCTGCGACATTCGGCTTTGAACTTTCTATGTGAACGAGTTTCGTTCAGAAGATAAAGACATGTGTGAAGGAACCGCAGAGAAATGCCCTCGTGGGGGGAAATTATCAGATTTACATGAAGTGATACCAAAGTCGCGTCTGAAGGGTCTCGCTTTTGAAACCTTTTTCCGGACTGGGGGTACCGAATCGCTTGAAACCTTCCCATGAGAATATGGAGGCCTTAAAGTCCTGACACCCATACAAGTTCATTCCTTTTTAAGCCAGTTTATATACATTTTTATTATTAAATTGTAATTTCATGGGTGTCAAGACGTTCCTTAAGGCCTCCATGTTCACTTGGTAAAACTTCAAACGATTTGGTACACCCAGTTGGGAGAACATTTTTACAAGTGAGTGACTCAGATGCTACTTTCATATCGCCTTAAATCGTTCCTTTGCACATTTACTCACAATACATGGACTATTCGTCTCGTCTCTTATGATAACCAAAGAAAATCATTGCTTTCGACTAATAGCATCCTGTCTATTAATGTTTATTACGTTAAAACTCACAGGTGCCTGTAAGTTATCGTAGAAAATACAATCAGCACAAAACCACCGTCGGTGTAAAAAATCACTCTCGCTAAATACACACAGTATGTTACATTAAAAACAAAATATATCTTAAAAAGTAAAAAGAAGTACATTTGTCGAACAGAAGTGCCGATCTTTGGCGTTAAGTAGTCGGAGCTCCTTTAAATGTATTTGGCGCGAAACTCTACCGAGTTTTCTGATTTTTTACTGACTCATCGATCGATATACGTGCGAATCCACCTTTTTTTTATCACGGAAAGCATCTGCTGTGAACTTTCATGCAATACGTACCCACCGTACTTTCAGACGGATCGCTTGTATCTCGGTAGGTACTAATCACCCGAATTGTAGGTTACCTCGGCCAAATTATTTCGCGTCCCACCCCCGGCGCATAATGAGCCAATGTGCAGGCAAAACAACGAAGAACGGAAGAATAACAGAGAAACAGCCCTCGTGGAACGTTGGTATATCACGGCCGTGGAACGAAAGTAGGTGAGGCCGAACGTGGTAGATGGCTGAATAAATGGCGGTGGCGCGCTTGGAAAAAGTGTCTTCATTATTGGGATTATTTTTCCCGGCAATTTTCCAGCATAAAATGCGTTCGAGGCGACGCGTATCCGCAGGGCACGCGTATATCTCCCCGAGGCGGCATTAATTTTCTCCGGGTTTCGCACAAGGAGGAATTTCTAGTTCGGGGATATATGTGTATAAATATGTATATACATGGTGAGGTAGGTCAGGGACGGCGTTGCAGACTTCGCGGCGCCCGGGGCCTCGCGAGTGCATCGCCTGTACATCGCAAATGCATTACCTCGCGCAATGCACCTGGTCCTTGGAGGAGGGACGCGCTTTTTGGTGATCCCTGAGAAACGCCTGTTCGATTCCGCTTCCGTCGAATAGCGGCGGAAACGACCCGCTTGAAAAAAAGTATTCATTGTTTCGATTATATTTACCGGTAATTTCTGCATAAAATGCGTATGTCGACGAAGCGTATCTGTCTTACGCACGTGTTCTCGCCGAGGAATTTCTGGTTCGGGGATGTATGTACAGGGTTTTAGAGAAATGCCGGGCAAAGTTTACACGACGCTGTCTTTCGCGTAAATCGAGTCGGCAATACTTGTACAATTTTTCTATATAGTGCATGGTTTACGTGTAATCATTAATTGAAATGTAGTTAAGCAGACGTGGCGATTAGCCGACGGGATAACGCAGCGCTATTCTAGTCGGAAATGGAGTTGAAATGTCTTGTACCATTTTTTTTCCTAGAGTTCATAGTTTACCCGGAATTATTAATTGATAAATAGCTAATCGAGCGCATTGATTAGCCGATTGCGTATCATTCTCTCTCTGCTCTCTGCGTCGAAGAGACGACAACCTTACGGCGAGCTCTTCGATTCGCGTTCCGCTAATCGATGTGCCTGACTAGCTATTTATAAATGAATTACTACAGGTAAATTATGCACCGTAGAAAAAATGAGTACCATTTATTTTATACAATGCGTCGTTTACCTGTAATATTTCCTTGAGAAATAGGGGCTAAACAACTTACGGAGAATTCATCAAATTGCATTCCGTTAATCGATGCGCCTCACTAGCTATTTATACGTTAATTACTACAGGTAAATTATGCACCGTAGAAAAACGTAGTACCATTTACTTTCAACGATGCATCGTTTACCTATAATATTTGCTTGAGAAATAGAGGCTAAACAACTTACGGTGGAATTCTTCGATGCGCGTTCCGCTAATCGACGCGCCTGGTTGGCTATTTTTCAATTAATTATTATAAGTAAACTGCGTACTGTTGAAAAATGAAAAATTGTGTAGGAATTTCCGTCTCCATTTTCGGTAAGGGTTGTGTAAATTCGGTCCATCATACCGGAAACACTATGTATAGGGCGGACTATAAGGTAGGTCAGGGACGGCGCGTTGCAGACTTCGCGGCGCCTGGGGGCTTGCAAGTGCATCGTGGGTACATTGCAAATGCATTACGAGTGCAATGCACCCGGTCCTTGTCGGGGAGACGTGCTCTTCGGCGGTCCCCGAATAGGTACCGTGTGCTTCGATTCCGCTTCCGCCGAATCGCAGCGGAAACGACGCGCAAACACGGTGAATTAAGTAAACGTCCCGCGCGGCCCTACGCGGAATCCATTTTATTCCCGATAATGGTCCCCGGCGCGATTTGCCTCCGTCCCGCGTGTACCGAGGCCCCGTATACACCGGGGTAATTACATTTACATTTCATTTGACCGGCTGCAATATTCATAAGTCGCTCCGGCCCCCGCCCGGGTCCGCGGAAATTTCCCCGGAGCAAATTTCCGCGCGCCGGAAAGCGCCCGGCGTAATCCGCTTGCGGCAGCCCGCACCTTCCAAGGCACATGCGAGCGGAGATTCGTCGGCCATGTGCGGAGCCGACAGGTTGGCATCTCTCGAGGTAAACCCTTCGAAGTGCATCTTATCACTTTTTATCCCATTATCGCCCCTAACCCCCGGTGTTGGTCTTTCGCAGCCTGGGGCCATTTTTACATTTTTACATTTTCACATTTTGCCCTCTCTCTTTCTCTCCCTATCGACATCCATCGCTCGTTATCTTGGGAAGGGTCCAGCAAATTTATCAGGCAGTTTGCATCTCGATCAAGTTTCTCACCTAGAAATGCATAAATGGGCCCAAAGACCGGAAGCCCGGCCGCGTTTACGGCCGCGGGAACGGCGACGACCATTTACGACGAACGCAAGACGCACCGTAAACGCACCCGGGGCCTTTCAATCCGACGCCCTATACATCTCGCGGTGTATTTTTACTCGTTACATTTATTTTTTTTATTTTTTTTTTTGTTCAACACTCCCTTTTTCATGATCTCTGAGCCTCCCTGGGTTGCGAGCAACTCGATGGGCGTTGGACTGGCTCGGGACCATACGCTTCAATTATGCACCCAGTGCGTCCATGGGGGGCTTCGACTCGATGGAAACGAACGAGAAGTCGATTCGAAATATAACACCGCTGCGTATCCGCATACGTTTGGATTAAATAACCGCAGAGAAACAAAAATTCGCGGCCGGGCTGCGTTCTCGGCCATTTCGAATACTGATATGAGTGCAGCGTTATGTCACGGCAATAAATAGATCAAGAGTCATGGAATCGAGTTAATGAATAGACGGCCCTCGAGAGCTCGTTGTAAAACGCCGATGTCGTGTTACGAGACTTTTAACTCCCCCCCCCCCGTGTTATCGTTTGCGTTTTTAAACCGTAAGTTTTATCATTCTCTACTATTCCGCGCACACCTTCCGCTGCATTTTCGGGTCTGCGCGTTATGGTATCGCTTCTTAGTATTTTTCTTTTATTTCAAGGGATGCAGGGGATCCTTCGTTAAATTATGGCGGGGGCCAGGGTGTACCGGGTATATCGTGAGATTTATTGGACATTTTTCGGCGGTTCTCGTTCGCCGGCGACCGCGACGTCGCCGCTACCGAATTCCTGGACCGTGGCGAGCCCCGGCGGTCGCTGCGGCGTCCGGCAAACTTTCTAAACTGCAGTTCCCACTGCATCAATGGCCGCATTATGAAGTGTTAACACCGCTGGAGGTTTGCTCGAAAGTTGCCGCCGATTTCGGCCGTTGTCGCAAGCCGAAAAGCGAAGAAAAAAGGGGTTCGCCGAAAGGCGATCAGTAGGTCTCACCGTTTGAGGAGCGTCTCTTCCGTTTTCTTCTCGTCGGATGCGGTCACGAATGCACCTCGCTAATGCATTTGTGGTAAATAGGATCGCAAGCGGCGGATTTCCTGAAACAAACCAATGTACGGAGATCCGAAAGCCAAGGCACCGTCTTGGGATCGTTGCTCCACCATGGACTTGTTTAAGGAACGACGTAATTACCCTGACATTACGTCAGGGTTGCGCCAAATTGCCGGAGGAACTCGGGGGTAATTTGGATTGTTTTCCGCATCGAGTAACCCTTCAATTAGGGCTGTCGGGGCGTGCTCTTTACTCGCATCTCCCATTGGGCCAGGGTAATCGGTCGCGGAGTCTCCAGGGTGGAGTTTTTGCAATCAACGTCCGAATGGCAGGTGTCCCCGGGGTCGCGACGCGCTCTTTCGCGAGGCGGCCGATCCGCGCGGAGAGTCGCCCCCGAAATTGCCTTTCCCCGGTAATTGCGCAAACCATTTAATTGCCCGACGATACGTACAAGAGCCGCGGGACGGCAAAAGGGAATGCTCGCCGGTAAAGCGTAACTGCTACAATTCGCCGATGCCGCAATTAAACCCCGGCGAGATCTCGCGTCGTGGGGGCCGACATTGCGGCTGAACTTACTCTCGTTCGTACTCGCGACACGTTCCCTCGGTACGCGACCTTACAGTTACAGCCGTGAAATAACGCTTTACGGTCATTGAATTTCATGCCTTCCTCGTTCCCCGGGACGAATTAAAGGCCCGAATCGCCCTTCTGCGCAGTTCGTCAGTCGGGTCGCTTTGCGCAGATAAATAAAACACGCTGCTTAAGAAATTTTCCCTTGCTTCGGGAAATATAACTTAAAAGTCGGCAAGCAATTTACATCTCGAGTGTATCTAAAACTTCGATTATAACTTCTCTGCCCTGCAAAAGAAGTGGGTAGGAACAAGGGAAAAATGTTTGAACGAGAGATTGCATTGCGTTCGTCTGCAGTCGTACTTTCCGCAGTTGTCTATGATTTCCGGTATCTACTCGTGGAGGAAACAGCTGATCGACTTTGCTGTCGATCAGCTGTTCGATCAGGGAATTCGGGCCGAGAACGGGACTTCTCCGGTGCACGGGAGTTCAATCGGAATCTCTACGGGGTGTGTACAGGGTGTGTACAGGGTGTGTACAGGGTGTGTACAGGGTGTACCGTACGTTTTCCGGCGGGCCCGCCCATTCGTACCTCACCTTAATGGGCGCGGCGTGCGAATCTTGGCTCGGGGCGCTTATTAATCGCGGCAAAACAGGGCCGCGAGATCTCTCACGGTCGCGTGGCTCCTCGCAGGAGCTCGAGAGAACACGGGAACGCGCGGAAACGCAGCTCGTGGAGGAACTCACGAGGACGCGACATAAGACGTAAGGGCGCATTTCGAATTCCAGCCACGCGTCGCGCGGCTCGAGGGATCGCGAAATGCAGCGCGCCGCATCGGGGCCGGTGCATCTCGCGGATATGCATCTCCCTCGAAAGCGAGAAGCGTCGCGTCGCGATCGCACACGACGCGGTTCGATTAATCGGGGCCCCCTTCGATCGGCCCCGGGGATCGATAGGACGTGCATCGTGCCGCGTGTCGCCGGCCGCACCGTCGGCGCGGCTGAAATAGAAAGCGGAATCTCCGCTCGCGTCGAGCGAGGTGGCTTATCGGACGACGCTGATAAATCATTGGGGGGAACGCGATTCCTCGCGACACCGGGCTGACATTTTCCTCGAGGAGTGCCTTGGATGGCATTTTTTTATTAAGCGGTAATTTATTAAGGGTTTATCGCGGCATTTCTTTCGGACACTTTTCGGGACTCGTTGAGGACGACGGATTGCTCCTGTACTGGGGATCTCCATGTAGTCCTCTAATTCTACATTTCCGGATGTCTTGGTGATTTTCCATAAGTAGTGTAATCTCATAATTTTGTCATTTGAAGAAGTTTATAATTGCCCTTTTTGAACGGAGTCGCTGGGTTATCCCACGCGAGGTAAATTAGAAGATTAATTTCTCGCAACAGCCAAGAAGATATTGTTGTCCCCACTCAAGCGATATATGATTTGTTGCTGCTGGAAAAAAATATCCGAATCGTGAATAGAATTTGGTATTGCCCTAGGAAGTAATCTTTTTTTTTTTTGTCGATATAATAAAAATGATGCTGGCCCATTTTTAACTGCACACCTTCGTTGCCGTAAAATTTTTTATTACGATTGGGAATTCTTTTTTTTTGTGTGGCGATCCGAGTATTCGCATCCACCAGATCACGTGGCCACTTAACCAGCTAGCTGTTTTTGACGAGTATACTCGTCATGAAAACACTTTTTTTCAAAGAGGTTCAACTAGTTAAAAGTTAACCAAGGATTTAACCTTCTCGAGTAGAAGTCAGGGGGAATCATAATTCTCGCCGAGAAATTTCCTTTTCAAAGATGATGCGTGCCGATGCACCTGGTTGTTCGGCAAAGTGTATCGCGGTCCCTGGCCGGTCCAATCCGCGAAGTGGGACCTCCAGGAGTCGTCTTCATCCCATCCTCTGGAGGCGATCTTGGCGAATCCGTCGACCATGTGGACTCTTCGTCTCGGGGTTTTCGATCGCATCGATCGGGCCGATCAGCCCGGAGATTCCTCCGACCGCGTCGGCGCGTCCTTACCTCGCGCAATTACCTCGGCGCCGAGCGTAGGAAGTTCTCTCCTACGATTTTGCGAATAACGAGCGGAGAGATCGATACGTCGACTCTCCGGTGACCGCCGATCGCCGGGAAAGATCAATGCGAGCTCTCGCGGGGCCCGGGTGATTTATACCGCGGGCTCGCGAGCTCGCTGATTACTTCCATCTTCGGAGACAATCGAAGTGGGCCCCCTCGACCCAACCTGCCTTGACCTAGCCTAACCGGCCGAGCCTGCCTCGGACTCGCCTTCGGAAATTTACCGACGCATTTTGATTGAGTTCTCTCGCGGCTAAAGACGCGGCGCGTTTAGCGCGAAGCGCATCACCGGTAATTGGATGCTGCGTTGGGTTTCGCAATCGAGTATCACTGACGCGGCCTGAAGGATGAGAGATGTGTCTAAGGTGTGCTTGAGAGGGCGGCGCACTAATACGCTGCTGGAGTCAAGCGGAGCTGGATTTCGAGGAAACGGTTCTAACGAAAGTTGTTCCTCCCATCCTAGGGAGTAACTTTTGTGGGAAACACTTTTTTGCACGATGCGTTATTATTTGGTAAAATCGAGGTGGGCAAGGGAAGGTGGCCGGGAGGGACTTCGGACTCACCTTTGGAAATTTACCAATAAATTTTGATTGAGTTCTCAAGCGACTGTAAAGACGCGGCGCGTTTAGCACGAAAGTTGTTGGGAGTAACTTTTGTAGGAAAAACTTTTTCACTCGACGTGCAGTTATTTCGCAAAATTAAGTTGAGAAACGGAAGGTGTCCAAGAGGGGCCTTCGGTTGAATAGCGCGAGTCCGAGTCCACGTAAGTTGTGCCGCAGGCTCGTCGATCGTTTCCATCTTCCAGGACAATCGACGGCGGCCTTACTTACCCTAACTTAGCCCGACCTACCCTAACTTTTCCAGCGAGAGACCTTGATGAAAGAGACGCGGTAAGTGACGGCGCTCCGCGTCTAGGGCGCCTGCTCCTCTTCTAATTAAACCGGAGTTGACTCATTACCGGCGCCGGTAAGATCGGCTTAGACTGCGGAGATATTGGACCCGGAGCCTGTCTCGGTGATAACGCTATCACCCGAGGTGGAGTCCCTTAGAGTTTCTTCCTCGAGCCGTAATACCATGGTTTCCTTCGACGGTAAGCACCCCGGAGTCGCCCTTTCGGATACCGTGTCTTATTTCCGCAAAGAGAGCTTTCCGTGGAATAATTCCCAATGCTACGTCAGGATGATCCTTTGGAAGGTATGAGTTCCCACGAAAGGATGCCGGATCATCCTTTCGTGGCAACTCGTACCTCCGTTTCCACTTTACATTAATAATAAATTTAGGACGTTCCTCTTTCTCTCTCTCTCGGGAACGTTTTAACGGCGCGGTCTCGGGCAATGCAAACAGCAAAACGGTCGCTTGCTGGTACCCATATTCGTTTACGGTTCCGTGCAGACGAGTTTACTCGCGTTTCTTCCCCTGCCCATCTTTTCTCCTAGTGTTTCAACCCCATAAACATTTACCACCGTGACAATACCGCCGGCGAATGCACTCGACGTTATACGAGCGCCTCGAATCGCATTTCGCTAAGCCATCACGGCCCAATTTCCTTGTAAGAGTGCCCCGTAAAGTTTATTCATAACCCCCATAATTCAGAAGCCATAATTTCCCTGGGAAAGGCGTTAATGCCCCCTTTCCATTTATTGGATCAATCAAACTTCGAGATTAAAGGTCGAAAATCGCCGACTCGATCAGGATGCATGTTAATGACTTCTTTTAACGTCAGGAATTAACCCCTTAACAGTGTTTGACGAGTATACTCGTCATATGAAAACATAAAATCCCTTTTGATATAAAAATTGACATTTTTACGCAATGTGAAAAATATATCTCATTAATGGAATAAAGAAATCAAATGTGCCGTGTCATTTTTCACTCTTATGAAAACAGCGTTATATGTGTAAACTTTCCCCGTTTCATTTAGCTACTTTATTTTGCGTAATTTTAATAATTGCATCGAGTAACACTTTCCACATTCATGAATCGTTTGATCGATAGATATTGGTATTTCTTTCAATCTAACTCACCATTTGTTACAATTCAGTGAAATTTGCAGCAGGTATACTCTGCGCTCGGCGAGTACATTTGTCATCGGTTGATTTCAATTGTGCAAGTAAATACCCTCTATAAAACGGCTCTGTATCGTAAAAACGATCAGGTGATGATAATAGGAGCGAATCGCTTTGCCAAAGAGAGAACCTGGCGAAAACGGGACGCCTCGCCGATCTGCTTACGTGATTACTGCAGGGAGACTGTGCACCCTTCGCAACAAACATTCAACTTCCGTTTAAATCGCAGCATTATTTATTCATCCCCGCGCATTCGGTGGATGTACAACTGTCCGGGCTAGAGGACTTTCCTAGAGTTTTCTCAGGTAAATTGGAATCCGGCTGATAGCAAGGGACGAGGGATGAACTAGCGCTGGTTTAATTTGCTTAAAGACTCGGCAGGGCAACGACAGGGTGCCAGGAACGGCGTTAAACTAACTTCCGGGCGCGAGCCTCTTACTATAATAGCAGTTCGAGTTTAATCCCCGGCAGTTTTAGCAGAAAACCGCCCCGGCCGAGCGGAAGTTCCGCATTTTGCCGGGGCCAAATGAATTTACGGTCTTGTTTGCGGCGATTGCGGCCCGGTCGAATGGCTGCACGCGACCGAATGCACCTCCCCAACACTTGCGTCGCGGATTTCGGGTGCATTCGGTTTCTCTCCCGATTTTGGGGTCCCCAGGGGGTGGCGAAAAGCTCAGGGAAGATGGCGACTCACGGAAAGCCTGTCTCTTTTGTCTCTTCCCTCGCGTCTTGCGGATTTCTTCCCTCTTCAAAGAAGGGATCCACGGGTGAGACGGGGCTTGTCTCTCCCTCGCTTTCAGGAACGGCTGGAGGGTCACGTAGGAGACTTCGTTAGGTAACCCTCCGAAATTGCAGGGAATTCCCTTTGATCGAAGTCCTAGGCTTGGAGTATCCTGAAAATCCATCGGCCGATGTCTCCAAATGTCGAGGACGCGGTCTTTTGAGATATTAATCGGGTCTCAACATCTGATTGCGCGATACTTGCTTCTCGATAGCTAGGGATGTGATAATTAGGGATAGGCTGTTAGGGGTGCCCGCTCGTATTCCTGCAGGAATAAAACCGATTCATCCGATACCGGAGCATCACCTGCGGATGATCTCGCGAGAGCCTTCATTGGAAGCCTTCGGATACAACGAGACGCAGGCCGTATTCCTGGTCTATTTTCTCCCGCGCACCGTAATTATTGGGATGCCGATAACTCTTTTTGGAGGGAAGGGGGCTTCGGGGATGCGCCTAAAAAGTCGAAGCCGTAGGTGGGCGGGCACACCTACCAGGTCACTCGATATCGACTGGTTTATGGTCGAGGTAGGACTCCGCGCGGCATAAAATAGAGGCCGGGTATTCCGCCAGCGAACGGCGAAGCTCTCGTTGCACGTCCAATGGACCGTGCAGATAGGAGAGAGGTTAGCCATGCTAATTATACGGCTTATTCCGTCCGACGTGCTCCTTTCCCAGATCTCGCGGGACAACAGGCCGCGAATCCATTAGCTGTAAATAATGGCAGGCCATTACGGCGAAAACTCGTCCGTCATCTTCGACGGGACTGGTGTCGAAAACGGCGGTCTTTTTTCGACCGGAAGTGCGGCTTTCGCGTTTCGAGGTCGCTACCGTATTCCTCCATTCGTAAACTCTGGGAGGAGCGACCCATCAGCAAAAATCCCGAGTCGCTTCCGACCCTGAAAATCTTCAAAATAACCATGAAGAAGTCGTCTTTTCTTGCAGACTAGATCTAAATCTGCAAAATTCAAGATTTACTCAGCCTAGGAAATTCCCTGCCACCTATTTCGGTTTATCGCTCCAGGTGAAACCGATCTCAAAGAGCGATTTATCCTCCGCCGTGCGTTTCGCCCGCACAAAAATCGACCGCCTTCTCGGGCGAGGCGTTTTATGCGACGTTTAACGGGGCATCGGCTTTGAATAAGCCCTCGGAGTGTTTAATTACGGCCGAGGTAGGATGTTTAGCGACATTTAAAAACGGCCCCATGAAAGTGGACTCGTCGCTGACGCGGCGCATTCCTCTAGAAGGCGGCGTTTAGGAAGCGGCCGTGCTCGTCGATCAGGCGGCTCTCGTTCTTTGCTTAACGCAAATTTATCCCGAGAGCTTCCACGTTCCCACTGGCATGGCGGCCCCGCAAAATCGTCGGATCACCCTCCGGGATTGCTTTTTCATCATTTTATGCCGCTTACGTGCGCCGAGGACGGGCCGCTCCGCAAACTTTAATACCGCGCCCGGCCCGGCGCGCTATTAGAGGCACGACCTCGTCCTTACGACGTTATATTGGCCACGGATGACAATGGGAGAAATAAGGCCACCGCCCGACGAAACCACTTACGATTTTTATGGCCCTGCCCGACATGTACAGGCCATTACTCCTCGCCGAAGCTCTCGTTATCGAGCTCCGCCCGTTACCCGAAGAAGGGACGCGATTTCGGATTTTTCCTGGCCGCGGATTTCGAAATTCTGCGCACCGATAATCCAGACCTAGGCTCTGTCATAACAGGAAACATCCTGGATTTTGATAATGGTTTTCGAAATACTCGAAAAAAAAAAAAAGAAAGAATTATCAGGACCTAACGACGACGCTCCGATTCGGACGGTCCGAAGTACCTCGTTATAGAGAGGTACCGCGTAGAAATGGTTTTCAGTAATTGTTAACGGGGCGTGTTGGACTTTTTCCCGACTCTATCTATCTTCGGCTTGGACCCGATTTACCCGATTTATCCGATTTACCCGTGGATGGTTTTTTTTTTCGCCCAGGATGGATGTCGGCTCGCTCGGTCGGATTCGTTTTGAAGTTATCCGGTTGTTCTCTCGGGCAGTCGAGGGTAACGAGAAATCGGCTTGTCTCGTTAATTCGAGTCGAGGGGACCCGCTCGCGACGTTCGCAACCCTTTGGTACAATTAACGATGCGTTCTGTCGTTATTGGAATAATCCCCCCGTTTGCCGGCTTCCTCTGCTCCCGGCTCGTTTTTCGCTCGCTCGAGGAGGATCACGATATTACGTATAGAGCAGGTTCTTAGAGGTGCCCTTTTTGTATAAGGGATGCGATTTCTGAAGAGAGATTACGCCGCCGTACGGCTCGAGGGGGAAGAGCCGTTTTTACAGGCCGGGGCAACATAATGAGGCTGTAAGGAAATGCGATGGTACCTCCTCGGTGCATAAGCGATTACAGGATGTCCCGGTAACGTCTCGTCTTGCCTGGGCAAGTGGAGGATGAAGGGGAACTATATTTAGGGCCAGGCTCTCGGCAAAATGGACTTTTCATTAAGACTTTTTCCCGATATATGGAACGTCTTCTTTAATTAATTATCCCTTATAAGACGCGAGGTTAACGATACCGAGGCGAGGTACGATATACTACTGAGAGGTATAAATTTGGGGGATAAATTTCACCGAGTTCCGAGGTGACAGCCCGACCGGGAAAAAAGGGGCATAACGTCGAGGTGAGCGAAATAATGTCTCAGGAGGTTTCGGCGTTCTTTGTCAGCCAGGGGAAAATCGTTTAACGGTGCCTGTCTGGCTCACCAGAGATGGATCGGGCAAAGATCGGCACGGAGCGATGCATTACTGGCACAATTGAGCATCCTTGCTCTTCCTGGGTATCCTGAGGAGCAGTCGGGTCAGCGACTTCGGCCGAATCGAGCATCCATGCGATGAGACTTTAGGATACTAAGGGTTGATCTCGCGAAGGTGGTATTATTTTTAAAAACGTAGGGTTACATGTAAAAGTAATGTTTAGGGGCAGTAAGAGCTGGTCTTCGTTCCGTAATCTGTATTTCCTGATAGGCTGTCTGTAATTTTCAGAGGGATCCGATGATCAGCTCTCGACTTCGACGATCGGCACTCGTCCGCGTGGTGGTCGTTGCGATAATTGCGTATTTTTCTCCGTGATTGCATGGTCTTCCTGCAAGGACCTCGGCGGAGATGCTTGGCGCAGCATCCGGCGAGATGGACATTGGCGGGCCTCTGATATATTTTCCGTACCGGCGCATCGTTAGTGGACCCCTCGAGATCGGATGCTGGGGAGAGATCGAGTGATCCTTTTCTGGCTCCTTTTCTTTGACGCCGTCATCTCATTCCCCGCCTGCTTTCGTATCCTTGGCCTTGCTATCCTGGATGGGAATTCACGGCCTCGCTTCAAGAGCACTGCCCCTTTGTTACCTTACTCCAGATAGTTTTGTGGCCTCTTTGCGAATCTTTTGCGAGAACCGAACGGAAATGTCTGCACGTTAAGGGCCGTCGCGATGCCACGTGGACGTCGAAAAATCATTAGACGTCATCCCTCGTCCTCATGACGAGAAATGTAGCCATCAGCACCTAGGAAATGCTTTTATTAATTCTTCCCGAGAACAGGTTTTTATGTTAACCAGTGACAGTAAATAGAATCTTGAAATACGTAGGACTCACCCACAAGGATCTTGTTGTATTCGCTTTGTTCCGCGTTAAGAAATTTGTTATCGCTGTAATCGTTTACTTAGGTATCCTGTAATGAGGTAAAACCGAGGCGAGTCAAAGTGCTCCCCGAGATCGATATCTTCTCGTTACCTCCGATTGGTATTGTGATCTCGTTGGAGGTCCTTGGCGCGCGTTGTTCGTCGGAATCTCCTGGTTGGACGTCCTTGGCGTCACGAGAGGAATCTCGGAAAACCGTTTCCCAACAGTCTTCAACGTGCCCGACCTGCTTCTCAGGTACATCCCGTAATTGTAGCCGCACAATGGGCACACCAAGCGTATACGTTTCTCGCGGTTCATCACGAGCGGCATGAAGCACAACGGCCAGCACCTGATTGAAGAAGAACACGTAAAATGAAGATCTACAAATCTACCAAAAATCGTTGGTCAACCCGAGGAAACCAATCCTTAAGGTGACGTGAAAGTGGCGTCAAAGAGATTTCATTTATGAAACTTTCCTCTGAACTGGGTGTACCGAATCGTTTCAAACTTTACAATATGAATATTGAGGCTGTACGAAAGGTCTTGACGTGCATGAAATTTCAATTTTTTTTAAACTTTTGATAAAAAATGAAATTTCATGCGTGCCTAGACAGTTCCTTAGAGCCTCGGTATTCACGTTGTAAAGTTCAGATGCCACATTCGCATCCCCTTAAATCCTTTGACGAGGAGCGTCTTTCTCGATTCAGCGCTACTTGACTCTGCTTGGCCCATCCAATTCCAAAGTGTCTAATGCCCAAGTGCAAGACTGCAAGATTTGACCATCCGCATCGGGTAGTTTGAAAGTTCTCATGACAATTTTAAAGACGGGGCTATTGCGGAAATGGCGAGAAACGTTCGTTTTCCAGAGCTCCCGAGATAGAAACCACGGTTGCTCTTCGTTCTGTGGCGAAATGTCGTTCGCAGGTGCTCCTATATATCGTACCAACCCACTGTGCTAACTTTGCTACTAACCCTAAGAGGCAAATGGCGCCGAGGTGAGAGCTCGAGAACTCGTGGCGCTTTGCTAGGAGCATCGGCACGACTTCGCGATTGCACTTCGGACACTGAACCTTCTCCCCATAGGATGACCAAGTTTCGACTGTCGACATAAAAGCGAACAAGTGCAGTTCCCAGGCGAGACCGCGTCCGATATCGAGGTTTCCTCCCTTAATTCGAGTACCTTTCGTGGAGAACACTTTTCTCGATTTCCTCGATAGGACGACGTTCGACAGCTTCCGGTCCAGAGCGGAAGGTGAGCTCGCGATCCCGCGACCCGTTCTCCTCTCTCCTCCGCAGAGATCATACGGGGAAGCCTTCTGAAATTGATTGGAAAACGTTTCAAGGGGTTATGATTTTCCCTAAAGAAAAATCTTATCCGTTGATTAAAAATTAGAGCCCGCTTAAATTTTGTTTATGTCCGCAATACGGATTTCACGGTTTCTACTGGATCGGACTGATCCTCGCTGGAGCGTGAACCAACCTTCCAGGGTTGTGCAATTGTTATGAGAATTCAGGATACTTGTATAAGAGGTCGTTACGTGCTCGTGCGAACTCGCAAACCCCGAGGATTTACGCCTTCCCAGAGACAGCCCGACGTAACAAATTATCCCAGCGCTGTTAATTAATTTATTCGCTTATGGGTACACTTTTTATCGCCACGCCGCGGGATAAGTCGCAGCCGTCGATAGGATCTCGACTTGGACTCCTGTCAGCCTCCGAGTGGTCGATAGTTACGCCAACGTGGAATTCTCATGCGAGGGATCCTCGCGTGGTTACACGCTGTAAACACGCGTAAGAGATTTGCATAAATCTCCGGAATATCCATGGAATTTCCGCGGAAAAGAAATTGTATAAAAAAAAAATCCCGACGCCGCGAGTCGTCGCTAAGGATTCACCGTTCACTTTTGATTTGGCTCTCGTTTGTCGGCGAGTCTCATGGAAGAGAAATCCTCGGTGCGATCTCGTTTTGACCTCCGACCTCGAAGTGCAAGTCAATCTTTGGACCGACGATGCGACCACTTGGCACTCTCGGTGCATAGGGCTGGGCAAGAGCTGGTCTCCGTCATTCAGCTCGGCCGATGTGGGTTATGTAAACCCATAAACCGAGTTTACACACTCGAGGAAAAATGACGAGGCGAGGTCCCCAGGGCGATCGTTTTTCCCGGGGATTTATTTACTTATCAATTTGCCGATTATTACTCATCCGCCGATGACTCGCCGAGACCCTCGATGGGATCTCGGCTTGAGCAACGCTGGATGTATTTCAGTGCACCGTAATTACGTGGATGTACAGGTTCCTCCTGTGGACACCCTTACGTGCGTTGACGCTTATGCGAGCTCGTAAAGCCATAAACCGGGATTTACGCGCGAAAGGAAGGAGCGAGACCGGGGAAATGATCGCGTCCTGCTTTTTGCGCGATCAAACTGGACCGAGGAGTCGATTCCTCGACGTAGATCCAAATCGAATCGGGACTAATCGATCCTGGACAGTTTAATGCGACCCTGCAAACATCGATAGATCACCTCGAGAATCGAGGCTACTCCGAATTCCTAAATCCTCATGATTTCTCGGTTTCTTTGGTAGGGTCTCTTCGACCACAAATGGTCCATTACATAAATTATTTAAATTGTCTTTTAAAGGCAATTTGTAAGCAGTGAAAATGACTCGCTACGTGTTATCCTTGAGATATCGAGGCTTTCTTGCCGTGCGGAAGATCCTGCGATTTTTTTCGCGGATTTTCGGAACCTTGGACGACGAAGTGACGAATCGACGGGGCGAGGGCCGAATTCCGGAATAATGCCGGGAGGGGAATTAATCCCAGCATAGGGTGGCGGGCTTAAATCATTTTTCGTAAACGACCGCCGAGAATTAATCTCTTTCCGTTGATGCCGCACCACCGTGATAGCGGAAAGAGAATGAAAGTCATTAGTTTCCTCGAGCGGCTTGTCACGGCTCTGCAGGGGTTCGCTAGGAGCGTGGAATTTTTGAAAATCAGTTCCCCGTCGTCGCCAACTCTTAATCCCACGATTTTCCCTGGTTTACGTCGAAGACCGTCGCGCGAATTAACCTCTTTACCCTCGCCACCGAATTTTGCCTCCATCCTTCGTTTTCCCACGCCGTTCCGCGCATTGCTTTATCGCCGACCCATACAATTGATAAAACGTGTCATTAATTTTTCGTCGTCCATGGGATTTCCTCTTTTCCCGTTCAGTTTTAAGTCAATGCATTCTAGACGACTGCACTGATCTGCATACTAACTGCATAGCCATCCCGGCTGTGTGAACCTGGAATCTAGCTTGAGGCACAAACAAAATTAATAGGCTTATTGGAATTTTTTTTTTTACAAAAACCAAAATAAACATTCCGAAAATTACTTTTTTAACGTTTTTGAGGTTCCGGGAGGCTCTGATAAAAATGCCCATGTAAATTTACATAATAATGGGTTATTTTGATGCCGCAATAAATTGCAGTAAAATTACATTGTCTCTGTAATATCACATTCGGCATCTAATTCAAGTAAAAATGCAGTAATACGGTAAATATACAATGTTACGCGTATTTATACATTTTCTAATTTGTAATTATTTTACGTTTTCCTGTGTAAACCTTCATTTATGAGGTATGCAAAAATGTATGTAAATTTTCATCGATTTTTATCAGTGTAGCCGATTTAAATCGTCACGCCATTTTGTGTGGTGGTAGCTATCCCCTTATCGTTAGTATAGAAACCAGGGCACGAGTGGAAAGATTTCCTCGATTCTTTCCTTTTCTTCTGGGCAAACTTGATGTACCTGGACGAGGTGGCGGCAGGTCGTCGTGGAGTGGCTTTTACGCATGTGCTCGAGGAGGCCATTCGTGTCTCCGCACTTGTCGCTGATCCGTTTGTCGCACACCGGACACCAAGTTGCGAAGGGCTGGGATTTTTCAGCAAAGAAGGAAAAAATGGAAATAATTCCCGTGAAGGGGGAAATAATGAAGATCGATGAAACGGCGCGGAAATTTCGGACAGTCTCGAGACGCACCTTAGACATCGGTACGCAATGATAAGAGACTGGAAATGAGCGTATCACACGGCGAGCGATTTCAGATCCGGGCATTCAAATTGAAATAGGATCTGTCAGGCGCAGCCTCTTCTCTTAGGCTTCGGTTAAGCCTCTTCTCTTGCAGGGTCTGATTATGACTTGACTGCGATAAGGACCTCGGTGCTCTTGTTGCATCGAAGTTACGTAACCTTCTTGACGTTTCAAAGGACCATTTCTTACTTATAGATCGTGTCGCTATCTGATTCCGTTTCTTGCCATCTTCGCGTCATCGGATTGTATCGTAAGGAGACTTTTTTCAACTGATTACTGTTTACTGTGCCGAGTTTGTATTGAGTTCGGAGTTACTGACAGGAATTTGGAAGAGGTGTACCGGACGTCCAGGATTGTCTTGAAGTTTGGCCAGAATCAAACGCGACATCTAGTGCGGTACGAGGTCCTTTATGCGTACCGTATGTTCCATCGAACTCGATTAATGATTTTAGGCTCCCGCTCTTTAGTTGTAAAAATCTGTATCGGGCATCTTCTGCAAAGATGTGCATTCGCGAATTTTGTCCAAAACGTTTTTTCGCGGTTTCGGAACTAGGCCGAATGAGTATTTAAATTCTAGAGTTAGGGTAATAATGGAGACCGAGCACATGGAAGTTGACATGAAGTATGAATTCGATGAAGTTACCAGATTCCGCGTAATCGCGAGGAACAACGTATGGAAACGGAACTCCTTCCGCGGTTCTTTGTAAAAAGTTTTTCCGGGTTTCCAACCGTCTCTCGGGATATTCCAAGGGGACGCGGATTTCAGAATGGCTCCGCAGCCCGGAGATCAGAAATGTTTAATTCTCGTTTGCAGTTCCCGCTGGGTGTTTGGAAAATTGAATAAGTCGAGCCGCGGCCTCGCGAGAGAAATCCCGAGAAAAGTCGAGGCATTTTAATAATATCCCCGCCGTCCAGGATTTGGCTTATCTGTCGAGGATTCTCGATCTCTCGGCTAATATTGGGCTCTCGGGAAGAGCAAACGGAACTCTCCGGACCGTGCACATCTCTTCTCCTTTTCTCTTCCCCGCGTCTATTTTGCAAAGAGCTCGTGCCGAGACGGACCGACTTAAATCCCACCTCGGAAAATTAAACGAAACACCACTCGACCATCCAGAAACTTAATAAACCCCGGAGCGCAGTTTGCAAATCCGATCGCAAATCGCGGGTTAAGATCGAAATCTTAAACCTCACTTTGCGACAATGGTTTAATACGAGATTTTTATGTCGAATCGTGTTCTGCCACCAAATACGGACTTGAGTGATATTTAAACAGTGTTTGCCCAGCCGGATTGTAATTTCCGAATCCGTGACCGCAAATTGCTGATTAAAATCCATATCAAACCTTGTGAGACAACGTTCCCAGATTTAATACGCGATTTTCACGTCGAATCATATGGTGCCACCAGACATAGATTTGGGTGATATCTAAACGGCATTTGCCCAGCCGGATTGTAATTTGCGAATCCTCGATTGCAAATTGCTGATTAAAATCCATATCTTGATCCTCGTGCGGCAACGCTCACAGATTTAATCCGCGATTTTCGCGTCGAATCGTGTAATGCCATCGGATGTAAACTTGAGTGATATTTAAACGGTGTTTGCGCAGCCGGATTGTAATTTGCGAATTCGTGACCGCAAATTGCTGGTTAAAATCCATATCAAGCCTTGTGAGACAACGCTCCCAGATTTAATATGCGATTTTCACGTCGGATCATGTGGTGCCACCAGACGTGGACTTGCGTGATATTCTCAAGCGGCGTTTGCACAGGCCGGTAGGTATTTGCGAGGTTAAATAATACCGTGGGGGTTGCCTTTCAAGATCCTTGGCATTTTCGCAGTTTCCCTGGCGTTCGGGATTCACCTTGTCAGCGGGAAGTTCGGAGTTCCTCGGCTTTAATATTAGGCTCTCTCGGGGAGAGCAAACGAAACTTCCCGGACCGTGTACACCCCTCGATGTGCTTTCTCTCTCTCTCTCTCTCTCTTTATCTTTTTTTTCCAAAGCTTCGCGGTAACTTGTATATATACTCGTACATAGGTATACGTCTCTGGCCGCCGTCGCGTTTCAGAAGTTATACGCCGAAGCGGAAGAGCCGCTCGAAGTAAATAGTCTTCCGCGCGGAGCTTTTGCTGGTCGCGAGTACATACACCCACACGCGTACGCTCGTCTAGGTGCACGAAGTCGCGCATATATTTGCCGTACATAAAATATGTACCTGCTGCTCGGCTCAGGTTGAAAGTTTCCCGAACAAAGGGTCGCACAAAAGCTCGTCGCGGGCCGCGACTCCGGTGTAACTCACTAGCTTAGTTTATGATCTTTGAATGGAAAGCTCGCGGATACGAAGGTTACGCGAGTACGGCCGCCGTTTCTTGAATGGCCGCGAATTATATCAGTCCCCGCGAGCGCGGCTTATCCGCGCCGGTTTACGAGCCGCGAGGTGCGAAAATGCGGCGCACCAAGAGCATTTACCTCGCGGATGGGATTAAACGCGTTTAGAAACGCCCAAAGTACCCCAGGAAGAGCTGCCCAGAGGGGAGATCGTTTGTCAAGCTCCGCGGCCATTTTCACTCGATCGTTTCCCCGGACTTCCGTCCCTCGAAATTCTCGACAATTCCCCCGAGATGTCTTATTTCGGTCAACGCGAGCTTCAGACCGATCTTTCCTCGATCTGAATTCTTCCCCGGATTTCCGCCTTGCGGGCTTTAAATCGGCGGTAATTCCGTAAAGATGGTGCTTTTCGACCATTGCGACTTTGATCGATCTTCCAGCGGTCCGACATCTTTTTTTTTTTCCTTCGGTTGAGCTTGCGAGAGCGCGCGCTTCCAGAGTGGACGAAATTCGTCGGCTCCTCCGAGATTTACCGGCGGCGATTAATTATGAAAACCGGGGAAAGGATGAGCTTTCGGAGAGGCGCCTCGTGTTTTACGACTCGGGTCGCTGCGATACGGCCCTCCTCCTTTCACTCCCCCCGAAAGCTCTCGGAATAATAGGAGCGGAAGGGGCCCGGGTTTTCGCACCGGCAGCTTCTTGCATCGCGTTTACATTCAGCCCTGCTGCATTGCACATTCCCCGGGGAACTAATTGGTAAGTATTTAAACTCGGGGAAACGCAATTAGAACTCTCGGAGCTGTTTGCCCGGAAAGGGTTGTCGCGACGCGAGCAAACTCGGATCCGCGGCGAGGGGTGTTCGACGGAAGCTTTTCCCTCCCGTCGGCGCCAACTTCTCCCGGGTGAAGAAAGGGACTTCTTTCGGAGACAATGCGAGTCAACTGGGAAAATCAATGGGGAGCTCCGCCCCCGGCTCCCGAGCCAAACACCGTAAAGCACGATCGCCCGACCGGGGGAAAAAAGCTTACCGGAGGCAGCTTTAAAATAACACCCGCGATCCAATCGCCGGTATCACTGGGCTGAACAATTCGAGTCCCCGCGTAAATATCAGACTTTTCCTTTTTTCTTCGATTTCGGACACCTAACTCAGCTGCAACTCTCGGTACGCCCGGCCGAACCGACATTACTCGTCCGTTTGTCATTTTTCCCGGACCTACTCGCTCGATATTTCAATCGAAAGGGCACAAATGACGGATCCTCGGATCATTCGTGGAATTCAGGAAAATTGTAATTCTTTGTTTACAGCAAGGCTGTCTCTATGTCTTGTAATTCTAGGATATCGATAGCGATTTATTTTAAGCGCAAAGAGAAAAAAAGTGACTCGAACCAGAGAAATATTTCTTTGCGTAGTACCAAAGAAATGTTGTGTCAATTCATAGAATAATTATTTAACTCACATAAACTCGAATAAATTGGATGTATCGTTTCTTCGGAATGAGGACAATTTCTGTTTATTCCAGTGAAATGATCTTTGAATTCCAAATCATTTCTTTGGTTCAATGAATCTTTTTTTTCTTTTATGGTGTAACGTTGGAACAGTAGTATGACAATTTTCTTGCTCAAATAGTTTTGGGCAAAGGGTCGAAACTATTAAAAATCGATACGATGGTACCCCGTTTCTGGTTGTACTCGCAAGCATGTTGGACGGTACGTAGTTGACGCGCTCATGATCCGTCCCGTTGGCCCAGGTCGGGGTCGGAGATCACGGTTAACGCAGGTCAGGCCTTGATTCGGGCCCGGGAGCGATTCTCTCCCGAAGGAGAGCGCTCTCTCGCTTCCCGTAAGGAGCTGTCGGAATTAGACGCCAAAGAAGGTGTCTGGGTGGCACGAACGGCGCAGCCGGCAGTGGGTCAGGAAATCAGGTCGAGGGAAGTGGTGAACGGCGCGGAGCGTCGCCAGGGAAGGGGTCCGTCCCGTTACTCCTGTCTGGGCGTTCGCCGCGTCCCGTCTTGCGAGTCTTCCCTGATCTTCCCGAAGGAGCGGATCGGGAAGTTGAGGCTCCGAGTCTCCCGGAGCGAGGGAGGCCGAAAGTACCGATAAAAGGTTTAATCGTTATCCTTATCTATACAGCTGATAAACGTAACGAAATTGGACGCGTGCCGGGAAAATAGGACCCAAATTTTTTTTCCCTGGTAACAATGTAAACCATTCAAAGAATGTTAACTAAAGGTTTAATCGTTATCCTTATCTATGTAGCTGATAAAGGTAACGAAATCGGACGCGTGCCGGGAAAATCGGACCCAACTTTTTTTTTCCCCTGGTAACAATGTAAACCATTCAAAGAATGTTAACTCCTTGACATACAAATAAAAGGAAAGAAATTTGATGCGTCCGACAAATACCATTTAATTTGATCAGAGGCAGTTCTGACGTCAAAGTCTACAATGGCACATGGAATGAATGACGTCTCCCAGACGTCAGTGTATGCCAAGGGGTTAATAATCAAGCTACATTGTTATCGGCGAAAAATCGACGCCGATTTTGCCGGTGCGTTTGCACATAGTCGTGCTCGCGAATTATCAACTATCGGGTTTAATCATTGATCGTTTCGCATCGACTTACGGAGGTTTATGCCGTTTTTCTTATTATTCTGTCAAATTGATAGAATATGATTACGTGGACAACCGGATACATGATGATAAAATTGTTGGACTGTAATCATTTTTAGTTGATCTCGTCAAATATGGTAGATTATACGAAACGTTCAAGTAATCTGGGAGGTTTCGCCAAAGTGTTTGGTCTATTGACTAAAGTATTTTCTCAAATTACCGGAATTACCAAGTTTGGTTTGATTGGAGTAAAGGAGTCTGATCAGGCGAACCGAAATTCGGTTTGCCGATTGAAACATTATCTGAAGTAAATCGAGCACGATCGACCAAGCGATTTCGTGCCGAATTCATTTTTTCCGCGTATAAGGACCCGGTGATAGGAGATTCGAGGAGTATCTCTTATCATTCCACGAGTTGGCATCTTCGTCGAGGAGGGCTACAAGTTCTCCGGCACGTTAAGGCGAGCTCGTTGTCAGGGTTTATTAAAAACCCACTGACCCATGCCCCATTCCCTTGGGAGGGCTCAGGGCGAGCCGAGATTCCTGGGACTTCGTCTTCCCGCTTCCCGGATCAGCCACCGCGGAACTTCCTCCGAAGTTGCAAGTTCCTCCGAAGTTTCGCGTAATACGCTGAAAGCGTCGAGTAAAGTTGGCGCGGGGTACGGGCCGCTGTAAAACTTGGACCCCCCGCGACGCGTTATCACTCATCGACCGCAAACCCCGCAGAAATCGTCTCCAGAGCTGTATAAATAAATACAGAAATAAAAACAAAAAATAAAAAAAAATAAAAAAAATAAAATGGACCAGACCCTCGATTAATCCCGGATTAACCGAATCGAGGGTGCACCGGGTCGAGGTTTCCGAGATTCCGCTGAAAAATGTCCCTCCTGGGAAAACTCGGAAGGAAGAGGGATTCCCTGCTTGGGGGTCTGCACCGTGCAAACGCAACATCCGTTAAAAGCGCTTTAAAGCTGGCGCAGCGTTTCCGCGCTACCGGGGACGGCTTTGGCTTCAAAATCCGATACACATCCGTCTCTCGGCTTAAGTGGAACGGTAGGAGTTACGGGCATTGCCGTGAGTTATTGACCGAGCATAATATTCTGTTTCGAATGTGGCTCCGAGCGCATTGCCAGTAATATCGGGTTACTGCCGGACGCAGCTTCGCCGTATACGCTGCGCTCTCGATATGGCGCGAGTGGAGACGCGTGCGAGCTCCTCCGGGACCGGTCGATCATTTCGGCATCGGTCAAATCGCTCGTCGATAAAACCTTTAAACCGTTTCGAGCGCTCCTGCAGCCGAGGCTGCGCTTTGACAAGAGATAGCCCCGACTCCGCGAGCCTCCTCGCGGCCATCGATATCGGTCGTTAAACCGTTTGCTATTTTTATTGGCCCGATTGGACGTTACACCGACTCGAGCGGGCGTTTATTGGCGTTTTCTGTTTGTCGAGATTGAAAGAAAAAAAAAATCGACGGGGCTGAATTTTCGCAAAATTCACGTACAATGTGTCATTAGAGTAAATCGGTACATCTTGTGGCAGCGTTGGAGGCCCTACGCCAGATAAGGACAACCTAGGACCATTCCCCCATCCACGTTTTGAATTTTCGATTATATCACTCATTCGTTTATGATGTTCATAAAATGAAAGAGAGAGATGTCAACTTCTTTCGAAATCCAGTGCATTGATAATCGTGGTATATTTCAAGGATGAGCAATTTTGTTAGGTTTCCAAACTTTTCACATTGTATTCCTTAGCGTGAACCCGTGCCTCCGCTCGATCGATTCGCTTGTTCATTTTCTTGTCTTTTCTTTTTATGATTAGAGGAGCAGCAATCAGCGATGCGTTTCCATGCCCCGTAAATCTTCGACGGAGGCGTTAATTTATGTTAAAAATCGTTTGCAACGAGAGCGCGTGTCCGAAGAAACCAGGGATCCGATTCTCGAGTTCATACGATCAACTTTCGCATGCAATGTTGGCAGTCTTGTATACGACCTTTTAAACATTGACTAATGACGCGGCTTCGCAATAATGCAAAATGTTTATTGAGAATCTATCCGTATGCGAAAAGAAATCCGTATGAACTCAAGAATCAAGTCCCAGGTACCAGGATGAGACTCGAGCGAGGCGAAGAGACGAGACGCAACGGAGGCGGGATGAGAACGGATCTCGAAGAGGGATGATTCCGACAAGGAGGAGGCTCGCGATTTGTTCGGCTCGTCCGTTCCGCCGAGATGGCAGACCGATTGTGCGAAATACGGGGTCACACCTAAGTGCAAGTACCGCGAACGTCGCGAACCGTGGCGAGACACAATCGAGGTTCATCGGCCTCCCTTGGCCCAGATCGAGAGACCGGGAACTCGGCCGGCGATTCCGCCTCTGCTTCCGCGGAAGACCGAGTACTACCATTCGGGGGTGTTACATCCTTCCGCCAGGTTTTTGTCCATTGTCCGTAATAAGTCCCTCTCGCGGGCGCCTCTGTAGGGAGGAAGCAGAAGCCCCGGTGCCATTGTTAACGGCCGAGCCGATCGGAAGAAAGGACGCGCGAAAGCTCGAAAGCGCAAAATTCAAGAAATTCAAGAAATTCAAGAGATTCAAGAAATTCAAGAAATTCAAGAGATTCAAGAAATTCAAGAAATTTACAAAATTCAACCCCCATCAAACACAGCGACGGAAAAATAGGGAAAGGGGGGAAACGAGGGAACGGAGACATGCTCGGGCACAGAGAGTGGGAGGAGACGAAGGAGTGGCTGGAAGAAGAGGGATTTCTCCGCCATGAAGCGGTTTTGAGGCTTTCCTCGCGTTCCGTAAAAGCTCGCTTTGTTGCACGCTGGCAATGCACCGTGACATGGCGCCTCCACCTTGGCTCCGCGCTTAGGGGTCCGAAGGGAGATCCGAGGATACTCGACGCCCGTCTTGGATTTCTAGGATAGTGGATGCCAAAAAGAGAGGGCGAGGAAATGGATGCGTTCGATTCCGAGACACGAAATCCCATGGAAAATATAAAAGCTGGGCACGTTGCTTTGTGCACCCGGACACTAGCTGCTCGTTCCTCCCACCGTTTTTTTTTTTTTTTTTAATATATCATTCCGATAACAATTTTTTTCTTTTAAATTGGCACCGACTGGGGGGATTTTTCTGCATTTGAGGCATTCGATCAACGTCGTCCTGCCTCGGGAAAAAGGGGAGTCTCGCATTTAGGCGCAAAAAGTGGCGGAGGGTCCTCCGCCTGGAGGAAGTCGCGTTATTCCGCGGGTCGCGGTCCCCGTCCAGTGGGCATCGCTTGACACATGGCCGCTCCGTCGAGCTGGGTGCGAAAAACGCAAAACTCGGCTCTTTAACGAGTGTCATGAATCACTCGGAGTGACCCGCTATTCGCGCGCTAACGCCAACTCGTAAACGGGCGAGCGTTAGCGAGGCGTCAGCCAGCGTTATGGGGCGTCCTCGGTCGGCCCTACCTGGAAACATCAACGCCGACGTTGCGCCACTCTGAATTACTTCTCGCAAAAATGCCGAAACAATGGGAAATGGTCTCGGCCGTGCCCTCGTAATGATCCGGGTAATGTGCGCGACCGGCACATCCGGCGGCCCCACGACTTCGGCCCTCTCCTGCATTTTTATATTCCCTTAAAATTATTTAAACGCGACTTCTGTAGGTTTAATACCTCGCTTTGACATCGCCGAATGGCCGAAGCAGACGAGCGGGTGAACGACTTTTAGAGAAGGCCTCGCTCGATGCCTAGAAACGGAAATGTCCTCTCGGTGGATTAAAGCTGCAGATCAGAACACGTGGAGGACCCTAACTACGAGTTATGTCTGTCTAGTTTCCTTAAAAATTAATAACCACTCGGCTTTCGTGCTGTAATTGGTCAAACGTGACCAAGATGCTCCCGTACATCTCTCCGATGAAAGTTCCCAGGGAAAGGTCAGGTCTGCTGCACAATGGTGCACTTCTCCTAGCTGATGCACCCAGGGGTCACTACCGCTGCGCCTATATCGGGGCACACGGAACAGCGATCCAACAGAGGTTCGATTTGCCTACGGAATGAGTCCCGCGGCTTTTTCCTCGTTTCCTTGAGGATATTGTTTGCATTTACGAGGTCTCTGCGTACATTTCCAGAGGATCATCGGGCTCGTCCCTGCCGGACCGGCTGCGCCGTGACGAGTGCCTTTACGCCTGTCGGTCAAGGAGCCGTAGGTGAAATTGATTTACCGTCCAGATATGCATCTACTATCTCGGCTATCTCGTTCCCCGTGTACCACGACCCGTGCCATTCTGGGCTCGGTGATATGCCCATTCCCATTCCCTGCCATTATCACGTCTGCGACTGGAAACGTTCCTGAACTGGCGCCGTTTTTCCCGACCCCCGGAAATCGAAACTCCTACCGCCAAGATCTCGGATCTGGTAACTTCTGAATTCCGAAAGTGCACCAGCCGAGACGCACTCCTTGCAATTTACGGCCCCTCGGAATGTTCTCCACACAATGGCATGGATTCTACGGAGTCCTCCGACCGAATTCATAACGCATCCAATGACTCCGTCCACCTTCGCGAACTGGAATAACTTTGTAATGACGCACGACGTGGAAAAATGGCTTGAACAAAAGTTATCGCGTATGTCACAATGAACATGTTTCGATTAGGGTACTTTCTTCTGGCATGTCTCGTTAAGCTAGAAAATTGAGGGGAAACAGCGCGACCCTCCCGTATCTTCGACTTGCATTGGTGGTATAGTTAGAGACATTTATTTTCTATTTGGATTAACTGAAATAACTTCCTAACGACGCACGACATGGAAAAATGGCTTAAACAACAGTTGTCGTGCACGTCACAATGAATATTTTTGGATAAGGATACTTTATTCTGGCACGTCTCGGTAAGCTAGAAAATTGAGGGGAAACAGCGCGACCCCCCGTATCTTCGACTTGCTTCGACGGGGTACTTAGAAATATTTATTTTCTATTTGGATGGAATTATTTATAAAATCCGGGGATAGCTTCAAGTCGAAGATGCTAGTCTGTTGATCGACAGAAACTTTGTCGGTCGACAAAGGCACTTACCGGTAGGTATACGATCGAAGACGGACGTCTCGTCGAAGGACGTCGTACTCCGCGAGAAGAGAATTGCCCGACAAGGTTACGAGCTTAACGAACCCGGGAGCTGTAATTCGAGGCGAAGTACGATTGTCGAGAGAGACAGAGAACCGTACAGATAGAATTTCCCATCGCGCTCGTTAATCGAGCCCGCTCTCGGCGGAATCCAAAGGGAAGGAGCGAGAAGAAGGTACAGAGCGAGAGTAGAGTCGGAGCTGGAAGGAGAGACCGATCGGCGCGGAAACGCGTCCGCGTTCGTCCGCTCTCCGCTCTCCGCAATCCGCACCTCGGCTCGACAGAGGTAGAAAAAACGCGATTAAAAATACAGCTTACACAAGGGACAGCCGACTACGTTTCCTTTTCTCGCAATCGACGAAGCCTTGCGAGAGAGTCGACGACCTGACATATCAGTCGCGATGTCTACCGAACCTAATCGATAAATAATCGAGAATTAATCTAAAATGAATCCCTAACATGATATAAAAATTTGAGAAAATCCAAGGCGATGGTTGTTTCGATTATAAATAGGTGGAGGAGTGTTTGTGCACTCGGTGCATCGAGTTTGGACTGCGAATGCACCCGGGTGCATTGCGGGGGGAAGGCCAAATACGGTGGGGATCCCCTTTCCGAAATACCGAAGCATCTCTCTTTTCCGGGGCGACTCCCACCTCCTGGGGGGAAAATAGCCAGACAAGGTTACGAGCTTAACGAAAGTGGGAGTTGTAATTCGAGGCGAAATACGATTGTTCGACGGATAGAGTTTCCCGTCGCACCCGTTAACCGAGCCCGAGTCTGGGGCGGAATTCAATGAGAGCGAGCGAGAGAGAAGCATGGGGAACGACCCTAGTGCGAGCGAGAGGGAGCGAGCGAACGAGCGAAGTATAACGCGCGATACATCGCGGACGTAATGCCCGGCCAGATAGGGTGGCCATTCTGGACAGAATGGAAATTCTATCCCTCGCCGGTGGGAGGAGTTCTGGAAGTCGTTTCCCAGTCGATGAGAAATTGAAAGAGCCCGGCTTCTCGACGATCGTTTCCAGTCGGGGTTAATGTCGGACCCGGCCCGATTTCCTCGAAATCGACGCGAGCACCTACCCCTTTAAATGGCAAGTAATCGTACTAGATGCTATCCGACTCCGCTCTCGGGGAATTATTTGTCAAGGAAGCAGAAAATTATTAGGAAATCGGGAAATGATTAGTTCAGAAGGGTCTGCACGTGGTATGAACACAAATATATCTACCGCTGCCGGGGTTAGATTATTTTCAGTGGACTCGGGGGGCTTAATTATAGAGGTAAAATGGAAATTTAGCCGTGAGAGGGACATTTCAGGGGCATTTAAAAAATGGTGTCGCGGGGGATCCGCCATCGAACTTCCTCCTTGGTCGTTTCTCGTCGAGACCGAAGCGTGCCTTTATTCCCGGGCAAAATGGCGTGCCCGGGCCTTTGTGCCTTCCGTCACCCCCCCCCCGGAAATTTCATCTCGTTTCTCCATTAAGCTGTCCCGTGCCGAATTAAGCGTTTTAAAGACCCGGCGAAATTGCGTATATTTGCGACTTGCGGTAACCTAAAGTGCGCGCACGTCCCTTCTCCCCTTCGGGGTGGAACCGGGGGCCGGGGGTGGCGGGTATTGCGCGAGATGCAATTAGTCAGATGGCAAAATATTCGCGGTGTCACCCTGACTCATTAGCGCGACGAATAACGGGAAACGAAATGCAAAAACCCCTGTTATCCTGTCTGCTCCTTCTTTTTTTCCCCCCTTCCTGTTTTATTTTTTTAAGCCAACCCCCACCGACTGAGCGCTTTTGTCGATTCGCGTTAACGATCTGCCGTTCGCATCCCGTGGGATTGGCGGGGTCGTTATTACTTTTATTTTGGTAGCCGTAGGGGCTCACTGTTTCCACCATTTTCCCCTTATTCATCCCCCGTCTTGCTCGACCTCGAATCTGAAATCAGTTCGACGTTGTCGATCCAGACTGTCGTTCCTTTTCTCCCTAGCCGACTGTTCTTCGTTACATCCCTCCGCGTCAATTCTAATTTGCGACTCTAGCGACCGACTTGGCTAATTTCCACGTTCAATTAATACAAACAATTTTAACCCCTTCAGCCCCGTGGAAGACACGTGCTCTAACCAGGTAACGACAACGTACCCCAAATCATCGAGGAGAAAAATCATTAAAAAATCATAGAAAATTCCCTGCGAGGAATCGATGATAAATCTATCCCGATCCCCCAGCGTCTCTAAGATTCCGCATACAAACCGCAAGCACGAGGCATTTCTCACCCCTTTAACCCATTTCATCGCGTAAATCCGACACAGAGATCCCATTCAGCAGGTCCTGCATCTTCGGGGGATATTCCTCGCGTTTCCTTCCGCTTACTTTTACATCCGCGCTTCCCATTCACCGCGTTTTCCACCTTGCAAGTGGAATTTCATTTCTCAAAGCGACTTTCCAAGGCTATCCGCGTCCGATCCGGCGCTTTTGCGCCGCTTCCGCGTCACGGCGGCGGTCTTTGGCTTCCCCAGGACCCGCGAAAACCGCGAAAAGTGTCGTCTCATTTTCGCGGGGAAACCGCGCCGCCTCGGCCGGGTCGATGGGCAGGGGAGGCGGGAATACGCGCGATTAAATCCCGCGTCGGTGAATTCCCGCGGCTTTTTATTTACGGTAACGCGGAGCCGCGGAAATTGTACGAGTGGTGCCTTTGCGCCGGGCCGCTTGAATATTCATTGTTGATTTAACGTCCGGCGTGCGTAGGCTCTCCTTTTTGCTCGGTTCCCACTCGATATCCCGTTTTTCCACCTCGACGAGAGACGAGGGCTCGAGGAGAAGTCTCTTTCTCCTGTTCCCTCTCGCTTTCGCTCCTCCCGATCGTCAATTCAGCCACTGAAGGGGTGGATACTCGACGTCGATGCCGGACACCTCGCCGGTCGAGATGGGCTCTTTGCATAAACCGATGGAAACGTCGCGGCGCAGGACGTCGAGGGATATAAATCGAGGTCCCTGCGAGCCTCCAGGGCAAAAGGCGAACAGGAATCCCTATTCCCGTGCCACCAGGATGGCAAACATCCACCTCGAGCCGCCTCGAAATGGCTATCCTGGAGGCTGAGTAGGACGGACGTTTGATAAAGGATACAAGGACTCGAAGGAGCCCGTCGATGGTGCCGAGGATATTCGCGTTTCCGACCTGCCATTCGCGTCGGGACTTTGAGGCATGGAATATGTATTCAGAGCGAGGTGATTATCCTTCACGTCGAGGTCCTTTCGGCGATCAGCGACTTCAGGAGGCTGAGATCGCAGGATCTCGGGAACGGCAGGATACCAACGTCTGCTCTGAGGTTTCTGGTCGTTTAAGATACCCGTGATAAATGCGGATATCTGTGACCATCCTTTCAAGGATCCCGGGTATTCGGAGCAGTCCTGGATAAGGAAATCGAGGCTAAGTCCTGGCATAAACCGGAGTTAGCAATTTCGATCCAGAAGGCCGACGCGTCCTGGACGATTATCCTTGAGAGAAACGCTCTTCGGCTGACCAGTGAACTGGGTTTAACGACTCGGTCAGGCGAGGTCCTGACGTCTAGGAAGATCGCCGAGGCTTGGATGTTAAAAGCGTTTTAGATACGGCATATCAATCACCGCGCTGCCGTGGGTTATACATGTTGATATAACACTCGAGGGGAAGGAAATCGAGGCTAAACTTCGGCATAAAACGGAGCTGGTCTAGATATATTCTCTGCGAGTCGCAGGCCTTCGCGAGGACAATTATCCTTGGAGCCTCTCGAAAGCCCGCGGCAAAGGACGTCTAAGTGGGAAAGCGTATCGGCCGGCATTTTATCATGGATTCTGGATGCATTCGTAATGGCAAGACGATTGGAAGTATTTAACTGCGTGTCCTCGAAAGTCCTGCAGGCGTCCCGATGAAAATTGCACCCCTCGAATCGCCGGGCTTTAAATCGTCCTTCCGGAATGGCGGGATTCGCGCGCTTCGTCGGCGTTTTCTCGCGGACTTTCGACGATCGCCGGGCCAATTCCGCAAAGTGCTCCAGGGGCCATTTGAGCGGAAAAATCCGCTCGGAGTCAATGATTCCCGGTGAAAGAGCAACTTTCACGTTTGAGCGGAATCGAAGTGGCGATGGGAAAACCTCGAGGAGGCTTTGTCGACACAAAAGCGGCCATTGGGCGTCGCGACGCTCCTTTGGCCGGTATTTCGTCGACGGGGATGTTTCAACTCTCGGACCCTTGATGTGCCATCCTCGGAGCTCCAGGAAGTCGTTCCCCACCTACTCTCTCGGGCATTCGAGAGGGACTTATCGAGTGTAGACTTTAACCCTTTGAGCCCGTGGAACTGGATAGTCCTTTATCGAGCGCGCTATTTCCCCCGGTGGAATAATTTAACGACGCAAAATGCACTTTGCTAATGTTTTTCGGAGAATAATACAGATCCATACAGCGTAACGAGCTGCAATTTCCATTTAGTGGGCTTCTTGTACTACATCGCATTGCGCCAAATGGAAATGAAACCCTGGTAGACATTAACCCATTAACTAAGTTTAGCCGTTAATATTTTATACGAGTATACATATATGTATATGTTATTATTTATGCATGGAACGGAGAGGCCCACCACAGAGGCTTTTCGTAAAAAACGTTGCTCAGGTGGAAGCCACTTTATTGGCGATTCGGAAATCAACGTCGAACTGACGGAGCCACCTTAGTGGCGCTCTCTAACTAAAGGGTTGATTCTACGTGTGCAATAATTCCGGGGCTTTAGAAAATGTGCTCACATTGGTTGGAGATACGGTGCGTTCGATGCAGTTACCCTGGAACGGTCTCTCCGAGTCTTTTCGAAATTGGCGATTTCTGACAAACGAGCCGCGCTTTCAGTCGGACGGGATTTCGAGGAGCGTCGTCGACGTTAAAGGGACATGAGCGGAAGTCGTGGGAGGGTGATTCGTCGACAAGAAAGGGAGCAGTTTGTGTCCGGGGCTAATGCATCCGTGGTGGCAAAGCAATGCTCGAAGAGAAGCCCGGAGTACCACGAGCGAGAGAGAAAGGAAGGGCGGAGGGAGTGGAAAAGGGAGTGGAGGCGAGAGAAGGAGAGGCGGTCCATCGACCTCGTGACACACATCCATTCCCATTTACGGTGCTCCGAGCTTTTTCCCAGCTTTTATTTCCCTTACGTTGCCAACGAGCGCCGGCGACGATCAAGATTCGCCGAGACGTCCCGCTCGTTTTGGGAAACCAATGGAGCGCCCGGAATCCGAAAATGCCACTTGACTGGAAGAGGTTTTCCGGCGATCCTCCATTAAAGGGACGACTTCGAAGTGTCGGGATCGAAACGGCTCGCCCGGATATCGATTGGGATAATCGGTACCTATCCCTGAAATCCACTTCCGATAGAGTAACTGGCTAACACTATTCACTTATATTTATTTCTATTTCATATCCGGACCAACGTTGGTTAACTAGCGTGTAATTTGATAACAGCGCTGTTATCCGTTCGCTCGTGCGTATATACCGAAATGCGTGTCACGGGATTTGAAGAACCCAATTAGAAAACCTATTAGAAAACGGTAAAAGCCGTCCTCCTCTAATTCGAGGCCCTCCTGTTTCAAAATTTCTCCGTCGTAACAGTCGCGTCAGTGAATGCGGCTTTCCACTTACAATTTTCCCTTATCAATTATACCCCTCTCCGTCATATTACCTGAGATCTGATTCTCGAGTTCACCCGACGAACTTTCGCATGGGAAATTGCCAATTTCGTGTAGGCCTTTCAAACGTTTCCCATTGACGGACTTCGCAACAATGTGACATTTTCTATGCGAATCCATCCGTGTGAATAAAAATTCGCATGAACTCGAGAGTAGGCGCTTTGAAAGCACGCTAAATGCGCTTTCAAAGTTCTTTCCCTAATTTCACTGGAATTTCGACCCGGCGCTTTTTCCGTGGGACGAGGTGCTTAAGCTGGGATTTGTACAAACGAGTTTTGAAAACCCGAGAGTAATATCATGAAATGACGCCCATTCGAGTACCGGGAACTCGTGTTGGGGAGGCTGGGAGGGAATCGCCTCCGTGTCTGGGATTAGTGAAAGCCGAGAGGACGAGTCATCTTCACGGGTCCAGATCCCGAGACCGCGTCCGAGACGAGACCGAGTCCCGTTGCCGGACGACCCAGAAACCCACTTTTCTTTCGTCCCCGTAACGCGGTTAGGAGCGTCTCCACCTAGAACTCCCTACGAGGTCGTCGCCGGACGAGTTCCTCTCTTTCCAACCCTTTTTTACGCTCCGAGGCAGGATTACGGCGGCCCCGGTGAAACGTAATGATCTCTCGAAGACCATTACCTGCGTTGTCCTGATTTATGTCCGGCCATCAAATCGAGAAAAACGAGCGGCCATCGCGTAATAATCTTCGCCTTTTAGATGCTCTCTCGATAAATCCCCTCGCGAGATATGCCGTGCCGGTCGTGCCTCTTGCAAAATTCCCGATTATTTATATCACCATTCGGACTCGCGATGTTTCACTCGACTGGGGAAAAGTGCATCTATGACAGCGAATCGCCGATCCGCGATTCGCGGGAATTTCATACTCACTAGGACGAGTCATCGAAGTGCGACTCGATTGCGACGATTCGCTTCTAATCACTGTCGAGATATCTCTGCACCTCCCGAGAGAAAAGTTAAATTCCAGCAATTTTCCAGGGCACGTAACAAGTACGCGGTTTACTGCTGTCGGCAGACACTCCGCGCAGTTTTTCTTCCCCGGTCGGGCAAATCGGAGAAAGTGCATTACAGGGCCGTTTTACTTGCACTCGGATCGACGGCCATTGGGATTTACGGATGATCGTGTACGCTGGCTGCTGCAAGTCTAACGAGGATGCACTCGCATCGATGATCCGAGAGCTCGGACGTGTAAAGAGTACAAGATACCCCTCGCGAGTCTCTTTTTGCATGCTGCATCCGAGAACGGGTTTCACTCTTGGATGCACTCGACTGCACCGCGAGATGATCCGAAAGTCCTCTCTTATTTTTCACACTTTTGTTCCCGGCCTCCAAACTTGAAACACACTTGGAAATTTTAACAATAGCGGCTCGTTTTGCCATTTTCATTTTTTTATGCCGGGCGATGCATCGAATATTTTCTCCCGCGTGCATCCCTACACTTCCACGTGACAACGGATTATCCTGTACTCCCGTGCTTACAACGTAATGCAACAGTATCTGAGTAGGTCTAGCTGCATAAGTGCACTTGCACAGGTGACAGCTACCCGAAGCGCGAAGCGCATGCGCTCGAAAGATCCGCCGAGGGCCTCTCTAAAGGATTTTCCCCTCTGGAAAATGCATGAAAGTAGTTAAAAGTCATAAAGGGAATGGGAAATCTCCCGAGCATCTCGTCCGCTCGCAGTAAATGCGTACCCGCTGAAAAAAGGACCAGTGCAACGCGAATCTAGGCAAGAGTGCGACATGAATTACCACGTGGCTGCATTGTGAGTAACGTCCACGTGGCAGCTGGCCTTGAAAAACGACCCTTGGATTTAAAGACCTCCCTGCAAGTTGCACTTTGGGGGTGAACCTGGAAAAGAGGGGTCTATCTATTTCTTATGAAATTTATAGGACATTGTGTAGACTTCAAAGAATGAAGGACACCGCACAGCAGTGAACGTTTCGATTTTCTCGGTGTTCGAAAAATTCTATCACCCCCTGTCGAAATTTCGTTTGATCTTCGATTTCCTGAGTTGCACTTCTTCCGATGGGATGTTTCCTCCCTCGTGGCACGCGCACGATCTCTCCGTTTTACGAGCTCCGATAAACGAAGCCGCCCCGACTGGTAATTGGAAATTCTCTATAATTGCCTCCCCCGCAATTATCGCCGTTTTTACCGAATCGCCAGCTTTATCGCACACCCCTGGTCCGTATATTTTCCCTATCGCAGCCACCCCCAACTACGTGAGTAAACGTTGCGCTCGTAGATTTTGGCAGCGCTTGTTTGACAGTTTCCGAAATCCGCTTTTTCGAGAAAATCCCGGCTTTTGACGCCCTTATCTCGCAGAGGATAGATACCGAGAACGATGTATTGGAAAATCCTGCAAACGTGAGCCATTCATTGCTTTGATGTGGCGGAGCTTGAAATGCGCTCTTCCGGAGATGTTCACTTGCTTTTCTGTACGCACTGTTGACAATCGAATGAAGATCGTATGTTAAAAAAGAAAATAGCAAACGTTATCGCTTAGGAGAATTTTTAAAAATATTTCCATCATCTTGAATTTTGCGAATTCGTCGACCGACTCGTCTGTGTTATCACCAAGTGGACGTAACTTCCGATTTGCAAGGGAGATACATTTTCACGAAGGTTCAGTGAACGGGGATAAAAAGATCGCGGAGTTAGGCAAGTCTCGATCGAATCGATTTGGACATTGATCGGTGAGCACGATACGTCTTGTCCGGAGAGACCATTTCTGCGGTAGGTGCAAAAAAGCTCACCAAGGGGAGGGACCGTAAGGGGAGTCGTGGGGGGCCGACAATCGCCGACAAGGAGCTATTCGAATCACTCCGGAGTAAAACATAAGGAATACCTCGTTAATTGCCTTGGCCGCTAATTTCAGCAAAATTAAATGCAATGGCCCCGCGGGAAAAAAGTTCACGACGTCCCGGCGATGCAACGGCGGCTGCACTCCGACGTGCAGCCGCACTTGCCTCTCCTCGGAAATGCAATTTTCCAGGACTGCCAACCTAATTCCGCGGAAAATCTCCTTGGATCGGTCCTTCGGAAACCGCGACTCGAATCACTCTGATTATAGAAATGGCTCTAAGGAAGGAGTTAACTTCTTATCATTCAGATTTCCTCGTTAAAAAAGAAAAATGCAAAATCCTGTAATTTGACCTCGACCATCACTTGAACATTCTCGTCCTTCGTTGTATCCTCAAATTTGATAAAACTGATTTTCTGATTTTACAGAATTTCCACCAGTGGGTTTAATTAAAAAGAGGGAGGAAGGTGGGACACCGCTGTGATAGTGATCACAAATACGTAATTCTCTCTCTTTTTTTTGTTAAGAGCCATGGTCATGGCCAATATTGAGAAGGAAGAAAGAGTACAGTTCATAATTTTTAGATTTAAAAGAAAAAAAAATATACGAAACCGTACGTGACTCTTAAACATCCTTGATTCTGCTGGTATCCTTCAACTCCACGATATTGACTTTCGAATTTTGCATAATTTCTACGTATGTATGTTCAGCGAGGAAGACCGAGCAGGGTGGAGTACTGCGATAACGATCGCAAATACGTAAATTCTTTTCCGTGGAGAGACGCGTGACCGTGGCAAATAATTTACAGGTAGAGCGTGCATATCTTAGGGATATGGCGAAAAATCTAGGAAGCATGTGCGATCGCGCGATGACGAGTGGGGCGAATCAGAGATTCGCGTGCTTTCCATCGGGAAGATGTTGCCGGTCGTCCGAGTTCCGGGAATATTTCGCGAGCAACGGTCCACGGGCTCGTCCTTTTGCGTTGGTTTCTAGAATTTCTCGCGGATATGAGCCGCGCCTCCGAGGCGGCCGTGCCTTCGGGATGCACCGGCTGGAAAAAGGAATCCAGAAGACGGCTCCATTAATCGCGATATCAAGGATCGAGGCGCGTTTCTTTCCGGAAGGCCGCCATCCTCGTTCCGCGCTTTTCAACCAGTCTGATTTCCTGCGAGACCAGGGGAGCCGCGAAGAAGGGAAAATCTCGAGGTGGAGATGCGTAACCCCGTGGCTGGTATTCCTCGAGTTCCGAGCTCTCTAACCGGCTCGGAAACGAGAACGTTAATTCGCGATTTCGCGGTACAGGGGAGCGCCCGATCGAGAGAGCTGGGGAAACGAGTTTCCGCGACTTCTCGAAAAGGTCCTCCACTGCTCGGGAAATGTGTCGATTCTGAGTGACCAATGCAGCGATTAGAAAAACTAATCCAGAGCATGGGCTCCCGAGGGGACCCATCCCAACACCTGATCCAGGTCCTCTGCGACCACCTTTCAGGATCGTCGTGCAAGAAATGCTCGATCTGAAATTGATGCGAGACAGAAAAGCATCTTCGGTGCCTCCTGCCGAATATATTCTCGGGGCAGGCCCTACCGCAAACTCGCGTCAGGATAGAGCCCGCGCCTCCACACCTTGGCGTGTCCTCGGGTACCAACGTTTGCGCGTGTACCTGTACCCAGTACCGAGTGACGTGCACCGGTTGAAATATATCCCGGCTTTTACGTAAGAGTCCCTGGATATTACTTCCATGCAAAGCTCCTGTCACGCCGAACGACTTTTGTTTCCGACGGCCGAGCCGAGCTTGGCTCGAGCTCGACTTGGCTCCCGACAAAGCTGGGCTTCCTCCTGAGGGAACCGACGCAAGGAACGAAGACGACTCCTAGGACGCCGGGAAAAGCCAGTTTCCAGGAAGTAGTCCGAAAGACGTTCACCAACACCGACGAGTTCCCTCTTCGAGGGACCAAAAGCCTGGCCCGTCCACGCGGGCGAGGACTTCCGCCGGCTGGCTCCTCTTCCGGGCTCCTTTTATCATATCGAGGGCGGATGGGAGGTCGGAAGGACCCCCTCGTGCCCGGGGATGCAACTTGCGTCTTCCTGGCTCGAACTCGAAGACCAGTCGCGAAACTACCGACACGAAACCGGTGGAAAACTTTCGGCCGACTCCGATATTTACATTTCTTGAGGAACTTCTTATATGCACCGGAGAGATCCTGGCGAACCTCCGACTTCCTCGAGGTCCTGGAAGGTGGGCTTCGAGGTGGACCTCCAAGGCACCACAAGGTTTGCCGAACGTGGAAACTCCGATACAAAGCTCCTAGCAGCAACGATAACCTGGACACCGTATTCAATTTTCTGGAACTTGATTAATCAGCGCATTATACACGAAGAAAGTATAGTTGCGAAACATGCGCCAGTCCCTGTTGCTCCCAAAATGGTATGATACAGCTCCAGAAAGATATTACTTTTCACATCCCAAATACATAAATTCTACTTATACATCACATTACTTTTTAGGAATTGGCGTCTATTTCACAGCTCGTGTGGTAATGTTTATTGCCGTTTTTTATCAGGGCTACGTTTATGGCCGGCGCGAAAGGACTTTACGTTCGATTCGAGCGTCTACTCAGGGTGTACAGGGAACCATGGGGAAATCAAGGATTTTCCAGGACTCCCTTAGAGGTGTCTCCTGGAATAACCGCGATCCCCGTAAAAGGTGAAACCGTCCCGGCGCCGATAAAAGTCCCGGCGAGAAATCCGTATCGTTAAAACGTCAGCCGCCCCGTCCGGGGAATTTATCTGGCGCGGTTCGGTAAATCATCCCGACAATGCGAGGAATCGTTCGCGGTAGTAAGAACGGGCCGTAATTAAATGTTTACCATTTCCCGGTCTTCGGGCTACCCTCCACCCGGCTAATCGTAATTGCATCGAAAGGAGCGCGACCATAGATCCCGCCGCCGAGTGCTCGGCGAGCTCGGATTATTTAAGCCGAGTGCGCGCCCGCCATTTGTAAACGGCGAACGGCTCCATTATTCATATTCCCGGTGTTTGAACGAAGCAAATGAATTTAATGCACGGTGGCGAGTGCAGTTCCGGGGAGGACGAGGAGCGTTCTCTCTTCCGGCGAGCCAGGACCCTGCTTACTCGGAAGGAACACACATTTGCACTCTCAGCAAAGGACAACATTGCTGATAAAGTTTCGCTCTTGTTGCAGCAACAATTGCACCTACAGCAAAGACGTTTGCAATTGTAGAATTAGGTGTAACCATACTCTGAGAAAAAAGTGTTCGTTTAATCTACGAAATAGTTCGTTCCACTATACCAAAGAAATATTTTATTAATTCAAAGAATAATTTAATTGAAATAAACTTTAATAAATTGATATGACTCCGAAGAAACGTTGCATCCAATTTTATTCAAGTATAGGAGAGTTTCTTTAAGAAAGAACTGCTTGATCAATTCGTGAGTATGAATTTATGGCAATGACCAGGAAAATATTGTCGCTGCAGCATGGTCAAACGAGTGATATGCAGATGGTTGTCCTTGGTAGAGAATATTTCAACCAAAAATATAATTTCCGCGGTATTGCTTGATAATACTTATTTAAAAGTTTCATTTAAAAACACAAGCCTTCTGAAATTAATTGTGGGTGCGTCTCTTCGATGGTTTTTTTTACCGTTTCGTCTCGCGTTCATAGAAACTAATAAATTCCCCGTGTTAATTATATTCGTATTAACGAGTTACTTACACAGACCGTCAGATCGAGGTTAAAGAGGCGATTATCGATTCTCAGGGTACTTAAATTATGGAAACAATGTTTCAAACATTCTGTCTCGTTAGCCAGTGCTGATAGGAAGTTTTGACAATCTCGGACAATCTTCCTGCGCAGTACATTTAAAAGTAAGACGCCATCTATTTGCGCTTGTTTCCGCTTAATAGCGTTCTATGCGACAGTACCTCTCCTTCATCTCTCGGGACCGCCGATAACGTTATCACCGCACAAAGGAATTTCTCCGCGAGGTGCAATTGCGGGGCAATCTGTTAAAGGCACTTCGCTCCTTGGGGTTTCGCCGTACGGGTACGTGTCAGCTCCCATAGGAACCCCGTGGTCCGTCCCTCGGTGAGTGAAGCACAATACTCTTTTTCTCCCCGTGTACGCTCCAATTACTCCTGAGAATTCCCCGAGGCCGGTAAACACGCAAACGAAGACGCGCGAGGATGCGCGGAATTCCGCGCGAGACGGCCACAGGGGCCGGAGGGTGGGTGTCCTTATTCGTCTTTGGTCAATTAAAAGATGTACCCACCCGCGTAATTAGAGACCAGAGTTGGTACAAAAGGGCCGCGCGGTGTGGCCGTTCCTTGACGACGGAAGCCGTTCGGCCGACTTGCATTGAAAAGGTCTATTTATTAGAGCTTGACCGCGATAATGGACGGGATGGATTGATTCTATCGGCTTTACGACTCAGGCTTGCAGCTGCAAGTCGCGAATAGTGCAGGACCCTCAATGAGGTAGGCATAATGGAGCCGACGTCAAAGCACCTAGAGGCTTTGCGCGTCGCAGGAAGTAGTAAGCTCTTATCGCCGAGACCATGATAGGGAGGACGCGGTTTGATTTATTCCCTTTTGCTCCCGCTCCGAGAATGGCAAGACAATGGGACAATACTCTTTTTACCTGTACGCTCCAATTGCTCCCTGGGAATCCTCGGGGGTCGGCAAACGCGCAAAGATGCGTGGAATTCCGTCGGGATGTCCCTGTTCGTCCTATCTTTGGTCAATTAAATGGTGCAGCCACCCACTTAATTACGAGCAGGAGTTAGATTGTAAAAAGACGGGAAGTCTTGCCATCTCCGTAGGCGCGCGGTTTGCTCGCTTTGCTCGGTTTGACGGCTCCCATCTGCTAATGGCAAGACAATAGGTTATCCTTTCTTCCGGCCTGCGCGCCGCGATTGTCCGGGAAATTTTCTAGCCATTAGGGAGTGCGCGAAAGGGACCGTTGAATTTTGCGAGAGGGACGCGGAGAAGAGGCTGCTCGTTGTTGGTTATTGTGTCCCGGATGAAATGTGGTTACTAATTAAAAGGAAGGGAAGCGGTGGAAAGCGCTAACGACGCCGGAGATGGCGGTCAAAAGAACGACGGAAGGACACGAGGGGAGAATGCCAAGACGAGTCCTGAAATTAGTCTCTCTTTTTCGTCCCCGCCTTTGAGAGGGGGGATTGTAGCTTCTCTTTACCGAGAGAGGCGGATAATTAATTAGCGATACGTTTTCATACGTGCAAGAAAGTTAATTAGAGGTACTCCGCGAATGAACCTGTTCACTCGGAGTTTGCGCGCTCGAGCAATGGAAATTGATATCCGCCAATAATCCTGGGGCTCCTTCTTCGGTTTCCTTTTACTTTCTGCGATCCTTGAAGGTACCATTTATGAGTATTTACCCGCACCGAAGATCAGTTGGTAGATGCAAAGTACGTCGAATGAATCGAACCGACTCAGCGTCCTAATGATAGAGCTCATTAACACGTCGCGATTAATTCGGGCCTGTACGGACAACCTGCGGTGTTAATTACAGAGCTACTTGTCTTGCGGTACGAGTGGAGAATGCAAGACGTAACTACCTTCCGTATGTACGTCAAGATCATAATACCCACGAGGTAGGTAGGTACTTACGTCTCGGCCGGGACTTGGAGCACCGCGGCTCGTCGCGAACCCGGCGGATCGATAAAACATTCCGCCCCAACCGTGCGGAATTTTGAAAAACGCTTCATACAAAAATCTTTCCCCCTATCACTGTGAATAACTTTCGTCCGAGAGGAATTTTTCTCCGAGGTGAGGAAATCGAGGTAAATCGCAAAGTGTAGAAGAAACGCGGTTACCGTCGTCCAGGTAACTTCGACATTTTCCGGACGGCTCTTAGCGGTGCAAAAAGCTCCGCGTAGAAATTTTAGTCCTCCTTTCCCTGCATAACCCAAGTGAGTTTCACTCTTTGAAGTCTTCCTTTCAACCTCTTACGTCCTACTTTATTCGAATGAAGTCCTACTTTACATCTGCAAGCAGAAGAAATGGAAGTATCTGCCACTGTTACGGTCTAAAGTAGGACCTCAAACATGGAAGTAAGTGTCAAACGTTTTTGAGGCCTGCGATTAGAGGTCCTGAGTAGGATCAAAATTTCGACTTGGAGCCGGTCGACTCGCTTCCACATTTTTCCCCTTTTTTCTTAGAGGGATTCTCGTTTCGCGAGCGATACATTTTGCACACGTCACGCGGTTACCACGCGGTTAATGGACAATCGGTGTAGCATCGTATGGCTGACCTCGAGCGTCAAGCCGCACAAGAGGAGCGCAAAGCCGCGCAGATATGCAATTAACTTTGTACGTGTACACCATAATCCTGCATCCGATATCGGTCCCGCTCGCCGTTATAAACGGACTCTTCCTCAATTAATGTTATTTGCATGTCGGCGGCAGGACCTTGTCGCTTCCGCGTTATGGAAAAATAATGGATTCCCAGGACTCGGCTTACGCCTACGCCGCATTCTCGATTCCGTTCTCGATGTAACCGCGCCGTCCGACTCGTGACTTTCTCATCTTGGATCGCTGTTTCCACTACGTGGCCGGACCGTCATGGATATTGATAAATGGTGCTCAATGCGTATCGATCGAGAAGTGCACGCGAATTAGCCTGTAGTACTTCGTGCGGAACAAAAATGCCGGAAAAAGTGCTCCGTCTGGCATCCCGTGGGAACGAAACTGGGGCTTCCACTTTGAAGTTGACAAAATCTGCCGCGAAGGATCTCTTTATTTTATAAATTGCGTTCGGAATTCAGTTCTGCTTTTATTATTTTTTTTTTCCTTTTCAGGGAAAAAAGTCTACGTCTCGTTTATCCGTCCCTTTGTGCCGATGGGAGGGAATTTGAGGGAAATTAAATCAGGCGCTTTGTCGTCGTATGGCTCGGAGCGAAGTGCTTGCTTCGCTTTTGTGAATGATAAGACTAATCGCTCTCCCGAGCACGAGTGTCTTGTTCCTGGAGATTATATATATATGCCATTTAATTTAATGTTTAATTACTGAGATTTCTTTTACCGTTCTTGGTAGGTACACTATTAATGAGAACTCGGTCTTGACTGCGTTAAACGTCATTCGCACGCTTTTACAGACTTCTTGTACATAAGCAATTATTATTTAAATATTGTACAAGAATCAAAATGGTTAAAGCTAATCACTTCTTTTTATTCGTTTTCACGAAGATTATTTTCATCTCATTCGTTCGCATGAAGTTAACGTTAATGCATATCCTTTTCAATAAAGAGTAAAAGAATGAGCAATAAGATAAAATGAAAGTGTGTTGTAAAAATATTCGCTCCGCTTCGAAGGAGAGGTAAGCGGCCTGAATGTTGCATTTTTCACGATTTCTTAGCGCAAATTAACCTCGGTAACCGTTTCGTTCCCAAGGGGCGTAAATCGACGTTACATTCCGTCTCGTTAGAATTGAACAAAAAGCGAACTCGAAGGTCGAAACCGTAAGTGGACGCATATCAAATGGCCTCTTTCGTTGACACGCGGAGTGTGGGCAACGGAACAAAACGCAGCCATTAGTGACTTTTGCTTCGTCCCAAAGAAGAATTATACCATTCATAATTCGTTCCGAGTCCAGAGCGGAACGAAATGAAATGCATTTTACTCGACCCCAGAACGTATGGAGACTCGTTTCGGATTGCGTTTCGTTCCACCAATTTCGTCCTAACTGAAAGTATCGTTCTCGCGTGTCGTCTTTACTCTCATAATACGTCAAACTTCCCCCGGGAGCGAAACGCACGATATTCATAATCGCTCCCCTTTCGACATGTCGTAAACCCAGATCGTCATTGTTCTTCGTTCCCGTCTAATTTCACTCGAGTCGAACTCCGCCGATGACTCTGACAACGGAGCAGGCGCGCCTCGATTTAATTACTAATTTAATCCTTCTCTCTTTTAATTAACCCGGCATTTACTCGTGACCCACTTGTTGAGTAATCAATGAAAGCGCATCGAATTGCATCTGTCCTCTCCGAGGCGAGATACATATAAACTTGCCACGTCAAAGCGGTTTGGCGCGACCGGTGACTACATCAAGACGTTAGTAAATGATTAAGTTAATTACTGGCGTGCATTGCATCGGTGCATCGGTTGCACTCCGCATCATCCGAGTCATTAAGCGGGAGTTCATTCGAGCTGTCGCGGCCGATCGCTCGCGGATGCCACTATTCATGGCAGTACCTCGAACACCGTTAACGACATTAAGAGATTTCGAGTTAATTGCACTATAAAAAATGCCGTTCCAAGTACCGCGGCTCGAGGTCCGCTGACAACGCGGTGTCATTAACGGTGTCCCAACACCATTTTGAGTGCGTTAAACTCTACATCGTCGAATTTAATACCCCATTTTTTTTCCCATCCTGCATGCGCGAATGTCTCTTTGGAACGGTGCATTGATTGCACTCCGTATATCACATTTCGAGGTAATTCGGTTGAACTTTTGAGCCGATTGACGGTACCGGGTTTTATTTCGGCATTCGGGACTTCGTTAGCCATTACGAAATACATTTTTCAAATACGCATTGCGCGCGGGGAAAAAAGAAAATGAAATAAAATAAAACGTGCATCGGTGCATCGGGCGTCCTGTTCGTTTTGATGAGTTGTTCCTCTAGCTGCGAGTAGAAGGTTTATCAAGGTGTTTCTAAATTCAGGGGCACTTTGAATTCGTTAACCAAAGGGACGAGCTTTTCCGGCAAACCACTCGACTCGCCGAAACGCTTCGCGAAAATCGCCAGCGCGTAAACGCTTGACTGCAAGAAAATCGGCGAGGCCATCTCGCCGCAACTGGCGGTGCAACCTCCGAGTGCACTCCGGGAAATTTATTCAATCTCTTTGCCCCCTTGCACCTCCCCCTCGCCCTCTTGTGCCAGCTTCCCTCGCAGTGAGCGCACCGAGTAATGAAGACAGTAATTGGAGTAACCGAGACGGCGGAGTAGGTACGGTTGTTGCAACTCGATCGCGTATTCCGAGTCTCGCGCGTTGCATCTGCAGTCGTGCGACAGCGCGATGAGAATTTCTGACGAGAGGGTTTTCAAGAAAATTTGGGGCGACTCCACGGAACGACTAGCCTGGTTTTGGCTAGTATTAAAAAAAGATATCACTCAAGTATGCCCTTGCAATATCAACCACCTACTTTTAATTTTAACCAAGGAGTTGTTAACATTTCCTAGCCCCGGATAAGTATTTTTTCTTCATGCAGAAATATATTTACTTGAATTGATACAATTTGTGCCGGTTCAACCATAGGATATAGTTATACGAACAACCAAATGTTCGGTTGACACGACAAAATCGTAGGGCTAATAACTGTTTATTAATTACATTATATATTATAGTAAATCTTACGAAATATTAACGTAATTTGTTACGGTTAACCAAAATACTTGGTCTGTCAACTAGAATATTTTCTAGAATTAGCAAAACGATTTTACCAAAATTTGGTTCACTCGATCAAAACGCTTTTTTAATTGGATCAAATGCACTCAATCAACTGATTTTGTTCGACGAGCCAGCTTTTTTTCTTTTCTACGTGTCATCTTATCCCTGCTTTCCGCCAGCGGTCGATCGGGATTATATGCAGCTAAGCTGCATCCGTACAAATGGCCTCGTCCACCTTCGGGTTTCGCTGGTGCATATTATACTAGCTGCAACATGCACTTGTCGAGCCGGTGCATATAGGTGGTCCCGCGCCGCGATCTAGATAGGAGGCTAAGTACTGCACTACCGTGTACTACGGTGTAACTGAAATAGGTGGCCAAACTTTCGGGGAGTATTTTACTTACCTGACCTACATGCCGGAAGACAGCGGCGGGAGCTTGATAAGCGGAGTGAAAAATCATTAAAAAACTTTTCCTCCGCCCGACCTCGTAAAAGAGCAGCGGATCCAGTCTTTGAGCGGTGCAAGCTCATCTAACTCTTACTTTAGCCTCCTAACGCAAGCTCGCCGCACAGGGGTTCAAAGACGTTGCATAATCATATTCTGTAGCTCAATCGACAAGACGGAATTTTCGGCAAGTCAAAATCAATCTAAGCCCTACGTCGCAGCCCTCGACATCCGCAGACAGTTGCTGAGGATTACACCCAGCTAAGCTGCACCCTTACAAATGTCCTTGGTCACCCTGAGGTTTCTCAGCCCCGTCTGCCTCCCGAGTCAAGGTGCACACCTTCTCCCTGCACCACCTCTCATCAAGCTAAATACCTTAATCTAATATATTTTAAACGGATTTGTTCACACACACATAGAACAAAATTGCTTCATTGAAAAGAAAAATTCTTTGCTTAACCACAAGATCGCGGATGTTTTGATCCGGCGAACCGAATTTTAATTCACTCGGCGAAACTCGTTCGCTTCGATGGACTAAAGCGTTATCAATTATTACATTAATTTTAGATAGTACGTTGCTCAAGTAACAAAATATTCCGGGTAAATGTACTAAATTACTTTAATATTCGGTGCAACTGACCACATTGTTTGATGCAATCAACCGAATTATCGAGCATGTCAAAATATATGTTTCCTCATACGCTATCATATCCAATGGTTGACTCGCCGATTGTATCAATTAAACAAAACATCCGTCTGCGTGAAATTAAATCATCGAGTTTCTTTAGACTATCTGGGCACGTGTAAATGTCTCGCTAATGATTTCCATGCCGATAGATCAGGGATGCACCTGGATGCACCGGGGACCACTCTGTCGTTCCGCGGCGACGCGTGGAGGCACCTTATCACTGCCCGGTGGATTCGGAGGGTCCCCACTGACCGGTCCGATAATCGATCCTCTTCCAGGTGCATCTGGGATTATGCATCGGGTTGCACCCGTACAAACGACCTTGTCCACCTCGGGGGTTTCGCGGCTACACCCGCGTCGAACGCGACCAGGTACCACACGCGGCCAGCGTGTACTTGGCGAGCTAATGTGTGCAGGTGGGCGCATGCCACGATCTATGTGTCGCGATAACACAGGCTTCCCCTGTCCCCCTCTCCCTCCCCCCGTCCTCCCCCTGCGTGTTCCTATCTCCCGACAACTTAACTCCGGGCGCAGCACACGAGGCCGCACGGTGCATACCCGGTGCATACCCGGTTCTCCTTGTCTCTGCAGTTTTATAACTGCCCCCGGAGTCTCGGACCTCTCAATGGGCGTCCCGGGTTTAAGGCATCGCGACGCCTTCGCAGTATTTAAGGCTAACTGCCCTTTAAATCCCGCGTACGAGACCGTTGCGCTTTCGGGTGGCCGCCGAGGCGGTGCATCTCTTGTCGCGGTCTTGGAATGCCTTGCAAGTGCACCGAGCGAAAGTGCATTTAAGATTTTTTGTCATAGAACTGCGTGTTGCCCGGTTGTTTATTCCTAGGTATGGGGTACACATTCTGGAATTGAATGTCACGAAAAAAGTGCAAGTGGTATGTAACAGATGCAGACCGCTCTCACCGGTATGTGTCAGGTGCATCAGGTGCATATCGGGGTATTAAGAAACGGTGGAAATTTCATGAAAAGGTGTCAATGTCATAAGAATGTGCAACTGTATTTGCATCCCATATACTTCTCAAATGTCGTATGTAGTGTAAATGTAAATGTAATGCGTCACAGTTACTATATGCATCATCGTCATATTTTGGGTATGAGTGATCATGAATTTTCAGTCGATAAATGAGTTGATAGGTAATCGCGTTTCATTTCTCGTATTACTCAGACTTAAATGTACGCAGCATAGCGGCAAGGCTAAGCTCTTGTCTACCTTTTTCTAACAAAATTATACGAGGGTATCTCGGTGGAGGGTCGAGAGAATTTGGAGGACAGGGGATGGTTATTCGACGGAGACGACGTGGATTTTAAACGGATGGTAGTAGGGTGCACTCCGGGGGTTGAAAATCACGCTTTCGAATTAAGTCGCGGTAGGGTTAATATTTATTATCATTGTAGGAATCGGGTCGATCCAGGGTTACGTCGCAGATCTCGTGGGCTCGGACAGGTGGATGTTAATAATTAATTTCGAGGGCCATCGGGCCTCGCAGGTCGTTTCGTCGCGTTGTAGGGATGAAAAGTACAGCGGGCGGATAATAGGAATCCGGTGTCCAGGGTGGGCGGAAATTTCGCGGGGCGTTCGAGCGGCGTTTAATCGCGAGCCGGTCGAGTCGCGCGATTCGCTAGCAGGAACTTGGCGAATCACCGGCCGTGGAATCACAGCTAATTAAACGGCGAGTTGGGATCGATCTGCAGAAATCAAATGCAATCTCGACGCAACGAGGGCTCCGAAACGCGGGGCCGCACCCTCCCGGTTTTCCGGCCGCGCGCGTCTCCTCTCTCTCCCCCTCTCTTTTCCAATTACCAATTAATCGATCTCGTAAATTTAGTTTTCATTTACGACCCGTCCAATTTCAATTAATATCCGCTGGTACGAGGGGTCGGGGGGTCGTCCCGCAGGTCGGGGTAGAACTTCAGTTTCGCCATCTTTCGCCAAGGGCGGCCGCGTTTGACGTTTATCGAGGACCTCCCGTCGGTCCCTCTTTGAAGGACTGTAATATACACCCACTCGAAACGCAAGCGCGGAAGAAATCGCATGGAAAAACTCCACGCTGATCGATCACTTTGGTTTTTTTCCCCCGCATCCAGGCCGCGAGTTACACGATTGGCGGACCTTTGCGTAAATTTCCGATCGGTGGAGGACACTTCCTGGTCCGTGAATTTCTCCTCCGGCTTCTTTTCCCGTCTCCTTTTCACGGGAAGGACGAACGCTGCCGATTTATCGCTGACCCAGTTCGAGCGTTACCTCGTCTCGGCTGGTTCTCCACTTTGGTACACATGCAAATCCTGAGGGCCTTATAAAATCGGGTCCGAAGGGAGTCGTAACCCCTCTCTCGCCCTCCACTTGATCGACCGATAGAATCGAATCGAGTCGATGGATCCCGGTCCAACTTAGGGAGGACTCCTTCGAGAACACCTTTATGGAGTGAATTTGCATCCATATAACCCCCACATAAAATTTCCCTTCCCAGAGGAGGGCGATCCCTTCGCTCTGGGAGCCACCCCGGTATCTTTAGGTACTCCTCGGGATTAGGGAGACTTATAAATTCCTCCTCCTCTGGTTCCTGTTCATACACAATACAAAATGACTCAAAGAGACCTCCCCTAAAACCCCATTGTCCTAGGCCAATGTTTCGATGGACATCTTGGAAATTTCGTAGACTCGGGAATTCCTCTGCACGAGGCTCGACCCACGCGTAAACCTGCGTACCTCTTCTCGCGTCGATGGGAGATCTTTACGATTCGCGGCGTGAAAGGGCGATCGGACGGTGCGTAGGCGGAATCAGCGAGCGAGAGACCGGTAATGGCCACGGGCTCGGTATTCCACGGTGGACAGTGAAGATTTTACGAGTCTAACCTATATACCGCGATATCGAGCCTCTCGGGCCAGCTCGTCGAGGTGTTGCTCGGACTCGCTCGAATTCCCTCGAAATCCCTCGATTTTCCGACGCGAGGGGATTCTTTTTCTACGCAGTCCGCTATTTTATTCCTCAGCCAAAGGATGAATGCCTGTCCCTCGAGGCAGAGTCGAGAGCGACACCGGCGATGTTATTTCCATAGGCCTTGTCGGGGACCGGCCTCATTATCATGATAAAGACCGCTAAACAATCCCCGATCTCCTCGCCGGACTGATTTGCATGTGTTGTGCCGCCGTGTCTGCTATCAGAGGTCGCCGGAGAGAGAATCCTCGTTTAATTAGTCAATGACAAATCACCGGGGCGATTATTCGGCACGAGGCTAAGTCATCCGTCGTCGGTGGGCGCGATAACGCGGCTGGTCGCCAGGATGCCCGAGATTTGGCAAATTCGGGGATAGATCGCTATTCGGCACCCGGTGCATCGGTTACCTGGGCTCCGAGGGGATCGTTAAAATTTCTCCGTCGGGTTTCGCCCGTGTCGACTTATCAGGGATGCAAATAAAGGAGGCATTCGACACGGGACCAGGGGTGTCTCAAGTTGCGCCGAGTATAGGCGTCACCCTGGGAGCGTTCTCCTTGAGCGGCCGCGACGCTGAATAATTTTCTTCAAATCGGCTACCCCGCTGAATATCTGAATACGCTCGAGTGGCACGGACACTCGTATCTACGGGCCTAGAATAATTATTATTATTCATTATTCATCCTCATTTAAATTGTTAAAGCGCTATATGCGTCCGCGAAGCGGGGACCGGCCGACCGGCCCTGCGTACTTGCACCGATGCATTCGCTGCTAAATGCGTTTTGCATCGACCTGCGAGATTGTCAGTGGCGGGATAGTTTGGAGACGATACCTCTAATCTGTAGGTCTAGAAGGGTGCGCGTTTGGATCGGTCCCTGGGAACTGGGATCTCGTTTAAAGACTCCCTACAACGGGTACGTCCACCGTACCCTGAGAAAAAGAATTCATCCTACCAAAGGAATATTTTGTTAATTCCAAGAATAATTATTTCACTCGAATGAATTCTAATAAATTGTCACGATACCGAAGAAACGTTGCATCCGATTTATTAGAGTTTATTAAAAGTTCTTTAAATTAAGAAAATATTTCTTCGGTACCGTTTGAAGAAGTAATTCTCTGGTTCAGTGATTAGTTTTTCTCGCTGTAGGTAGAGGAGACTTCCTCGACCTTTGTTATCGAACAGATTCGATTCAAACTCTACATGGGAGTTATCCTGGTTAAATATGAAGAAGATGTCTCTAGTTGACGGATACGTGCGATTTGAGGGAGCAAGACGCCACGAATGGAAGATGACAACGAAGAGGTGGAGGGTAGGTGGGCAACGGGCGGATGCACTCGCCCTGCATCTCTCATCCGAGCAGGCCCGTCATCTCGAAGGATAAAACCGCTTATCGAAGCCAAGTGCACCGGCAAAGCTTCCAAACGAACCTCCTTCCGATCCATCGGTACCTCGGAAGTTGGGATCGCGATCGGTAGATAGAGAGAGAGCGCGTTCGGTAGCCGAGCGGCGGCAAAAGGAGGAGCAAGAGGAGGAGAAGAAGAAGAGCAAGAGGGCAGTTCGGCGAACGGATGCCGGAGATCTAGTTGGTCCTTCTGGTCAGCTCCGCGGCCTAAAGCCTTATTCGAAACGCGGCGCTACATCCTGTCAGGCGGAATGCGTAATGGCACGCTTCGTGGCTCCGATCTGCTTACGAGATTACGCCACGGTAGTAGTGGAGTGCGATAATCATCTGGATATTGCCGCTGCGTGCGACTGCACGGGCCAATAGGCAAGATCAGATAATTAGCATTCAGCCGTGCACGATCTGCAACTGGTCGAACCTATCAGGTGCATCCCCCTCGCGAAATGACTCGCGATCCTGACGTACGACAATCGCCGGGCTCGGTAGTTTGCTCTCCGCCGAGATCTTACCACCCCGATAACTCGAGTAATTGACTCGTATGTCCGCCGAAGTTACGATCGACTTATCCGAGTCGATACCACCCCGCCAAGGATCTGGATCGGGCTAGGTTTCCAAACTGTCGGACGTCCATCGGGTTTTCCGAGCTTGGCCGGTCTGCCGATCGTCAAGAGACCACGAGGTACCGTGAGAGAAGAGGGCACCTCGGCCAGAAGTCACGTTGGTGACTTGCTAGGATGGGATCATGCGCGATTTGCCGATGAGTTCCATCATCTCCTTGATATCCGACCTGATTCTTCGGTCGGTTCGCGTTGGGCTTGGGGAAAAAGTTGAAAGTGCCGGGACTTCGGGGCAGACTTTTGCCGGAATGAGTTATCTTCCGCCTGATTTTTGCCTCGCTCTTCTCTTTCTTCGTTCCTTGGTTCGGGACCAGCGGTCGAACTTGTCGTAAAGTAGACGACTTCGGGAACCTCGTTTCAGATCCAATTAAAATAATTCCAGAAGTCCCCGGGGCTCATAGAGAATTCCACACGGGTCCGCCCCCGTTCCTTGGCCGAGTTCTTCTTCCTAGTTGCGCTTTCCACTCCCTTTCCTTTCCTTTTCGCTTTCGCGGTGTCCCTCTTTAGCCGGCTCGTTGTGGGGAAACCGGGCGCGAACCTCTGCCCCCTCCTCGGACTGCTGGATATGGTAGTTGCGAACAAATATAATTTCCCGAAGTTGGGACAACAAAAGTAGAATCGAGACGTGCCGTTCGCGGGATGCCCTCGGGACCTGCCGGTTTTCGCGTTTCCGCACGCGGACGGGACGAATTGTTTGGCCACTGCCGCGGTTTGGACGGCGATCGACTCCATTATCTCCGCGAAATAATGCAGGCCTAGGTGCTCGTTTGCCCAGTGCTCCGATACCGGGACACTGACATTCTATCCCGTGATAACGCAAACCAACCCGAATTTGTGTCGCTTCATGGCTAGTCCAAGTTTCGGCAGCTCAAATTTGCCGGTCCAAATTCCTGTAGCTCAAATTTCGACAGCTCACGTTGCGTCCGTGGTCCCTCTATCCAATTTATCCTATTTACTAAATAATGGCGGGGACGTGAAATACAAATCCGCCTCTAATTAACAGAATGCCTTAATCTAATGCCTGGAACGTTCCGATGCACTCGATGCATTAACGTGAACGTGCAGGAGAGATCGGGTGCATTGTAACAATTTTGAGTAGAGAATCTTTTTCATATTTTGCCTAAAAATATCCGAGTAAAGGAGATATCACTCTATAGTTGTAACCTTAGTAGTAAAATTGAACCACATATTTAAAATTATCTTTGTTACAAGTATGAAAAAATTATTCAAATTAGCGTTGACATGTGTTACAACTCCACCCGTACGAATATCGATACGAAGGTTTTAATACGGAACAATAAATAAACTTTACCTCTACCAATAATACATAAACAAACCAATATGAAGAAATTCATCGAAAAGGAACTGATAACCATAACTTCACTATTCTTTACCGCTAACACGTGCGCGCAGCATGCGCACGTGCGTACAGTGTGTTTATCCATCTCTATGGCAACCAGAAATTTTCCGTTTTTAACTAACCAGTACATTACTCGTCAAATCATATTGTTTAATAAATTGAAGATTATTGTTGTTCGGTATACGAGTTTCACTTCACTTCTAGGTGCACTTTCTTCAAACGTTAAGCAGTTATATGAATATGAGAAATTGCAGTTCCGTTGCAAAACAATCAGGATTCATATAACGACTGTTGGGCAAACGAGCTTGGCAGGACATTCATAAAACGTGAAATTAATTCCCCACGCATATTACACGATATCTTCGTACTTGAGACTGCATCTCTGATTTAATCGAAAGCTTAGAATCGGTGTTGAAATTCCCTACGATCCGGTGCAGCGCGTTGCATCGCGGCAATCGGGCCTCGCGAGATTGATTGACCAGCTGGCAGGGCGGTTTAACTCGCTCGAAATTCTCTGGAAAGCAGTTGGTACCGCCGATTAATGATCGTTCACCTTGCCTGTCGGGCCACGGGTCGCGATCAAAGCGGGACACAATTTCCGAGCGCATATGAGCTTGACGAGTCGGATAAGCCGGCAGCCCGGACGAGATTCGCGCAAATTCCGAGTGAATTCGAATCTGGGTCCGTTCTGAACGCGCAATCAGGCCGAGTGGGAAATCAACTGTAAACAATTCGTCGAATGGCACCGAACCGAGGCCGAACCCGGAAAAAGTCGGCTCTCTATGTTTCCCCGTTAGTGTGGATGAATCTGCTCTCATTCGGCAATCAAAATGCCCGGCTCGCCGGGAAAACAATTGGCCCCGACACAAAGAACTGACATCTATTCAAATTGTAACCCCACATTGTTAGTGTACTTTAAATTGTCCAGCCTATTCCCTGATCGTTACGATTGTTCCCTACAACGCGATGTTGATGTCCTTTGTGCACGAGAGATGACTATAGGAAAATTCTGGGGTTAAAGGTATGAAGAATGGTAGCGATGGTAGGTAATGAGGTGTCGTGGGGGATTGTTTTTATGGAGAGGATGTCATTTCTTCCGGAGTCATACGTCACCGTCGTGTTTGCGATGCACTTCTGCAGCGGCATCCTCGACTCGGCGGCTTGGTCGGATCTTCAAAGGCGTGGTCGGATACAAAGCTGCGCCTCGAGTGATTGCGTTTACTCAGAGGAGGGAAACAATGCCGAATGGATGAATGCGCCCAAGTAGGGCACCAGCTCGCGGTACCTGGGGCCTCTAAGGTGGAGTCGCGACATGATAATCTAATCGAAACAAACCGGAGTGCACGACACCCTGGAGGCAGCCACCTGCTCCACTTTCATCTCCCGCCACGGATAATCACCTCGGCAATCACCGCGGTGGGGTTCATGCGAATGTGTTCATACATAGTTGTGTGAACTCTTCAGCGGGGCTGATGATTCTGGAGATAAATGGGTCAGTGGTCCAGAAGAATATAGGGGAAAAAAAGGTCGAGAGGTGTTGCGCTTCCAATTTGCACCTCGGCTCTTCTCTAAGACTTGCTGGAGGACTCCTTAAAAACTGGAATATGCATGGAAGTATTCGAATTTAATGCAGAAATGCAGATTCCTGCACTTGACAGTCCTAATCTAGGTCTAAGGAATGGTGATGAGTCGATTTTCGATCCTAATTACTCCGATTTGACTCTTCCTTGAGGAAGTACGGAATTGTTCATACATCTCAACCCTTTCCTAAGCCAGGACAGAAACCTAAAAAACTGTAATATACAGAAGTATTTGCATTTAACATAGAAATAGAGGTTCCCACCCTTGACAGTCCTACTCTTACTCTCTGGAATTATGACGAATTCGGATTAATGGTGAGTGAAGATCTTTGCTTTTCGATCCCAGTAGCTCCCATTTGGGTTCTTCCCTGAGGAAGTTTGGAATTATTCCCACTTCCGTCGAGAATCGGTATGTAGAGGACCTTTCAAATGATTCATTTGAAAGCTGGGGAACCGATTGAGAGGGTGGGGCGTGTTTTATCAAGGGTATGTCACGATTACTTGGATAGTCCCGATGCCTTCGTCGAGACAGCTGAAGCGGTGGTAGTCCACACCGTGTTTCGTGCCGAGTGGATTTAATTCACTTAGTTGAAGAGCGTGTGGGCAGAAACTTGTTACGGTGGATTCAGTTTAATTGTATAAGCTCTATCGTGCCAGCCCATTAGCGAGCCGAGCTTTTGCAGCGAGTTTGCCGCAGTTCGAGCTCCTTTCTTAGTGCCGATCGACCCCGCACTTGCAAGGAGTCGCGCCATCCTTAAAGTACGGGAGCTTAAGAACCTACTTAGAGCAAAAATCCAAGACCCGGGGAAATTCATAATTTACTTACTTTAGAAACAGGGAAGATCTATTTACGACCAGATCTCTTAAACGTTGGATAAAAAGGAAAAGAAGGACGACCTGATATTCAACAACGACATGCGATTCTTGTGATCGATAAGTCTCCCAATAGGTAGATGAAATTGTTTTCAAGAGTGATCCTTTCCTACATACCGAGCCGACCGTAAGGCACGATAATTACACAATTAAGTGTCCCTAAATTCAAGGTACCTACCTACCTTGGAGCAAGATTTCGAGGATCCACATCTCCGGATAAGGTGAACCGTTCCGAGTTGCAAGCTCGGCGTTTACGGCGCAACTGCACGGAAGCTCGAAGAGGACGTTGCGCTTCGGGATTGCGGAAATGAAACCGAGCTTCTTTTCATGGGTGCGGCCTGAATGGCCGCCTCGCGGCGCTAATTCCGCAGACACTTTTCGGCGTATCAGCACCTAGGCGCGCCATTCCGCGCGGGGTTTGTCTACCCCTACGAAGTGGCATCTCGGTCGGGGAAATGCACCCGCAACGTCATCCCCTTGTACATGCAACCTTTATTTCCCGGTGACAATGGACAGCCCGCTCAGACAGCCGCTCGTCCGCGTAATAACGCCTTATCGCGTATTCTCGTTACACCGCCTCGGTGTACACACTCTCGCGCACTCGCTGCACTCCGCGTTTGCTCTCGGTGCATATCGTGCACCTGCAACTGCGCATTGACCGGGTGCAGGGGCCGGTCATTAGACTCGCGAACGTCGGTTTGCTCGGCGGATTCGAAACAATACCTGCGATGCACTCGTGCACCGCATCATTGGGAAATGCGAGGCGTCGTTGATGACGTTGCCGATGACGTCGAGTGCAGTTATCCCCTCGGCTCCCCGGGTTCTTCCTCGAAATCCCCCCGTGGTAAGTTGTGCTCCCCTCTCCAACTGACTCACAATTGCGTTCGTACTTGCCCTGCACTCACCGCGAAAGTGCACGCACCTATGCGCGTGTTTGCTCGCACCGAGACGCAAACGTGACGCCGCACGGCGGTACCTAATCAGCGCAGATGTCGTATCTGTATATGCACCTGGGGAAGTTTGCACGCCCTTGCGTTTTCGGTGGGCCAGGGGAAGCCGACGGGTTGGAGATTGCGCTTATTAGTTGCATGCTCGCGTAACCGCGTGCGTGCCGCGCCGTTTGCTCGAGACCGACCCAGAGACCTTCCCGGATTTCCAGAACCTCGGCGGGACGCGTTAAGGGACTCCATAGGGATGCGCGGGAAGGTACACATGCGGTGATCACGAGTTGCATTACATATGCGTATATGGGTGTACACATATGTAGGGGTACGCGTGTTGCACCCTTCGTGAACGTAACCCGTGATGTCCACAGACAGTGGGAGGTCCTCGGGAGATCAGGGCCTGATAGTGTCCGATAAGATCCCCTGTTTTTAATCTAGAAGTGCGTTTTCATTCAGAAGCCTGTGTACCTCTGGTGGACTATTTCCCGAAAATTTGATAGACGTCGGCGTTGAGGAGATCCGTTAATGAGCTTTTCATGGAGTACTGCCGAGTTCGTAATAATGGGGCGGCCATCTTCCCGGTCAAGCGAGCGCAATGATAATAAAGTCGTGAAAGAGTGAGAACTTGGCGGCGTTTCCTGGCGTGCTCTCAAAGTCGTTGCACCTCTCCCAGGGCTGTTAATAAAAGTAAATTGCGCCTCTCCGTCTGATAGGGCCAGGACTTAATGCGGCTCGTCGCTATCGTCCGGATGGCGGAAAGATGGCCGCCCCCCGAGTGGGAGTAACGCAAAGGGGAAACGCGAAGGACGATCTAGGAAACCGCAAATGCCGACCGACTTTGCGGGATGAGCCATTCGTTTCTAAAAAGAAGGACCCCCCGCGTAGACCTCTTCCCGAGAGAACTATTAATCTTAATTGACAACCTTCCTTCGCCCCCTGATTCCGTGCCACCCATGTATCCTCGTTTCCCCTTTTTCCTAATTTCCTTTCTCAAAAACTGCAATCCCGTCCTCCTTGCCCTTCCTTTCTCACGGTGTAAGTGAATTTCTGCAGGAAATTTGTAGTTCGGATCCGTAGGGAACCGATAAACCCGAGGTATCGAGTCTTGGGAGCTGATGCACATCCGGTGGGCTTTATATCGGGGAGGTTTGCGTGGCACGCGTCGGTGGAGGAAACTTCGAAAGAGTGCCCGAGGAAAGTTAGAAGCCGAGTCAGAGTTCGCCTCTCGAGAGACCCCGGACCCAAATTGCTGGTAAAACCGAAGAGGACCGACCGTCGTAAAAAAAACTTATTACATATTGATGCAAACGCCGGATCAAGGATTTTATCGGCGCTGCAGCTGCATCGTTGCCCCGCGGTGCAAGCTGCGCTTTAAGGCACCCGTCTTGACGGGAACGCGACGTTAATTGGGAGTATCAATTTATCTATTCACCGGCCAATCTTTGGAGAGGGTCTCTTTATGGCGACAGAAGTCTCTTCCGAGTCGCGGAGTCGTTCGATGCGAACGCAGGTCGGAGAAGTCGCGAGGAATTCCTCGAGAGTGCCGGCGGGAAGTTTCGATCGCGGAGGGAAGGCCATCTTGAAATTGTAAGAAAACCGCGGGGCGAGGGGGGCCGCTCTGAGCTCGTTAAATATTTGAAGGGGGCAGCTTTTCACAACCGGATGGCATGAAAAACGCGTGAATACTCTGCAAAGGAAGGACGTGTCCCGGTCGGGGTCACCGGCCTTCTCCGGCCGGTGGTGCTCTCTGCACCCTAAAAAGCTCAAGTTTTATGAGGCCGTTTAAAAATTTATGGAATTTCTGAGAGGTTTTATATGACGCGCCGGCTTCTTCCCGGAGAGCGATGAAGCGCATCCCTGCCTCCCGGATGTATACCCACGTCGTAGCTACGTGGAAACTACGGGATCCCTTAATGCGTCCGCATACGACGGCGCCCTCTACTTGGGGTTGGAAAACAACATGCATCGTAGATGACCAGTTTCGCCGAGGGAGCCGAAATCTCGGCAAATTGCCATCGCTGGCCAGCAGCGTGTGCACATTCGTACACACAATTTCCGCCCAAGGATTGCACGGTCCCCGATGCAACCCTCCGGCTTGGTCCCATACACCTCGCAAAAGGATCTCCAGGATTCTACCCCAGGACTGCTCGTTTGAACGACGGTCAGCTTTGACGGGGATTTTCCTATTTTCCGCAATCAGGGGGAATTGCCTGGTCCACGGGGAAGAAATCTAGGGAAATGGGGGAACTCGTATAATTTTGCACGTTAGCCGCTGGTGAAAAAGAAGAAAAAAGCATCGGGCAAGGAGGCGCACCAAGCAAAGAGACGGGCGCCTACATTTGTGTCATTTTGTGGGAACCTCGGCGAGAGGATTCGAGAGGATTTCCCGTTTTTTTCCCGCTTTCTGGCAATTCCAGCCGGTCGATCGGAAAGATACGTTCAATTACAACGCCGACCCTCGTGTACCTTCACCATTATGGGCATTTACACGGGATTAAAGGATGCCTTTAAGAGGAGCCCGCTACCGGCGAGGACCGTCGCCGTAAAACTTGCAGGACGAAGTGCGGTAGCTAAGTACGAGACCGGCAACGCGATCTAATCCACTTAGCTCTTAACTGACCCTATTATAAATCGAGGGCCCGTGACTCGGTATAATGCTCGGCCGGGATCAGTGATATAATCTAGATTGCAAGGCAGCCACCACCGCGGGACGTGCGCATTACGTCCTTATTGAAAAATCCACTTTGTCCTGTGGACGGTAGCGGGAATGCGCAGTCCTTAATGTTCGCGTTGCCAGAAGCGATTCCGATCTTGGACGCCCACTGCACATCGGACCGATGCACCTACAAACCCTCCGGCCATAAATCGAAGTCGCATGAACCGATGAGGCTTCGACTGGAGGGAGATTTTCCATTCTTTCACGGGATTTTTTCATTCTTTCCCGGGATTTTTAAATCCCTCGCGCGATTCGAAACCACCCAGTTGGAATTCAAGGATCAAGGGAAACTCAACTAAAGGTGATATTCCTGAGTTGTTCCGACCGTAGGAGGATTAAATGGCGTTTATCTTTGCTGCGACAACTGTGTAACAGTATATCTTCCTAACCGGACCGATTTCTTTGGCGCCCAAAAAGAGAGAACCGGGGTATAATCTAGATTGCAGGGAATCCGCTGCCTCGGGAGGTACATATTATGCCCTTATTGCAAAACCCACTTTATCCAATGGACGGTAGAAGGAATGCATAGCCTTTAGCGCGGTTCCAGGAGCAACCCCGATCTGGTCGTGTGTCGCATGTTCTTTGGGTACCCGCAATTACGCGCACTCGTTGGGTCCCGACACTACTGCGAGCATTTCTCCCTATCCGCGAACGAGATCTTCCAGCTCCTAAAATACGTCTTTATTTATTTTTGAGTCAGGCTCGGCGATTCAGGGAAATTAAATGTTTAAATTCCGTAGATTCGAGGGAATTTACTTTATTAATCGTATTCCTTACCCGATGTTACTTTGCAACGGCGCACCGAAGATGCACCGAAGATGCACCGAGTACCGATCGATGGGTATGGATTTCGGAGTAAGGGCCTCTTAAGGGTCTTCCTGGGTGAGTATCGGGTCGAGTTTCCGGATTACGAAGCTCGGATGTTTATCCGACGAAACTCGAGTCTTGCTGGCCGAAACTCCAGTAAACTCGATTTTGCCCGAAGACCCCGAAACACTCGATACGTCCGCCAGAATTTCCCGACATACTAATGTTTCATCCCCAGCTACGCCCGGAAAAACGATATAATAACCCCTCTAACAAGGGGTGGCCATAGGTACACCCCAGAGTATCCCTGATCTGCCCCATCTTCGCCATTCTTCGAGACTCGTAAGAATCTGCCGGATTTTGGAACCCGTAAATTGCAAGTCCCTTATCATCGTTTTCTCCCCAACGATAAGGAGAAGCCTAGAGGTATTGGCTTCAATGTTTCGTTCGAACGACTTCTATCGGACGAGTCCGTAATCGAGAATTCGAGTGCAACGTCCTGGCAGAGAGAAATCCACGTAAATAATACATAAAATATACATTATCCAGAGAAAGGAGAGATCGATTCTCCATTTTGCGGCGTCTCGATGGTCGGAAATCGACTCGAGCTAGGAATTTTCACTCACACGTGGAAAATCTGGATACATAGGTAAAGGTGGGTTGGCTCGAGCTTAGAAATAGGAATTGATGGGAATATAAGGTCGGGCGTTTTCACTTGCAGCTTTTTCCCGGCGGAAATGGCACCGGCGACAGCGCGCGACGTTCGTCGCCCTTACGGGGAGCGATTCCATATTTATCAGCGCTTTCAGCCTCTATCGCGGCCTATTACGTCGATAACGGAATCGTCATTTATATACCGATAAGGGGGCGAGGGCTGGCGAGGTCGTTACCGATGGGGTTCAACGTTTCCGCGACGACCGCGTAATGGCGTCGTCGAGGGAGCCGTGGCGATGGCTCGAAAAAACTCCCCAGGAAATCTCCCCGTATAAATATGACGACCATCGGAGGGTGGTAGTCCCTCGGGTCCTGGAAGAGTCGGGGTCGAGCAGCCCTTAAGTAACGAGTCTCTAAGTAACGCGAGTTTATTGGTCATTAGGAGGTCCTCTTGGTGCCGCAGCTGGCCCGGGATGGCCGTAATGAATTCATCCTGAAATCGATACTCGATGTAATCGCTCGACCTCTCCTCCACCCGAAGCTGCACCGGAGGAGCCGTAATTCTCCGCTTCTGGTCGCCTTTAGGGATACAACAAACACATAACGATGTATCTATAAAATAAAAGTGCCCACGTGCAGGTTTTTGACGAGCGTGTGGTTTTTGAGGTTAAGAATGGTGTACCGGAAATGCCGTTGTTATATACTTGGCGCACCTGATTATTACCTGTTACAATCCCTTTCGTTTCTTCCTTACATCCATTTTCGTCTAGTTTTCTTTAGACGGTTGTGCTGGTTTTTGATATAATTGCTTCTACTCCTTTTCGGATTGAAAAACGAACCGGCAAATTCGAAGTTCCGGTACCAAATTGACATTTCATTCGCATTGTGTTATGGAATATTGAGAAATTACAATTTTTAATAAGGTCCCGCTGGGTTGATCTTGGTCCTGTGTACGCAACTTCGGGTACGCGGGATGTCGTTGACATGATCTGATTTACGGAATTGTTGTTGCCGGGAATAAAGATACGGTGTCGCATGTCCGATACTCGCATGTGTGCGCATCGGGTCTTGACGAGGGTCGTTTGTTCCTGAGATGCACGCAATGGCCGCGCCATGACGTCGGCGACCGTTCGGGCGGTCGGCAATCGCAAAGCTCGCACAAAGTCGACGGAAATTCTCTCGGCATCGGATATCGCACGTTTCCGGGATCGACCCGGAAAAGTCGAGTGCCCTGGGAGGGAAACGACCCCGAGTAACGCGACTTCGGTCGTCGTCGGGTCTTCCGCCGTTGATGGCGCACGTAGCGCCTTGATGGCGGAAGGCACCGCCGCTGCCCGGCTGGCTCGGTATAATAAATTCATTTTGAAATCGATACCCGCCGTAATCGCCCACTCTCACGAGACCTCCTACTTCTGGCGACGTCGAAGCCCCTTGTATGCCGGCAGAACCCGGCAAACCGACCCTGACGACGGATTTCCGCCATCTTTGAGTACCTACAGCGTTACGCTTAACGTCGTTAACTGCACAATTTGTGGTAAAGGACTCGGCGGTTTCGCTCCTAAACGACGCTTCATATTTTTCCGCGTCAACTAATTAAATATCTCCCCTGTCAAGACCAATTATCCCTTCATATATTTGCGATAGTAGTGCAGGGAATTTAAACAAATGGACAGCGGTAACGAGACCGAGATGCTCCTCAACACTCGCGTTGATGATTGGTCCCTCATTGTTCCTTCTTCAGTCTGCGGATCCCATACTTGTGCGTACCGATTTTTACATAAACGGGTTAAATTTGATGACATTGTCGTGTCACATTCACGAAAACAACCGGCCTATAACTTGAGGACGCTGACTCTTGCAAAACGCTACACGCTCGATTTTCGCGAATTGACGATGGGGATCTTTTTCTCTTACTGTTTCTTTACGGGCGAATTTTTTCGCCGCTGCGATATTTCCGCAGACCCCTCTGCGGACACGGCAACTACCCGGTGAGATTTTCGACCACGTAAATGGTGTCGCTCGACGTTATTTCGTCGATCCTGGAAAGTTGCCATGACTTCGCGAACACGTGGCAAAATCTCTGCCGAGAGCAACTGACGCGCTGAATGGCACTGCACCGTGCAACATCCTGCTCGTTGTGCACATTGTCCGGTGCTTTGTCATATGCGAATTGTCGTCTTGCCGCCACGTGTGTACCCTGTCATTTAAATGGAATGATGCCCCGGTCGAAGCTTGGATGAATTTAATGCGCGTCAAGTTAACGGCGTGCTTCGAATAAATTCATTTTCCGAGGAACGCGAACATGAGCATAACTGTTTGCAAGGGACATGTTGCCTATTAACGATTAAACAAATTTTCACAATTCAGGAACCGATCGGCTTCGGCGATCGATTTTGGATTCCTTGATTTTACATTCGTCGGCCCAATATCTATAAAATGAAGAGTACCGAATATAGGAATCTTCACGTGTTTTTTTTTTTTTTTCAATATCGGAGGATTACCACCCCAATTTTTTCCCCAGGATTTTAGCATTTGTTGTCCCGTTCGTAACTCCGCTATCGGTGTCCTGATATTCCAGCTGGCTTTAGAGAGTCCGTTGGGCGAAAAAAGGGTATTTCATGAATATTCAGCTTTAATTACACATCGCGAGATTTCGTTCTCGTCTCAGTTTTGCATTTAACATGCCACGTGGAAGATCGCGAGCGAATGTCGCCGTTCCGGGAGCATCGTTACATCGACGTCGAACTGACGAATGCCAATCCGTTAGGGACGTACGCGTACCGAGTTTTACGCGAAACCCCATTAACGAGCTAACATAAATTGTGGGCGCCATTAAAAGCTTTTGTGCCGGGCCGTGCATTGGCGAAGAAATAAATTTTATTTAACGGCATTCGCAGGCACCATCACGCCCGATTTCGCGACCTCCTCGGTGGAGGAACGCCCCCGGCAGCCGCTCCATCTTGTAACTTGGAACAAAAGGGGGAAATAATCTCAACTTACGGTGACATCTTGCCCTACCTCCTCGTTAATTGTTTATTCGGCGGCATTTCAACCCTTTCAAATATATCGCGGCATTATTCGAGTTTAATGGGAATATTTTTGCCATGCATCCGTTGCATCCGTTGCATCCAGCGATCCGTCGAGGGAGACTAATTCCCAGAGACTCGTTACTCGCGAGTAAGCTTTGCCAGGAGTTCGAAATTCGGCTCGACAGCCCGGCAAGCTCGATCGGCGAGTTATGAATCCTGAAAGCAAGCGGCTCCTCGCAACGTCAAGAGATATTGCGGGTTTAATCTCTCCAGCAAACTCGGCCGGCCGAAACTGCACCCTGCAGGCCGCCCCTTGCAGCGCTTTTTTCCGCCCTCCCGAATTTCGGATATTATTTACGCGAGAGGAAGTTCGCACGGGGCACATTAACTCCCCGCAAAAGCTTGGCGATTATTTAATTACACGTATTCTAACCATCTCACAGAAATTTTTCCCCCGCGGCCAGCTGGAAATCGTTTCATCCGCGTTTCATCTCATGTCTCCCTTTCACGTATTAATGGATTCACGGAACCGTGAATTTCTTTTTTTTAACCGCGTATTTTTGCGACGCACGCATGGCGGCCCCTCCTGTAAAAAAAAACACGCGGAATGGAAAATTAATGAACGTTAATTAAACGGGGGCTCGCGTAATATTGACCAGACGACAGGGAGCAAATTCGAGTGCGCCGACACGATACGAATTTCCGACTGGCAGGATTTTAATTCGTTTATTTTCGGAGATACCCCCTCGTTGATAAATCCACGTGAAACCTTGTTGTCACCCGGTCATGGGGCATTGATTTCGGTAGATATTAATTCTTTTTTTATCTGGATTAATAGACTTGGAGGGAACTTTTTCGGCGAGCTTTCGATCGGGCCGGGAAATCGAGAGGCTTTGCAACGCGTCGGGGGTATTTCTGACGGGGTCGTCCGGGCATGGAACGGGTCTTTACATCTCGTGTTCTTCAGCGGTCGACCGGGCGGAATGACAAATTAATGGACACTGATTGGGAAGGGGTTCGCGCAATATTGGCCAGGCGGGCCGAAATAAATTCGAGTGGCCCGAAAGGCGAGTCTCGCCCGGGCTGGATTCGATCGGCCGGCCGTTTATTACGCCGCGCCGAGCTCGCGCGAGTGTGATTGGAATTTTATTAATTGCTCGTTGCATAATTCATCCCGTCGCTCTCGGCCGCTCATAACTCTCGCTCGCTTAGACTCGAGAAGGACTCTCGATAGTTCGCGCCCGTCCGTCCACGGAGTGTAACCTTTTTGTCTCCGCCAGCCGCCCATTTGCACATAATTCACCTGAATGCTAATGCGCCGCTTAAATTCAGCGCCGGACGGCGTTGGATAGACGAGATTCCACGAAATCGCGATCGAAGCCCGATGATGACGTCGCGACTCGCCATAAGAGAAAGACTCCACCTTTATAAGTATGCCCTGTACGTTTCCACTTTTACAGACGCCTCCCTTTTTCTTTTTCATTAGAAAAGCTGACACGGAGGCCGTACTGTGTTAGGTTTCCTCGGGTTAGCTGCACTTTTGCTCTTTGTCTAAGCTTTTTACCGAGTTTGTATTTCTACACCGAGCTTTTTACTGCAAAATCCCGATCGAAGCCCGATGACGACGTCACGACTCGCCATAAGAGAGAGACCTCCACCTTAATAGGTATGCTCTGTTCGTTTCCACTTTTACAGACGCCTCCCTTTTCCCTTTTCATTAGAATAGCTGACATGGAACCCGTAATATTAGATTTCTTCGGGTCAGCTGCACTTTTGCACTTTGTGTGAGCTTTCACCGAGCTTGGCGTTCGGGTTACCGATGTGACGATGGAGGCGGCTGTTCAGGTTACGAGTGCAATTGCACATTTTAGGGCAAAAGCGTTGCACTTTCTGCACTCGCCTTCGAGTGGTGAAAGGTGCAGCGAGTGCAAGGAGGTATCATCCGGTGTCGTAAAGCATGAAGTACATGCATGGACCTCGCTTCAAAAACATTCTTCGTGGTTTTCTATTTCTGTCGAAATAGGTTCAGCACTAGTATCGACACTGTCACTTTTCCCGTGCCAAGTGTAGTAGGTACGGTCAGGTACATTCATTACACTCGAGTGCAGAAGATAGGGCTAAACCTGACAAATCGATCGTGTCAGTAGAGGAGTATAGTTTGCATACGAAACGGTTTAGCTTCGAAGACGCGAGCTCGAATCGACTCCGAGGAGTTGATTTCAATTCCGGATTTTTGACAGCACCCTTTCCTTTCCCGAACAACCTCGAGGGGGCGCATCTCCCCCGAAATGTCTGACGTAAAACGGAAGTTTCTCGGGGGTGATCGTCGCGCAAGAGGCATTTCGTCACATCCGCCTCGATATCCGTTTCCATTCGACGAGGGTCGACGCTCGTTTTCGTTTTGGTTCGTCGAAAGATCGCGGCCATCTCGCAAGGTCGTCCTCGATCGCGAGGAGATGCATTTCCGGGAGTAAATTTCCCCGACCCACCCAAGAAAGAACTCCAGAAAAGCGCCTCCACCCTCCTTTCCTACTGAAGAAGTCCACGCGCCCAAAGAACACGTGGACAAGGGTCGACGTTCTTGGCGCGAGACGCAGCCCAGGGGCCTACCCCTTACAAAGCATAATTATCCCTCAGCATATAAACCTCGTATACAAAATACCGACGCAACAGCACTTTCCGCAACAACCAGAGCCTGCAAATTGAGTGCGGTTTTTTTCCGTTTCTCTTTCCGCGCAATCCCGAAAATTTCCAGATCGACGGCCACGGCTCGCGTCCGAAACGCTGCCTCGAGATTCGTTCAATTATCTCGCCGCTTCGGCGACGCAATAATTACTTCCCCGCTAATGACTCGCCGGACACGGAACCGCAGTACGCGAATACAGGGAATGCTGCATGAAATAATCATACAATTAATCCGGGCGTGAAATCGGTGTTTGGCGTTTCACGACCACGGTCAATTTGCCCGATTCGCGATTCAATCTAACGGCGCCTTCGGCGGATTCACGATCGTCGATTCATTCCTAGCTGCGAGGGGCGAGGTTTACGATTTGATCGGCGCGACGAAACGACCCGTATTCTTGTTCGTGGTCATTTTGGTTCCGGAGGAAACGGAACAGCCCTTGACCAAGGTAAAGAGTCACGAGGGGAATTATTTCCCAGCTAGTTTCGACGTCGCGAGATGCCTACACGCGATCTGGGAGCGGTCTTGACCAAAACCGAGTTTCCGTGTCGTTGTTCATGTCCGCAGCCATTTTGGTTCCGGAAGGACCGGAACAGCCCTTAACCAAGGTAAAGAGTCACGGGAGGAATGATCTAGCTAGTTTCAGCATCGCGAGATGCCTGCACGCGATCTGGGCGCGGTCTTGACCAAAACCGAGTTTCCCCGTCGTTGTTCATGTCCGCGGCCATTTTGGTTCCGGAAGGACCGGAACAGCCCTTAACCAAGGTAAAGAGTCACGGGGGGAGTCATCTTCTAGCTAGTTTCAGCATCGCGAGATGCTTGCACGCAATCTGGGAGCGGTCTTAACCAAAACCGAGTTTCCGCGTCGGTGTTCATGTCCACAGCCATTTTGGTTCCTGAAGGACCGGAACAGCCCTTAATCAAGGTAAAGAGTCACGGGGGGAATCATCTTCTAGCTAGTTTCAGCATCGCGAGATACCTGCACGCGATCTGGGCGCGGTCTTGACCAAAACCGAGTTTCCGCGTCGATGTCAAGGAACTGGGCACGTCGTCGAATATAATGGCGGCCGACCCCTTTGGTGGGCACGAACGACGATTACTCGGGTGCCGTTAGGTCCTGGCCCACCCCGTAGATATATCTACGTGCCAGATGGCTGCACATATCCAAGGCGTGTCCGGCTAATATGACTGATTGCAATCTGCGGAGCGATGTAAGGCCCGCGCCTGCATCGTGCCAGGCGGCACGGCGCATTGCTGGCAGACGCTTTAATAAATGGGGACCAGACGAGGTTACAACCTTCATCAGGGGAGATACACCTGACAGCATCGCCAATCTCGTCACGCCACCCAGCGTCATTACCAAAGTGTCTACTACATTTTGCCACATGTTGCCGGGACGCCGGGCGTCTTCTCGGTGCAACAGCCCGACACCTCTATCGCGGATTTCCCTGATGGGAAATTGCACGGAGGCGTAATACCTTTGGTGCGAGGCCTAATAGAATCGAGGGATGTCAGGAGGTGGTAGACCTCGCCTCGAGCTGGCAGTCGACCGGGGTTATTACCCTAGGTCTTCATCTGCGAGCTCGATTATTGAAATCGGACATTGACGGGACGACGTCGCGTGTTGCGATGCTCGCGTCTTCCAAGACGAGATGGGCCCGGGATTTGACGCTCCCGAGGGAATCGCAATCCGTGGAAGTGCTTCGTGGAGGGAAGAACATCGTCCTGCTCGGCACGCGACCGGCGTCCCTAAAGGATCTGCTAAAATTAGTTTCCAAGGTACATAGCCGGCTACCAAGACACCTTGTCATCAGACATACTCATCTAGGGGGCATCCCTTTTATAGAACTGGATACGCCCAGATAAAATATTCTCTTGAATCAATACCATTTTTGTAGATTTAATCCGAGGGTTATTACATGGACAACGAAATGTTTCGTCGACACCGCTAAATTATTTGGCTAATAAGTTTCGGTTGATCGCGTCACATATTGCGGTATATCGCCCCAGATATTATTGTAATTCGGTAAATTTAACCAGAATACTCGGTTTACTGATGGAAATAGTCTTTAAAATTAACGAAACGATTTAATCTAAACACTTTGGTTGATCAAAGCATACCAGTTGGGTCAAGGCAACTAAAATAAGGTTCGTTCAACTGAAATGCTTTCAGAAGTTAGCCAAATGCAGTCGAACGAATTTGTTAAACGAACCAAACGTGTTTTGCGCAGAATTAAAGATAGCTTATTGGAACGTTTCTGTGATGTAGACGTTTATGCCAAGTTGAGTTTTGTTTGTGGCATTTTTTATACAAAAACCAGAGCTGTTAAAAAAAAATAACAAATTCCAAACATGACCATTTTAACGTTTTTGAGGTTCTGGGAGGCTCTGAATTTTCCCAGCTGTCAGAGAACCCATTAAAGTCAAAAAATCCAAATTTCCACGATTTCGGAATTTGTTTATCTTTTTGAACAGCTCTGGTTTTTGTATAAAAAATGCCACAAAAAAAACTCAACGTGACACGAACGTCTACATCCTAGAAACATTCGAATAAGTCTGTTAATCTGGTTTGTGCCTCAAACTGGATTCCAGGTTTACACAGCCGTATCCGGGCACGTTTATGCCATTATAATCGCTTTCTAATTGAGCCGGTAATTCTTTTATCCCCGGGATATCAATGGACAGAGCACACGAGTCCCGAGGGAAAGGGACGACTCGCATCCTCGGGTCCGCTTCCATTCCCGTTGATCCTGGGACTCGCCGAGCACGTCGGATAATTGATGTGCCGCGACGTTTAAATTTTCACGACGACCTCGCGGATATTTTTGCGAAATTCCCGCCCATTTCCGGGCGGGCCGAGGGAAAAATTCAAAGCCCGGCGTATTTTCGAGCACGGGACGCGAGCCTATCGTGTTTAACGCTCTAGAAGTTACTCTGAATGGACGGGGCCAAATGGACGAGCGATTATGACGTACGGTCCCTGCATGTCAATGCTACCTGCAGAAGTAGTTAAGCTTTACGCGGCGCATTCGATTTCGAGTCGCGAATCGTTATCCGTTTTCCCGTGTTTAACTTTTCCCATTTGCGATTAAAATTGTCCGCCCTCGCCTCAAAGCTCGCGCAGCCGAGCTAATTCGGACGGACAAAGCTCGCGCAAAGTGATATCCCGCGTACCGTGCAGTCGTTCCCGATTTTTCATACGAAATGTATGTACGCATATATTCATGCTATTTGCCGTATAATAATTCGGTGAAATTGAAAGAGCAGCAAATCGCTTCCAGATCCCTCCTGCCATGTCCTTGTTATCGGCTCGCGCGTGCACAGGAATCATTGGCCGACCCTTGAAGGATGCTCCTCCAAGGCCGATACATCGACGCGAGCGGTCGACGTTGCTCGAAAAAGTGCACCGAGCAATCTCGCCGAGTGCACATCCGGAAGTGTCGGGCAAATTAAAGATACCCGAGATAGAAGCTCGAAAGGCAGGCTATCATCCCCGAGGTCGGCCCGGCCGGCGAAGGAAGCGGCCATCGAAGAGCCGGCTGATACATTTATTCAGAGAAAGAAGATAAACCGGGACAGGACACGTCGCGGCATTATTTAATAATGTAAACCACAGGAGACCGTGGTGCCGTGTATGAATTTTAGATCGCACCGACAAGCGCCGAGAGCGCATTGCGCTCCTCGCCAAGTGCGAGAGCGGGAGTGGCCTGGCTCTCTTGAATTACCATCTCGGCATTCGGACGTGTACCCGGGGCCCCTTTTTTAACCTCGCATTGTACGTCGATCTGAAAGCTCCCCTTTTGTGCGATGAATTTATTAAAAACACGGGATCCCCTTAAGAAAAAGGAAGGAACCAGAAAAAGCGCCGACAGCCTCGAGGAGGAAACCCCGCCGGGGACCTGTTTTATTCCCTCGGCCAAATTGACGTTGAATAAAATTAAAGCACCGTGCACTTTGCCCCTCTCTCTCGCTTGGAACACCGTAAATTACCGTACAGGTTTTATCCTTTTTGTCTAATTGAATTTCTCTCTTGTCCGTTTCAGGTAAGTCCCACACGTACCGATTGCTGTTTCGTCGCTCTGGTGCCGAGCACCCCCAGTGGACTTGCGCGTTTTACTTGCTTCAGGTAAATGAATGAATGATTTTGGATGTAGGTTTTTTTAGAACGATAAGGGTATTTTCCGATGATGTTTCCCGAGAAAAATTGAAAGGGAGGGGCTCTCTGGGAACCCTGGGTCGCCATTGTCCTTGTCGGCCGATCCGACGTGTCGCTAACAAATGATGGGGCATGTTCCTCGGCGATGTGTCGGACAATATCACGAGAAGGATCGACACGAGTGCCTCGCTCGAGATGAGATTCCGCGGCTTGACTCGTTAAGATTTGGAAAAATCTCCCCAGGACGGATAAGCGGATAAAAGTGCGCTTACAATGGCGCGACCCGCGGTACCAAGAATGACTTTTAGGTATAACAATGCCCACTCGGTGTTCCCGATGCCTCGGCTCTCTCGGCCGCCCTTGGGGTGTTCCTGGCATTCCGGGAGGAAGATGAGTGATAGGCTGCTCACGAGTACATCCTGAGATGGACCATCTCCCGTAGTCGCGATGCACTTCGACACTGATCTCCAAGACTTTAAATATATAAGCCATGTAAACTCCTGCACTTAGAGTCCCTGCTAATTTATATTAATTTCGGTATCAAGGGGCCAACAAAGCCTCTACAGGACAATAGATGATATTGAACCATAGAGATACGATCAGAAGGGATTTCATATCCAGGGTGCAATTGTTTCAACACGCCCTGAGCTATTTGGACACGTTCGCGTACCCAGTACTCTATACATTTCTGACTATTTGGATACGTCGGCGTGGTCGACCTCCACCTCGAGGAGAAAATGGCTATTGTCTCTGGTCCTGGAAGAACTGGAACCGGCCGGAAAAATTTCGAAGCCAGGTTCAGCGTTCAGTTCTCAGATCCTTCAGGTGTACTCTCGACTGCAAGTCCTCTCTCTCTCTTGTAAAAATGTAAAATTACCCCGTGGGATGATTTCACTTTCTAACGAGGGTGAACCGGGATTTCGGAAAGAGGATTCCTGGTTGAGAAAAAGAACGTCCTTAATGCCTTCAAAAATTTCACCTAGGTGCCCTTTCTCAAAGGCTCGGCTCCTCCACCCTGGACCGTAAACTCGGCGTCCTCTCCGACGCGAGGGAAAAAGCCGGGGAGTAGTTAGACCGTAAAAAGAAGCACGTAGTTGCGTGCGGCGGTAGTAAAGTAGGCTTCTAACGAGCTGTTTGTCAAAATGCGTGCTCGAGACCTCGTCGGCCGGCTCCTCGTGGGCTCTCGCACCTACCCTGCACGTTGCACCCTCGCTGTCCTCAAGACAGCGTAAGGAGAAAGCTTCTAAAGTGCACTAGAGACGAGACGCGGCAAAGTTCTTCTCAAATGACCGTCGGCTAGAAGACCACTACCGTTCTTTCCCCTCAAAGATGGCCCCTTCATCCTCGAGACAAATCCCGTCTACTCGAGACTTCCACCCCTCACTCGACGCACCATCGACCCGTGTATTGCGTTCTCCTCTGCTCCTTTTCCTTTTCTCCGAGAACTTCACCCTTTAGCCGCCACCTCTCAAGGGCATTTAATATTGAACGGAGCACCCGGAAAGAAGTGTCGACATTTTCTCTAGAGGCGATTTTTATCACCGATGAAGTTAGCCCTGGATACCCCATCGACCCCTACACGAGTTCCTTCGCTCGAAGAATTTTATTTTCCACAAATTTTGACAACGGCTATTTCTTGGGGATGTTTACAGGGACATGGAGGGTGTTGGCTCGTTTGAAATCCCGGTTAGTCAGGGGTGGCAGCTTTTGTTGGAATTTTTTTACCATCACGCGACTCGCTTTCCGCGCCTGGTTCATTTTTCTCCCTTTCCTCGGGAACGCCTCAACCCTTTCGCTCCCATGGCCGAGTCTCTCGGAAACTCGAGGAGGCACGTATCCGCTTTACGGAGAAACTCCTCGCGGCTGACGTCTTATGGAATAGTCACGTGCACATATTAAATTCGGTCCCTCCGCGACGGCGGAATCGTCTCGCGAGACAGTTTTCGTCGTTTCGTCGAGTACTGCGGAATATCGGTGAATTCTCCGAGTCGAAAAGAAACGCCGAGGATGAGAATCGTCCCGATGTGCCTCCACTCTTCGACCTCGGAGGTGATCTCAATCCAAGGAAGTCAAGTTTCGACATCTGACGTGTTCCTCCGTTGGATGGATGCTTCCAGCGTGGGAAGAAAAAAGAGAAAAAATTAAATAGAAAATAAAAACGTGCTCTTTACTTTTTATAAGTAGTTGCGATGGTTTGAGCTTCCCTTATATTTGATAGAAATCAAGGGGACGAGTCTATGGGTGTTGGTACTGATCATGGGGAAATGGTCCCATTAGCTGGAATATGGCACGCGGAAGAAACGTCCGAACGCCGCCATAAGGAAATCGGGTGGGCATTTCTTCTTAGTTAGGTGAATCTAATGCCGCCGAGGTATTCCATTGTCCGGGCTTCCGGTGGGCAGCGATTGTTCTCCAGACGACCGTCGATAAATCGGTATCCTTCGATCATCTCGTAATGATCCCGCGACGATCGCCCCCGCGATCAAGCGGAAACCACGAATCGCGCGAGTGATCTCCGATCTCCGTCAGTCTCGGGCTACTTCAAGATGAAATGAAATACCTACGTTGCCGACGTTTTTATATTGATAGCCATGTCGAATTATATTGAGTGTTGTACTAAATGGCATACTCCATCTGTCGTTTTCCTGCAATAATTATAAAGAAAGCGAAGTAAAATTTCAGAAATCCCTTGGATCTATGGTTTCCGAGGCCCAAATTGACTGCAAAGGGACCCCCTGCGCCATCTGTAATTTCCGTGTCAACTAAATTTTCACTCCGAGACCTGGTATTGTCATCGTTTTAGCATAGAAGATCGAAGAAGCACCATAAGACACTCTTTTTGCCTTTGCCGTGTTCAAATGCGAGTTTCTTCAATACCAGAGTGTTCTATTAGAGTCTTCCATAATTGGATATCAATCGAAATATGAGAGCTCGACGCCATTTTGATTCTGGTCTGGGCTAAGTTGAAAAATTTGTTTAAAAAATCCAGATTTCGAAAGTGTTAAGATAGATACCTAGGTACTTACGAGTCATGTGTCAAAGTTTCGATCAGTTCTATCCAATACCCTCAAAGAAAAGTGTTGTATTCGAATCGACTGATTTGAGGGGGGTTTCACTTCACCTTAATGCCTCGAATCATCGATTTTATGCAACAATGGCGGCTCGGTCGAGTGTACATCGATATCCATCAGGAGGGCAGCCGTGACAAATGGACACCGAGGCTAATTTGCCCATTGGAACCGTCCATCGGTCCTCATGGGAGCCGTAATCTCTCCTTGAGGACTGCCTACAAAATTAAGGGGCCTTCCAACAACCCTTCCCTTTCCACGTCTCGACTACAACAAACCACGGAACACTTGAAATTCCCATTTATAACAAAGCCGAAGCTCTGCATCTAAATCCTTAAGGTGATATGAAAATAGGCTGAGGGAGGTCTCGCTAATGAAACTTTTCTCCTAGATTTATTGAATCGTTTTAAACTTTACCATGTTAATATGGAGGCTCCAGGGAAGGACCTGACACCATTGAAATTTCAAAGTGTTTAAAAATTAAATTTTTAAAAATGCCTGTAGAAAATGAAGTAAGTAAAGTTTCAAGCCATTCGGTACATCGAGTTTGCAGAAAAGTTTCATGAACGATTGACCCCTCACGTGCCATTTGCATATCACTTAATAATTTCTATTCATGCGCTTCCAGGGTTAATACCCATTCACACCCGTGTAACAGGTGACGATACTTCGGGTAAACATTGTTTAAGTCAATTTTAGTTATCATGAAAAATGGTGACAATGGCCAAACAACGTCGCATTACCGACCACGCGCAAATTACCCACCGCTGCGTCCTCCGGCGACCGCGACCTACCCGAACGGGCGAAATTAGCGATTTCGCGCGAACACGGCGGCTCGAGTAAATGCACATCGATATCCGTCAGGAAGGCAGCCGCGACAAATGGACGTGGGGGCTAATTCGTCCCTTTAGAAGCCGTAATCCGCGGCCGGAGTCCGGTGTTGACAAAGGGCCGCATGCGGCGCCGCGGCGCATGTCGTGCGTGCTCTCCACGCCGCGTGAACGTGACTCCTGGGTGGCGGAGTCTACGCAATTAGCATAAGTCATGAAATATGACTTCATGATGACGCGAGCCTGCAACAAATGAAACGCGCTCACGCCCGTGGCCGACATCGAGGGACCGTGTCCCGTTTCCACGGACGGGAGCGGAAGACCCTCTGGGTGCACTCGCCCCGATGCACATTGCACCTTGCACATCGACCGCCTGCATGTACGGGGGTTTAAGCCTTCTTTACAGAGAGGAGAGAGAGGGGGATCTCGGTGAGGTGTATCTCCGATGGCTAACGAGGTGACTGCGTGAAAAATTCGTCATTCATGCGACAACGGTACCCGATAGCGCCTAGACAGATACATGGTACCGCGAATGGAGCCATTAGGTCGCTTTGAAATAGATTTATGCTGATACAAGTATTTACCTGGATTTCAGAAATCCTAAAATTGTCTTATCCCCTAGAGTCTTTAGACGGGATTTTATCTGACACGTTGAACGCGGATTGGTCTCTGGGGACCGTCACGGCATCAAGAATTCTATACGAAGAAAAAAAAAATTGTGCAGCCTGAATAAGATAAAATCAACTCCGCGTTCAACGTGTCAAATGGTGAAAAGTGGTTCTGGGGGAATTATATAACCTGCTTTCGTTACTTTGAGCTATATTAGGTATTTTTTGGAATACGGGTTTTTGAAGTGGGTGCTTCTTGCTAATCAAGGGAGAACGAGTACTGTAGACAGTGGGAAGAACGGAATACTTTTTGCACGGAAAAATTGATAGGCTTGAATAGGATCCCGTAATGATGCGACAGTACAATAATGATCAGTGTTAATCGCCCAGGCATTGGTTTTTAAGCGTAAACTCGGTCTTCACCGCGCAACATCGGAAGCCCAATTTGATCGCCTTCAGCGAGAGTCATGAATCATCGAGGGGATTTTGCATTTCAATGATGACTCGTCGCCTTCACAGCCGTTGATTCGAGCTTACGCTATTTTTCGTCCCAAGCAGGCTTCTTTCATTAAACCTAAGAAAATCAGTCAGGACCGAGAATAGATCAGTCTTGACAGCGCTCATTTGCATCTCAAGAACGAACCGGAGGAGCGCCGTTTTCGAAACGCTCGGAACCTCTTTTTCTCTCTTCCTCAGCCATACATCTCTTTCGACGGAATGAAATCATGTAAAAAATGACGAAGGACGGCCATCTTATCTGGCTTGTCGGGGTAGGAAAATATCGAAAGCGACCCAACGCGCCTCTCCGCGTCGCGATCTCGCGTGCGAATCTTGTACACCTATATCCCACGCATCGGATGCAAAAGTTGCGTGTCTGCGAAAATGCGCGCACGGGTACTCGTACTTGTACTCGATCGGCTTGCGCAATCCCCGGGGAGTGGTATAGGTGTTAATAAGAACAATGAGAGAGCGAGGACTCGCCTCCGCGAGTTTCTCGTCTCGTCTCTCGACTCGTCTCCCGACTCGTCTCCCGGTCCCCCTCGGGAGGGGAATCCGAGGATGCCGCTCGACGGGACGCTCGGCGAAATTGCGTTTTCATCCTCGGAAATCGAGATTAATCTATGTAAACGAAGAAGAATCGCCGGCTAGCCGACGCGCGGAATTCCGTGTCGTAACCGCGCTCGCGCCGGATAGGGAGCCGTAATTAAAACGACACGAGAACCCGGCTCTGAACTTTCCGCCGCCGGCTGATAGTTTCGTTATCGGGCATTCCGCGAGTTAGTAGGCCGCGACCGGTCGCACCTCCGTCGATCGCCGCCAGGTGGCGAGCCCCGGGTCTTTCTCGAAAGTGACCGCCGATAAGTGATTCGCGAGATGCAAAAGAAACGTGCGACATCTTAAATCGATTTTTTTCATGCCTCCTTCATCCAAGACGGTTCATCTGGCATCGAAATATGCAAATAAACTGGCCACCTTTTTAGAGTATTCCCGATTTTTTGAGGTATTCAGGGAGCTAAAAATGCTTCTGCAAGGGAGTTAAAAATGGTAATCCTAATTCGTAATTCCCGAGTTGCAGGAAAACCCCTCAACTTCTTCAGTTTTATTTCAAAGTTTCTTTCCAATCCAAGGTGGACTACTTGACTGCGAAATGTTAAATTAAGAAGGCTGCTTTTCTGGGATATTCTCGTCTTTTGAGGTATTAAGTTGAGATATTGGGCTACGAGGGGTTTAAAAATAATCATTGGGGAGTTTTTCGAGGACCCCGAAGCACCATTTCTTTCGAGGGTTCGCGTTTTCCTGGCATGTCGTGGTTTTTGAGTCGGAAGTCTTGTCGCAAGCCCTCCGGTTACCGGGGGCGTTAAACCCCCGCAAAGTTCTCCTTCTCGGCCATTTCCGGGGGTGAGCTTTCAAGCTCTCGGGCCAACCGACTGATGTTAATCGTCGAGCTTTCGGAGCACTAAAGCTGCGACGACGCGCTTCTCCGTATCCTCTCACGCAACCCCCTGAGCTCGAGGAAGTTAAAAGTATCCCGAGGGGATGGAAAAACCCTTCCAAGGGAAGATCCGCGTGGTCCGTCGCCTCGCGATCTCGGCGACGATACCGTGGAAAGGAATTTCCAATTTTCCCCGCCTTCTCACGAAGCTCGGGCAAATAACCACGTAAACCTCGCTTTTGTCTCGTCGAGGAGAAGACCGGAACGTAAGGGTTGAGATCCCCTCTTGACATCTCGCGGAGAAGGGGATGCACGGTAATCTGAAGTCCCGGTCACCCGATATCCTTAAGGGAGGTTTAGGTAAAAGGTGCCCACAGGGACGTTGGAAATCCTAGAGATAACTGCCCCTCGCGAGTTTCGAAAAATCCAAACGATTCGTTAAAATGGCCGACGGAGTTAATGGATCCGACTACAGCGACCACCATAGGTCCTGCGCGAATTGAATTGCACGTCCTCGCGGTATCATTTTATGGATACGGTTTATCGTGCCGAGAGTGGTCACCGTAGGGACTCTTGAAAAGTCACCAAAGGGACATAACGGCGACGATAAATCTCCGAACCCAATCTTTCCGTAAATAGCCGGAGGTTTTACTGCAAATTAGCGTCGCCGGCATTACGGTTCGCGGAAAGTATTAGCAAAGCCCGTTATTGCATTCCAGTGCAGCCATTTCTTCCGGCCGACCGAGCACGTCAAGTTTCTCGAGAGGTTCTGAAAGGAGTTCGTCCCGGAAGGACCTCAAAAGAAGCAGCCGAGCCTCGCATCCGTGGCGGGTGCATCTTGCATCTCGCAGGGGCCTCGCGCGCTGCATCCCGTCCGGACGGAACGACTTCCTGCGGCGCGAGGTCGCGAACTCGAAGTCACTCGAGAGACGCAATTGTAAGACTCGGGGGAGGTCTTTGTCTTATTAAGCGCGAACTTTAGCGACTTGGTGGCGGGCTACCTATCTGGCCGTCGTCCCTGAAAGCTCCGTAACGACCCCTCGTCAAAGCTCCGCGTCCCGAGAAGAACCCTTAAGACCGGCATCCCTCTTGCCTGCAGGGGTTGCCGGTGGAGCACCTGCACGAGCACCTGCACGAGTGCCGGAATCTTTCATCCTGCCAAACCCTCGCCTTATCATCGCGTCAAACGCACCCGCCTGTCGATCAAAAGTTTCCACCGGTCCGAGAGGACCCCGGGTTGGCATCCCCCGATATCCCTGGATATTTCGGATGTCCCGGGATATCCTGCGCCTCCCTGCCTCGACTTTCCCGCTGACGCGACGGGGAATATTAAACGAAGCAGTTTCTACTTTTGCCCCGCCAGGGTCGGATGATTAATCGCCCTCGGACCGATTGTCAGCCGACGAAGATGGACGAGATTGTCGCTCGGTCTTCGGGGCAGCTCTCGCGACCCTCTCGAAGGACGATGGACCTCGGGATAAAATTCAGATCCGCTGTTCCGGAGAATCCTTCGTCTTTTTTCCTCGGTTAAGGTGGAAGTGCAACCCGTCGAGATACCTAACCCTTTGCTCTTGAACGCCCATTTTTATTGGTCACGTTCATATTGTCCGCTCTGTCGGGCCAGGTTCAGAATTGTACGAAATGAAATTCATGCGTTATTTTAAGATGATGAATATAGAGATTGAGGTAAAACTCGAGAATCTGATTATCAGGGTTCTAAATCCTTATAAGACGATTCATGCATGTCCATTTTTCACATATGGGTCTTCAAGAATTAACGATCGAAGTATGAGAACGGAGACTTTTCTTAGGTACTTGTGTGTTAGGATTTCAATGAGGTCTATGGAATTCCCTTAGAAAAAAATATGTATTTTTTGTATCGACGGTTTCAGGTTTAAGATTCAGTTCGTCTTAACGGGGGCGAACTTAAACTCGTGATTTTAAGTTGCCGTCCGACGTTTCGGACGATTCGAAGCGTGGGATGCGGTTCCCCAGCAAAAAGAGACGCGCCACGTCGCCTCGGATGCATGTTCCCGTACGTCAGCCTGTCACGATAGTGTCACGAGATGAGGCCCCCCCGGACTCGAAGTGGCAGCTATATACTGTATGACAGGTCCGACTTTCGGCTCCCGACAGGTACGTCAACCTTGAACGCGAATTCTGTACACGAATTCTACACGCGTCGGAAAGACGTCGCGGGTAATCCGATGCACGCACTGGGTGTGACACTCCGGAAGAAACTAGTCGCGCGTCTGCGGAATGACGGGACGCGTTCGCGTCCTTCTCTAACAATGGGATGGAGACGTACCTGTTCTCCCCGAGGTCTCTTGTCACCTCGGAGAGCGGATTTCCGCGGGATAATTTCCGCGGAAACGCGAGTCGCGCCGGAAGTCCAAAGTCGCCTCGTCTCGATCTCTTTATTCCGTCTCTTTCGAAGAGATCAATCAATCCGGTGATCGTTTCAAAAGCGGTAAATTTACATCTGTAAGCACTATCTGCCGGACATTATTAAAATCAGAGATCTTGGAGAGCGGATTTCCGCGGAAACGTGAGTCGCGCCGGAAGTCCAACGTCGTCTCGTCTCGATCTCCTTATTCCGTCCTTTTCGAAGAGATCAATCCGGTGATCGTTTCAAAAGCGGTAAATTTACATCTGTAAGCACTATCTGCCGGATATTATTAAAATCAGAAACCTCGGAGAGCGGATTTCCGTGAAACAATTTCCGCGAAACAATCTCCGCGGAAACGCGAGTCGCGCCAGAAGTCCAAAGTCGCCTCATCTCGATCTCCTTATTCCGTCTCTTTCGAAGAGATCAATCAATCCGGTGATCGTTTCAAAAGCGGTAAATTTACATCTGTAAGCATTATCTGCCGGACATTATCAAAATCAGAGGGGGAAATTAATTTCTCGCCCGGCAACGCATCAGGATTATGAAGACGATAAAATGCGAGGGAAAGAGACGAATTGATTTTTTATGGTTTCGCAAATTTCGAGATGGATGGCTTGGGATTTGGTGACCAAGAATGGTTGCTTCGGAAAGTAGTCGACGAGGGGCGGAAAAGGAAGGAAAAAATGCGCAAGAGCGGAGCCGAGGGAAAACCGCGAGAGGGAATAATCCGGGAGAAGTTCCGCGGAGGTGTCCCCGGTGGGGCGGCGCGTTTTAAATTAAAAACTTTTTGTCTCGGGGAGCCTTAGACCGTATTTCTCGCAGTTTTAAAGTTATCTCGCCGTAAGTGGTCCCCGGGTAAGAAGTTCGGACGACGCTTGTACCACCTAAACCTTCATCTCGGCCAATAAAGTTGCTCGCTCGCCTTTATCCCCCGAGGTTTTACGAGGGAGCATCCCGACGACATGCCCACTATTTTTCCATGACGAGTGCTTTACGTGACAGTCCCCTGCGACCAGTTTCCCGAAAGCTTCGAGACCATAGATTTTCCGAAATAAAGAAAATTAAGAAAAAAACAGAAACAAAACGTTCAGGAATATTTTCATTGCTCTCCTTCCACGCGTTGCCTGCACAGGAAAAAAGGGTATTGAATAAATGGCGAAGCAACCCTTACTATGTTACGCTGGTTACTGCAATCGCCTGCCCAGATTGTCCCAAAACGGTTATGATTTAAATTATGGTTTTCCTGACAATTGGTTATTTCTTTCCGTGCGTGAAACTACGATCTCTAGCCAATAAATCGGCCCTCGGAAAGCTCTAAAACGGAATTGATAACCACCTAAACGTATCGGTTACACGATTCGACGTGCCCTGCCCTTAACTTCGTTAACCGTAATTAAATCCCTAATAAATCGAGCAATTTCGGTCAATTACGGAGGCCAAAATCGCGGGGGTTTGGATAGTATTTCACGCGACCCCTGTGCACGGCGATCCCGAATTCGGAGACAGGTGTGATCGTCTGTGCGGTATGCAAAGTGCAAAACGATTCTCGCCCGATTCATTCGCGATTCCAGGGATTTCAGGGAAACGGATCCTGGAGCGGGTTTCCGGAGTAAACTCGCAGTGAGACGTCTCTCGCGGGGGGAATATTTAACTCTGGGATTCATCACGGGGCGTTAATGAAGCGGACCGAAGGCTATCTTAAGGAGTGAAGGATATCTAAATGGATCTAAAGGATGAAATAAAAATAAAGTAAATGGCAAAAAGAGGCCGGCGAGGCGCGGGTCCTCCGTGGAGCCTTGGAACGAGTTCCGAGTTGAAGAGCCTGCCATCGCGAGCTGCTCGCCCTTAAAGATCCTTAATCCCGATAGGACCTACTATGCATATAGAGGGGGATCCTCGGCGTTATTTGCGAATTGCTTAACGGTACCGCCGGGACACGGGTGGGTCCGGAAAAAATCCGTAATCATCGGTATGCCCGTCGAGGCCCTGTCACCGCGTCCCACGCGTGGCGGATTTAAATGTAATGTCTGGACAATGTGACAGCGTAGGACGACGTAGAGACCCTTCGTGCACGTACTCTGGGGTCCTTTCATTGATATTCGGGATTCGACCCGGGAAAAGGGGACAAAGGGACGTGTCTTCTGCACCGGGCACCCGCGTTAACGCGCTTCTCTTTTTCGCTTTATTCCCTGGATTTCGGGAGTTCGAGGACGGCGAATCCTCGCGCCATTTTTTGGATCACCCTTCCTTAGATAACTACCTTAGCCGGTTGCACCAACATTCGAGATAAAATCCTTAACCAAGGATTATTCAACGCGGGATTACAGTTAATCGCGCAATTTCGGGTGGTCATCTCCCAGGGAATTTCGATATGCGTTTAGCCTAATTTCTGTCAGTGCCAGGGGAATTTCATTAATCCAGGATTAATTTATCATAGTTAAGAAAATTCACGTTATGCATGGTTGGCCGCTAGAGCGATATTGCGCCTTGGTGGTTGATTAAGAAGTAATATAGGTGAAGCCTGAGAAAATGGAGATTTAAAAAATTTTTATTTAGTTCAAGGCGTCGCTCAATTTTTCGGATTTTATCAGGAAACGAGGTGGGGGTTTTATGTCACCGGAAATGACGGACATGGTCGGTAGAGTTTACGACGGTGGCGCGGATCGAAACGAAAAACACGCGTTTTTCGAATTTCGAACACGTATCGACAGACCGAATCTTTTTTGTCTCGCGCGTGTCTTGAAACGCGTGCGACGCGCGTGCGTGCTTTCTTGGCAGGCTCGGTCATTTTCTCGTGTTTATCGTGAGGATAAATCTCGAGACACGGATCGGACGTGATGTTGTTTGTAAATGTTTGTGAATGTTTGTAAATGCAATCTCCACCTGCTACGATGAATGACTCGGTCTTCCGTTCGGACTCTCCTCGAGTTAGTTGGTCCTGGTTATCGATTCTCATCGCGATAGAAAATCGATCCCCACCTGATTACTTACCACCACATAGGTAATGGATCCTGCATACATTGACTGACTGCATTTCATTAATTTACACAAACGTTTCGTTTGAATAAACCGAATTCTAGTTAACTTACCCAAATTAGTTTGCCTCGATCAGCTGAAGCATTTACCTAATTCATTTTGTAGGTTCTACAAAACACTTTAGTCAATATCCCAAATGTTTTGGATAAACGTTCCAAATTACTTTAACATTTGGTGCGATCTGCCACAATGTTTTACGTCCATTGAAAATTTGAAAATTATTAACCGAAGCATTCCGTCGCGTCAACAAGATACTTCGCTATTCATACGATAATCCACCGTTGAAGAATCACAAATATCGATACAAAAAAATATTTTTCTGCGTGCAGTTTTCATAACGAATCGCAAAGAAATTCATCTTTCATCGAAATGAATTACAGATCGGGTTCGGCAACAGCAATTGCCGAAATCCAGATCGATCTTCCGGGAACCGTTCCTTCGGGACTTCCGACTCGTCCCAGCCCTCGAAGGACCTGCAAGGAAAAGTGCCGAGGGGAAACTCGAGTAAAACTTGGGCGCGGGGGAGATTCGCTCGACTTCGCGATTTGGGACACTCGGAGGATCGATTCTCCTCGGCGGGTCGCGCGGAGGAGGGGTGGATAAAAATTAAATTGGACCTCGCAGTTGCCCTGGCTCCGTCCCGGCTTGCTCGGCTGTTAATCTCGTTACGTCCAGTGAATACATAGGCTATCGGGTTTTCGCATGAGGTGCTTTAAAAAGGGTTCGACGGTGAATACAACCCGCCTCCATTGACAGCCCTCTGCAGCCAGACATTACGGTCGCCCCGACTCGTCGGGACGTCCCGATTTTATCGGGGTCTCATTCCGGTTTCATACGGACGTCCGGCCTGGACGCGGCTCACCCACGAGGAGAGTCTCGCTCGAGAAATTCTAATTCTTCAATGTGCGACCCTGACAGCTCTTCGATCATACGAAGCATTCGCGTTCTTTCGACCCGGAGCGATTCGCAAATTCGACTGTCGCCCTATGCATTTATTGCGATTTAACTTTAGCGGTAGAATTTCGCGAATTTAAGGTGAAAGTCTGAGAGGTCTCATATATTTATGAAACTTTTCTCCTAACCGAGTGTACCTAATTGTTTGACACTTTACCACGTGGGCGTGGAGGCTCCCTATTCATCGTAATGTCTCGATTTCATCGAAGTCTCATTTCGATTTGCGATTTAACTTTAGCGGTAGAATTTCGCGAATTTAAGGTGAAAGTCTGAGAGGTCTCATATATTTATGAAACTTTTCTCCTAACCGAGTGTACCTAATTGTTTGACACTTTACCACGTGGGCGTGGAGGCTCCCTATTCATCGTAATGTCTCGATTTCATCGAAGTCTCATTTCGATTTCATTCGGACGTCCGGCATTTATCGCGATTTAACTTTAGCGGTAGACTTTCGCGAATTTAAGGTAAAAGTCTGAGGGGTCTCATATATTTATGAAACTTTTCTCCGAACTGAGTGTACCGAATCGTTTGAAATTTAACCACGTGAATACGGCGGCCCTAATGAGGGTTTCAACACCCATGAAATTTGATATTTTTTTTAAATGGTTTATAAACCTCTTCTCTGCCGTTCACTGTAGTTCCTCATCGTGAGGATTAACGTGTTAATGTTTGATAAAGAATGAAATTTCATAAGTGACGGGACTTTCCTCATGGCCTCTGGGTGGTAACAATTGAAACGATTCGGCACACCCAGTTCGGATAAATGTTTTATAAACGGTAGACTACTCCGATATCACTTTCATATCCCCTTAATGTTAGGAAAACGTCCGAATTGCTCGTCACATGACTAACGTAGCAATATTTCTATAGCATATCAATATTTGATCGACTTCCTACTTTCCGAAATCTCGAACTGGAGGGATTCAATTGCAGCATCGCCGGCAATTGGCGGTGCACTTAGTGGAGGCATCGGGGATCTCGGCGGAGATCTCGCAAGCCCATAAATCTAGTTAGCGGTGCATCTCCGTTCGGCTCCCCAAAGGGCTCGCTACCGGCGGCTCGCCCCCCGAAGTATGAAAAAGCAATTAACAAGCCGAGTTCCCGGCAGCACTGACCTCGGTCAGGAATTCATCGAAGAAAGTTATTTCTCATTGGCACAAACGAGTCTAGCAGGTTTCCGGCTTTTTCTCCCCGGCTGCCGGGCCTGCCTTGAATTAACGCCGTCGGACCTGCGAAGTGTTAACGATAAGGTCGACCGTTCGAATTGCATAATAACGCGGAGGGATTTCGCTGCAATTACCGCGGCAGGTCTAGGACCCGGTAACGAGGCAGGATTTTCCAAGTTTCAAGCGGCTCCTCGTCCTGCCAACTTCGTGAGTCGCGTGAATTCCCAGACGAGCTTGAATTAGTGCCAATTCAATGAAATACTGCGAAACGTACAAGGGAACAATGTCCAAGGGCCCGGATGTAATTTCGAACTTCAAAGAGGGGACTGGTTTCGACGTAGAATACGTCTTACACGAGAGTATATGAAGAATCCTGAGGGAAATATGTCACGCATACGCGCTGATTGCTGGTTGCCTGGCTTCGGCAAAAGAGTGATACATGTACGTGGTGCAAGAGCAAAGATGTCCATACGGGCTGAAAAGAAACCAGTCGAAAAGTGAGAAAATGGCATGTTTGAAATTTACCACGATTTTCTACGCGGTCACTTTGCGAGGTAATTTATATCTCCTAAAGTTATCATCCGTCAGTCAGAAATGGATATCGTTCTTCATGCAATTACCTTAAGGAGTGAAATAAAAAATTGTACAATCCTACAAAATGCAATCGAAAAGTGAGAAAATGGCATGTTTGAAATTTACCACGATTTTCCACGCGGTCACTTTGCGAGGTAATTTATATCTCCTAAAGTTATTATCCGTCAGTCAGAAATGGATATCGTTCTTCATGCAATTACCTTAAGGAGTGAAATAAAAAATTGTACAATCCTAGAAAATGCAAACGTGGTTAGGAAAATTGAAGCGTTAGAGTGACGTAAATTTTGCAAATCGGTCGAAGATTCGTCATTGACAAATTTTTTTTTTTTCTAAGTTCTTCGGAGCTTTCCGTGCCAGCGACTCATTGGTCACCTCGATCGACTTGAGCTCGTCCGGAATCGAGTCCGAAGTTGAAATTGAATCGATAATCGTCGGCTCCGGAGGGAATTACCTGGTCTTATCCCAGGATCGGCCGAGTCTGGGATAATGCACCTCGGGGTATAATAAAGCACGAAAGCGCGCGGGTAAAAGCTCCTTTTCGCGAGCTCGCAGACTTCGTTAACCGGGACGGATCGACGCGGGCTTGCAGACGGAGCTCGCGAAAGCTCCCGGCTTTTCTCGCCGTCCGTTTACGAGGAGGCGGAATCAGTATTTAATAATAACGCAGCCTGAATGGGACGCCGGGCCGGAAGTCGGGCCGAGCTCTTCAGGAGAGCGGACGAAAGGGGAGCAACATTGCGCGCCATTTACGAGTTTAATCGCGATTATGACCCGGATGTATTTCGGGATAGCACGGGAATATCAGTTAACCTCTCGCTTTAATCCGTGACGAGCAAGTTGCCTCCGCCCAGATTATGGGAATGAAACCGACTGTAGAGAGTAACGACACATATTTAATATACTCCCCTCGACAATAAGTGCACTCCGAGCACCTCGTCATTTTGACCGAACGTATTTCAACAAATTTAAATTACCCAAGAAATCGAAATCAAGTCTAAGTCCAGGCCAAGTCGCGTTTGTAGAGACGAACCACGTGGCGAGATCGCAATTTTCGGACGCCTCAGATTTTGATAATAGGAAGCAGGAATCGTTTCAACGTTTCGGGTTCCGTCTTCTTCGAGCTCGTTGACATGGCTGCGCCGTTGGAAGGCCTGCGGTAAAATTAGAAAGGGAAGAGACGAGAGGCAGAGAAAGAGGGAAGCCGCAGGGAAGGCGCGTTTGCGGGGACTGCGTTCTTGAATCCGCGAACTCTCGGGGCTATTATTAAACCCGCCTCGATTTGTAGGTCGAATGATTCAGCTCGAGTTTTAATGGCGGCTTGGCGAGGCTGTTGGGTTCCCGATATTAAAACGCGACGAATGGCGAACTTAACCTTGGCCGGTGCTCCTGGGATGATCTGCATTCTATGCACCGCCGCTCAGATGCATGGACGCGTCGCCAAGTCCTCCGACACGGTCTCAAAGAAAAACCTCATGACATCGGACTAAGTTCGTGGAGATAAAATCGATTCCATTTAAACTCTTTAGCTTCGAACAGCCACTTTAGTGACTTCCGCCTGATCGACGATTTTTAAGAAACGTCACTATAAATGGCCCCCTTCTTTCCCATGCATTCAAAGCAACAGATAAATATCCCGGTGGTATAAAATGCACTTGGCGGCCGTTATTTATTTATACCTCTGTCTTATACACTACTACCTGTATCAAGGATTAAATTACGCCGTACCTTCTATCCATCATCATCTGAAAATGTGGACGTTGTTTGGTACCTTCGGATCTGCCGCGCTCGTAAAGAGTATCGCCGCGTAGGAGAAGAATCCTTCTCGCGAGAAGGAATATCTGCGAAGGAATAATTTCCGTCATGATTTCCCGGGGAGGCCTCCCGTAAAAGCGCAGTAATTCCCTTCGTAAAACTCGGAGCGTATGGGAAGGTGCAACCGGGTCCCGGAGTCGTCGAGCCCCGGCGCGGGATGCACCGCGTTAAAGATCATAGGTGCAGTTACGACTGCAGTCCCCGGGCGTGAAATGGAGGCGACATTGAAAACGCAGAGCCCCGCGATGATGGCCGTCGGGCTCGTCCGGCGATGTTAGCGGAGTCGCATCCCCCGATGCTCCTCTGGGAACGACGGGTCCACCTCTTTCGCGACACGGGGTGGACGAGGTCGTTCCTGGCGAGCATTCACGTTCCGGTGCGTTTTATTTTCTCCGCGAAATATAACGCAAGCGTGATTCGAGCGCAGAGGCCGCACGCGGTCCTGATGACCGTATTGAGCGCCTCAATCTCAAAAAGAATGAGAAATAAAAATTGGAGGGTTCAATCCTCTGGACAGGACACCTAACTGTACGTACAGAATTACGTGACTTGAGATTATTACCAATATGATTAATACCATAATAGGAATTATTTTGTAAAATCTTAATGGCCAAAAATTTGCTGGAGTAGTTTGATGTTACGTTATTTCCACTTTTTGATTAACCTTTATCACTATTGAATGCACCATGTTTGAGCTATGAGGAATTCGAGCGTACGTGGATATCGGATTTTCGTGCATACTATGAAAAGAAATGTGCAATTTTATGCAAGAAAAAAATATTAAAAGTGTATTTCGAGATCTCGTTATTATCCAAGAAATTCGTCGCTAGAGAATTGTATAAAATTCTTCATTCCACGTGTCCATGTCGGAATCTTTATGCGGTATGGAGAGACGAGGATCACTCGACGCCTTGAATTCGTGATTTAAGCACGAAGGAATCTCGTCGCTGTTTTTCATATTCTCGAAGATCATTTTGTGGCCTTCCATGTATTTTTTATTCCTGTCTGAAAATGTCGCGAAAGCTCCTGGCTCGAGCTTCTCCTTTTTTTCCGGAGCCTTGAATCGGCCTCGTTCCGACGCCCTCCGCGATCCGCGTCGACTCCTCGTATTTATATCTTAATTTACGTGACAATGCGCCCACACTTTTTGTATGCAAAGCGCAGGGCGGATGAGATACGATAATAGCGGCGAGTACCGGGAGAGTTCCGACGTGTACCGGCCACGTGTACACCGTACGTGCACGGTGGGCGCATACGTGGGCGGCTCGGGGTGCGGAATCCGCGGCGGAACAATACCGCTCGTCTTGGCTTCTCCTCCGCGGACTTTTCCAAAACGGGCCCATATACGAGAAAAAGATATGCAGCCATTCCCGACGTTTGCAGACCTCGCGCCATCTTTCTTTCCGATTCTCGTCCGCACCTAGTATTTCTTTCTCCAAATAAAAATGAGGAAAGTGCATGAAAAGGGGGCTTATCGAAACAAAGATTTCAGGATATTAGAAAAGTACAAATAATAAACCATCTACTACGTAAACGGTGCCCTCCAGTAATTTAAGAATAGTTTAATTAATAAATGATGGCACTACTCGTTGACTACGGAGGTTGGCATATACTATTTTCTCTAATTGCGCATTTCGCGAAGAGCTTCCCAGTTGCCAAAGGGTTATTGATACTTGCGAAACGTTACATTATCAACGTTATCATCTCGCGCTTGAGTAAACCGAGTATTCATACAAACTGGTTTCTCCGTGGACCGCTCGCAGGGAATTTCTTGTTTATCATTAACGTTTTATATCACCAACAGGTGTTTCCAAGGGAGCTCTCCACCCTATAGTATCATAACGTTCTGACTACAAATTACTTATGTTATTGAGCCGGTAATTTGCATTCCCCACTGGCGCGATATCATTTTGAAATATAATGTCCGCGGCGCGCTACTACACCCCGATTAGCCCTGATAGCAGGGCGTACTTCCTTTCGCGCAAATAGAATATAAACCATGGGAAAGCAAAATCGGACATTGCAACACCCACCATCTTCCGGCCATAAGAGCGGATTAGCGCCGTTCCACCGTCATCGGGCGGGTAATGTTATTACCGCATCATTAAATTCATTTTCTTCCTTAATGTAATCTAAGCTGGAGCCTTACTCCTGTAAGGCGAAATTTCAAAGTAATACCGACACCGCTCTCCAGACGAGGAGCAACTTTAGCACCGAGCTAAGGTTCCTAAAGAGGAGATCCAAAATCCAAGATGTTGGACCTTAAGGGGATGTGAAAATGCCATCCGAGGGGTTGATCGTTTATATAATATTTCTATGAACTGGGCGCACCGAATCTTTTGAAACTTTACAACGTGAATGTGGAGGCTGTAAGGAAGGTCCTGACACCAAATAAACTTCATTTTTGTATAACAAATTTAAAAGAATTCATATTTCATAGGAGCCAGGACCTTCCTCATAACCTCCATGTTCACATTGTAAAGTTTGAAACGATTCGTTCCTCCCAGTTTGTTAAGAAATGTTCATAAACAAGACTTTGACGCTACTTTCACATCACCTTAAGTAGCAGATAAAACTGCATCTAGTACATTAAGTCGCAATTAAAGATATTAATTAAATATTTATAGTTAAAATGAGTCAGTCGATCGCAGGCGAGCGTCATGGCTAGATCCCGGTGTCCTGGGAATCGTTTCGGTATCCTGCAGAAGGAGATTCAGAGGACTAAATCGACATTTAGAAGTATTGCAGGAGACCTCGAAGAGAGGTGATCCTCTCGGAAGGATATCTCAAATCGAGCCGTCTAATCCTCGATAGTCGAAAGTGCGCCTCCAGGTCCTTCCCTTCCGGAGGTCCCTCGCAGGAGTCGAGTCTTTCCTTGCTCTCGAGCGACTCCGTACCTGCGGATATTTAATATGCGCAAGACGTGTGTCGGTAATGATCGCGCAGCTCGGCTGCGACTTGGCGCGACGTAAACACTAATCGCGGACCTCGTTACCGGGTCGGCGGCTTCTTGTTTCGCTTCCCTCCTTCCCGTCTGCTTCGTCCCTTTTTCCGAGGCATCCTGGAGGCTCGTTCCTCCTGGCCGAGACCGGCCGATCGCTCTAGACGAAGTCAGGGATTTTTGCCCGTCTGGCTCGAAGCTGTCCGTGGCACTTTCGCTTCTCAATTTCGTTTAACGAGAGGGAGCCGCTTGCGCCGCACCGATTACACGTGTCACCGTGCACCGGTATGTTAATCGGTTTCGATCTGCTCGTATGCGTGTCGTCGATCTGCACCCGAGGACCCCCCCAGCCCCCGACGTCCGCTTCCTGTCGTCTTAGGTCTACATCTTGTTGCACCTCCGCTGCACCTCGTTGCATCTTGGCTGCACCCTCCGCGAGACGGTGGAAGAATTAATCTCGCGAGATTATGAAAACCGGTGACCATGGCGGGGCCGTTTGCGGCACGGGGACTGAAAAATAAGTGATATCCTAGTCGCCGTGCGACACGTAATGCAGTCATCGCGCGTCCGACCGGTAATCAAATAGCGTTCCTCTGTAGACACCTTTTTCCGAGGCGAAGGCGTCGCTAATGACGAAACTTGATGCCCCAGGCTCATGAGAGGAAGACATCTCCTGGTCTAACCACTCCAAAAAGTCCTTTCCCGATTCCTCTGCTGATGTTCCGAACTCCCCTCTTAGCCCCTCTACGTCAACGAATATCGACAATGGATCGATGCGACATTGATCAATATTATCAATTGGCAGAATATCGTCAATTACCAGCCAATATTCAGTCAATAAAATATCTCGCGGCCCAGTGAATACCGAATTCAATACGTCGTTACAACGCGGGGCAAACGTGGTCAAGCTCGCAGTATTTTTTTTTTCGTTGCAACAAGCAGTATTGGATGCATATAGGTTTTGTAAATTACAATGGAATATTCTGCCGGTAAATCAAAACGTTCGCATTTCAATACCGGGGCAATCCTCGAAATATTTAGCCATGACGTGAGTACGGTGTACCGATATCGTACCGATTAATATCGTTACGTGCGGCCTGCGTTTTTCTGAAGTATCTGTATCCGATACGCCTGGAGGGGGTGCAGTGATTTGCAAGCATCCCTCACGCGACCGTGGTCATTAATATTAATTCGCCGATCCCGTAAGAAATTTCGTTTCCCTCCCGGCTGATAACCAGATGAACCGTGCGAGTGCACTTGGTAGAAGTGCAGCGTAAACCGCTCTTGCATTTCCTCATACGTGGCCGTGGGTTGCCGCGGGGAGCTGTTATTCTTCCATCGGGGCTGATTATGCCGGGGATTTAAAAAAAGGAGCCCGTGTACCTCTTTGTTAACATCTCCCCCGAAGATGTAAACCGCGCATCGTACGCATATGCCGACATGGTCCATGCCGCGAGGGGTGAGGGGAGCTCCGGGGGCGCGTGTACGCCTCGCGCCGCCTATTAATTACATATCTGTTCTAGGAAGACCCCGAGGAGTTACGGGAATAATAACAATATGAATAATAACAGTCCATACCGCGTCGCAGGATAATGCACCGCGATGCGCCGGACCTGCGGCGGCCGCGGGAAAGATAAAAAAGAAAGGGGATTTCGTAATGGCGCGCATCGCGCGGTAGCGGATAATGACGAGGATTCTCGCGTGACCGTCCACATCCTCTCGCTGAAACGATACGCGGTATCGTCCACGGGCCCAGAGAAACGCGGATCCTCCTCGATCCTCTTTTTACGGGGACCTCTAATCGAGAGGGCCCGTGATGATGCGCCGCATTAAAACCGCAACCGAGCATCTTTGCGGCGATCCGAGCCCCTCGACTTAAACGCCCCGTAATCCCCGGATTAGGAAAAAAACTGCTCGATTTTCAAATGGGCTTTGCCGAGATGCCTAGTAAATATACCCCCTTGGCTTTCTCCGAGATATCATTACCGGGAGTTATTGCGCTCTTAGAGGCGAAATAATGAATTCGATAAGTCGAACTCTTCCGCCAGGGATGAGGAGCTTGAAGGGGTGGTGGAGGCGCCGCCCGAGTCGAGATTTTAGTTCCACTTCGAATCTGAGGAACCTAGGTTCTCTTTTGGTCCTGTTTCACTTTTCGGGTGCTACTTTCGACCTCGTATATCCTAATTAATATGAATTAGGCCCTAGTTCAGGGTTGCAACCGAAAGAAACGGAAATATCTGCCATTTTTTAGGGTTAAAGTAGGACCTTAGTTGAATGAAAGTTATATCATTCCTTATATTATCGGGAAATCTGTTTATCGCCTATGGTTAGAGTTTCTAAGTGGGATGAAAATCGGTCGGCGATGCATCTGGGATTTTCCATTTCCAAATGGAGTTTTTAAGTAGTTTCGGTTGTTTGCCCTTATTTTGTCGTGGATTGAATGTATCGTTCGGGATTACCTCCCAAGGGAAAATAGTCCACGGTCCGCAGTGATAACTGGATGATTTTTCCACTCGAGCTATCGACGTCGAATGGTAAATTAAGTAACTCATATTAAAAATGAATAACTAATTACCACCACCTACTCGATTCGAATGCATCGAAAGGTGGAGGAAGCATGACGTACCTAATTTGATATTTCATTTGCGGCCAAGTCTCGCGGGGCGCGAGTATGTCAATGCCTAAGAGTTTTCTCCCGCTATTATTGCATTGGTATTTACAGTAAATACCATAATCGAGAGGAAGTGCTTGATCTTCCCAAATGAGTCCCTACCTCCGCAGGAAATAAATAGCAGTTTCTCCGAACGCATCCTGCAGCTCTGGGGGGATTTCACTCCCGGCGACGTGCATAAAAAATTGCGGGAGCCACACGGAAGGGGGTATATGGTAAAGGTAGGAGATTTGAAACCTTCTAAACCACAAAAACCACCCTGCACGCGTTTCCGCTGCAGCATTATAGCCTTGTAATTTTCGCCTGAATTCCGTCCGCAGATCATAACCATCTCCGAGGCACATTTGCGGCACTTTTTGATTAATTCCTCTTTCCGCTTTTGAGCCGCTCTTAAAGCTGCGGCTACTGGAACTCTTTCCTTTGAGCCCTTCCGGAAGCGCCCGGCACAGCTGAGAATTTTTAATCCGAGTTTTCCGTGCTTTCGGGATCGTTTTCCTCCCTCCTTTGTGGCGCCCTGTGGAGCCGCCTCGCCCCCTACGCCGTCGCGGAAACCGCAGGCCGTGTTCAAAATGCTCCATCGAGCTAAATTGATAAAGTCACCCTGATAACGGATTCTGACTTGTGAGTTTTCCGGACCGCTCGGGATAATTGCATTACCATAAATCGGGGCCGTCGTGGGCCGGGGCTCGATAATGCATATCGAATTCGCCCGATGCAATCCGTCGGCGACACACCGTTGGGATGTTGCGTCGCTTCGTTAACGGGGGTGCTTTTACTCCCTGGCTACCCCTGGCACCCCCTTTCTCCTCGCCGTGCATCCCTCAGATATATCCAGGAAATATCCGGCCGTTACACGGCCGGCCTACTCATTAGCATCGATTACACCCCGCCGGATTTAATTCGTATCTAGTTAATTGCGGAACGATCAGAGTTCCGAAATCGGGTGTTTATCCTTTAGACCGCAACGAACAACTCGGTTAAGGCGATACGAAAGTGCCATCCGAGGGATCGATCGTGTTCTAAATTTTTCTCCGCATTGATTGCAATGAATCGTATAAAGTTCCATTACATGAAGATGTCTAGTTAATTGCGGAGAGATCAGAGTACCAAAATCGAGTGTTTATCCTTTAGACCGCAACGAACAACACGGTTAAGGCGATACGAAAGTGCCATCCGAGGAATCAATCGGCGTCGAAACTTTTCTCCGCATTGATTGCACAGAATCGTTTGAGGTTCCATCACATGAAGATAGAGACTTTAAGGAAGGTTCCTACTCCCGTGAATGATATATTTTTTATAAAAATTAAGGAATAATTTGTAAACAAATTGAAAGTAAAGTGTCATGGGTGTCGGGACCTTTCTTAGGGCCTGCACATTCGCAGGATTTCGCAGGATTCGGCGCACCCAGCTCGTAGAGACGTTTCATAAACGAGTGATCCCTCGGATGTCACTTTCGTGTCGCCTTAACCCCGAGTTAAGGGTGACCGGTGCGATTCTGTGATCCCGAATCCCCCGTAGAAGGGCCGGAGGGACGAAAACGCATCCTCGAGTGCTTCTCCCTCCTTAAAGATTAACCGCTAGGGTTTATCCCGGGATCGTCTCGGGAAAGGGGCTTTTGTCGTCGGCGGTCTTTGTCGCCGCGTAAAGTCGCGTCAGATCGCGACGGGGCGGCACGGGGACGCCGCGACGTCCGCGGACAAAGCTGGCCGACGTCTCCGCGGAAAAATGCTCGCCCGTCGTGTACTCGGCTAAAGTGCGGAATGATTCCCGGGAGTGTCTTCGTCGGCATTTCCATTTCGCGGGATTAAATACCGCTCCCCTGGAAACTTGGGAATTTCCTCGGGAAATTGCGGTACTTCCCGGAGGGCGAGCGCGAGGAGACGCGGAAACGCCGGGGAACGATGTTTCCATGGGGTGGAATCTGAATAGTTGTAAGGATTCCTCCCCGGGGATTCATTTTTAATCCCCGCGGTTGTGGATGTCCCTCGCTTTGAGGGGCGGCGAGCCTCGTCGGAGAGGGCCGCCGCAATTTTCCGAGGAGATGCGAAGATCCGGGGATGCTGCGCCGCAGCTGGTCCAGCCACGGCCGCGGGCCCCACTTCCCTCCACTGGACCGCAACCAGCTCGCGTCTGGCATTATCTAATTTTTATTCATTCGGCACATTGTTTCTGGATTACAGGTTGCAGGGCGTTGTCGTCGTCCATCATCGACTTTTGCGCGAGGCGCGATCCTGACCGCGGGCACCGAAAATCCCCCGAGAGCAACGCCAGATCCGAGCGTATCGGCCATTATGCGAGGCTTTTATGGGGATTTTTTCATGGATAAACCGTGAAAAATACAGAGAAATGTATGCATTTGCGAATGTACCCACCCGGAGGTCCGCGGCGAGCCAGAAAAGACCTGCAAGCGGGAGATGCATCTCCTGCGGAAACTGCACACCCTCCGGGCTCGGGAAAGAGCGGAGTTTAGCAAGACCCGCAATAACGCCACCTTAATGGAAACTTGCGCGGATGGCGATAATCCATTGTCTCCCTAACGGCGAAACCTAGGGAGCCAACAATGTAAATATCTGAGAAACTTTTACCACGGATACGATCTTGACTCGAGGCGCCGAAATTCTGCCTCGCGGGCGAAATGCATCGCACGATCTGAGACAAAGTGCCGGTGCAATGCCGTGCTGAAATTGCTTGCCTTCTGGTCATGGAAACAGGCCGGTATCGAGATCAGCGATGACCCGAACCATGACAAAACCCTGTGCGTTGATAACACATCGATTTCCTAAATGTCGAAACTTAGGACACCCCATAAATCGAATTTTCGCATTATTAGGAATCTACATTTAATTCAAGTATCCACTCACTGCTAATTTTTTCGTTGGTCCCTTAAAGCGTACAATATGTAAGACAAAGTGTAAGACATTCACTTCGACACTCGTTTTAGATGAACGTGGGTATATCAATGGAAGGAAAAGTGCATGTGCATCTCGGTGCATCCGCAGCGAGCAAAGGCCACGCACTGATGCGCGGTTACATTTTTGCGGTTTCGAATCACATTCGAAGTCGAAGGCCGGATTAACCGCAGTCGGAGTCCGGCAATGAACTCCTCTACTTCGACGTTGCAATTGTTTGCCGAAAGCATTTGCATAATGACATCCCTTAGGTTCGAGGAGGCCACAAGTCGGCGAGTGTCGGTCGTCGAAATGTGACTTACGGGCGAACTCCCGCTCGAGGTCAGAACGAGCTCGGTTTTTTTTCAAGTTCTCGTCTCGTAACGAACGATCCCGATATCACTGCAAGTCGATGCACCGTGCAGTCGAAATGCAGGGACGAGGGGCGTCCAGGAGCGCGGAGATGCATCTCCGCTCTCGGCGAACATCCGTTTTAGCCGACCCCGTGTCGATCGTGCATCCTCGATGCCGAACGAGGAAGAGTTATGCGCCGGCCACTCGGGATCGAGCATTAAATCTAATTGAGACTAAATACTGGTTAAACAGTAACGGTAGATAATTAGCCGGCCATCCCGGCGATGCACCCACTCCGGCAATAGCGAGCTCAGTGAATGCACTTTCGATCCGCCCGTGAATCTCCGCTCTCCTTCGCATGGAAACGCTGGAAATATTTATACGTGCGTATGTCGCACTCCCTGGACGCAATTATCCAGTTCACGAGCCGAACAATGAGGCTAAGTACCCCTGACATACGCGATGCGGTATTAAACACGATTTTATACATGCCACGATTTTAACACTCTTCACGTTTTACGGCACATTAAATCGAAAAAAAAATTCGTAAGAATTCTTTTCATTTCTACTTCGGATTTATGTACATGTACTTGGGGAATGTGAAGGTAGGGATAACGATAGTGTATTTCAATATCGCAAGGAACATTCGTAATGCCATTGCAATTACATATTAAGCACGATTTTAACACTCTTCGCGTATCACGGCACATTAAATCGAAGAAAAAATTCGTAAAAATTTTTTTCACTCCGACATCTACTTCGGATTTATGTACATGTACTTGTAGAGTGCGAAGGTTGGTCTAACGATCGTTTATTTCAATATGGCGAGAGACATTGGGAATGCCATGGCAATTACATTCCCGAGGCCCGGACCACTCTCCAAAAGAAGGAGGGAATTATTAACGCATACGCAGGCGGCGTATATAATTCCCGAGTGTGTACAGCGAGTGTGGTAATCATACTTTTTTCTCCTTTGGACCGGACGATGCAGCCTGCGATCTCGCTCGGTCGGGCATCTCGTTCGATCACGGATCTACCGATCGAGAGATCGAAAGCCAGGCCGGATGGGAGGGTCTGAAAAGAGAGAAATTTATCGGGCGGCTGCGATCGACTCGGCCGATTCCTTCGGGATGGGGATCCCCGGGAATGGGAAGGGGGATGCACCGAGACATGTCATAAGATTTTGTCTTGTCTCGGCTCGAGTTCTTCGGAAAAATCATCTTCGCCTCGGTAGTCCGCAACCGGTGCGAATTGCTAATCTCGTATCGTAATCGTCGTTGCGACAAGCAGCATGCTTGCCGACTCCTTCCACATCGAGGGGCATTACGGTTGCACATGCATCCAGATGCATGCTGCTTATCTCGCGTACTCGTAAAAGCCTGACATAACCAGACCCGGTGTCGGCCATTCCGCGGGGGAAAGAATCCGGAGAAAGACCGCGAGAGGACTCTTTGGCGTTTCCGTGCTATCTGCATCTTCCCGAGGTGACGCGTGCAACTCTGGTGCACGTCGGAAATCCTGATCCCTCTCTTAAGTCATCGAAAATGTTACCAACTTTATGCGAAACTGAAATTCAGGTTTCTTGAGGCGGAAATATAAATGACGTCGGATTAGTTCGAAATGAAACTCCGTGACCCAATTCGCTCCGATAAGAGCGACTCGAGCAATCACGCCGCATGTCGGAACCTTAATAGGCAAATGCATGTGCACGTGCATTCCGGATTACTCAGCTTCGGCGACGCTAATTGAAGCTGAAATTAACTCTGGAGAAATTGTGGATGATCTTGGGATAATTACGGTCCCGAAGACGAAGACGAATGGCGCAATTCTTCTTTAAGAAAAAATAATGTTGCACCGCTATAATACACAAATGCAGAACGAATAGACATAAGTTTAGAAATTTTAAATTATTCTTTCTTTCTGTAGTTGTACATCATACTTCTCTAAGGACTGGCGCATGTTTCACAGCTGGTAATAGGAGCGTTAATTAAATTTTTTAATACTCGTGGATGCATCTTTGCAAGAGATGGTCCATATCCAAGATTTTCTCGACCCTCCTCTTTATCTAAGTGTCGTGCTCTCGTTGACGGGATTCATTTCCCTAAGAGTACCCTCCCTTACCCTTGATACTGCTTAAGATCATCGACAAAACCAGTATGTACTTTCTTCCCACGACGCCGTACGTGCCGTCTCCCATCTGCGACCTACACACGGCCATTACTCTAGAAACGACTCCACTCGTTTGATTAACGCTACCCTATAAATTCCCTGCGAGGTTGCAGACTCACAACCGGAATCTGCGATCTGGACCCTGAAACAACGTTTTCTCCCCGAGATCAGAGCTTTCGTCGGTGAGGTCGTCGTAATCTGCGCGCGCCTCGGAGATAATGGATTAAAATTGTATACGCGGAGGGGACGTGTACATTTCAAGAGTCCTTCCTGCCGACTGTAACTTCTCATAAATTTACGGCAAATTACAGGTGGAGCGTTTCGGGCGTGGACGTTTCCACGTGGATTCAATTGAGATGGATGGAGGGTGCACCTCGAATGAGTGCCTAATCCCATTCAAAGTGCATTATCTTGGGCCCTCGTCCCGCCCAAGTGATGCACCGTGATGCACCGCGTCATTTCCAAGGATACGGCTGACTTAACGTAACGACGATATAATGCTATTGTACCCGGCTGGCAAATACTTGGAGTTCTGAGCCAGCGTGTAGAATCTGCGAAGTTACCCCCATCCAGTGCCAACGAACATACGAGGTACCTCCCGTACCTGAAAATAAAGCGAAATAGGATCGACGCGTGCCGATATTTGTCGCAAATCTGCATAAAATAGCGGCGAGGGTAAATTTTCCTCGCATCCGGAGCATCAGCCAGGTCGAGTCCCATCGAGCTCTGGCCCTTAATCTACTTGGCTGTCGCACGTCAGAAGAGCGATTCCCGCCTTCCGATTTCCGCGCGAATAAGTCCCAGGGGCGGGAAGGGGCGGCCTGATTTATATTACTCCAGATAATCGGCGCCATTTTTTCGAATTCCCGGTGGAGCCAATCGAGCACCCTATCTGTACGTGTCGGCGGAATCACCGAACCGGAGCAAGCAAAGAGTGGCTCGATCGACTGGCATTTAAGCTCTATCAACCCCCCGAGTCTCCCCTTCCCGGCCTGGGATCGGTCTTCGATCGTCCGGGTGTGCCCTACGTATCTGGAAGTGCTGCGAGCTCGCTCAGTGTAACCATAATGGGTTAACCCTGTTCGCATGATCGCAGAAACAGCTCCAGAACGCGAGGGAGTAGTCTCACGTACACAGGAGTTTACTTAGGCCCGACGTGGTCGCTCCCCGCTCGGCATGCCTCTTTAGGCCGGGTTATCTCGGAGTATCCCCTCCGCGTCGGCAGAGATCGATAGCGATATCGGTATCGGAAGTCGAGGATTCCGGCGATCCGAGAAAACATCCGCCCCGGCCACTAATGGACTATTTTCAGGAATATATCCGACTAATCGGTGAATATTGAACGATACCTTGGATCCTGGAATCCATCCGTCCACAATGATAAGGATAAACTCACCGATAATGAAACCTGGCCCGATAGGTCGCACACCTTCCTCGATAAATCGAGCTCGAAGTGCTTCAAAAAGTACCTCTAAAAAATGCCAGAAAATTTCAGGGGACCTGTTGGACGTCTTTTTTAGGGATTTTTCGTTTTAATAGCGAGAAATGTGTGGTTAGGGAAGCTTGGGGGGTGATATTGGGTGAATTCGGTGCAATGGGTTATCAGAAGGTGAGGGGAGGGTCTGCCTTTTGGACGGCGCGTAAGGGACTCGTGTCGCGGTCCCTTAAATTCGGCAAGGTGTTGGTGCCACGACCGAGACCCGAGGGAAATCTCTCGATAACCCACATTCGGGTCGCGATAACTTGAGCGATACGTCCCCTCGGCGCAGCTCGTAGCTGCCGGCGTTCCCGAAAGGGGCTCTTATTGTTTCGGAGCGGACACAATGGAAGCTCGATGGTACCTGGTTGCGAGCTCCTTTGTCGGGCTAAAGGGCTCCTCCTACTGGAAATCTCGTAATCTCGCCCTAAGGAACGAGCCTCCTCGTGCCTCGTCGATGATGGTACGCGCGATGGACTTGTACCCTCTAAAAGATAGAATGGGGAATACAAATTCGTAGACACGTTCCTCGTCGCCGCAGACCCTGCCAAGAGTATGCAAATTCATCCTGGTCCATCGTTTGTTCGTTCGGACGAAGCGATGAGAAAAATGTACGGCTTATTGTTAGATTGGAGTCCCACGTCGACCACGACCCGACACCGCGACACAACGCGTACAGAGATATTTTAGTTTCGTGTAAACGTACTCCGGAATCGAAAAACAGAGGACAAAGCGTGCCCACGATTTACACGTCGCTATCCTTAACGAAAATGCCGTCGGAAAGTCCTGTACAATATTTCTCTACGGCACATTGTTTGCCTGGAATAATTAATTGCAAAAGTCATTACATGCTTACCGATTCGCATTTCATTCCCGATTGACTGGCCATTTTCGTTTGTACACTGTCTGTCTACGGTACATAATTTACCTGTGATAATTAATCTCAAATATTATTATATGCGTCTCAATTTAGATTTCATTCCTGATTAACTGGTTATTTTCAGTTAATTACAGATAAATTACGCATCGTGAGAAAGAAGTTGTGCAGGACTGTTTATCTCCACTTCGAGAAGGATATCGCCATTTGGAGTTAAGAAAATATCCGAATCACTAATAGTTTATCCTTTATCGAGTATCTTTACAGCATTCTGGTATTTATTGCACACACTTGCGCAATTATCTGTAAGCGCTGCGCACTTTCCGCGAGCCGCCGATGGCGTCCGGACAATTTCTCAGGGAGGGTTTACTTTGCGGAGCAGGAAACCCATTATCTGATACGTCGGTCCGTTATCGCGGCATTTCTCCGCAGTTTCAGCGCGGTGCTCAGCCGGAGTAACTTGGTCGAAATCAAACAAGGATCTACCCGCGAAGTCCCGAACTAGCTCGATTATTTGTCGCGGTCGCTCGGGGAGGAATGCCTCGTTAGGTCAGCTGTGATTTACCCACGGCTCCCCGAGATCTCGGAAGCTCGCATATCCGCAGCCTTCGTAACAACCTAATCTACAACTGCACTGTTAATAAAAAAAAGTATGATAGCTTTATAACATATTTTCAAGTAAAATGTATAACATATATTACAAATTTATTACACGTATGTACCAAATTTGTAATATATGTTATACGTTTTATTTCAAGATACGTTATAAAATTAGTATACCAAATCTGAATAAAACTATCAACAAAAATGATATAAAATTATCATTTTTTTTCTTTCACGGCTCCCCGAGATCTCGGGAGTTCGCATATCCGCAGCCTCCGTTACGACCTAATCTACAACTGCACTGTTAAAAAAAAAAACTTGTGTACTAAAAGTGTATGAATTTTAAGAATTTTGTTTAACAGTGTAGTTTATCCGTCCCTAAGATACGGACAAGGGCTCGTTGCCCAGCAGTGACCTTGTGTACTAAAAGCGTATGCATTTGATGAATTTTCTTTAACAGTGTAGTTTATCCGTCCCTAAGATGCGGACAACAGCTCGTTGCCCAGCAGTGGCCTTGTGTACTAAAAGTGTATGAATTTTAACAATTATGTTTAACAGTGTAGTTTATTCGTCCCTAAGATACGGACAAGGGCTCGTTGCCCAGCAGTGGCCTTGTGTACTAAAAGTGCATGAATTTTATGAATTTTGTTTAACAGTGTAGTTTATGCATCCCTAAGATACGGACAAGGGCTCGTTGCCCAGCAGTGGCCTTGTGTACTAAAAGTGTATGAATTTTATGAATTTTGTTTAACAGTGTAGTTTATCCGTCCCTAAGATACGGACAAGGGCTCGTTGCCCAGCAGTGGCCGCCGGTTATGCTCGGTTGAGCTCTACATGCGCGCAAACCAGTCCGGCAAAAATGACGCGCACGCACGTCGTAGAACGACTCCGACGGCTCAATCGGCGTTAATTTATTCAAATCCGCCTTTTGATTAGCATACTCAGGAGGCCCGAGAGCACTAAACCACGGGGCGACCATCTGTTACGATCGTCCCTTCGACGCGGGCATTTCGTTTCGTTTACGACGTCCACGCGTTTACATCTCATTCTCGGCCGTTCTTCTGGGAGGGCCTCGATAAATAATTAATAACCCCAGCCCCCTCGAAAATTGACTTCACTCGCGGTGACCCTCCCGTTCGCCTTGATAAATGCCTCAATCGAGTTCCGAAAGTGTATAAAAAGGAAAGTGCGCCGATTTTTCCTTCCATCTCGGACTTTCGTTCGCTTCGTTAAGGTGATATGAAAGTGCGATAGGTACATAACAAAGAGTCAGAATATTCAATGACCAAAAGTAGGTGAAAACCTATCAGCAAATTATGTGCTCTTCGAATATCATATCCATAAATTAAGATATGCCCGAAAATCCACCCTCATTAAAAAAAGTCCACAGGAGGTAACTATCCGATGCCGTGGAGAAAGTTGAAAGTTTTTATGCTTAAATTACTCCCAGAATTATGTGCTTTCCGAATACCTACACGCACCTTGATGAACCCATTTTGCCGCGTATCGAAAGGGATTGTCTATCGCCGAGACGCGTTCGAAGGACGGCGAGAAACCGGAGACAGAAGGGAGGAAGAGCAAGACGTACAACGCTCCATTCCGTATTCGCGCCGAGATAATTCCCTGCCTAACAATATCAAGTCCCCGTGAATTGCCTCGTGAATCTCTGGGAGCGTTTATTCGAAGAGCCGCGCATAACTCAGGCAGATTTAGTGCGTTCGTCGGACACACCTGACCAAAGCCGAGCGCGAGCCGATACGCGCCGGTACGCGCCGATACGCGCGGAGGTACACGCGTGCGAAACGCGCGCGATCCCTCGCCAGAAAACACCGCTCCTGAGGGATGCTCGAGGCTCGCCGAGCCTCGTAAACTCCAACTAGCGAGTCGTCGGACTGACCGGGAGAGGGAGCCCTAAGGGCGAGCTTTTAACGAGAGCATTCTTCTCCGGAGTTCCCGCTGTCGCTGGAAAAAGCTCGCCGGACGCCCTAATAAAGTGCCAGGCCGAGTCTATAGCTTTATTATGCGATTGGACTCGTACCGCGGTAAACTAAGGGCCTAGATAAAATAAGTAAGAAAGTGCGCAGAGGCAATTTCGCCTTGATCTCCGAAGTAACGCGTAGATTCCGAAGAGACATCATTGATAAACATTTAAGAGAAAAACTGACCGGGCGATTTAGTTAAATTGCGTTCTCGAGGGAAGCCTAAAGATCCGCGAGTCTTGTACCGGAGAACCAACAGACTGGCCAAAGGAGAGAGCCCTAGGGCGAGCTTTTAACGAGAGCATTCTTCTCGAGACTTCTGCTGTCGCTGGAAGAAGATCGCAGAGTACCCTGATAAAGTACCAGTGGAATGTAGCTTTCATGCCCATGGCTTTATTATGCGATTAGATTCGTTCCGAGGTAAACTGGGGATGGAGTGCAGGAAGTTACCGTACACGGAAGAGAACTAGTGGAAGGGTATAAGACCAATGAGAATGTGTATATTTTGAGGTACTCTAAGTGGAGGTCGTTTTTAACCCAGTCTTATTGTCTACCCCTGGTCTATTTAGGCAGACATTAAAACACATGCGCGTTGAATTCATAGAGACTTCCCACGGTCCATGTCTCGTGGAAACGAAAGCGGGAGAAGAACAAGCGATGGGAGGGAAAATTTTGCCCTTCACCCAGCGGCAGCTTCTTTTCTCGGCGTCGCAGCGAGGGTTTCGCTTAAAGAATAAACCCGGGAAGGTCTCGTTATCCCTAAGCTCTAATTACGAAAAGATCGCGAAGCGCGTTGAAAGCACGAGCGCAAGCTCGTCGCGCGGAGGAAGCCCTCGCGACGTGCGAGTATTGGTACGTAAGTACGCAAGTACGTCCTCGGGGTTGAAATTTCAAAGATTAAAGCCCGCTGATGAAAGGGGAACGTTGCATTTCATTTCGGTCTGGTAAGGGGATGAAAGCGGCCGGGGCGAAGGGGGCGAGACGCGGCGAATCGTTGGCAGTCTCTCCCGGTCTGACCGATTCGGTCTATCTACTTGGCAACCGAGTTTGCCCCTTCTGCCTGGGTGGTTGCTTTGAAGGACTCTTTTTTTTTCACCACCCATGCCTCTTCCCTCCCAGAGGAAACCGCGAGTTAATCAGAGTCAACGGTTCAGCCCGTTTCAAAGTGGGACTCCTGAGCCTTCCGCCTCGGCGTGCGGAAAACCTGCGGAAAATCCGCAGCCCGCTGCAAAGTTCTCCCGGTGACCGCGCGGCTGTTTGCGGACGCGGCGCCGAGGTCTCCGCCGAAACCCCGAAAACCCCGAAAAACCCTGAAACCTCGAAAATGCGGAGATCGCGACGGTTTCGGTACCTCCATCTCAGCCCCTAGATCGCTTCTCTGGGAACCTAGATCGATTCCCCAGAAAGGCATATTCTGATATCCACGTTTCTCGTAATACCTCTACATCATTCCAGATATCTTTAAGTTTGTTCCATATCTTAACTCTCCACAGTATATGACAAGATATGATAGGATATATTTTTATGGAGGCCCCTAAGTCCAGCTGATCAATCCATATAACGGTTGAAACGAAAATCGGAAACGCATGGTATTAATGTTTCTGTCGCGTTATTTAGAGCCTTCATAAAATAAGGGTTCATCGAGTCGTTGTATTAACTAGTAGAATCATGGATATGTCAAATATAACGTTATAGTTTTGAAAATAGTTTTGGAATGAAATTGTTTGAGGTTTAAATGAAAGAGTGATTTCATCGACGTTGTCATAAAGTGAAGTGAAACCCCCTCAAATCAGTCGCATGACTCGTAAGCACCTAGGAATTATCCTAACCCTTTGAAAATTTGGATTTTTCAACAAAATTTCTTAACTTAGCCCAGACCAAAATCAAAATATCGTCGTGCTCTCATATTTCGATTGATGTCCAATTATCGAAGACTCTGATATAAAAAACGAAAGTGTAAGGACAATTGTACGACAATTTAGACCACTCGGGTAATCGAGAAACTCGCATTTGAACGGGGTGAAAGCAAGAAAAGTGTCTTATGAGCATCTATGCTAAAACGATGGCACGAGGTCTCGAGATCTCCAATTTTCGAATGGTGCTCGAAATTTTCACCTGCAAGATTTACCCGAGGTCGAAACTTTTAACTTCGGGGGAGATCGAAGAAGCGGAATAAATCCGCGAGTTCTGGTTCTGAATTCGCGATCGGCGCGAATCCGCTCGTGTTGGGCCGAACGTCCTCGCGTACTCGCCGGAATGGCTCGGCTCGCATCAGCGAAACGCCCGACCACCTGTTACCTCTTTCCATTGCCGTACGTCGCGATAACTCGCCGAATAAGAGCGATCGCACGGCCCACGTGAGTTATCGCCGCGATGTTAACGCGTTCCCGGCGTTGTTACTCGCCGCTGGCCTAGCCCATTAATCGAGCGAGCGTGCGAGCGAGGTGTCGGTAAGAACCGGCGTGACACGCACGGATTTCGTTCGTTCTCCCCGACCAGGGCGAGGTGCACTTTCCCACCTTCCCGGAGAACGTAGCATCCCCTACCTGTTCCTCGGCCGATACATCTCTGTTGCACCTGGAATGCTGCGCTCCGCGGGGGGACCAGCCGAGAGATCCCAGAAGGAACAAGGCCCTGGAAGTAAAAAAGTGCTTCCGCCCAAAAAGGAGTCCATCGCCCCGAAGGAACCACCTCCAGGATTCAACCCGGTATCGAGGCAGGTTCCCTGGTAGCACAAAATATTTCTCTCATATTTTTTACATATTTAACGAGTACAGAGAGTTCTCAGAAGGAACAAGGTCCCGGAGGTAAAAAAGTGCTTCCGTAGCATCTCGTCGCCTTAACGATGGCAGCTGGAAGAAGGAGGAGGAAAAGCGCAGAGGTTGAGAGAAATGAGCACGTGGCGCCATCAGGAGTGAAGGAAGCGCGAAATCACTGACGTTTCAAATGGGCTTAACACTCGACATCTCAGGATGCACCGAATAGATCTTCGAGCAAGCCATTTGCCCCGGGAAAAGGCCGACCAGCGCAGTATAGAAACGTTTCTCGGATCGGTGTATGAAGTTCTCGCCCGGCTTTTGACGTCTATTGTCTATTTCTACGCGGATTGGCCGCGGTGCCCGGAGAGGATCCGCGCCTCGTCCCCTGCGGAGAAAAGGGAGCCTCCGGAGGAGCTCGGGGGCGACGGGGATAAGAGGAGGGGAGTGAGTATCGGATGGGCTACGACTAATTCATTACGTTCGCGAGCGTGACTTATTACCCGACCCGGGTTCTGCATCCCCTCCGCCGCGGCTCGAATGCACCGCATGCATCGGGCTCTCGTCATGCATCCACGTGCATTCCCGCACACGGATGCGCGGCACGTAGGGGCCCGAGTATGTCGGTGCTCGATCCCGCAGCTGTTGCCGGCTGGCCACTTTCATGCCTGCCATATCTGTTAAATCTGCCAATTATTTAGCCCGGGTTTTTCGCAGACGGGATGCGCGCATACGGGCGCATCGCTTACCGAGCCTCGGCCAATTATCCCCGACGCATCGCGCCAAAACGAAGAGGCCCGCTGAGACCGACGCGCGCGCTTTCTGTCGCGAGACTCGAGGAGGGAGCCGCGGATCGCGAATTGCGAATCGCGGATAGCCCGTCGCTCGTTCAGCGCCAGAGGAGCCAGGAGTAGTTGGACCTACGGCTTTGTCGGCACGAGTCACTCTTTTTCTTTTTTTCGCATCTAAACCCTTCGACGTGCCCTCGGATACCAATGATAGACCTCATGGCCGGCGTAGGCTCCAATATGTAGGGAACGGAGGTTCTGGTAGCCATGAGCAAACTCGGTGTTGGTCTTGGAGTCTTGGTTTTGGCTTTTCTCGGTTTAACGTTGGTCTTCCATCAAGTTCAGTCTTGGTCTTAGGCTTGCAAAGAATGCAAGTAAGATCAAGACCGAGTTTGCTCATCATTAAGTTCTGGGTGTATCACGGATCGCGAATCATTCATCACGCGTTTGTTATCCCCCTGGAAAGGGATCCAAATCGGGATGCAGGGAGAGGTCTTGGATGAATCACAGTTTTAGGTTATTGACGTCTGATCGGTCGTTTAGTGGAATCTGCAGAGTGATTGGGTTCTTCTCCGTATGGTTCGACCTCTTTGGTGCAACGTCGACTCGTAACGCGAGATGGTGCACGACCTGGGTGATCTCGATCGACATCGGGGCCAGTGAAGTTTCAATTTGACCATCTAGCGAATCGTGATTCACTTACAGAGTATAGACCAATTATCCGTGTTGTAGAACTTGTACCGGAGATCTCGGTTGATCTAAACGCACGGCCCGGGCGAATTGCGAGGCGAGGATCACGAATAATTTGCCCAACTGTGCTCATTTATCGTACTACGGTGATTGAATAATTCTAATTAACGTGTTATCAGCAAGGGACACTATTTTTATTCAAGAATCATATTCCGTCGTCGCATCTGTATAGATTTAGAGGCTAATCGAGATCCTGCAACTTTGCGCAGTCCATTATGACTATGTAGAGTTATCCTTGCCCAGGCATGACACATTCCTCCGAAACATCGCCTACTAATTATTCATGGACGCGCTACCTAAGGACAACCAAAACCGCAGTGCGTCATCCTTGCTAACTCGATTCACGCGGCGAGGTCGAGCTCGATGTACGGCGTCGTACCGCGGTGCGGTGCGTTTCTGGAGCACCTTTTGTCGTCGCATCTGTCCAGATTTAGGAGGCAGCCGGGGCCTTGTGTGGTCCCTTAGCGCTGGCCGGCGTCTCCCGCGACCGGACGCGGCGCGGCACGATCCGGTAGCTCGCGGAGCGGCTCGCCAGGGCGAGGTGAGCGCACGCTCCGCTCGTGAGTTATGGCACATTGTTCCATCCCCGTGGTCGCGTCGCTGCCCAGGGAGCCGCGAACCTCCGAGGCGCAAACGGGGACGGGTATAAGGGAAGTCCCCGGGTCGAAGCTGGCGGCTTCGAGGCGCTGAAGGACATCATAAGAGCCGAGCCGCGCGCTAACGAGTACCTCCGAAGCCGAGGTTCGCGGGCACTTTCCACGGTTCACTTTTTATCCCAAACAACTGATCGGTATTCCGAAACTTGAAACTACTGGCTAGAAAATGAACCTAAGTGCCAGTAGAACGATACATGCTCTGCTCCAAGTAAATTAACCCTTTGCCCTGGACTTTTCCCCCAAGGGAGACCAACACCACGCGGCTGTCTGCAGCATCTTGCGTATTGTCTGGTGTAATCAAAGTTTTGGGGTTCACCCAAGGAAAGGGTTGCCTGTCCCATTTGACACTCAAGTCGTTGCATTAGATAAGGGAGTGACTAGGGGTCGCCTTGCGAATGCAGAGAGTTGATCTAGGCATTGGAAACGGATCTGTACGTCTTTAGGGACTCTCCTTGGTTTCGCGTATCTTGAGGTTATGTCCAGAAGCGACATCCCGTTTTCTGGTATCCGTTTACCTCGTGAACTTCCCGCTTATGTGTGTCGCCCCTCTAACGGGCCGGGAGAGAAACGGAGCGGCTGGGTAGATTTTATTACGCCACGGTAATACCATCCCATTACCCGTGGGACGAGGAGGCTAAATAATACACCATTAGGGCCTATCGGTGCTCCCAGGGCGACCAGGGATCGATCTCTTCTAATGGCTAACTCGGGGTCGGGGTACCTGGAGGAGCACGGCATCGCGGTATCAGGAGGGAAGAAAGTTCCGCAATTACCGATAGGACACTAGATGCCACTTACGATCTTGAATGATCTTCGGGGAACTTTGGGTTTGGCTTGGATCGGTCGTACCGTTCGGTTTTCCGGTCTCCTCTTTCGAAGAGCTATATCAGATTTCTCCCACGCGTATTCTAGAGGAGACGCGAATGCCTGGGAGAGGTTTTATCGATCAGCTGTTAGAGGCTCTCGCCAGTCGTGTGGAGAAAGTGCTGCATGACTACCGTCCTGGATTTAGGTGGACTGGTTATACGCGTTGTGCATCTATGTTACTTGTGGTCCAATCGAGACCGGAAGTGACTCGGAGCCTCTTGGGCCCGTTCGCTCCCGTAAATCCGTCGTCTGGAGGAGTCTGGATTTCCGGGATAGCCGGGGGCCCAAACGAGAGTCGTTTCGCCCAGAAGATGGACCGATCCCCAAGTCGGCGGCACGTGTTCCGCGCTCCCAGCTGGCCAGCTCCGCTGCACCCATGGACGCGGACACCGGTGCACCCTTGCAACGGTTCAGCTCCCCGCCAAAAGGTGGAAGCCGCTTTTAATTCGAATGATCGATGCTCACTGCGGGGCATCGCTCGTTCCTGCAGACACGGGAGAGAGAAAACGAAACACGTGCCGCTGTGGTGCCCTCCACGGGAGCAACGTTGTTGGTTGATATCACCAAACGCTTCGGGGCCCATGAAGAATGCGTTCCACTACCCCTGAACATCTACACCCTCCACGTATAACCTGCGTCTAGGAACAAATGAAATTCAGCACCTTCGAACACAGGGATGCGAGTTAGATATCTCTCGGGCAGACTTGGAACTTAGCTGGGCAACGCAACCACATTTGTGTGGGGAAAACGTTCCCTGATACTGATACTGCTGCAAGTCCGTATGCGGTTTAAGGCTGTACCGGTGATCGAGATCTTAGGCGGGTGACACGTGCGTTTTTGCAGGATCGGCAAAGACGATCGGTTGACCGGAATGGTGACAACGCCTGTATTCAATGGGAACGTGCCACACTGTGCGTTTTTGCCGCGTCCACCGCCCCCTGCTGCGGAAAACTGGACGAGCGGATCACTGCTGGAGGGAAACTGGATTTCGTCGGGCCGGCAGAAACGCACGGTGTGACCCTGGGGCCTTGATCAGCGGTGTTAACGGGATCGCTCCTGGGGTCGTTTAAGGAACCCCACGTCCCAAATCGACCCCCTACCCGGGAACTGCATAAATTTCCAGAAAACCCACGGTGTGCCGATAGGTATCTCGCCGGGAGGGCGCGCAGGAAGCTGTGGAGGGTTAGTCACGACGAGCCGTAAAACGGCGGGGGGTCGGAGAACAATGCTTGCCGCCCGGAAGATGGCTCGCGCGGTAAATTATCGGGGTGGTTAGAACTGCTTGATGTAGTCATCGGTTGGCCGGTCGTCCGGTCGGCGCGCCTTTACGCGACGCGGTGGTCGCAGAGGAACCGCGTCGGGACGCCAGTAGCCGCTGGACGCGTATCGGGACGTTTCATCGCGCCGACTTTAATTAGCCACGCGGTACCGCGTTATCTCAGTGTTCGCCGACGGAGAGTCGCGATTACGGTGCGGATCGGCCGCTACGGAGGCAACGGTAACGAGCACCGACGACGGACATCGCGGTGGGAAGCGCCTCCACGAAGGCGCCCCAACTTTGGCGCTCGTCTCGTTACGATTGATACCTCGACCGGATAGACCAGAGGTCGTGGGATGAGTCGCGGGGAAATGGGACGTATCTCTGAATTCTTGATTTTCACGTCGGCGGAGCTCGCTTCATAAAATACGAGCCCATAAAGGAATGAATTTACAACCTGACTTTCATTTCGAGGGAACGCCACCCTCGGTTCGAAAGTGCGCGGAGATATGGAGGTGTTCGGGAAGTATCTTCAACCCTGGTGATGAGTTAGGTCTCGATGCCAGTACGCCAGAAGTCACATATTCGACCGACTATCGAATATCGTTTACCGACTCGTGTTACAGCGTGCGGCTGGCGAGTACTAACAACTGACCACTGTCGACTGCTATCTTAACATGAGAGCAACGGGGTACCCAGACACATTCGACAAAAGGAGCAAAGCGGTGATCTTCTTTTTTCGCCCGACGCGACAAAGCACGTTTGTGTTTCCCTATGATTAAATTAAACTACGCCCTGCACATATTTTGTGGATCCATGAATTCTGAAGATCCCTTAACGAGGAGGCGGAGTTCCGCTCTTGTTGAGGGAGACTCGTCGTTCCCCGAGTGAGGGTGGTCCAACCTTTGAGCGGAGCCTGGGGTATCCGAGCCGACAGGTGTCCGATCCAGCTCAGGAGCTCCCAGAGCAACGGGCTGCCCATCAGGCGGGCGTTAATCGTGGAAGCGAGTCTTTCCCAGGTCGGCGTTGCGTGTCCCTCCCGGGGACTCGTCGGGAAGCAAGGTACCTGGATAGGTATCTCTCTCGGACCCCCTGGTTTCGCGCTCACGCGGGGCCGCGCTTACGTACAATGTATCCATCGTCCCCGCTCGAAACACCCACCTTAACGACCCCGCCGCTATACGTCATCATAATCGTGGCTGAAAGCTCCGCTAAACCCCGTGATTAAGCTCCCCGGAACGCCCAGCTTCCACGGCGGGCGCGCGTCGAGGGGGCGGAGGAAATATCGCTTCTTGGCACGGCCTCTTCCGCACCTCCGGGCTCCGTCCTAAATGCGGATGCGCCGCGATGCGCGGAAACTACCGAAACTACCGCAAGTATATGGGAGCTACACTCGCAGTCGCATAACGCCCACCCGCCCTCCACCCCCCGAGAGGCGCCCGAACGAGCCCTGAACGCTCCTAAACCTCCGCCGCGGAATCCCAAGTTTCCGCACCGCGCCCCGTCGCCTACGGCTTAACTAAGTGCCTGGGCCTCAACTTTTCCGACATCAGCTCCGCATCCGTAATCAGAGTTCTTAATAACTAGCCCGTGAGTCCTGTAATTGTTCAGAACCCCGAGAGCCCGTTGAACGCGTCGCAATAATTCCCGGGTGGTGGGTTCAATTTTGGGAGCTGGTCTGCTGCTCTTCAGATCGATCTACTTGAAATCGGATTCTGAATAGACCCGATCAAGCACTGATCAGAAATATACCGCTTCGTGGGGCTTAAGTCTAGACTGCACCATCGGCAATCTGGTTCCGGGGTAGACTCCTTAGGATGCAACAAATGATTCACTATGATTGAGTTTATCGAAAACCATGGATATTAATAATTTAATTGACGTAGTGGGGAATATGCTTGCGAGGGTACAAGTGAATACACGTTGAATTAAAGATGTCCTCTTATTCTGGTTGTAGATCAACCTCCACATCGTTCCACCAAAATCCCAACTCTATTGATTGTCGTCAACAGTTTGACGAATTTAACCCCTAACGAGTCCGATCTCACTCGAAACCCCTTTCGCGTCACACCGACTAGATTAGACGGCCCTCCCTAATCCCTATATAAATCGAAGAACGTCGTAAAATTTTTCCACCCGGAATTGCGGCCACTTGATATGGCCAACAATAGGGTGGCGGTCTCATATGTTGCGGTGCATTTAACCATGCCAATGTTCGCGGTACACGCGATATTGCGTTTACACGGCCTAATTATATTCGGAGGATGCGAAACGTGGGCGATCCGCCGTCTTTTCTCCCCTTGAGCCTTTTATGAATCGAGCGAAAGACGCGCGAGGCCGGGTCTGTGGTCTCGCCCGGGAATAAAGGCAGCCCCTGGTGGAGAGGGGTCCCTCTCCTCTAGGAGCTCTTCGGACTCGTCCGGAGGCACTCGCTCCGGCTATAGGCTTTTCTCATTGTCTCACTAATCGGGTCGTTATTCACCGCGACGCGACGCGACGAGGCTCGTCCTCCTCGGCGTCTCTCACCGCAGCCTGTCCGGCCTGCAGGCATCACTCGTTAAACGCTTTAAGACCGGAGGTGTTTGCGGAAGAGGCTGAAGAGGCGAGCCCACCAGTCGCTCGTTGTATTGCATCGCGTTGCATCGGCTTTCAGCGGCGTCCAGTCGCCTGCGCTTTTATGTTCGAGGAAAAATGTTGGAAAAAAAAATTGAAAAGCACTCCTCGTCTCCTCCATTCCGTAATTGATCACGGATTTCACCGCGTGGCGTATTGAGGATTGGATGCGTTTCCACTCCCCTCGATCTAGACTCCTGGAAATTCGGAGCAATTGCGATCTACAACCTTTCGCTTCTAGATCTCGATTTATTCGTTAAGACTTATTTATTCTAAGGGGAAGTGGAGATCGATGGCCCATAGCGTGGAGGGTATTTCAAAAAGTTGACGATTGTTCGAACTTTTTATTGTGTTCTTCATTTCCGAGTGCTGCCCGTTTCGCGAGATGATTGTTGGCGGCCTCGTCGAGATCTGACGAGGCTGCAGCTGCGGCGGGACGAGCAAGATCCGCCGAATGGACTTCCAGAGAGGAGTCCATTCGGTCGCCTGCACTTGCCATAGATATGCCAACCTACGTGGCGCAAGCCCGGTGTACAGAGTGCACACAATGCTTGATTAAACCGCTTCCATGCGCGCACAATGCGCGAGCGATGGCCCTCGCGCTTCAATCAGATATAGATGGACGGGCGGGCATGGAGCTGCATCGTGGATGTGTAGTTTGAGCGCGTCTAGGAACGGCTTGAGAGGGTCTATGTGCAGCTGATCGAGTTTACGTGCACCTCGGACACGTACACTTGCCACCTTAAACCCTGCTGCATCGAGTACACAGAGGGTACTCGGAGTACCTCGCGCGCTTGCGCCACGAGTTCATCACAAATCATTCATGACAAATCGCATGACACGTCGTTTTGGATTTCACGGTCGAATTTTATACGGCTACCTGGTTGTGAATCGATCCATCAACCGAGTTAACAAAACATTGGACCCTGTTCTAGTAGAGGAGTGAGCGCGTCTCGTCTCGGTGCACCAGGGAATCTCATTGGAGGTGGACCACTGGGCGGGCAATGGGAATTCTTCGGGTCGCAATAACGAATAGTGTACTCTTTGTTCCCTCGCGAGGAACGGACAATGCAGGGCTGGTGGAGGTGGCTGCACGCAGGGGCTTTGCGTGCTGCACGGAGTGGCAATGTACCCCGACGTACGTCTACGGGCCGGCGTCGACGGCGACGCGCGCCAGTCGGTACCGGACTGATTCATGCCCGACGCGTAATTAAATCCAGCTAAAACAATACCCCGACGCGACAAAGACGCCGGTATGCCAGGCTCGCCCGGTCATGAAGAGAGAGCGCCGCGACGCTGTATGAATGCAAGAACAATGCGAGCCACCGCGCCGGATTAAATACCTGAGCGTCGTGCCAGCGCTATTCGCGAGCCCGCCGGGGCCGGATTGCTCTTCTGACGGATGCAAAGTGCGTCCTCCACCAACTTGGCCAACTTGGAGCCACCGAGGTCCTTCGTCGGGCCCTTCGTCGTTTAGGGCGCTGTTTGCATACCCCGGGTGCCTCACCTGCTCCAACTATTTCGATCACCCCGCCTGGGAAGCAACGGAGGTCCCTCTACCCTGAAGAGGACGACCCTCGGGGCACTACCCCATTTCCTTGGGAAATGCGCCGGCTAATCGAGTGACCGGGATTAAAATGTAATTACGTGGACCCTAACCCTTTGGAACGGGAAACGCGAGTGCACTGAATGCATTGTAACGCGTAACGTGTATTGCACCTATGCCTGTCCAATTTCTCCGTTTGTAGGAGGACTAGAGTTCCTTTGTTTCTTAATAACTATTAATCATCCAGGTAATGACATTTGAGCCATTAGCAACATTTGTAACTCTTCATCGGTAAAAAATCTTCTTTGCTTTGTGCCTATTGTTCCTTTAGGGGGATCCTGAACCGACGTTGATCTTGGAGGTGTTGCAATCCTTTCATTTATGTAATCGGTCGACTGATATCACGTCGCGTTGATCTTTTAGCCTCCTTCTGGAGAATTTATTCAGGAGCTGGTGGTGGGTGTGAGTTCTCAAGGTCTACAGGTTTTTCTGGGGCTACTCCGCGTGGACCGTACGAGTCACTTTGTCTCGAAATCCCGCAAAGTATACGAGGTGCTGGTTCGGGGGGAAAATGCCTTTCAGGAGTCATTCTGTTCGGGTACAGCCTCGTTCATTGCCGGCTCAGGAAAGAAACGCACCTCGAGGGAATTGGACCGAATACGCCGGCGCGTGTCGTTCCTTCAAGGGAAAGCCAACGTAGCCGCGATCTTGACTCTAACGATCCCATTCGGCGAATTTTTTCCCTCTTCGCGAATACGTGCAAAGACCACCCATGTCCAGACTCGCACCCCGGGCGTTGGAAATGTGCCGTTCGCGTTACGTTTCCGCATAATTTACCAGAGGTAGTTGCATTTGTTGCAGGTCTGGCGGGACTCCAATTTCACGAATTTCTTGTGCTCCCTTGATGCCCTCGCACGGGGGAAATGACACGTTACCGGTACCGCGATAGGGGTAATTGCACTTGAACTCGCCCGTACATACAGCCGTACGCCTTCCTTGACGTTATTCTTGTTATCTACATTCGAAGGCGACGATCCTCCGAGAATGTTAAATCTCGCAAGACGTCCATAAGAACAGAATCCAAAACTGTTTATTTTGCATTGACACCTGTTATGGCTGCATGTATGTTTAAAGGCAATGATCCTAGGAGATGGTAAATCTCGCAACGCCAGTATTCCCACAATTACATGAGCAATCTCTAGTAAAACTATTAATTTTCCATTCGTTATTATAATTTCCTTTATATTATCACAATGCTCCACTTCTACGGGGGTTACTCTCTCGGAGTTACAATAAATTCTAACTACACTTCGGAAGCAAGAAGATACAAAAGATGTCTCTGTCAAGAATGACCTTTTATAGAATCAGGAGGCAAACGTCGTGTATATAAGGAAATATGTCTTATCGAGTCATAATCGCGAATCGGTAGACTGTGACCTCGGCTCGAGGATTTAAGGATCTACATTCGATCGATCGATCTCGATCGCCGCGGACCCGGAACGGGCTGGCAAAAAGAGGCTCGCCGCGACGCCTCGTTGGCATCGAATAATGACCTGTGTCGGATATGTATCGATCGGAGATCAATCGGACCAATCTCCCAGGGCGTGTCTAAGGTCGGCGGAAAGCCTTGCGTGTTCAAGGCGAAGCTGTTTGTGCGAACGGCGAGTTGACGCAAACGAGTTACGCAACGCGCTATGGCCTTGCCCTTGTCTGGACGTCGAGGCAGCCGCCAAGGCTGTACACGTCGGCCGTGGCCAACTATTAATTAACATTTACCGACCCTACGTGCAAGCCGCGGGATGTCATTCCAGGGAATCATTTCCGCCGACGAGACGCGTCCCGAGAGGGCGATTTCACGCGTGGACCACGCGACTCGACGACGCGGAATTGCTTGACCGCGGATTCCCACGAGCACTCCGCGATATTGACAAGGAGAGATCAATTATTTACCACGGACAGGTAGAAGAGAGATAAACCGTCCCGACGTCACTTACGAGTCGACACACCTCAGCTTCCCTATCTGACAAGGCGGACTCGATTTGACACGCAGAAATCGATATTTATTCGTTATCAACTCTTGCTCTTTGACACCTCAACGTTGCTCCACTTTGATTCGTAGCTACAAGTGGAGGTGGACTATGGATTTTTGGTACCATGGTGGAATTTAGTACGAGATTATAGTATCGTTAACGAAGAAGTCCGATCGATATGACTAGGAAGTTCTGATCATTGAAATCTTGTTGGATATACGGTTATCTTTGATCACATCCCTAGGGTGGTGGATAAATTACAGGTGAAAATTCTTTTTCTGGTACATCCAGAAAGAAACAGTTATAGCAACTAGGTAACGTTTCGCTGGAAATGTCTGATGCCTTCAACGAGGAAAGTAGTGAGGGTATATTTGACGATCTAGTTCAGTTGAAATGACCGGAATTCTGGTTCCTTTAACCGACCTTTGTTTCGAGTGTACGTCAATTTGATAGAGGGCTTTGCATCTGGGTGTACATAAAACGAGGTTTATCGGGATGAGGAGAGCTCGTGAACCCCGGGTGTATCCGGGAATCCAGCTCATCCCCAGCTTGAAACCTATGCTACCCTCGGTTTCTACAGAAGCGAAACAGAGGCTGCGCGTATCTCCGATGACCCATCGATGACCATCAATGACACGTTGAAAATCGGCCACGAGCCGCAGGAGCTGCGCGGAAACGTCCGTTCCAGTGGGTCGAATTCCCCGGGCTGGAAAGCCTTTCGGCACGCGAATGAAATTCGCCCCATACGAAATGGGGGCTAATCGAAACGGCCTCTCGATCGCACTTCGATCGCGTTATCGGCGCGGGCTCTGACGCTCGCGCGTGTTCCGTGCGTGGAGAGGCGAGCCGCCTCGTCGGGCAGAAACTGTCGGCTTTGCCCACCGGCCGATTCATTTCCGCTGGGTGTTTGATGGGTGGACAAATCGAACGCACCCGCTCGACGGGTTTACGCACTACCACTGTGCCTGGGCGTAATGACGCGGATTGTGCCAGCAACAGTTTGATTTCGGTTTGTGTCAACGCCGACGAAGCGGCCGGCTCGGTGGCCCGTTTGCCCGCCGCCGACACGAACCTACGTCGGCCTCCCCTAGACCCGTTGGTGAATTGGCTCCGAATTCGCTCCGAATTCGCCCCGAATTCCCCTCGAATCGTTACCGAATCGGCACCGAGTCTGGCCCAGTCGGCGAATTCCCCAGAACGGCAAATTTCGTGACTCCGAGGTCCATCTTTAGTGCCGGTCCTGGGATATTTATGGCGGACATCCACAAGCGGCAATTTCGCCCGGATTACTTCCCGATCGCGGTCCGTCCGGAATTTATTATCCCACGTTAACGTGCTCCGACAGAGACGCCGGAGATGTCCGATCGATACCCCGTTGCTGGACTCGCGATGTTTCATATCCCTGGTCTGAGGGAATTTAGGAGCCCCGGTGTGATCCCATCGCTATTAGGAGAATACGTTGTAACGAGGGTATAGTTTATTTTTTTATGCTTCCTGTAAGATGTCTACCTCTGCTGGAACTTTTGTACAGTGGTACAAGAAGAAAAAAAGTAACTCTACACCAAGAAAAAAATGTTCGTCCAATCAAAGAGGTATTTCTTTGATTAGCAGCAAAGAAATCTTTCGTAAATTCAAAGAATGTTCATTTGACTCGAATGTACTCAAATAAATTCTCGTCATTCCGAAGATACGTTGCGTCCAATTTATTAGAGTTTATTTCAGTGAAATAATTATTCCTGGAATTAGCAACATTTTTCTTTTCGATGAAATGTGCGATTCGGCGCAGAATATATATCGATGCCCGTAATGTCGGAAGAGAGATCCGTGATTGCTTGCTAGGAAACGTGGGAATTGTTTAACGATTTATTTTCATTTCTTTTTTCTGGAGGTAAGAAACTGCTGAAGTGTAAGTAATAGCTCTTTTATTCCGTACTTGACCAGCCGTCTGATGCAGCCGATACTTGCATCTCCTTATAACAAATTCTACCGGTAATTTCAGTCCCCTCGGTCGTTTCCCTCCTCGACGACTCGATTTTTTCGTCACCTCGTGATTCATCTTACGGGCGATTACACGGCCGGCCTTGGAATTAATTTCCCCGTAATGCGCCTCTCGGTGCGCGTTGACCCGCCTCGAGTGCGCGCGTACAAATGGGGAATTGCACGCGTGTCAAGGCGTTCCGCCCCGCGACACGCATCGGGCATATTGAATTTCCACCCTCGATTTGCGGAACCCCCGTTACGGGACTTACGATACGCCGATTAACGGCGGGGACATTCGCGTTTCGTCCAGTAACGAGCGACCCCCCAGCAAAACCGGGAACTTCGATCCCGGTTACACATTTACGAGGAGTTACGTCGAGGAAAAAACGCGGGATAGAAAAAGCGTAACGCACGGTAGAATCCGTGAGTTCGACGACGAGGGGCCGATCACGTAACCGATGACGTACTTCGAACGTAAAAAAATAATGAGCGAAGACCTGGAGCGAAGTCACCCCGGAGGTGTAAGAATCAATAACGTCGGTTTATTTATCCAGTTGGACGGCAAACGGCGAGTTCCTTGACACGAGGTATCGAGCGATTGTCTTGAGGAAGGCGAGGCAAAAAGCGTCGATCGCGCGGGCAGATTAATCGATCAAAGTCAGAACCGTTTTGCCTAAGGATAGGAGTTAACATTCGGGCCTTTTCAGCTGGGAGGCGATATTTAAATCCGAGGAAAAGGAGCGGCACGACCACGGAGAATGGAGGCCAGCCTCGCGTCTGCGGATCTACCTTGGGATCCACATATTACTCCCGAGACAAAAGGGTACCCGATTTCCGGGGGGAGTCTGAAAAACCGAGTGTTTCCGCACGGCTGGAACGACAACGCGGAAACGGTAGATGCTCGAACCAGAAGGGAATCAAAAGCGAATTTCTCATTTCTCCCGGCCCTCCTTGCCGGCTCCCCTTTGTCTCTGAAATTCTCAATTTAGCAGCCATCGCGGCGCCAGTCGGCGCCCAGAGGTACGGCACGTCGGGTCCCGAAATCTCTTCCTCGTTTCCATGTAACGAGTCCGTGTCTTCCTCTTTATCGAGCTCTCCGGGTAATCCACGAGCGGCCTAACGAGACATCTACGAGGTTCCCCGTATGGGCGCCATTTTGGTCTCATCCGAGACGTCCGCTCGTAGAGGAAGCTCATCTCGCGTCCTCGATATCACGAACCCGTATCAAACCGACGGTTTCTTTTGCAAACTAGTCCGGCTTTCTTTTCAACCCCTGGATTCGCGTTTCCCTCTTCCGCAGGAGTGCACCAAACCCAAGGTACCATCCCCAGGGCCGTTCACCAAGTCGCGTTTCCGCGAGGGCCGAGCCGCGGAAGAGGGCTCGGTCGAATCGGATCGGTCAACAAACGCGGGCCGCGATATCGTTGATGGGGCGAGATTAATAAATAATCATTATGCGGCAATAAATAGCTCGGCCGGGTGTCCGGCGGCCGGCTGCACGGGTGTCTGTAATTATTAATGGCGGACCCCTGCGAGTAAGGACCGCACGTGGAGCAATGGCCACTGCTGGGATCGTCACGCGCCGATGCAGCGCCCAGAGACCTCTGACAATTTATTATTTCACTGACCATACGGTATAATACCTATGTACTCGCGCGCATACGTGCAGCCAGGGTCTCTACGGAGTCGTCCAGGTAACGTCCCGGGGCCCTGCACCTGACGCCGTAATTCCCAGCCCCTCGGAGCCTCTGCCCCGAGGGGCTGGGCACCCAGGTGCACCTTCCGCGGCAAGGAAAGCGCATAAACGCCTTCTTTAGAGTCGCGGCCTCGAGAGGAATTATGCTAACCAGTTGCTATGATCACTCGGTCCCGAGGTTGGATGGCCTCGCGTGCTGCTCGACTTCTGCGCTGCTGATGGTCGCTCTTGGTGGACGCTTGAATTTTGGGATGCAGGGACCACTCGGACGATTAGCAGGGGTGAATCTTGGATATTTAACGTTTATATATTTCTTTTACGTGTACAGTACTGCTTCACATCCTGCAAACATTTTTCGGATGCTGCTCGACTTTTGCGCTGTTGATGGCCGCTGCTGATGGTCGCTCCTGATGAACGCTCGAATTTTGGGATGCAAGGACCACTTGGACTATTAGTAGGGGTTACTCCTGGGTTCTTAACGTTTCGAATGTATTTCTTCTTCATGTATGGTTTATTTTACATCCTGCAAACATTTTTCGGATGCTGCTCGACTTTTGCGCTGTTGATGGCCGCTGCTGATGGTCGCTCGAATTTCGGAACGTTGCAGGGACGATTCACAGGGGTAAATCCTGGTTACTCTACATTTCGACTATATTTCTTCTACATATCCAGTAGGTTTCACATCCTGGGAAAGTATTTTAAGCGGAGAAACAAGAATGGGAACGAGACTGAGAATTTGTGGTTGGGTATCTCGGAGACGAGACGTTGGAGTCAGGTTTGGGGAATAGCCGGGTTGCGAAGGAACGTCGGAAGTGCCTCGTTAGCTGGGGTCGTTTTGCAAAATATCGTTTTTCAGCTTTTGTTTCTAGGATTTATTTTCATTTAACGAGGGACCTTTACGAGCCGATCGGAGGGGTTTAACGATTGGAGGGAAGAGGTCCATCCGGTTGCGGTGTCGTTCTCGACCCGGCCATCTTGGCGAACCGTCTCTGCGATGCGTAGCCTCGGCCCTCGTTTAACGTTGTTTAACTATTAGTTAAATCGGGAGTATTTATCGGTTACACGGCTGCCCCGAGGGCTGATCAATGCGCTCGCTCGATCATTATGTAAATGGAAGCTGTAAATTCCTTTGCTAATTTTAAGCGTTAACTGGCGTCGCTGGAAAGTTATCCAGTCGTGCCGGGGTTTTAATGCAGTTCGTAAAAGTCAACCCTGGGAAGCTTCTCCGATGGAATTCGCGTTTAACTGGATCACCGTAGCTTGTGCCAGGGGGATAATCGATAAATTTCACCTGTCCGTACCTTTGCCACCTAGATACATTTGTCACCTTGGAAGTAACGAAGAGCTCGTATCGCGAAATCCCAGGTCTTTGGCGAAACTCCTTTAGACACTTTGTACGTTCAAAGCCGATACAATATTTGATAAACTCTGCGAAACGGGTTTTCGCCTCCTTGTAATCATGAAAAAAAAAGAAATTAACGAGTCTTACATTTTTTATAATCATTTGCATTCTCGGTCGCGTTGTTGAACACATTTTGCTAGCACCTTCAACGAAGACCATTTTGCCCGATTTATCACTGAATTTTTTTCATATCAAACGCAATGCGTGTAAACATGTAGTTTAATCGAATGGTAGTAAGTCGCATCTGTCATGAAACTAATTTCGCGATGGGCAGAGGTACCGAAACTCCTCAAAGAGCCAATAAAGCTTCGGAATTTCGTGGAATAAACTTCTCCTCGGGTATCCTCGCAAGCGGGCAATGCAAACGAAAGTCGGCTTCGGAGTTTCTCGGTCCTGCCGAATAATACCGCAATTCTCGTCGCATAATTTCCCCTCGTGAAACTGTCTCGGACAAGGGCCGTAAAAAGAAATCCCCGAGGACCTTCGTCCTCGCGGGCCGAAATCGATCTCGAGGAGCCTCGAGCCATCCGGAGGTTCCGACGTTCGGATCGGGGGAATTTATTTTCTATTATCCTCCTGCTTCTTTATCCGCCTCGAGTAACTCCTTCCCTCGGACGTTACTTACGAGGTGCGAGGAGGAGGTCATCCAGCGGAAACGTATTACCGCTTAGAAGAGGGCTCTCGCTTTCGTTCCTTTTTGCCCGTCAGTGGCAGGCACCGGGAGTGCATTCTAGGCACGGTATCGACAGTTAGCCAGGGCAAAAAGACACGCCGGGCTCCCCGAGTGCTCATTATGGCGTTATAAATTTCTGCGAGCCCGTCTCGTCGCGTCGAGCGATTCGCCGAACGATCCTCGGTAATTATTTCGTGCCCCGATGCGTCATTTCTGCCATCGCGGTCCGATTCGCCCCTGGGAAAGGTTTTCGCCCTTCCGTCGTTCATATGGCTCAAAACCTAGGGGAACGCATGAAATTCCCATTCTCCAAGTCCGGGGATCTGTCGGAAATTCCCGAGCTCTTCCTCCGTAAAGATCGCCCCATTTGTCGAATTTCTCTCCGCATCTGCAAGAGATGCGACCGATCTTGAATTTCGGCGCATCATAAATTCGACATCCCCTCTGGCCTTCCTTTTATATCCAGAGTAACGACGGGCCAGGAACGACACGCGATAAATCCAATAATTGCAGGGGGGCCTTAATAAAAGTACGATCGGCGTACCTCCGATACCTTGACACAATGACATTTGAACACGAGGAATAATAATGCATTTCACGACGGCGCGCGAGCCCGAGTAAGTACGGTCATTACCGTGCTCGTTAATTGCTTTCTCGGTGACGTGCCGGTTCAAGCGACATACCGACATGCCGACATGCCGACGTACCGACGTCGCCGGCAACCTCGGACGGTTCCTGGGCCCTCCTCGAGGTCCGATTCTGCGTTCCACGTCGATGTGTCTACCCTTGTCCGGCGGATGCAATTTACATACTTGGCGGCGTCCGGCATCGCGACGCACCCCCCCTGCCAAGGGATGTAATAATGTTGCGAGGATGTCAAACGGCCAGCCTGGACGGCGCCGTTGGAGCTTTCAGGACCACTGTGGAGGTCCTAGACATGCCGAGAGTGGAGGAGTCCAATTACCTAAATGGACATGTAACCTTCGAGAACAGGACTGATAACACGCCGCAGAAGAATTTCCTTGATCAAGACTCGCCGGTTCTATCCACCCAAAAAATTCCCGATTTGATTATTAACGATTGATTAGCAGCTTGGAAGTGAGATAAATTTAGGATTCGATATTCTCTTTGGAAAGATCGTTCTTTATTATCACGAGGCGATTGGCGTCAAAGCGCTGCACGTTATCAACGAATCGGAGTCGAATTGTCGGTTGTCTAGTTCGACGCGTCCTCCCCAAGGATAGTGCTCTTGGAAAGTCTAGATCCTGACAGAAATCAGATATCCGAGTATATCATTTCCGTGGTGTTTATAGACAAAAGAAAAATCCAGGAAAAATAGCGCAAGAAAGGAGATGATTAGAAAAAGAGTTGTGCGTCTGCTTTCCGGATGTCGGTCGCGTTCGAGTAAAATCTTGTGGTCTTTACAAACGGGATCCTATACAAAGATGTCTGGCATCCGTTATAGATTGAAAAATTGATCTTAATTGCGAAGTGTCGAGTTTCTCGGGAGGCAGGAGTTCGACTTCGAGGAAGTTCAATTCGGCGGTAGAATTTCTTATAGGCCGGGTCGGTTCGGTCGACCGATCTCGGTCTTGATTTCGAGGATCTTGCTTAAGGTCGCCAAGGAAATAAGACTTTACCGGTATAGTGGATTCCTTCTTCCACGCCGATAACGGCCCTATGTCGACGTTGAAGGGGACGCAATCTGCTCGAGTGGCGATGGGAGCCACCGCCAAGGGCCGTAAACGCCCCGAAGACGTCCAACGAACGTCCCAAACGGCGTCACCCAGGACGTTCGTAGGCCAATCGCGTTAAGAGCAACGCTAGTCCTGCCAAAAAAGGAGCAGGATCTCCGTTTAAGGGGGAAACGTCGTTTCGCGAGATTACCTCGTAACAGGACGCCGGAACGGGGCTCGATTATTGCTCGTGACGGCATGCCGGAATACCGTCATCCGGTACAAATTTGTTTCGGGCTCGTAAAGGCCATCTGCGAACAATGTCCGTCCGCGTGGTTCGCCCTCCCTTTGCTCCCTTCCAACTTCGGTCTAGGGCTTTGAGCAAACGTCGAGGTAGGAACGAAAATTCCCGACGCAAAGCGCCGTTGCTCCAGGTACTGATTACCCCATTCGGGAGGTCGGAATTGGCTCCATCGGATTTCGGTCAACAAACTTTGTAACAATAGGGATCCAATTTTCTGATCCTTTCGCGGGGATCCTTTCTACGAGGACGATAAGCGATGATGGACGAGGGGAGAGGATATACCGTTTCCTGGAGACGTCACTAGTTTTGAAGCCGTCATTTCGGGCTAGCGCGTCCTTCGGAAGGATCATTAAGAGGCTGAAAGGGTTTTTCAGAAAGGCATGAAAAATGAAAGAGAGGCAAGTGCGTTGCGAATCCGACGAGCTCGCTCGCGAAGCCATCCTCGTCGACGCCTTGGAAACCGACCTGAATTATGGAGCCGATTACTCAAGACCTCGCACTTACACAACGAGGTCAATGGCGAGGCTCCGGTAACGCTGCTCGCCGCGTCTCCCCCGAGAAATGGACACTCGCGTTTTCAGGATGAACATCCTCGAGTGACGTGTTAAGTCTCTCTCCAGCGGTCCTCCGGAAAAAAATTCTAAAGATATATTCAGACTATTTTGGTCCGGAGGAGGCGGAATGTCCCAAGGACACCAAATTCATGTCATTAGAACCACTGTCAAAGCCCTCGAAATAAGGTCTCCTTCCGTCCCACTCGTTCTTTACACGCAAATGTATTACTCGGAACGGAATGTATTCGTTGTATCGTTAAATTTGATCTATATATATATTGCAAAGGAGAATGAGATAGTTGGGGACTCGTTTTCTTATCGCTTCGACGTGTCGGCTCGAAAAAGAGCGTCTTGACACCTCGAGGTACGCCTTATCGAGGATCTCTCTCGACGACTTCTCGAGTTGTCACCGACGCGTCCGAGGATCGGGAATTTTTGCCGCTTATCAGCGAGTCTTTCTCGCCGTCTCGTTTTGCGCCGGGAGATCGATTAGAGGGCTGCCTCGTGGAAAAGGAGGCCTAGAAGCGATTCCTCGAAGAGTTCGTTAAAATTGAGTCGCAGAGCCTCGCGAAAAAGCGAGCTCGCCTGCCTGGACGACATTCCCGTGGGCTGAATCGGGACCAGTCCTGGACGCTCCTGGATCCCTGAGAAATCGCTCGATCTCGACCGTAGCTGGCATTTGTTCCAGCTACTTACCCTTTTTACCCCCGGTCTGCCCGATCTATTACTCCGATGCGTAAGAACCATCTCGGGACGCGAAATGGCACACTTCCCTCCGCGACGTCCGCCCGGGAAGGAGCACGCCTTCTTGCCCGACGAGTCCTTGATATTCCTCGGATCCTTCGAGAGCATTGTTCCGAGACGTGGCGCATGTTCGTGAAAGACACCTTGAGGAAAAACAGGTAACCTGGAGACAAGCGAAAAAATACATAGAAAAGAAAGATGCGAAACCACGCAAGTCGAGCCGAATTTGGGTCTGGAGGAAGATCTGGACCCCACTGAAATCGTCATATCATAGACAAACAGGAAATGAATAGCTTTTTGAATTTTCCCCAGAGATACAAAGAATATAAATAATTTTATTTGGGGTGCATATTCACGAATCGTATTTATTTTTCTGTTTCAGGTGAGTCCGCGCTGACCTGCAGAGGCGAACTGTAAGTAGAGTGGAAACCATGATGCGGTCATTTAGGAGATAAATCTCGGGCCTTCGTCACGGTCGATGAGGATGTCATCCTCACCTGTCACAGACGAGTGATCTCACTCCAAAGCTAATGGATCATCGACCCTGATGAAAGGCCGGGTCGATTCCCGCGGGATCCTCGGGAACCGGAGACCGGGAATCGCGTGATAATCTCTCATTTGAATGGCGTCGCAGCCGGATAAGCACTTCGCGCTGGAGCCGCGAATTAGGCCGCGGCTAACTTATTTATTTTCGCTTCGCCCTCCCCCGTCGGGGGCACAGGGTCCTGGAAAAAAATGAGCCCCTGGAGGAGGGCCGACTGCGAGAAATATCGACCTCCTCCGAAGTCCGGCCACGTAGTGTCCTTCCTTGATCCAGCCTTCCGGGGAATCGTTTACGGAGCGAAGAACGAAATGGAAAGAAAACGCACGGGAAGCGATTTGCGGACGATAAGGCCGACATATATGGTGCATGGTTCGCGATTCGCGATTCTTCATGTCAATTCGTACAAATTAGCCCGGTACTGCACATTAATTTTCGACGACGGACCCGTCGTCTCAGACCCGGCCTAACTAGTCCGAGATGATGAGTGTTCTCGTTTTCTCCCCATACTTTTTATCGTTACAATTTTTCCACACAACGTTATATTAATTTTATTTAATTACTACAATGCTTAACCGCTCTTAAATTATTTAACATTCATGCAGATTACCTATCGTTAAAATTTCATAGTGAAGAAATCGAGGTGGTTCTTAATCTCCGTGTCGGTGCTCGTGGGACTAAAGAAGCATGTCCATTGTCAAGGTTAATGGCTATAGGCTATGTATGAGTCGCGATTCTCGGTGTAGATTACATGACATGTGGAATGGAGCGAAGAAAAGGCTATTCATTTTGTAAAACAGAAATTAAAAGATCACCCTCGATGGAAATTCACGTTGCATCGTTTGAACGAAACAGAAGGAGGATTTATTTTAGACGCGAGAAGATTATGAAAGGAAAACGAATCACGAATCATGCATTGTGCGTGGCCCGTTCGCCGCATCATCGAATTCTGATGCACCGGCTTATGCATCGTGGATGATGAGCCATGGACTATACTCGTGTAGAGAACCCAACCTAGTCGATGCATTGACATCACGAGTCCCTTGACAGCGTCTCACCCCTCTGCATCAAAGTGCTCCATTTTTCAGCCCCTCGTCGATCTCGTTCCCGAGTGCTCGTCGAACATTCACCGCTCATGAAGCACGCGTCTGATTTATGCACGCGGATTATGCGCGTAAATCACGCATACTCCCGCGCGTGCACCCACGGTTTTAACGCTTGCATCCGCGGCCTGATAACGACCCTCCCCATTGTCGTTATCACCGTGAACCGTTTCTTGCACCCCTTGGGCGATGAATGCGTCCCTTCATTTTTCCACCAGATTGGCGCAAAGCGGTAAATGGTCCCGTCGTTTGATCCCCCTTCACGACGCCAATCCGTGAGGGAAGCAACCGCTTTCGATGCAACCCTCGACGAATGCAACTGCATCGGTTATTAGGGCAGGTGCAGCTCATAGGCGCGATTTGGGGGTAGGGATTTTCCGACGGGAATTTTCTGCTCAGCCAAACTCGCAGCCGCCTAGGAGAATCATCGTGACACGAGCTAATTGCGACTCGACGAGGTTACTGTCAAAAGGGTGGAGTCGCCGAACCGCTGACAGGCCCCGAAGTGCGAATCGGCCAGCCGGAATTTAAATCTTGGCGAATGCGCCTCCCTGCATTTGTCCTCGAATTAACGAGGCCTCTTTCTCCCTCCCCCACCCTGGAGCGCCCCGTGAATCACGCCGGTGCACAATGCCCCGAGCCGAGAGTGCACGCGCGGAGGTGGGTGCATTAGGAAAACAATCCTGCACGTTGCACCGGGGCTCTCTCGCGAGATGGCCCCGCGGAATTGTGACTCGTCAGCCGGTTTATGAGGCTTGCAACGCGATTCAGGCCAATGTAGATTAAGGGAGATTATGAGGCGAGCGCGCATCCGGCAACTCGACTCTTTGTCGAGACCGGCCTATCCGGGAAATGGACGGCCTAACCGAATAGGGGGTTAATAGGGTCGCGGGATTAAATGGGAGAAGTGCTCCGAAATGAAACTCGTAAACTGGAAGGAGGTTTCGACATTTTCCTACGGAATTATCCGTCCGCGATACCGGTGAGTTGGATATGTCCAAAGTTATAGGACCCTCTGCAAGTCTTCCATGTAGCCATGGGTACTTTCCATCGCCTCCCTTGCTGCATTTTTTTTTTTTTAATATATACGTAGGATGTACTGAAATAGGATATTGTTTTAAATCATGCGCATGAGGCTCGTGAATATTTCCAGGGGATTTTAATGTATGTATAATTATACCTAGGAAAGTAGAAAGATCGAAATGCACGCGGGCGATGCAGTCCAAGTCCTGTATCTCGTTCGCGGCGCTTTTCGGACCTGTTCTTTGTGAAGAAGAGGCGAACCAACGTAGAAGCGGTTTCCGCGTTAATTAGTGCCTCCGAATTTCATCCGTAGCGACGGTAACGACGGTAACGACGTTACCGCAATGTTCAGCATCGACCCGATCGCGGCTGACCCGTCGCCGTGGTTTCTCTGTATCGCGGACCGCCTCTCGTCGCACCGCGCAGACTATGCGAGTAATGCGAAAACAATTTTATCACCGAGATAACGGCCCTCGGTTGCCCGTAAATTGGCCGCGCTATGTCGGGGACTCGCCATTGCTCGAAGAAGGCGAGCTGCCGACAAAGAGTGCAAGCCGACTCCCGAAAAGGAGATCCTCCTTTCGATTTTTCCACTTTTCAAGTTCTTCTATCTCTTCTTCCCAAGTTTTGTCGAACACATCTCTCTTCGATCTTCCCTCGTCGATACAACGTCGTAGGTCAGGGTAACTTTTGCACCGACTGAGGTAAATAGGACTGAAGTGCACTGACAGTGGGTACCGAGAACAATTCACTTTGTTCCTCGTTGCGCGCTACGTCGATCGTAACGAAAGTTCCTCAGCTTGAATTTCCATAATGTGTTATACATAATTGCGGTCTTCGTTTTTCATTTTTTTCCCTCAGGTTCGAGAGTAAATCGGACGTACTTGTAATCTCGAATGCGCCAACGCGAATTACTGAGCTCTAATTATTTCGATTAATACGCGTTTTACCTGGAATTCCCGATGTTATCTCATTGATTGGCTTTTATATAAAGTTTCTCCGGAGTTTGAGGAATTAAACGGCATTTTTCCGAATTCCATATGCATGGGGAAAGTCCTAAAGGGTCGAGGAAGGCCGTCAGCTTCGCGACGGCAATTCCGATCGGCGATTACCAGGTGTCGGGAAAGGCAGCGCAAAAGCCGATAATTAGTTTCGAAGTCTTTTAGGTCCAGGCCGCTGCCGTCGTACTTTGCATTTAGCCACCTCGCTTTTAGCCCCGTGCATTGATTCGGAGCGGTGCGCCCTGATCGGCCCTCCTGGAATCGATCGATCAATTAGCGGTTCGATCGATCGATGCCTTCTCCGACGTAGACCGGCTCCTCTCTTACGACCTCGCTCCACTACTCTGGGAGCACTCGATTACACGCGGAAATGGCAAAGCAAAAATCGAAGACCTCGCCTCGTTACCTTCGGTGCGGCCGTTCCGCCTGGTCTTGCCCGCCGACGGGACGACGGTAAACCCGGCGTCGATTTCCGACGCCTTGGTGCCGACCTACTGGAAATATTGCAATTTAATACCGTATAAATAAATACATATATACATGACTCTTACCACTAAATTCAAATTTCGAATTGCTTGCCGGAGAGCGTTTCCTTATTCAAGCGCCTTGATTAATGACTTACGAAATGTTTTTAGTTTTGTATAGTGTGGTACCTAGTAATATTTTCTGTTATTCATTGACTCGTATTCGTTCGGTATGAAGACATTTTGGAAGACGCTTCGGAGTAGAAGGATAGTCTGGTACTTTACTGGGATTTAAGTTTAAACTCGTTGATTTGGGTTTCTAACTCCACGCGGTCGATTAAAGACCTGGTCTCTTATCTGCCGGACGAATCACAAGTAAAGGGGGAAGGTCTCGAGGGGCAGGGAAAATTTGGACGAACCGAGTGGCGAATCCGAAGTTTCGCGGAGTGAAACAATTTGGCACGTTCGGAAACGCCGTGGTCGGATGGCGAAATAGCGATCTTGATAGAACGGCGCCGAGAGGGGATTTAAATTCTCCTTACCCGACAGAAAGAGGATTTTCGTCCGAGATAAGGGGATCGTCCTCGGGGTGAAATTTCATTTTGCTTCCCTCTATATCTTTTCCCACTGTCTCCCGGGGAGATTCGCGAAAGCCAGAAGAAACTTTGCGAGCAATTTCGGGAGTCCCCGTCAGGGCGTCCATTCGCCCCGGCGAAAATCACGAGATGCACCCGGGCGGTAATTTTCGAATTCGGAATTGCGCCCCGCCACTTTTTCCACCCACCCCGGATACGTATTCGAGCTCGTCGAAGCAATTCCCGAGCTGAAATAACAAATTTCCATTGCAATTTCCTCCAAGCATATCGCTCAAATCAACTTCCCAAAACTCGCAGTCCTCCAAAGTGTCTCCTCTTATCATTGCGATAAATTACTCCGGTGGAAATTACCCTTCCTCGTGCAGCCGGGAGTACTACTCGAAAGGACCACTCTTTGTGCCGTATTTTGTAATTCCTTTTCACGTGCATATTATATTTAAATGAAATGTTTAAAAAAAAAAATCGGAAATAGGAAGGAAAAGGGGGCAATTCCCTATACTTAAATTCGAGTTGGCGTGGGCGGGAGTGCGCCATTCAAGAGGTTTGCTCAATTTTGTGCAGCTGGGAGCCCTTCTATCTGGCTCGATATTTGGCTGCCTGTATATTATACATATCCTCGACGTCAATGCCTTTATACGAGGGTAACCCGGGGGATGGCGACCAGGCTCCAGAGCTAAGCTTCCCCTTATCCGGGAACACCCCGAGCGATTCTCCGGACCGTTTTGCGCGCGGGACTTTATGCGCTCTGCGGTTTAAAGCTGCGGATAATTGGCCCTTCGAGTACCAGATACTCCGAGGGGGGAACGTAGACACTACGAATTGATATCGACTCCTGTCGATTCAATCATACTTCAAGACTACCGAATTTCACTGATTTCAAGAAATGGACCCCCAGGCTCTCTTTCAACCATCTAGAAAGCAATTCCCGAAATTAGCCGAATATTTTCTATCCAATCAGATTAAGAAAAATCGCAAAATAATTGGGACCGATTATCGTGATCATCGTGAAATTTCTTAATGAGTAATTTGATTTTGAATCAGTGCAATTCGGGTTGCATCGACGAAAATGAAGCTAACCGAAGATTAAAATTCATTGCTAGGTAACCATCTGAAGTCGAGTGGTTGAAATTCTGATCCCGCATTAAGTTGTACTTGATTTTACCTCAAATGTTGGTGCAACCGGCCCTTAATGCGTTATGTTAATTGAGAAACGAAAGAAATGAGGGAACGTAGGGTTCTGGTGCTTCAAGTGGCTCAAAGATGAGAAAGGGGAAATTAATATCGCGGTGCCATGACTTTGGTCGTCAACCTTCGGCTCGTCGATACTTCGTCGACAAACGTCGGCGGCCCGCGTCAGAATTTCCACGCCGTCGGTCGCATATTATCGAAGTTTCGCCAAATTTCGGGCTTTTCCTCCGGAAAAATCGTCCATCGAGCCCAGAAAGTGGAATCGCGTGCTCAGGGGAAAGTTTGGGCCGTTCGCGAGATGTTCCTTGCCGTGTAGAGGGACGATTCGATTGATAAGGGGTCGAAAGGAGGGAGCGCTACAAACGGACACGGAAGGGAAAGTTTCGTCGACGGGGCAGAGGGAAAGAGCTGGGCGTCTTCGGGAAAGTTTAATCGAGTGAAAGTGCCGAAAAAGAATATGCTCCCGCGGATAAATGGGGGGAGCGAAGTTTACGGAAGCGCCTAACTTATTTCAACGACTTCTCGCATGGGGTCTCCCGGGGAAGGATCGCCGACTCCCTTCCGTCTTCTGAATTATTTTTCCAACTCGGGGCGGGTACCCTCGAGGGGTCGCTGCTTTGTCGACTTGTCACTGTGATAATAAAAAGCGAAGTGCTCCTTGTTTTCTCGCCCCGGCTTCCCGAGTCATAAAAGAAATGGACGTAATAGCCGCCGAGAATAGGAAGCGCCGACCTCGGCCTCTCGTGGAATTCCGGAAAAGAGGGTAAATAATTTTTATGGAAATTGTATCCGCTGGGACGGAATGACTGCCTCTCGATTAGCGTCCTTATTTCCGGCCGGAGTTTAATCGAAATTATTTCCCATCCTCGAGGAGAAGCATTGCGCGTTTAGCGTCGGCGATGGGTCCTCGAAATTAATTCCCACATTTATAAAAAATTGACAACAGGGAATATAATGGCATGGGAACTGCGGTTACGGTGGTCGCAAGCGAAAACGCTACAGAGATGAAATGTGGAACCTCGTTTCCTGTATAAGTGAAACTTTGCTCTGGCACTTTCGCGCGGGGAATGACGCGTTTTACGAATGACGTCTCCGTCGCTTCTAAATCATACACTTGTTTTTCCACGCGGATGGAACAAATCTGTATTCGCCTTCAGGCACCGAGGTAAATCATAGGAACAGTTGTTCAAACGCGCTTATAGATCTAAGGAATCGCATATAATGGAGGAGCCCCGTGTTGCGCGTCCGCCTCCGAAAAATCAGCCGGAATCTATGGACCCTTTATCCGGAATAATGGTGGGAATAAACCAGAGAAATCGAGCTGAATGCGAATTACGCAGGCTGAAAACCGGCCGCGCGCGCGCTTTTCTCTCCTTCGGGAACCTCGAAAATATAAAACTGCCTCGCGCGGATCCTCGCACTATGAATGGACGCGGATCCTATATCGGGAATAAACGCGAGAATAAATCCGCGAAATGGCATGGCCGAGTGTCGCGGCTGGGAATGGCTTTTGCACGCGTCTTGACTAAACGACACCGCTTGCTTTTGACCGCTGAATCTGTACTAGAGCGACTAGGTACTCTTCACAGGAAATACATGAATAAATACATAATCGTTGCTTTCCAGTGACCGCTGAATATGAACTGAAGCGACACCCTCTCCGCGATAAATAAATACAGGAAACTTCACAAAGTCTGCTTCAAAGAGCGGCAGATCAACGAAACACGAGTCACGTCGATCTATGAAAATCCAAAGAAAATGAGATCTACACGCAGAAAAAGAATTCACAGTCATAACATGAAACTTGTATTCCCAGCAACAAACATGAATATTTGAAAATGGGTTAGGAAAATTTTTGCCCAGGAATATTTTTATTATATCGACAAGAAAAAACCGATTACATGCCCGGGGGCAACGCGCAAATTCTATTTATAGTTGCAATATTCTTTTCTAGTAACAAATTATTATTTAACGGCAATATTCTTTTTTGGTTGGTGCAGCGAATTCATCTGTTAATTAATCAAGCATTTTATCTAAAGAAAGCTCCCTAGTGGTTACATCTGCGATTTGGTATAATTCCAAACATTATTGTTGCCGGTGGGAATATTCCTGCAGTAAGAGCAAAACTTGATCAGCAATGCTGTCGTTTGTTAAAAGTGCAAACGTCTCTTTTTCCGTGTAAATGTCGTGCTATTATTAATGTAAATTTCTGATGGTTTTAGCTTGATCCAATTTTTCCTACGCGAGGTGAAATTGAAAGAGAATTATTTATGTTTTTCCGATGACAGGATGGAGTCGCGAGTTTCTCAAGGTAGATCAGAGGGGCGATATTCGGAAAATCGAGCTCGGGGAAATGGATTTTCTGAGAAATCGGGAATTTGTCTCGGCAAGGTCGATAAGTAGGGCTGGTCCGGAGATGTCGAGCATCCGGATGCAGCTTCGACGGGAGCGCGGAGTCCCGACGCGATGCATCTTCGGGAATGAACGAGTCTCCTTTGTGGAAAGTCAATGGGCCTCGTAGGTGCCGGGCCACGACCCGAGCACCTATACGAGTCGTTATATAAAGCCATAAACTACTTATGCATACGTTGGCGAGACCGTGGAATATATTGTCTATTATCCTGACACATTACACGGGGCGAGCGAAACGGGATGCTCGAGGCAAACATCGGGCGAGTGCATCCGTGATGCGTTCGATCTTGGCACGTCTGCTCGACACGCACAGCCGACGAGAATTACATACGCATTGGTATATGCAGTTCGATCTCGAAACTAAACCCTTTCGGCCGCGATTGCGCTAGGACAATATTCCGAATAAATATGATAAAATAGCCGAGAATTAAAATAAGTTAAATGGACGAAACGCATCAACGGAAAAGCTATCCAGTGGGGTGGGCGCGAAGCGTATCGATGTCCACGTTTGATTCGAAAAATCCGCTCGCGCAAAATGATAAAGGAAATACGTATCGGGTGCGTCCCGTGTTCCCCTGGACCCTCGGCATCCAATCTCCGGTGGGCTCGAAGGGAATCCCAGTCAAATCGCCATTTAAAAGCTGCGAGCACTCGCACGCACATTACCTTCGATCGACTTCTCCTACCTCCGGGATGGAACAAGCTCGGAAGTAATTTCCTTACAGATTGAATATGCTAATGCGGGGCGGGTACACGATTAAAATTAGATTATAAGCTATTCATAAAGCTACGCGGCCCTATATTTCTCTTTGATTGCGCGCGCCGGCCGCGGGAGTGCCGACTCGATGAAAGATCGAAGAAACGGAGCGAATGCCGCGATTAGCATGGCTCCGATGATCCATTATCATGCCGGGGATGAAAGGAACCTCTTCATGGATTAACGACGCGTCGCGCGTGACGTCGCAACGGGGACTCGGGATATCGGTGGAACCGGTGATATCGAATCTGGAGACGATTCGATCTCGCCTCGAGGGATCCAATCGATAAGGGGGCGCTAATTTGCCTAGGGCTTTCAGAAACGGAGACGACGTCGCGATCATCGCCGGTCCGATGAATCGGTTTCCCGGGAATAGGATCTCTCCGGGCAGATTAACGTCCCGATCGACGTTACGGGGAGATGCAGTGATATCGATGCTTTATGGGATGAGTCGTTTGCATGAGTCGATTTAGGCGTGGCCTGTGATGAGTGGATCCGCAAATGAGTTAATCAAAGGGAGGCCGGAACAAGGGCGAGACTCGCCGAGGGGAGGGTGGAAGGTACACTCGTTTATGTCCCGGGATTGGGTCGCAAAGAGTGTCATTAAATTTTCCTTGAAATCTCCTCACGATCCAAATAAGACGAGAGTGATTCGAAATCCTGTCTTTTTTGGCATGAAAGAATTTCCTCCGGTCTACGTTATTTTTTTGTGTCTTCGACGAGTCGGTGGACTCCGATCGAGGAGGGCGATCTGACGGAATCGCAAGTGGGATTCGTTTAGATGGAAAAGCAAAGGAAAAGAAGACGAAATCCGCGTGGGACAGCGATTACAGAAGGGAGGGAAGCGGCAGGTTCCATCTTGGTACCTATTAATGCGAAACCGTGTCACCGATCGGGACTGCCACGATTAGGTTGTCCACCACGTCCGGTGCTTGTAATTCATAACGCGGGATTACCTCCTATCAGACCCTATGAGGACGACATCCTCGGGTCCGTATCCTAGCGAGGACTCGTCGCGACGGGAAGGCTGAATTTCTTATTCGGGGTATTTAGAAGAATTGTGGAAAAAATTAAAGATGCATTTCCGCGGGCGGGGATCGAGTGCACTTAGGTGGTCGCCATATCGGAGAGTAACGCGAATTGACGGAATCGACGGGGTGGATCCGGAGGCTCGTCAAGGTACGTCGGGTCGATTTACTCCTTGCTCCAGGACGATCCCTCGGGAGCCTGTCGGCGCGAGCCTCCAAGCAGCAGTGCTCTTTTAAGGAGCAGTCGGGACTTTACGATCTTCCTTAATGACAATAAATATCTCCCGAGAACGGGCGCGCACTCTTGGCCGCAAGTCATTAGCAATTTAATGGAAAACGCCTGTACCCTGCGCGCGTTCTACTTTCCGAGGCTGATCCCCGGTCTGAAACCGAGGTAGAAACCGGATGCCACCAAGGTAGACCGAGGGAAGAAGTCTCGCCCGGTAATAAAGGGTTGTAGTTGGTATTAACGAGACCGTTGGCTAGAGAAAAACCTGCCGCTGGGTACACCACCTAGTGCCGATATACACCGTAAAAACTCTCTGTAAAATTACACCCGAAGCAACGGATCCTGGGGAACACGTGGGGAAATGGATAATTTATTGACTCAAGGGAAAGCTCAAAATGAGAGGTGGAGTGCGACCAAGGGGAGCCGATAGCAAGGACGTTCCCTTTCAAGTACCCCGAATTGACGGCGAATCTCGAGCAGAATCTCTACCCGGGATTTAATTTCATCCTCGAGAAACCGCGTGCAATTGGCGTTAGACGGATCGTATGAAAAATAAAAAATCACTTTCCACAAGAACCCGGTCATATATTCTCTGAACTACTCTCGCTTCCCCGGCGGAAACAACTCCTTTTAATTCAAGTTTCATGGTTTACACGTTTTTCGGAAAAACCACTCATCCCAGGCGTTTCACTCGACTCCGGGATCACGGAATTTCTCCAAAATGAAAATTGCCAAACCGCCGCTGTGAAATAATTATGGAAAAATCGATCGCGCGCTTCGGCGAGCTCTCCGCGGCGAGAAAAGGGAACGCTCCGCGGTTCGGGCTTAAATTTCCCGATTTTTCCTGGGGAAATGCGCTCGCCGCGGCGAAGGCTAAAATAATAATTGCGCATGGTCTACGTTAATTACTGCGGTGCCGAGCCGCGCTACATACGTAGAGTTACAGCGGTATTGTTGCGCTTCAAACTTCGAGTGGTTTTCCAACACCAGTCCATTGTTGGGCGGCCGGCCGGTGCATTTCGCGGTGCAATTTCTCCACGGTGGGTTGTCCGATTTTATGCGAACATCGCCGCTGCTCGGCAATCGTACTTTGATGAAGATTTTTTGCGACCGCCGTTTCGTTGGGCACCGGACGCGAATTAGCACGTTAGAGTGCGCACGCGCCGAAAGAAGTCCCGAAGCTTTTTTCGCGTATTATCGTGCCACCCGAGGTGCGCAATGTGTACGACAACTCTCCCGGTGCCGGAAAACCGGAAATCCGGTGGAGCCGTTGCGAGCTTTCGGCGAAACGAGCCGCTAAAAAGAAACGGAAAAAAAAAACAAAAAGAAAAAAGGAACAGCGACAACAACGACCGCCGCTCGCAAAACTCGGCGCGATATCGGGCGCAACAATGCCCGCGGAACGGGGTGACGGGGCTTTATCATAGAATATTTGACGACGTTAATGCGTGCCATTATACGTAAAATAAGCGTATCGCGTTAAACGGCCGTTATACCGCGGTCTGCTTATTGCGCGGTACGCGATTTCGCTCTCGAAAATGGCCTAGCAGGGATAACTGGGAGAGCGCGAGGGTATGGAAGGCATAATTCCCAAGAACTGTAGGAATTAATTAATTTCCACCTGGTTAATTAATTAACACAGGCTTCGAGGATTTAAATACAAAATCCCGGCAAGGACGAAACTCGGCGATTAATGAATCAATCTTTAAAGCATCTCGCGAGGATCGGCTTCCCCGTCGCGTTCGTTATCAGGAGGAGCTCGGGCGTAGTTTCGTTATCACTCGCGAAGGGGACGCTAGATGTAATCCTCCGATATGGAGATTTCCATTAACGATATTAGCCGACTAGGCCATCCGCGATAATCCTTTACCTCTCACAATTAGCCCCTACCGCCGAGCACCTGGCTAATCATCATCACTCAATTTTTAACCGAGCGATTATTTTCGCGGCTAGCGAGTAATCAATTAACGGGCGAATCGGCCGTTAATTATCGCGGTATCAAGTGCGGAGAATCTAATGGGCGTGGGTAATGATAATTAGCCAGGTGGCCTTGGGCGCGGGTTAGAGATTAGGGAAGATTGCCTTCGACGACAGGTGTACCGATAGGCGCGATAACGGCGGCAGGTGTTCCCGGGGAGCGGACGGTCATCCCTGGGTTGTAAAAAGGATTTAGGGTAATGTCGATCGGAGGATTCCCAGCCAGCCGCTCCGAATCATCAAAGTGTCATCGAACGACCGATCGGAGTCTTCCTCCCTCTCGAGAGCCGAGGGCTCGTTAATCGAGTCCTCGATCGGGAATAAAGTCCGATTGGCCGGGATTTACCGGCGAGGACGCGGCTCGTACCTCGGGCTCCCTTGGACCGGGATCGTGATGTTTCAATCCCGTGGGATATCGCACCAGGAAATAAATATACACGGCTATACGGCGTGCCTCGGCCGGCCCGACACGCGCTATCGGCGTCGCGACCCCTACGTACGCGAAACACTTCGACGGGGCTGTAAATTACAGCAAGAGCGCTGCCATGTCGCGGGGCCATTAAGCGTTATCGGCCTGTTAATAAAATGGGAGAAACTTAGGCATCGTGGATGCAAGGACCGAGAATCCCTCGCAAACCTTCGCGGCAGGTCGCGACCCCGTCAGCTGATCGAGGGATCGTCGACTCGATCGACGATTCGACGCGATCTTGGATGTACACCGATAGGTTAATTCCGCATCTTCTGGGTGTATATTTTCCCTTCGTGTCATCACTTGCTAACGTCTTTTCAATGTCGCCTAAAAATGGATGGTGACCGACCAACTGATAGTCCTAATATGGTTGGGCCCGATTTTTGGATTTGGGTTGGAAGTGACGATTGGAGGTTATCGCGACATGGTCCAATTTACGCGTTGGCCCTGATAAGTCGGCTCCGTATCTTCTGGGTGTATAGTTTCCCTTCGGGTCGTCATCTTCCAGCGTCTTTTCAATGTCGCCTAAAAATGGATGGTGACCGACCAACTGATAGTCCCAATATGGTTGGGCCCGATTTTTGGATTTGGGTTGGAAGTGACGATTGGAGGTTATCGCGACATGGTCCAATTTACGCGTTGGCCCTGATAGGTCGGCTCCGTATCTTCTGGGTGTATAGTTTCCCTTCGGGTTTTCATCTTCCAGCGCCTTTCAATGTCGCCTAAAAATGGATGGTGACCGACCAACTGATGGCCTCAATATGGTTGGGTCCATCTTTAGATTTGGATTGAAAGTCACTATTGGAGGTTATCGCGTCGTGATCCATTTTACTCATTGGTCAGTTTTAAAGGGTTCCAGGTTATGATCCAATTTGTGCATTGGTCAGTTTCTAGGAAGGGCAAGGAGAGGACGAAACGAATCGCTAGGTTCTTCCTCTCGATGTTCGACGAAACGAGCGATACCGGTCCAGGGTCGGCATCCTGGGAACGTTTTGATCGACCAGGATGAGTGTGAACCGCGCGACCAGTTCCTGTCAAGGTTGACCGGCATTTACGCTCGAATCTAGTGCCTCCTTCGTGCGTGCAGCCGCTCGTGGAAACGGTGGGAAGCCGATCGCGCCGATTTCGTGAGAATAAGTGAATCGGCTGTCGAAGCGTGTCCATTTCAGCGCTCGAGTAACGATCGCGGCTCTCGAGCGCTGATCGTACACTCGGACGACCGAAGAGAGCCGCTCGACGAGGTCGATTTATCTTCTTACTTCCCTCCTTTTGGCCTCCACCACTTCTCCGACTTCGTACTTCCTTCGGGTGCATCAGCGACTGCTCCGCTCGCAAATTCATCCCGAGACTCGCCCCTTATTTACGAAATTTCGTTCCTCCACCCGAGAGGATCCACTCTCGACAAATAATCCCATCTCGAGTGGATCCAAGATATCGGTTGATCGGCGATCGATCACTCGTGCCCCATTCCTGGGAGAATCGAATACGATGGGCCGAACGAGCTCGGAGAATCAGAGAAGCCATTTTGCATTTTCCCGAAATGACTTTTGAATTAAAAATGATTGAGGAAAATACCACCGAGTGTAAATAAAGCTTCGAGAATACGATCGCGGGTAATGAAGGTAGGGAGAGACGATCATAAAAATCGGGGTACCGTCGTTAAGGGTGGTTTTGAGGATCTGTCAACAGGTCCTGTAAATGACTCCGCGAGTACACATCGGATCTATGCAAAACAGGGTACTTGTGCCTAAGTGCATGGATATCCCTCTTCCTTCCATCCCCCCCTGCGTAAATATATTACGGTACAAGGGAGGTTGAAATTCATCGTTGAGGTGAAAAGAGGGGGGGGGGGAAATGGCCGCTTTCCATCGTGGGGTCCCGTTAAAGGTTTGTCAACAGGCTTGGGAAATTGGTCCAGGGATGCAGGCTGCATCTACGCAAACTAATATATCTATGCACGGATGTCCCACCCACTTTTCCACCCGCCGGTCTTGCGCCCCTCGTAAATGGCGGCGCGAGCTGGGATCCAAAGTGGTCGTCATAATGAGAAAAATGCATGGAAAATGGTTTGAGACCCCCGCCGGGTGGAGTGCCTGATGAAAAGCGGACACGGGGAGAATGTGGCGGCCTATGGGAATACAAAAGCCGAAACTAGCACCCCTCTTCCCTACGTTTCCCTGCCCTTCTCATTCGCCATTGGAAGTGCCGCCCTCGGAGCTTCGGGTGCACTGCAGTCGGCACCGGCTGAACATTTGATGAATATTTAAAAGCTCCTCCCAAAGTTGCAGTCCCCCGACTTCCCTCCTTCCCCGCTTTGTCCCTATCTCTTGGACCGACTCGAAAAAGTTGCACCCGAGTGCGCGAAATCGCCCCGGGATTTCTCCGTTTACGAGGCTCAGTCCTCCCCCCCAACCTTTCCGAGGGAACGATCCTGGCACGTGAAACCAATTTTACGTCCCGGATTTAAGATCGGTCCACTCGATCGACCTGGGATTACGTGCCTCGGCCTTACTTAACCCGAAAAACTACGACCTTGCAAGACATCTAAAGGAACCCTCGACGACCCCTGTTTCCGTGCGCCACCCAAGCGCCATTAACCCTCTTTAAACGTTGAAATTCTAAAAAGGATACGTTAATAATTCTATATCCTTAATCCATCCTTCTCAAACGTCTCAAACCCCCTCGAAGACAATTTTAGACTGTGTCTAAATCCTGGGAAAATGTTCTTGGAAAGACTTTCAGAGGTGCGTCCAAATCGACAATGGGATATCCGTCCAGAAAATGAGACGAGCCTTCGTTTTTAATTTCTGTTAACTTGGATCGATATTCGGAGGTCGTTGGGGCGTTAAAGCGAGGTACTCTTTCGCCCGGTTTCTATTTATTTCCCGGCGTTTGTACTTTTAGACTTAACGTTGCCTAATGAATGGGTTAGAGGTCTAGCCGGGGCAGGCTTTGATGTTCCGCGGAGCTGCAAAAGACTCGAACCCGAAGTCGAGGCAACGGGGTGCGAGACGCTCCCTGTTCTTCCCTCGTTAAAGCGCGCTAAAAGGGGGTCTCGTTAAAACTTCCAAACTTATTCTCGAACCCGTCCGGATTTGGCCGTGAAGGGGAAAATGCAGCCCGGTTTCCGTCGGTGTCTGCTCGGCTCGAGACGGCGCCTGGGAAAGAGTATCGCAAAGGTGCTTACCGATTCTCCAGGCCACGATCTTCGTGGACTTGCTCGAAACTCGAAACTCGAAACTCGATACTTGAACAGTTCGCTCTCCAGCATCGAAAACTCGACCTCTTAATGATATCGAGCGGTATCTTTGTCTTCCACCTCGAATGCATCAAGCCTTCTTTACACCGACTACTTGATACGCGTTCTAAACGTGTGCTTTGTATTAAATTCTCGGTGTAAACGATTATTTGATAACGAATTAAGACTTTCGCCCGCCTTTAGTATGCGTACGATATGCTTAGTTCGTTGTAAATCATCGTTTATACAGCAAGTTTAACAAAAAGCGCAACTTTAACACGCGTTTTCACCGATAGTCGTTTAGTTCAATGACTTTAATGCATATATGAAACGCATATGAAGTTGTATCGCTGTTCTTTACCTCGAAAGCACTACGACATATCAAGTCTTCATTTATACCGATCACTTGGTACGTGTGCTAAACGTGTACTTTGTATTAAATTCTCAGTGTAAACGGTTATTACACTTCCGCACACCTTTAGTACCCGTACGATGTGCTTAATTCATTGGAAATCATCGTTCATACAGAAAATTTGACAAAATGTACGCCTTGAATACGCGTTTTTATCAGTGCAGGCCCAATTCGAAGCCTTTAGTACGCGTATAAAAGGCTTAGTTCGTAGGAAATTGTCGTTTGCACCGCGAATTTGACAAGAAGGACGCCTTCATTACTCGTTTTCACCGGTGTCGGTTCCATTCGAAACCATTATTACGTGTATGAAAAGCTTAGTTCGTAGAGAGTCATCGGTTCTACTGAGAATTTAACAAGTACGCCTTTTGTACGTGGAGAAAGTATTCGGTGTAAACCAAGCGCGAATGTTCACAGATAAGTCCGCTGGCATTCAACTACTCTCGCATGTGTACAAATCGAATAAAGCCACTTGACCGTAATCAAGGATTTTACATAAAATATCATACAGACATTAGAACAATATGAAAAAGAGAAACGCGAATGTTCACAGACAAGTCCGCTGGCATTCGACTGCTCTCGCATGCGTACAAATCGTATAAAGCCACTTGACCATAATCAAGGATTTTACATAAAATATCATACAAACATTAGAACAATATGAAAAAGAGAAACCGAGGAAAGAATAGTAAATTTGTCTCGCGTCTTCCTAAATCAAACGAGATTTCGAGAATTTGTTCGGAACTGGAGTGACGAAAAAGTGGATCCTTCAGGTCCGAAAATTTGACTGATTAGTACTGCCGATGTACTATGGTACTAATAATCAAGGATTAAACATAAAAAATCATAAAAATGTTAGAACAATATGTAAAAGAGAAACCGAGGAAAGAATCGTAAATTTGGCCCGCGTCCTCCTAAATCGAGCGTGATTTGGAGAACTCGTTTGGAACTGGAGTAGCGAAAGAGTGGATCCTTCAGGACCGAAATTTGACTGATCAGCACTGTCGGTGTACTTTGTGGAGCCGAGAGCGAAGCTATCGATTGCAAATTCGCGTAGAGTGCCCTTCTGGGAAAAAGCTTTGTGCGGAGGGCGGCTGCATACGTGCCGAATATGTTTGCGGGGTAGGGACGCTTGAAATGCTACCGAGATAAACAAACGCTTATGCTAATTGCGGCCAAGGGGTAACAAATGGGCCGAGGCTTGTGAATAATGCTTTTTACGGCAGGACCGACCAACCGCGCTCGTTCTTTCGGTGTCGTGCTGGGTAGATATTTAAAGTGCTCCATCGAGATCCGCGGCACGGCCAATCGGGGCTCGAGAATTGCAAGGGTGGAGTTTCTTTCTTTTATCGTTATTTATTACGAGATTCTAGCGGCCTTGTAAGCCGGCGAAGAGATCCTCGGATTTACAATCCCTCGCGGGAGAACTACCAAGTAGGCACGTTCTTATCGGGCCGTGCGTTTGCATTATTCCCTCTAATGTGTAATGATTTCCAAAAAGCACCCCCTATATCCCACTCTCCGGATAATCAAGGCAAGTGAAAAAGAGAGAAGCTCATAGTTAGATACCACATCCGGTGTATTATTTCGTTCCGAAATTATTCACGCGTACTCGGCATACATAGCTCGCTCCCCCAGGGGTCCCCCGTGATCGATTTATTAAATATTCACCCGAGGGGTAAGAATTTTTCCCGGAGAACAATTCGTGCCGACGTGTATCGCGGGCCGATATATCGGGCGCTGTCTTACGTCAGAAATTCTATGAATATATTTATGACATGCCCGGGAAGAGCATCGCCGGGTTCCGAGAGGCGGCCATTATGCGCGGAGATCCCTTAATTAAGGTGGTGGCTTAAAGGGGCGGCCCGTTTTGGTCCATTTTCGGGGTGAAATTCAGCGTTAATTTGAACACCGAGGTGAATGCCGACTCGCCGGATCGCCGGATTTATCGCGCGGTGGAAACGCGGAAGGAAGGCGAGGCGAAGGCGGCGTCGGGGAATAATCGAATGCGGAATTCTAGCCCGAGCATTTCGCAGGCCGGAGAGACTTCGTTAGGGCGCACGTAATGGCAGTGGGCGTAAAGCTCATAAATAAAAATGTCAATCCCGCGAGGAAATCGCTCGCATAATGCCCGGGAAAAAGAAGCGGCGCTCTTTCTTCCCGAGGTCTCTCGCTCATGGCTCGACGCATCCGAGATTTATCGAGGCTCGGAGAGATAGCATCGGTACCAGCGGAAGAAATCCTATACAGAAACGAGATCAGAAACCAGTGCGTAAATAACTACCTCTCCCCGATTTTTCCCGCCGACCTTCATTTTGCGGACTGCAAGGAGTGTCTCTCTGTACGCCTGTCCGAAGGGGGCAGATGATTTGCAGGGAGGCCGCAGGAAAGGCCGTCATACTTTTAATGGCGTAATTTACGGATAAATCGGAGCCAACGCGACGGTGGAACGGGTCGCGTCCTCCTCGACTCGACTTTTTTTTTTTTTTCGCGCCGACGTTCCGAGCAAAAACGAGAACAAGGGCGAATCGTCAAAACGGTTCCCCTGGATGTTCCCGTAATTACTAGGAAGAGAGAATTATCGCGCAATCGCGATTTCAACCCTGCACTTCACTTCCAGAGTGGTAAGTCCTGCCGCTTGTAGTGGTCGAGTCCGTGAAAGGAAGTGGAGTCGCTTCCTCCTGAATTAATGCCCCAACTAATTCCTGCAGAACCAATCGCTGCCCGCGTTGAGTAACGCAGAAATCGGCCAAGTATTCTCCCGATAGAGACCCTGGAATCGGGAATTCCACTTATCCCCAACTTTTCCATCTGTGGCTTCCTTCTAACCCGAGAAAGGATTTTGGTCCTGCTTAACGCGAATTAAGTCCTATTTTAAGCGTAGATGTAGAAAAAGTCGAGATTTCTCAGTTTTGTGGCCTGAGTGGAACCTCGTTTATACAGAAGCTACTCTTTTGGATATATTATCTGAAAGGCGTATAATTAGAGGCACCAAGTACGTTGAAAGTCCCGACTCGAGTTTCGCAATTCGGGCTATAAAACTCGGAGCATCGGCCTTCTTATCAGAAGAAGACCGCTCGTTCTTTTGCACTCGGGACACGCATGGGCCTCCTCGCGACGCGTTTCTCATCCAAAAGTGACGTTCCACATGCAAATGATCCCCGCCCATATCCGAATACCTCGGAGTTATACGCGAGCCGCGTGTACGGGTTTTCGCAGTGTCCTCGATAACAGGGCCCCTTCGGGCGAATTATAATTCGCGTCCGTGCGTGTAATCGGAGCCGAATCGCATTCGGTGTCATATTTCAGAATAATATGCTCGGTTATGCGTCCTGAGGGCCGGCCACGTCGGTGCATACTAATGCAGCGGGCTTGCACCTCGGCCCCCGCGAGCCGCGCGAGGAGGTCGCCCCGTGCGAGGGTCCTCGCACGCTGCATATGGAGTCCTTCCGAGGGGCCCTCGAGCCACATATGGGGCCCTTCCGAGGGGCCCACAAGAATTCACGACGGCCCGGGTGACTTAATTCGTCTTACCGAGATTATTCCCGAGGACGCTCCGCTTGTTCGGTCGGCGATGCATCTTGGCCCGGCGAACTTGCTCGCATGAATTCGTAATGCCGAATGCCGGAGCCGAGGGGCCCCCTTTAAGCATCTTTAAGCATCGCGAAGTGCAGACGAGCGCGGTCCTGGAGAGGGACGTGTCCAAGACGGATGAGCCAAGTCGAAGCCGATGCACGAGCTTTCGAGGAGCTTGGCCACTTGCCGAGCTTCGAGAAGCTCGGCGGGGCTGGGCGAGGAATAACCTCGGGCAAATCCTGCCGCACCCTGAGCTCGGCTGAGGGGCAAACGGTGCGAGGGACGGGGAAGTCCGCTGTACGAAACTTCTTCGTCGGGATGCAGGAAACGAGTTTTGCTTCGAGCATATTTTGATCCGATGCACCGGGAAACGAGAAATCGAAATCGAAGATCCCGAGGTCTTGCCCAAAACCTGATCTTACCATTCCCGAAGGGGGTGAAAGGGGTGAATTAATTTTCCTAGCTTCCGTCTAACTCTTTCAGCTTATAAGTCACTACTTTTCGGGAGAAACTGTATTGATTCAGTCGTTCTCGGGAGATATTGATTTCCATTTTCGAGTACCGTGGAAATTTAATTATTAAGATGGTCCTCCCTCGATAGGACTATCGGCTCTCGTCGGCACTTATCTCACGTAATTTGACGGTATATGCGGAACTGCATAGCGGAATAGCTCTTGTATCTTCGAGTTTAATTAGGCCGAAAATAGGACAGTCCTCTAACGATGACATGGCCCGGGCGTCCGATAAGACGACTCGCGATGTAGGTTAATTCGATTTTGATAGCTCTGGAGGCCGATCTAAGCCGGAGATCAAGCCGGAGACGAGGAGGGAGATCGAAATCGCGAAATGGGTCGGCAACCTTCGGATATCTGTCCCATAAGTACATACATTCGAGGAAGTCGACGCGAGTCCCACTTCCGGAAAGGCGTCCCACCATGGCGGAGTCCCGCGACTTCCTGGCGGAAGTCGAACCCCGTATAAATAAACCACACCCGGCGGATTACCCTTAATTTCCGTGGAAATCCCAATTTTACCTCCGCTCGTCGTCGAATAAATATCCCGCGGGACAATGCGGGAATACACTCCCTCGTCGCGCTGAATATGATAATTGATACGTTGTTTAAACCGACTGCAGCTGAGACAATTGAATAATCGTTCCGAGCAGCTGACTGCTCGTCCCGTGGCCGGTAGCGATGGAATTACCGGAAAATCGGTATCGCCGAAATCTGTCAAAATTATAATTTAACGATGCTACTCGAAACATTCAGTTCGATGACTCGTCCTGAAGCGCCTAACAATAAGTGACGAGATTTTTCCCCCGAGCCTCCGTGTTGATAACAATTCTTTCCCTTCCCTTCTTTAACCCGCTCAGGTGTTTTGCCGATAGCGCTTCGGTCAAATTGTCCGGAGAAACGGTGTAAATTCATATCTCTGTACATCCTCTCGTCCTTTCGAGCGTTGCTCTCTTTCTTTCTTATTGGGACTTCTTCCGGACGATGGCTGGCCAATAGCCGTTCCATCGGCGCCATTAAATGTCCGTCCGAGGTCCAGGGCAGACTCCGCTCTCGAGTGTGCAAACCGTGTAACGATGTAAGCACACTCGATCCGAGTTATCCGAGCGATTCCCAATGACGGGGCAAGTCCGCGCTCCTACTCTCATCGGGTTTGCTTTCCAATTATCCGATTTGCCGTGCGCCGCCGGAGGAACGGCGAGATCGAGTTTGCTCGGCGCTATCGGGCACGGATGCTGCGATTTAACGTGCCATTGGGTCGATAAGGGAGTCCGCGTCGAATCCACGAAACGTAAGTCCAGGGTCTTGCCAGGGCTCGACAAGTTTCGATCACCTGATTCCTCCTTGGCGACAACACCGAAGGCCGTAGGTCAGGGTCTCGCCGCATGCGTTTACTCCGGACCAACAAAACTCAGTTTCCCTCGATTTCCCTCGATTTCCCTCAAGCAGTCTTTTTATCGTCAGAACTAATCTGTGGCTACATTACAGCCGGTCAGATCAGACCAGACCGTATCATGTCACTTCTGACAGAAACGTATCACTTCTTACACACGTGGCTACACAGATAAAAGTGCCCATGTAAATTTACGTATTTAATCATTAATTATTTTCATGCCACAATACAATACAGTGAAATTACATTACCTCTGTGATGTCACATTCAATGTCTAAGTTAAGTTGAGGTAAATTATAATGTATTGTTACATTGAATCCAAGTCAAAATGCACTGAGACGGTACATATACAATGCTACGTGTATTTATATATTTTCTAATTTGTCATTTTTTTCATTTTACGCTTTCCTATGTGAAACTTCAGCTATGAGGAGGGTAAGAGTGTATGTAAATTTCCATCGATCTTTATCAAGGTGTACTAGGTTCGTCAGATCACATCAGGTTAAATTCGGGTGCAGGGTAGCACGTAAGAAGTAATACGTTTGTTTCTGTCGAAAATGGTCTTGGGATGGTCTGGTCTGATTCGATCAACCGTAGTGTAACCATAAGTTAATGATATGAGGTAGAAGCGACGTAAACGCATTATGTGGCGCGTTCCACTTGAACACAAGCGTTGCCAACATTTTGGTCGACCGAATCGTCTTCGCCGGTCCTAGAAAAATTCCTGGCGTGACCCTGGCCTTCGTTCTCTCCGACCACCCACGACTCGCCGAGACTTCCCCAGATGGCGAGGGGATAAAAAAGTCCGTCACCGCTGTCGTAAAAGATATGCCAAGAAGAGGGGAGTCCCGTGATAAGACGCTCCCAGGGAATTTTGCCCGAAAGTGACTCGATCTTCCGGAGTTGTCTCGTAAATACGACCCCCTGCACGTAACCCAGGGAGTCTTGGACCAGTAGACCCGGAGATGAGCAGGGGATATTATAAAATCAGTCCAAAGTGATAAGACCTCGAGATTGGAGTGGGAAACTCCCTTCTTGCGAGTTGTCTCGAGTCGAGGAAAATCGGTCCCTAGATGAAAAATCCTCGGAAATCTGGATTTTTTTTTCCCAAGAGACCATCACGAGCCCGCGGGATACCGGGAACTCGACCGGTGCGTTCCTGACTCACGTGAGGTCCTCCGACATAAATCAGTCTCATCTTAGAAAATTACGGGTGCGACCGGGAACGCCGCAATTTATGCACGTGGAGTATCATTAGTGGCCTCGGGTGCTTACGTCACGAGTTTCATTGCTAAATGGAACTCGGTCTCGAAGTCTTTTGCCGCGGGCCTTTGCTCAAAGACGAAACGCTCGACGTCTCTTCGAACTTCCTTGCAGGCGCGATTAGCGCCCGCAAAGGGCAAATTCCCTTATCAGTCGTAATCGAAGGTGTCTAACATCTATCCAATCTATCAAATGTCGAAGTCGTTTCATCTCGCGTGAACGGGAACACGAACGAATTATCGTTTCAGCGCTGACGTCGGTTCATCTCGCGTGAAAGGATGCGTGTCAATTCAACGCGATAATTTCCCGAGCTTTTCGCTCTACCGGGGAGAATTTTTGCGAGTGTTACGCGTGTGATAAGACGCGGTGTGGGACTTTGTCGCGCTCGATTCAATCCCGAAATGGAAATGCTTCTTGGCTGGGACGTTTCGCGCTTCGCCCTGTCAAAACCGGAGCCGGGGGCCCGAGTATGTCCCGAGAATCCAATTTGCAGATTCACTTGTAGACCGCCGGGGCATTCCGTCGGAAACATTGTCGGCCGTTCTAAATTACACCAGTGTATATTGGCCGTGACGGTCATGCCACGTTAAACCGTAACAAAGCGGGGCACTACGTCTTGGACGTCGTCGCCGAAATTCGGAGACTCGGAGGGGCTTTCCGAGGACAAGCGCGAAAAGCGAGACTCGCACCTTCCTCGAGTTAGGCCGGGGTCCCACAGAGCGCGGCGAGGGTCGCACCGAGCGCGGCGCGTCTTTGCGTCGAAGATGAAAAACCAATTAGAACTGCGTTATGTCATTTTGCTTGTGGAACTGCATTTTTGTCGCACTTTTCATTGGTATTCCATTCTTGACAGGTGACGCGCCGCGTTCAATATGACACCCGATGCGCTTTGTGTCGTGCTCATGCTCCGTTTGGTGCCCATCAGCAAAACGGAGTCGACGACTCGAATCACTAGGTAAAATGAACGTCGAATTCGGTAAAAGATAACCAAAATGCCGTTTCTCTCTCGGAAGGTGGAAAATCCCGAAAAAAAAAAATGCGCCACGTGGGCGAAGATTGCGAAAGTGCATAATTGAAACGATCAAGTTCAAAGAGCACTTTTTTTATAGATAAAACATTAAAAGGAATTATTTTCGATGAAAGCAATTCCTTCCAAGTTAAAAGTACTAACAAATTACGTTCTTGCATCTTTCCCATGGATAATGGCGATTTATCGAAAAGCCCGGCACGTACGAAGACGCGCCTATTTTTTATCTTTAAAGCTTGCCCTAGATTGGCACGATCGGTTCAGAAATGCGTTCAGAATCTTTGTTCACGGGAGAGACTGGAAATTATTGGAGCAGCGAACACTTTAAGGAGATGAGAAGAGCCGAGGCGTTAAAGGGAAAAGTGGAGCACCTTGAGGGAGGGAAATTCGAAGCAGTCGGCAAATTGTGTTTGATCACAGGTAGGACACCAACCCTTCGCTGCCTCTTTGAGGCAGCCCGGAATTAACTCCGTTTACCCTGGCTTAATAACGAACTTCGAGTCGAGTTTACCAAGATCTCGCAGTTTCATTCTCTCGCCGCGGTAAACTAGAACATATTTCTACTTTAAAACTAATCCGAGTTGCCCCGCGAATCCGCGCGGCCCGGAAGGGGCGCGAGGGCCTCAACTTTTCCGATTTATTTGCTAACCAGGGTGGTAACGCCTTCTGTTACTGCCTTGCGACTGCCAGCCCCGGTATCGGTGCATTCGAAATTAACCCTACCTACGAAGTTTCCGGGTTCCTCGGTCGGGAAGTCGGACGGGGAAGTTGGACCGATTTTCGACTCGGTGGGATGGCGAACACCGGTCCGCGCGGTGAACCCCCCGTCAATATTTGATGCCCCCGAGGTCTGGAAAGCCATTTGCGTGGGGAATTTTAAACACCTTGTGCAACTCGAGACCGCAAATGCACCTATACCCAAACGAACCATAATTACCAGTATTAGGGGATGACGACGCCATAGGTATTATGGATCCAAAGGATAGCACTATGGAAAATAAATCTGGCGGAGAAGAAAAGGATCTCCTGGGAAGAATGTCGAATTATACACGGTGAACCCCCCGTCAATATTTGATGCCCCCGAGGTCTGGAAAACCATTTGCGTGGGGAGTTTTAAACACCTTGTACAACTCGAGACCGCAAATGCACCTATACCCAAACAAACCACAATTACCTGTATTAGGGGATGACGACGACATAGGTATTATGGATCCAAAGGATAGCACTATGGAAAATAAATCTGGCGGAGAAGAAAGGGAACTCCTGGGAAGAATGTCGAATTATACACGGTGAACCCCCCGTCAATATTTGATGCCCCCGAGGTCTGGAAAGCCATTTGCGTGGCGAATTTTAAACACCTTGTACAACTCGAGACCGCAAATGCACCTATACCCAAACGAACCATAATTACCTGTATTAGGGGATGACGACGCCATAGGTATTATGGATCCAAAGGATAGCACTATGGAAAATAAATCTGACGGAGAAGAAAGGGAACTCCTGGGAAGAATGTCGAATTATACAATGTTTAAGGTGCAATCTTTGCACTCGCTCGTTGCTTAAATGCCGATAAATGGGTTCGCCGATTGGCGGACGGGGGATGGATTTGCGGATCATTCGCTCGGTAGCTCCAAGGTAGCCGTAATTTCGTATTCATCCCTGCAGGGCGAAAGGGCGAAGGGATCGACGTCGAGATCGCCGAGGTCCGCGATTCCACCTTTCGAGTTCTAATAATACCGCTTCTTCTTCTCCTCTTTGTGCCACCGAGGACTGCTTTAATGCTCCTCGAGGAATGAAAGGATGGATCCGCCGAGGGTCCAACAAGGAGGCCCTTCAACCGGAAGTAAGAGTGAAATCCACCGGTCCGTTTACACGGGCGAACGAGCCTTTTGCCGTCCATTCTTAGAGGCAGCTCGTTCGATCGGCAAGTGCACCATAAATACTCCACTTATCGCAGGGACGATGAGGCTCATTCGTCGAAAGCCCTTACCCGAGACCTCGTTACACCCTTTATTCCCCGAAGAAACGCCGATGATAAAGAAAGCACCTCTCTTCGATGCTGTTACCCAAAACCACGAAAGAAACAACCCTACTCTAAGTATTGCGCGATTTACTTAACGTGGAAACGACCTCCACTCTCTAAACCTACATTTCTCTAATTGTTCTTTTTTTCGTTCATTGCGTTCAACGTCGCAGTCAGGGAAATTCAATGTCCAATTCTCCAATGATCCAATCCAATCCAATGATCGAAGGTTGCATCCAATGTCACGTTTAGTAAAGGATAAAGCTCGCAATTTGCATGTGGTTTCAAAATCCGATTTTATCCCCGACCTCGTCCACCTGAGCCGAGTAACAATCCCCATCCATTAAACCTGCTTTTTCTAATTCCTATCGTCCGTCCATTGCGTGCAATATCGCAGTTATCGGGTACTAGGTCCGAGATTTGCATGTAATCTCGAAATGGGATTTTATCACCGACCTCGTCCTTCGCATCGAGGACGTGATGACGACTCGGGAAGCCGAGAAAGGACTTCTGCGTCAGGGAGGATTACCGCGGATGTCCCTAAATAGTGTCCTCGGTGCATTCCCAGGACGGGCTGCACCTTGTCCCGATAAATAACGGATTCGCCTTGGATGACAGGGCCGTCCTGGCAAAGCCGGCTGGCGAGTGCAAATATCGTGCATCTGGCGAGTGCACCTCCTTTCGTCTGGCGCAGTTCGTATGCATCGAAAGCTCCGTACCTCGGGATCGTTCATCGGCGTAATTGTAATATACGGCTTGCCCTGCCGCAAAGACCGCCTTCCGCGTCGCGCTATTAAATTCAACGATGGGGATTTATGGTTCCTCCCGCGTCGGCGAAACCGTCGCGAATTTCCGCTCCTCGCCGGGCTAAACCGGTGTCGACTAAACGCTTCCTCGACGGCAATCCCGGAGATGGGCCCAATCCTTCAACAGAAATCCCTACGTGAACGCGGACGACAATAATCGCATCGTTCCTTGTAACCGGTCTGCACGAAATTCGTTATAAACAATCTCGATCTCCATTACCGATCATTGCACCTACTACCTGGTAGCCTGATAGCAATCATGCCGTCATCCCTCCTCGAGGATTTTTCGCTGCAATTTACCCTATCTTATCCGAGACACTTTGAAATTATTCATGAAACGTAGTCTTGAGCGAGATCATGCAAAGTGCCGAGTGGATTTCGATTACGACGAGCTGCATGGAGATGTGCAATGTGGGGGACTGGTAGGAACGGGACGAGGTTGAATTCATTGTCCACGTGGTATCGGGTCGATGCATGGGTCCTAGCGGGTATGTTACATATAAATGTCTTATATATAAATATGTTGCATATAAAACCGACAACACTCATGTGTCACCCCAATATTTGATCTTTGGGGAATATAAGGTGTGGCTGTTCGGAACGCGTTCCAAAAAACGGGTATTCTGGACGTCGAGGAAGAAGTTGAAAGGGTTCGGGTGCAATCCTTGAAGAGGATTCGCCGGCAAATTCTTCATCAATCTTGGCGTTCTTTCCCACCGTTCGCGACACGAGACCGGCACGACATCGATGCATCTCCCAGCGTAGGCGGATAACTACGCGTAGCTTTTGCTACGTCGCCGGTTCGCAATGCACACGGCCGGCCAGTTCGCGGTTTTTCTTTGTCGACGGAGATCTTAATTAAATCCGAGATTTCGAGGAATGCCACCGCTCGGCAATCTCAACGCCGTATCGCCACCTTTGGCCAGGGCTGATGTAAGGGAACTTCTTGCAAGGTGGACGCGACCAGATGAACGCTCGTCCCGTTCCCACTAGCCGAAGAAGTTCCTGAAATCTGACGGGGAAGATTAGCCGAAAACAAAAAAAAATAAAATAAACGACTAGGAGAAGCTAGAATAAATTAAAACGTAAAACGCGATAGGAATCGAAACTGTACCCAGAAGTGAGATTAGGAGAGACTACCAGGCCGCACTTGATTACCCATGGTAGTCGTTACCATTCCAAGTATTTCACTTAATGGTATAACGGAGCGTTTGGGAAAAAGCGAGCGTCGATGGTGTTAATTAATTTCAGTGAAACAGTTGCGGTTATAAATAAAGTCTCCGCGTACCTCATCTCGTATTCTCGTGAGGTCCAAAAAATCCTGATATCGATCGAGAGTCCGTGTACGAAACTCTCTAGACACCAGAGACTAAATTCCCCCGGAGGAGGGAATATCTTCCTTGAAAAATGGAAAAACCCGGGCACCGCAGGAATATCTAGCAGCGCTGCATAAGGATCCAATTGCCTTAATCAAATTTATTCAAAATGTCCTGGGTACCGTTTCCTCGACGACGCCTCGATATCGCAAACGAGGCTCCCCTTCATATCTGGCATTTCCTATTCGCGGCAGTCGAAGTGGAGCGCAGGGTCGACAGAAGTGCACTTCCTGTCCGGCAAACGGTACCAGAATGCATCGCGTCCTGGAGCCCGAAGAGCAAAGAGCTGGCTAAACTAAAGCTGGCAGGTCCGCCGACATATTACGACATAATTAATCTAATAATACTTAGCCGACACCTTCCGGGTTAGGTAAACGCCTTTCTTGCTCGTAATGGCCTGCCGACGCTCGCCCGAAAGCAGGAAGCGCGCTCGGCCCGTTTGATACATCTCGGAGGGGAAACGACGGGGATGGTTCTTGGCGAGTGTGTACGTGAGCCGCGGTATTCCCGGGCTAATTATTATATCTCCGGACAATTATCTGCTTACCGTGTCGGCAGGCGGCCGGGAAGGACCCTCGCCGGTCCCGGGATCTCTCTTTATCGGCGAGCCCGATCGGTTCGCGCGAGTGGCGAATCGCGCGATCCGGCCTCTCTCGGGTCTCCTCTCGCGAGTGCGAAGGTGAGGGCCGGACTCGTGATAAACGGGCGCGACTTGTGGGAAATATCTCCCCGGGGATAACTTCCTTGGCGAAGGAGTCCCTGCCGATGTTGCGGCCTTTTTCCGGGGAGAAATACCGCGGGCCCCCGGGCCGCGGGCGGGGGCAAGTGCCCCACGATGGGTATCGGAAACATTGTACTAAGTCGCCGTGGAGAACGACGCGGTAACGATGTAACAGCTGCAGCTGCAAGTGCACCAGCCGATACCGCGCCGTCCATCGAGGATCGCGATCAAGCTCGTTACCGGGAATCGATCGCGAGGAATCGCGCCCCTGGAGCGACGAAAGAAATGCACCCCCGGATATCGTGTACCCGTTCATTCGGATTTATTCCTCGGGAGGGTGGTTTTGCATCCAGGGAGATATAGGGGATCTGGGTGGGTCTTTTGTAGATCGGGGTCCTTCTTCAAGGTGCATCGAGTCCTTGAAAACACCTCGTCCTCCGGATTAACCGGTCACGGTGTCGCCGGATGCCGTCGCAACGATCATCGCCCTCGGCAGAATTTATTTCCACGGGGTTTACGGTCCGTCCGCGTTTTACATCCCCGTAAAAAATGGCGACGCGAGCCTGCGACGTGGAAGGACGCAGTCAGCGGGGTGGCCGATCGATTATTTAGTGGGGACGGGAAGAATACGGTCTCGACTTGGGTTTTCTTCCGAGCAGTCCGTACCTTTTGCCGAGTCCCCCGATCTTCCTTGAGTAACTGAATAAACGCGCGAGTAAATAAGCGACTGATGTACCGGCTGCCAACATAAAGTAGCTGCCTAGGCGCTACATGCACCGGGGGATGCGTTGCATATCGTTGGCTCGCGATCGCTCAGGGTTAACGGCGTATCTCGTAGCTACCGGCGGCCGGTAGCCCGAGTGAAATCAATAATTGCGATAATAGGGTTACGGTAATCGTGGCGTAACACGTTTCGGTGGGACGTGATTTAGAGGCTGACAATCCCGGCTGGGCCTTCCTGGCCGTAACTGCTTGTCCGGTCCGGAGCTTATTAAACTCGATGGAATCGGACGGAGCCGGGAGCGATTCCCGATCGTTACCGCCGCCGATACCGACGTGATCCGCGCGATCGATCCTCCGGGAGAGATCGGACCTGCGGACCAGCGTCGCGGAAAAGGGAAAAAAGAGGCTTCTACTTCTTGAATAGCTCGTTTGCGACTCCTCTCTCGCGACCCTCGTCGGAACCTTGTCCGCCTTCCTTCGGGGTGATGCGAGAGTGCCCGGATTCCCCTGGACCCTGGATGGCCATCCTGGAAAATGACATCGGGAACCGCTTTCCAACGAATCCGGAGGACCTTCCTGGACGTCCTGCCTCGAAAGTGGCCGAACGTCCGGGACGATCAACTGAGATTCAAAGTCGCTTGAAAATCTGGAGAAAATTCATATCGTGCATGAGGAAATTCCATTAAAATTGACGGGGGGAAAATTCCCATTTTTCTGACGGGTACAGGATAAAACGTAACACATGTTAACGTAGTTTATCATTATATATGTTAACCGTACGTTTAGATACACATTATTATTTCCCATAAAAAACAGTTTTCACATTTTTAAGCCATTTTCCAAACGTCATTTTCCATGTTTTACCGTAAGGTGTCTTAAGAAGCTTTGGTTTCGCATGGTTCGTATTTTGTCACATACGCTCATAAAATATGTGGCTGTAGAAACGATGACCGACAACTGTGCAAAGACAAAATTACTCAAAATTTTAGTTACCCGTTAATATTCTTTTTACTACATTTTTCTATGCTTTGTTAAAATGACTTTTTCAAATAATTGAATGCTATCGGAAAGTAATGAAAATTATCATTTCTGAGCAGGTACTCGTTATGATCCTTCCTGTACAGAGGAAATACAGTGGAATGATCGATGAAGTATATGTATAGGCACTGCCCCACCCATACCGACTTCCGCATGTAAATAAGAAGCGAAATTAATCCCGGTGGCCTAATAATATACCTCGCCCTGAAATTCTTAAAATTCCTGGAATATCGGCAATCGATACGAAAGTAATCATCGACATCTTTACGCGTAAACGAACATTTCTTTCGGAAAGAATCCTTAGGCATCTGCCGATATGGACTTCGTTGCAGGGCTGCGGGGGTGGTTCTCTCTCGTACCCTTCGTCCTGAAAAGGAAAAAAAGGAAGAAAAGTCTGGCGTCGCGTCCAACAAAGCTTTCCCGGCGCAAGCTTTTAGAGAATGTCAGTGCTCGTCGGTTGGTTCGCTCGGCCACTTTTTAGCGGCGGTATCGATGATCGATACCACGCCGATCGGGTGCTGCTGCCAATCTTTTCGGCCGGAGGCGGAACTCGATTACTCGGGGACGCTCGTACAAAGGGAAGTCCGAGGGGGGAAGGGAGCAAGATTTTCTGGGCGAATTCTTGGGGGGGACCGCTATTTCATTTTCTAGCCGAGACTCCGGGGAGACTCCAACTCCGCTTAATGAGTCGCCCTGCCAGGGGAACCCGACTAAAATTCCCCGGTCTGTTAATTCATCCAATTATCAGACCCAATTGCGCCTTCGGGAGCCGCTACTCGGATTCAGACTTTCCGTCTCCACCCTTGTCGGGGCCGGCGACTAAGAAATTGCCGTGGAAATTTACGGTGGCCCGGACGTGTGCTCGCCGGGGACAAATAAATCCTCCCTCGTTAAAAGCGCACTTCCGCGACTCGATAATGCATCAGGCTTGCCTATTGTAGTCGTCGTTATGGGTCGTAAAAAAAATCTACACGCGGGATTATGTGCGCAGTGAAAAATCCGCCTTCGGGGAACGAGGCATGAAATACTACGCGAGACATATGGGACCCGAAATCAGACATATTGTGGAGACCCGGAACGAATGTAAAACAGACTTCGTCGTTGTGAAGAAAAAACCCATCGCGTTTGCGATTACGGCACATTTCTTTTCAGCCCTTCCGAATTTCAGGAAGAAAATTCCAGGACATTTCGGAATAACCCCAGTTTCATGGTAGATGTCTCATTACGTTTGGTTTGGAAGTTGCATTAAAAATTAGCCGAGAAGATTTAGTGGGTGGTACCGAGGTAAGGGAATCGTCGTTAAATGTAATTTACTTATAATAATTAGTCTTTCTCACTGATACCCTCGGCCCTGGGCACTTGGCGAGATTACGCGTTGCGTTAAACGGAGACTAAGCCGAAAATTTACGGCAGCGAGGTTTTATACGGCTACTTATTCCGGAAAATATTCCCGCGGTAAACAGAAACGCCCGTGGCAACCGCTGCGTACTTATACGTGTACGTGTATACCGGCGGCATTACATTGTAGGAATAAAACGCTTATGCATTTAACTGGCAATGCGAGCCTGGGGGAAGTTTCGTCTTGGTTGCGCCCATCCTTTGTAACTCGCGCTCGTAGTACAATTATTCTAACAGGATCCACGTGGGGGACCGCATTAAACGAATGGTTTTCGAAATTGCGAAGTAATCTCCTCTTCATGATTTATTCCCCGACGACCGAGTGCGGCCTCGTCGGGCTCGAACCTATCTTTACGTCCTTCCATGCATGATATGTTTATAATTGCGGGAGGAAACAATTCCCATTTTAATAGCTCGCGTGCTGTCCGAGATGCGCCATCGCCTCGTTTCGAGTCCTTTCAACGTGTCCCCAAAGAAGATAAAGAAAATACAGAGGAAGGGAAAAATTGTCTCCAGCATTTCGACAACCGTTCAGAGGTCCATTCGACGCGTTTCCATTTTTCCATTTCCTCCATTTTTATTCCATTTTTTCCCCGCTTTTTCCCATTCGGTGGCTATTGACATCCTGCCAGCTGCTTCGCCTGGAGCTGACGGACTCCGAGCACCGAGGGGATTTACGATTCCGAGGGGAAAATGAATTTACTTTAATTTCTAATGGCGAGGGGGCGGCGGGAAGAATTATCGGCTTAATTTCCGCCGCGTCTACCGGAGCTGCTGAATTTTCCGCGTTATTTGCCCCGTCGAGCTGGCCAACGCCCTGACGAGTGTCCGGGAGAAAATTGGGGATCCTTCACATCCTAATTAACTTTTGTCGAATTTCGTCGAAGGGGCAGATTAATTTCCTTCCTCGCGGATGTGGAGGCGAGATGAATCAACCGGGAGTAATTCCCGCTCCCGCGTATTTATCGAAATTTCAGTGTCCGCGGCCTGTAATTGGCCGACACCCGGGCAAATATCAGGGAATTGCGAGAGGCATGAAGTTAATTTCTCGTGCGTAAGCCTCGAGCATTATTACTCAGGCAGAGCCACAGTCTGTCGTGCCATCAAGAACTCAACCGCTCAATCTACGCGAAGTTGGCTACCGGCTACAAACTACTCCGTGGAACTACCACCACACCCGTGGAAAAGCAAACTCTCTCACTGGAATCGCGCGAAGCAAAGTCAAAACGGAGTTCGCGTTCCTCCCCTTGTCTCGTTCCCTTCCCAGCGGCGGCATTACACCGCCCTTAAAAGGCATCCGATTTTCCAGAGCAACGACTCCCCTCGAAGACGTTCCAACGTCTTCGACTACTAAAATGGCTCATCGGCGCGTGGACCAAATGTACCCACAAATCCAAGGAAATCTTCATAATCGGCATACTTACCCACACTTTTCCTCAATGGCTGTTTATAAAAAAAAAAAGAATTAATTACATGAATTCCTAATGGAACCAAAACCGAAATACGAGTAACGCGACGATACATTTGCCGGAGTGGGATTTCCTTTTCCCATCGGTTTCAAGAATTTTCACTCAAGCCTGTTTAATTTCCCATTTCCGGCGAACTCTTGTTTTATAACACCTTCATTAACGAAGACGGGCGGATTAAAATAGAAGGAGTAGCGCGGATTAAAACAAACTCGAAATTAGAGCCCTATCGGCGTACCCCAGAGGAGGAGAAGCGCGCTAATGAGTTTTCAGGGGAGAATGCCGCGATTTACAGGGGATAATTATTATTCTCGCAGCTAGGGCGCATCGGCGGTAGTCGGAGGAGTAGTTGAAGGAGCGTTCGTCGATTATGATATATTAACTCCTCGGCGGAGGAGGTACGATTTACAGAGGCTAATTATTCGCGCAGCTGCGGCGGCGCTCTGCGGTTTCGCGGGAGCTATCAAGGGTCGGTGTAGAGTCTGAGTAGAGTCGAAGTAGAGTCGAAGTAGAGTCGAAGTAGAGTCGTAGTAATATCAAAGTAGAGTCAAAGTACAGCCAGAGGAAGAGTAGAGTCGAAGTGAAGCCAAGCAGAGGCGAGCAGAGGCACTCCTCGACAAAGTAGTCGAACGAGTGTTCGCCAAACGGCGACTTCTTGTAGGAGAATCGCCGGGTCGCTTAGCAATTATAATAACGCAGTCAGCACGATGCTATCTGCGCGAGGATGTCACTGAAATTTTGCAAAGTCAGGAGCCGAGGTTGCAATTGCGACCGAGGATGAGACCGGCCCCTTATGAAGCCGAACCTGGCAGTGATAATTACAACCCCGAGGGAGAACACGCACCAGTACGTTCCCAGCTGAATGCGTACCCCTGATATGTATGCCAATAACTGTAATGACACCGGTAAATTGAAACTAACCCGGAGTATTCTGCCATACATGGACATTGTTGTCATTTGTCGCGAAAAAGCGGCGTCACGACGACAGGAATTACCTGGTTTGCGTCGAGCAGACCTCCACGAGGTCTCCGCGCGAGGGGTGTCGCTTCCCGCTGGGTTTTCATTTTTTTTTAACACCCCTTGCAATTATCAACAGCTGCAAATTAAACCGGAAGGAACGAGGGAAACGGGGAACTGGCGATTTATTACGGCCAAATAACATTCGTCCGGGTAAAGGGGGATTTTCCACGGTGCACGATTCCGGGTCTGAATAAATTTAATCTGGCTGCAGTAAAACTGAAATAACGCTCTACATGGGGATGTCGTTTAACCCCTTAGCGTATAATGACAAGTCGGACTCATGGTACGAAATTCAAACGTACAAATCTCGAGCTGGATTCGTGATAAATATTAACCTCTTGCCGGACGATTTAGAAAATAGGTCACTGAATCGATCGAAACTGCGAGCGAGGACTTGTGTTCTTCTTTGGTCGCTTTTACATTTACCATGATTTCAATTCGGTATTAACACGTCTGGCCTGGATTCCGTGCCAAGAAGCTCACTCGTCATTATATAGTAAAAGGTTAAGGATTAAAAATAGAAATAGATTTAGAGGGGTCTTGTCCCTTATTTGGGAGAAACTAAATTATTCGGCATTGGGTAATTGAGGGTCAAAGTCGTTTCTGGCAAGGGCCATCTGGGTGGAAAGAAAGTGTAAAACGCGTCCAGGGAACTTCGGTTATTATAATTAATCCCTAAATCTTAATGAAATGCCCGAGTTCGGTGCATTCTTATGGGGCCCTAACTTCGGCGCTGCCTCGTCATACTTTTAACCACCTCCACCGGCTGTAAACGTGGCCATTGTTGGAAAGGGACCCAGAGAAGGAAAAAGGCACGGAGAGGAGGAGAGAGCGCGGACTCGGTGCAAGTCGTAAAGCTCCGGGGCGAAATGGTCGAAGGGTAAATTATCGCCCTGCGTCGGGAACTCCGTGGTTCCGCGTCCACACCGACTCGTTTATTTGTCCGTTTTCTGCTCTTTTTTTTCCCCTCCCCCTTTAGATGCCGAAGTTTGTTTTAAGACGCATACAAATCGTCAAAGGCGTTTAGCCGTTTCGCGACGGCGAGCCGGACTACCCTTTTAACGCCCCAACTTTTAAGTACCCCGCCGAAGTTTCCGCCGATACCTCCAAGCGGATTCCATCCGCGAGCCAATATTGGCAGCTCTGCAGTCGGTAAATGACAGCCAAAGCGGATTTTCTCGCGCGTCGTGGATGCCATGAAATCCTGATTTAATGCCCCAACTTCCTCCGATATATTACTATAACAATAGATTGTAACAATATCCTGCAAACCAACGAGATCCCTATGTATCGACTCCGTGCATCCCTTCTTCCTCGGTTTTGCTCGATTTTCCTCGGCATTGATTATCGGAGAAATTAGATTAAGAGGATCACAACTACTGCCATGTTCATGCGACCTGCTTTCGCCTACGCCCCCGTCCTCGACGGGGTACTTAAATTCATTAAACGTGCTTTCGTATTGAAGGGGATGTTTCTTTCCGGTAGGAATTAACGAGGTCGCGACCAGGGAAAAATGGGACGCAATTTTGAAATTGCGAGGTCAGGTGCGACCGAAGGGGTGCACCCCCCACGGGGGGCTGTCTCCCCCATTGACGTTCGATGTTTGTCATTATCTCGAGGGATCGATAGGTGGGGCAGGGTTTCCTCGAAGATGCGATCGATTAAGTCGCCGCTCGCGCGGCCGAGGACGCGTGTTTTACACAGGCGCGTTTTGCCCGCGTGTGTATCAAAGCCGACAACGCCCCTCGGTAACCGATAGCCTTATGCAAATGCCCCGTGCTTATCCCGCACCGGAATCGAGTCGCATTACTGGATCACTCCTCCCAGATCGCCTTGAGCCGAGGTTGCGACAGGTCAGGAAGACTCGCGGGACGTCTCGAGATTTTCAGATCCAGAGCACCAGGAATTCGAAAAGCCAGGACGGAATCCAAAACCAAGCCCTCCCCCGTGTACACCTAAGTCCCATTTTCCCCCGGCGGCGGAAAAATGGAAATCCCATTCCCTGGAAATCGCATTTCCGTTTTCGTCCCGCCGCAAAGAGACGATTTTCCGGAACGCAGCCGCAGTGCGGACCGAAAACATCCTGCCTACGTGGGAACGGTGGCGGCGATCCCGAGTCATCGTTCGTGCGGAATTACCCCGGCGACGGGTCTCGGATTTAATCCAAAATTTAATCCGAAACCAACCGCGTTAGTTGGACCGATCGTTTATGGGAAAGGATAAGAATGGAGAAATACATTCTCCAGAAATCCGCCTCGAGTCCTCGCCGGGTCCTCATTAATTTGCGATCGAACCCAGACCACTCGACGTTCAAGAGTTAACTGATTCGCAGTCGGCCTCGGGGACTCGAATGCTTTCAACTGCCGCTCGAAAACATGCAGAAAATCCCAGCCGAGCCTGTACAAGTCTTTTATTCAGACTCGGGATTTTAAATAATTCGGAAGTCTCCCTCCTTCTCGCTCCGCCTCTAGCCCTCGTCGACGCCTCATCAATTCCCAGTCGAAGCCCGACCGATCGACTCGGCCGATTCGAGCTCGAGGATGGGCCTCGCTCCTCGACTTCTCGATCCATTGATAACCATCGACTCGTTATTTGTCGTGAATTATTTCCAAACCGGTAGGGCAAATTTTCTGGGATATTCGCCGGAAGGGGCGAGTCGTTAGTCGGGGCGCATCGATCGGGCGACGCATGCGAGTCCGTACTTACGGGGCGGCATGTAGGTACATAGGGACCCACGTGTACGTATGTACACCCGAGAGAGACAGATAGGTCTATGGGAACAAATTACAAGTTAAGCTTCGCCGTATGCGGCGACTCCCGGTTAAAGCTAGTTTAACTCGAACCCACCGCGAAACTCTGTCAACTGGTAAGGCACGGGTAGATTCGTAGCACCCTTCATCCACTCTAACCCCTTCGTGCCGGCGCAGGCTCTGAATTGTTAATTCTGATTACTTCTGTACCCCCCCCCCCCCTGGTACTTCCGTTCCCCGTCACCCCCGAGACCCGTTCCACCCTCGCGACTAATGTCTCTCCATTAACGTCGCACCTCCGAACTCGAAGGCAACGTCCCGTCTAAGAGGATCCGGTATTCCTGGTCGTGCCTGATATTAGATAAGGGCAAGAAGATCCCACGTGACGGGTTCTTCGTTGAATGCCAAGTACCGCGGAGGAAAAACAGTCATCGTACGCTTAAGCTGAAGTGGAACCCGTTGAGAAATTTAATCGACGTCGGTAAAAAGGATTCCTCTAACTAGGGAGGTTTTAACCTAGGGACGCTCCCGACGTTCATATTTATGTCGACAGCTGTGTCGTATTATATCCAGTGTTGGATGGAATGACATACTCCATAGGTTGTTTCCTAATAATGTTTCTGGAGAAATCCAAAGTGAAACTCAAGAGATCCCCTGGATTCGTGATTTTTTAATACTCTAATTGACTGTCGGGTGTTGCCCTCCGCCATCTGTAGAATTTCGTGCTAACTAAATTTTCTCTCAGAGATCTCGACTTACCTTCCTCTTATCGAAGTCCATGAGACACGCTTTTTGCCTTTATCGTGTTCAAATGTACGTTTCTCGACTTCTAGACTGGTCTAATTTGTAAGTTGACATTAACACTTGAAACCTCCGTTTCTCACCTTCTTCTCAGAGCCTTGAAGAATTGTATATTTGTATGTCAAAGCACGAGGCCATTTCGGTCTGGGATAAGTAAAAACAAATGATGTTTGATTATTGAAATTTTGCAAGTCAGGACATTTATTAGGTACTTGCGGGTCACGGGCTAAAATTTCGGACAGTGGAATACCCTTCGAGAAAAATGTCTTATTCGAGTCGATTAGCTTGGGGATTCGCTTCACCTTGAGTCGAAATAAAAGCATCTGTTCTTGATAAAGATAAAATGCTCCCATATTTCCGAAGCGAGGGGAGAGACTCGGCAGAAACGATTACTCCGACGGGAAGTGAATAAAAATGCGGAAATATTAAAATGTAACACAGGGAGAGGAGCAAAAGCGGTTCAACCCTCGATGCAAAACGGCAAACCGTCGAATTAATTTCCCCTCAGGGGCTCCCAAGGATTCGGCTCTGGGAGGATCAATAAACGGTGTCATTACAAGATTCGTAGCTCCTTTCACCCATTGTTACCCCTTCGGGTCGGGGCAGGGTTGAATTGTTAATCCTGATTACCTCTGTACCCCTGGTACTTCCACTCACCCCGGCACCACCTCGACCCCTTTCTACCCTCGCGACTAATGTCTCTCCATTAATGTCGCACCTCCCAAAGCGAAGATAATATCCTTGTCTGCGAAAGACCTGCTCGTGTTCCTCGGGGTACACGTCGTTACCGTGTGCCTTTATTCATCGATTCCAGGACGGCTCCTTCGCCAGCGAACTCGGTGGAGTTTCGCGCCAAATCGCTTTTTAATAGGCGGGAGCTCGACCGAACATCTTTACGGAAAGACGCGAAATTTAACACCCAGTCTGAAAGTACATCGCGATAACGTTCCCACATTAAATTCAAATATCCTTTACAGCACTCTATGCCCGTGTACCAGCCATAACACTTAAACTACATGAGGTTACTTTTAAAATAATTACTTTCGAGTGCCATTATTATTATTATTTTTTTCTTTTTGATCGATTCCTCCCAAATCGAATCTATGCGAAACAATTCCTGGTACATAATGTTCCCCTTAAATGAGGCAGTCCACGGGTAGTCGATGACAGATGACACTTGACATGCTATCTAGTCCACGTGTAGCCTCATAGGGACCGTAATTATTCTAGTTATGATTACGCGAAATTAACCCGTTAGCCGATCATCGTTTGCACCTCGACTGAATTTCACCCGGCGATATTGGCCCATCGCGATACGCACTTTATGGGTGCAACGTTCGAGCGTCGGTGCACTTTGCTAATTAATTGAATTATCGAGCGACCTCGATGCCGGATAATGGAATCGAGCCGCGAGTCTTTCCGCGGATCGCGGGATTCTTCGCCCCCGTGATTTGCGGTCGCGTGCGTGTTTCTTCTTAAGCTACGTCCTGAAGGAACCCCTTCTTTACCGACCGAGGAAAAAGGCTCGGTCCTAAAGGTCCGACAGCAAGGAAGCTGCGTATTTAGGTCCATTATTCGGATCGCGTGCGAGTCGCCGATTATCTCGACGATCGGGGATGCTACTCCTGGACGGAGTTTGCTACCGTGAACCGCCATTTCCCCGGGGGTTACTGTGTTACAGGGTTTCTCAACTGTGTAGCCGGTCTTATTCCCGAGATTAAACGTTCCCACCTGCAGCCACTTATCTAACTGCAGGTCGGAAAATGCTCGCTTACCGATCGACATCGAGCAATCGACCATGGATGCCGTTCCCATTTCCCGAAGAGCCGAAACCACGTACCGAGTTCCACCCAACTACATCGACACAGTTGACGGTGACATTTCCCAGTAAAATATCAATCTCGAAGAATGACTCGCCTTGGATTCGCACCTTCGGTCACTTAGAAAAATATCCACTCCTTTAAATATATTTAATGGTTAGAAAATCATTCCCGACAGTTTCTTGACACGTTATGGAAGAGCTTCGAAGAATATTAATAGTGCGCTATCGCGGGGCTTATGTTCGGTAATTGTTACCGAATTTGCATGGAGAACGTCATTAAATGCTGATGTTTAATGCGGTATTTAGTTTCAACGTCGCTCATCGGATCTTCTTTCACGTGAGTTACAAGTAATTCTCGCGAACCCTTGAATTACATGGGCAAAGTGGTGAATGCAGCCTGGAAATTGCCTCGATTTTCGACTTTGCAAAATCCCCGAGCACTACGTGAACGCGTTACGTGCCAGCCGAGAGTTAATTGCGGAGGAAAAAGAAAAACTCATCCACGGCTTCGTGCGCCCGAGCAATGTTTCTCGAAGTTGGCAGACTCTGATGGAACGATTTGCGTTAGGATCGGCCTGCTCCGATTACCCGCCAATAGCTGGAGGGCTTTGGGAAATCGTTCCTCGACTTTTCCTTCGGCAACCGCTGGATTGATAATTGCGTGCAGTATGGGATTCTCCATGGGATCGTGCCGCGAGTTGGAAGGGAATTATGAAATGAACGCAAGTTATGATATCGCGGCTTCTTGTCGGCCCTTACATTCGTGTTCCATGGCCATTTGCATCTTCCAGTCGACCTGTTTTATCAGCGCCCAGGTATTCTTTGGCCAAAAGAAGAATGGTCTCGCGAAAGCAATGGCACGTCCTATTTCGATTGTATATCTTAACGTTAAACGTTTTTCCCCGACTCGAGATATTTCTCCAATTTTTCCATTTGGCAATTGCTGGATTCCTAATTACGTGCAAGGTGGGATTCCCTACGGAATCGTCTCCCGAGTTGGAAGGAAATTATGAAGTGATCGCAAATTATGATGTCGCGACTTCTTGCTGGTTCTTACATTCGTGTTCCACGGCCATTTGCATCTTCCAATCGACCTGTTTTATCAGCGCCCAGGTATTCATTGGCCAAAAGAAGAATGTTCTCGTGAAAGCAATGCCGCGTCCTATTCCGATTACATATCTTAATGATAAACTTTCTTTCCCTACTTGAAATATTTCTCCCACTTTCCTATTTGGCAATCTCTGGATTGATAATTACACGCAGGGTGGGACTCCCAAGAAAATCCTGCCGTGAGTTGGAAGGAAACTATGAAATGAACCATTTGCATCTTCCAGTTAACCTATTTTATCAAACTCAGGTATTCTTAGTCCAAAAGAAGAATACTCTCAGGAAATTAATATCACGTCCTATTTCGATTACGTATTCTAACGCTAAACTTCCTTTGGGTCCGAAGAAATTGGGGAACAGGGCGAAGTTACGTCAGGGAGGCCTTCCAGCTTCTGCTCCAGTTTACACGGTCGGTTTAGGTCTGCACGGTTATTAATTAGGTTAGGTTTGAGTTTGCACGGTTACTTTAGCCCCGAAGAAATCAGGGGAACAGGGCGAAGGCAGCAAGGGACTCCTGCCCCAGTTTACGCGGTCGGTTTAGGTTTGCTCGGTTATCGTCGACTCGGAGTTGGAGTCCCGAGGGAACGTCGGACGAGATCGACGATCCTCGCCCGGTGCACCCGCTCCCCTAATTGACCAAACGATCGTGAGTTACGATACGTGCTATCAGCCTTGAACAATGTACGGATTACTCCGCGGTGGACTGCAAGAGACACTCCCTGCGAGGCATTCATCGCCGCTCGATAACCATGGCGCCTCCGAGACTTATGTAAATACCTGGACCCGAGATACGACCCGCGTGATCCCGATGACACGCGAATGCAAATTCCGCGCCGGCGATGCAGATTGCCCGTGAACCATTGGGGAACCTTTCGTCTTTCGGAGGCTTTCGAGTCATCCATCGCATCGCGCGGAGCGATATCGCCATTCCTGGGGAGAAATAAGCAGCGGGTTATTCAATTGAAATTGACGATCTAGCCATTCCAGTCGGCCGATGATTAAAATACACGGAATACCAGTAATTTCCCATCTATCGATACGTCAAATCGCTTCGGTAGACAGGGAAGTCCGGTAAACGACTCCCCACGTGGCGAAGTTATCCAGTTAGTCAGCTGATAACCGATCGATGATCTTTCTCATTTTTGTGCTTTTGGTGTTTCAGTGACGGCGAGCCATCCACCGCAGAGGCCATGGATTCCTTTGACGAGGCCGAACAGGACGAGACCCACGTGTAAGTATTACAGCCCGTTAATTCGTCGCTAGAATTGCGGGAATTTATTTCAAGTGTTGGGCAATTGGTGCTTTAATTATAATTCCTTGTCCTCGTTCTACCAAACTCGGAGGGAAGAGTTAGGAAATGGTGGAATTATTGTAGCGTTCCCTTGCATCGATTCGCGTCGCGAGTGGAGGGGCCTCAAAGTCATTCCTCCGCGCAATGAGAAAATGTACGAATATCGGTGTTGCCTGCAAAGGGACTCGACGGGGCACGGAGCCGCTGTAACGCAGCAAGTAGGGGTAAATAAAATATAAGAACCGTCGACGAGTCGTCAGACTCGGATGCGGCCTCCCCTTGTTCTCCTGGAGAAGAGCTCCTCCCGGCCGGCGAGCAGGATGCTTATTTAAGGGAGTAAATTATTCAGTCGGGAGTGCAGGATTCCTCGCGCGGGAAAAATGCGTCTACGAGTCGCGTTCCCGTTCGGTCGGCTTGCTCGAGTCATCTCGAAATGAAATTTTCTCCGGGGAAAAAAATGCCTTTGTCCCGAACGGCACACAGTAGAGCCCTGGCTGCGCGAACTCGGCTTTCGAAAAATTCTGAGAGCTCGAAGGTGGCTCCCAAAAATCGATGCTCGCTAAAATTATTAGATTTTCGCATCACGAGGCTGATTGCGCCATCAGACACACTCGCTGAAGCGAATCTTTTTTCGGGTAGAGAGAGAGCATCCTTTGCTCGTATTTTTTTTTTGACTGCGCGAACTCGCCTTTCGAAAAATCCTGAGAGCTCAAAGGTGGCTCCCAAAAATCGATGCTCGCTAAAATTATTAGATTTTTGCATCACGAGACTGATCGCGCCATCAGACACACTCGCTGAAGCGAATCTCCTGAATTTTTCGGGTAGAGAGAGAGCATCCTTTGCTCGTATCTTTTTTTTGACTGCGCGAACTCGCCTTTCAAAAAATTCTGAGAGCTCGAAGCTGGCTCCCAAAAATCGATGCTCGCTAAAATTATTAGATTTTTGCATCACGAGACTGATCGCGCCATCAGACGCACTCGCTGCAGCGAATGTCCTGAATTTTTTGAGTAAAGAGAGAGCATCCTTTGCTCATACTTTTTTCAATTTTTTTTTGTGCGACTATGGTCGGGCGAAATTTTAAGGAGCCTCCAGCGAAGTCAAAGCCAAAGCAGGATTTCATCCGTGCGCGTTTTGACTTTGGATGGACATTTTATGCGCTAGTCGTGCGGACTACGTAAATCAATATCGCGCGCGGATTAGTCCCCGTAGATGGAGCTCGTTTCGTTTAATTCGTCGTAATTGGATTTTCACGATGTTAAAAAAAACCCGGGGAAAGTCCCGGTGGCCGTGCCTTCGAATTTCGCGGATCCGTCGTAATTAACCGTATTTAAGCGTCCATTATCCTCTGCTGCTTTGCATTCGCGTCGGGAAAATATCGCGGGCGACCATCGGCCCGATTACATCGTTCAGGGGAGGATAATTGATAGCAGTTATTAAGATCGCCTTTGTCACGAAATTACCGTAACGGACAATACATTATACGTTCGCGCCCGACGAATCGCCGCCCAAGGGAGGCTCATAACTCAGAGACAATATGACGCCGTTAATGCATCCTAATAACAACGGCGGTGCAGGTAATTGATAATCACGAGATCACCGAGGGGCGGGCCGTGTCGAAGGAAGAACACCGTCTCGCCGAAGGCGCGACTTCTTTGGTCCCAAAGCGGAAATCGCAACGCCGAGTCCTCGCATAATCTGCATCTTTTTATCACGCGACGGCTTATCGGACTATTTTCGGTAACTCCGCCTGAGTACATTTCCTCTATCTAATTAAAGAAAATTCTCCAATTTTCTGTCTCGCAAATAAGGATTAGAGTTTAAGGAACCAGGCAATGGTATCGTAAATTGCGGTGCATCCTTCGAGATGTTCAAAAGGTCATACAAGTATAATGCAGATTGCGGGTACGTTTCTTTTTTAATTTTATTTCCAACCACCGCGACGACCACCGTGCAATTTGTTTTTGGCTATGTCAACTCCCGAGTGCGAATGGAAAACATGAGATTTTTCGCCTCGATTCCTATGAATCCATCGTGGCCACGATCCAGACTCGCGACCTGCAGTGCCACGAGCGTTGCAGCCTATGCAAGCGGTGCAACGAGCTTTCGAGTTGTGACATTTGCTTTGCAGTGTTCTATTATTCCTGGGAGCAGGAGCGCGAATCGAGGCGCGGCGTTCGGTTTATTATTCTCATAGGCGTTTCTGCAAGTCCGAAAGAAGTCCCATAGCGGTGGGAATGCGATTCGCGAGCGGGTTCCTCGCGGAAGGTGCACGTTGCACACGCGGGGGCGTGATCGAGGTATTTATCGAGGTGCACTCGAGGGAGATCGAGCTCCCTGGAGGAGACGTCGTGACTGCGGCATGAAAACCCGGCATTGTCGAGCCACTGCACCAGACCGGCTGTCCCATTCTCGAGCATCGAGACCGCGGATGCACCGGGTCATGCAGTCTGGCGACACGCGCGGAGTATGCAACTGCACCGGTCCCTGCACTCCGGCATGAGTCCCGGTATATTATGCCAAACGCATCTTTACTCGGTTGATCGACTCCTTGGGAGATTTCCCCTCGAAAAGGAAGCCTGCACCCTCTAATCTTGCAACCTGACTCTCGAATGCACCGGGTGCATCTCGACGCACCTTATACGAGGAGATCCATTCCGGGCACTCGACAAAGCGAATCGTTTATAACGGATCGGTCAGTAAATTTCCGAATCGAAGAAAAAATAGTCGAAGCGCTTGTCATGAATGATAAGGGAAACCCTCTCTTATCGCGGCGACTCCCGTATTTGGGTTTGCCCTCCAAGCAGGTCGTTAAATCGGCCAGACTGGCGCGAGGATCGATGTCAGATATAACGATTATTTATCCCCGGTCGCCGATTTCGCTATAGTTCGCCTCCCGCGAATGAGGGATTCACCGAGGCCGATTTATGGGAGCGATAAAGCGCATTGCCGATTTCGTCCGCGAATCGGGCGCGAGCGGCCGAGCCTGTTTATTTATTGCGGCCGATCCTCGCCGGCAGTTTGTCTGGCTCGGAAGTTTAATTTAGTTGGTTGATCGCGACGGGCCAAGTTATGCACTATTACGCGATGCACCAGGCCGAGCCGCCCGCCCGGGATAACGCCGATAGGGCGCTATCCTCTGGGATAGCTCCTGGTGGCCGAGCTGATATATCGGCCCGTAAGTGTCCGCTCTTACTACGAAACGCCGTTAACCGCTAACGCAAAGCCGCCCTCCAACACCCTGCAATCACCGGTGCATCCCGAATCTATTGCGCTATTTGTCAGGCCCCGCGTGGATCCGTTGCATCCGCCGTAAATCATTTCCAATCGTGACTCCTGACCGTTTCTTGGCCGGGATTTTTCCTTCGGTGCATTTAGTATTTATCCGACTGCCACGTCGGACGTTGCCGTAATGGCCTGGCTCGCGTACAGATACCTAGGTGCATGCGCGCATGCACTTGCAGCGGAACTCAGCCGGGCCACGCGGCGTCCTTTCGCGCGAGGAAGAAAGAGTCGGCTTTCTGGAATTATACGCGATTCCACATGGATTAATGATCAAGAAATGTTGGCTCCCATGTGACTCATCTGATATATCGTCCAGTAAGTGTCGCCGCCACAATGAGAAACAGTTAACCCCCGCGTTATCACTGGCTGCACCTCGCTGCATCTCGCAATCGCCGTCGTACGTAATCGCCGGTGCATCCCGATCCTGTGGCACTATTTCTCGGGCTTCCTGGAGATTGCTTGCTTCTGCGGTAGCAAAGTAACATCGAAATGTGACTGGGGGGCTATTTGATGCTTCTTTTCTCCCTCGACTAGCTGGCCGTGCCGTTTCTTGCGCGAGAGGTAAATTCCTATTTTTCGGATCCGGCGAATCCGGAATGGAATCAATGGGACGCGAACTCTAGGACTCGGTCTGATATATCGACTCGTAAGTGTCCGGTCTTACAGTAAAGCACAGTTAGGTCCCCGTTAACGCCACCGACGGTTGCAGACGAGGTGCAGCGAGCTGCATGCGCGGTGCATCGGCGCATCCCGAATTCACGACGGTGCACCTCGGCTCCGTGAATTGTCATCGAGTCGGGGGAGGAAGGTGGGTAGGTGACCGCGAAATTGCTCCAGTTTACGGCCATATTCCTCCGTGGATCTCTGTACCCCTTATTATCTCTGCGCACGTACCTCCAAGTGCACTTAGGACTGTGCCCAAGATCACGCGACCACGTTTAGGCTAGGACAAACAATCGACGAGTGATTCCAGGCTCGGATCATTCTCCTAGCCTTTTATCCTCGGCTTTGTGTTTCCAGTTTTCCGGAAAAAAAAAAATATATATATAGTCGCTATGAGATGATTTCATAAATAATAGAACGACTCGCCGAGTGCGCTCCCTTTTTCGTCGCTCGTCATCTCGCGGGGATTTCTCCGGGAATATTCCGCAAGCTCGCCGCCTTTCTCCCGAGCAATTTGCATTCGCGGAATAATAGATGTTCCTCTTGTAACCAGTTTCTCGGTTGAAAAATGACGGAGAGGGGCCCGCGAGCCGCGGACTACTCCGCGGGGCGAAATTGAATCGGTATCGTGGGAGCTCTTTCCGGACGCACCCCGGGGTGCAATAGCTTACGGGGCGTCGCGACGCCGCACTTTGCCCGCCGTCGGCCATTTTAATGGGACCGCCGTGTTTAACGGCGTTCCCGGCGATCGGCGTCGCCCTTAATGGATTTTAATGCCGAGATCGTTAGGCCAGGGCGTATCACTTTAAATCGATCGCGGACAACCCGCGCGGCTATAAACACGTCGACGCGCCGACGTTAAAGCCGTTCCGACCGCACATGATAATAATACATGTACAAACGACGTTGCCTTCCCACATGCATAGTAAAAATAAATGAGAATTGTTTCATTTATCGAGCTGCACCTCAGATCCGCGTTCGTCGCACAAGGAATAGTTCATTTTCATATTAGATTTCATTGCACGGAATACATGCGGGGTACTATGAGAAATCTGTAGTCTTCGATTGTCATCTAATTGCACCACTAAAATGTCGGACATCCGAAAGAGGAAGTGTCTGTGACGAATAAAAAAGATATTTCTAAACTGTTCAATATCGAGAAAATACCGTCTTCTTAAACTTTAACTTGAGTCTCTGTCTGGTCGACATGGAAATCTTGATTTCTACCCTTCGACGTAACGTAATTATTTAATAACGCAAGTACTTTGGAAAATTATGACTAGTCGAAGAAGAAATAGTTTCGAAAGACGTAGAGATTTCTAGTACAAGGGAGGGCTTGAACTCTGTCGGATTTTATTTTTAGGATAACCTGAAAATTTGATGGTTCGACATTTTACGCAATTGGATGAAATTAATTGCGTTCCGTTTAATCGGCAGGTGGCTCGTTTCGTTGTGTGTTTCCTGCTTTATTTTACGCGGAATGTGCGCAACGGGCTCGTTATTATTGTCCTTTTGCGCTGGCAGTTTCCGGATGTTTCTCGTGAAACCAAAGAGGCACGCACCTTACTCGCTCATATGCGTAAATTAGGTAACCTGTCCGGATTTTATGGAACAGGTTTCGCGAGTCTTGAGGCAGGTCACGGCACTCGCAACCTCGAGAGCGGCGGGTCCGAATGGGCGATGGTCATTGATGGATACCTCTTTTGCCATTTCTCTTTCGACCGAGCATTGCGTCGACTTCCGACTGAATAAAAAGCGCGTATCGATCAGCTGATTGAAAGCCAACAGCCTGCCAATTTGCATCCGCGAACCGCGTCGGTGACCCATTCCGGGCGAGCTCCTCCCCTGATTCGTTCGCGGCTAAAAGTGCGTTCGATAATTAATTCCAGAGAGCATCAGTGAATAAACATCCTCTGAAATGATCACGGCGATATATCGTCCCTGGGAAATTAAAAATGATACGTTAATTGAAAATAAACCTTCGATATCTTTCCACGGCGCGAGTGGAAATGTCGCACACCAGAGAGTCCAACTGGAGAATTCCATTACGATTTATTGCGTAAAATGTAATCCGTAATCCCGTGGAAAGAGGAAGGGACTTGCAGTGCACGGGATTTGGGAAGCATCGCATTTATGAGAGCTCCCTGTTTCCATGGGCTTTTCAAAGGAAAAGTGAAGTCGCGGTTCCCTGCATGTCGGAAGCAACGCTGGGGGGGCAAGCCCGAATGGGTTTTAGCCATTGATGGATACTCCCTCGGTATTTCTCTTTTTACTAAGCTCATCGCGAAACTCTCGCTGTACAAAAGGCATTTATCAAACGGCAGATTGACGGGCTGACAGCCTGCCAATCTGCACCTATAGGCAGCCTCGATCGGTCATCCTGAACTCCTCCCGAATAAGCTCTCTCGCTGATCCGCATGCAATTATGGTATTGGATTTGGAATTCTCAATTTTTGGATCGAGCTAAAATACGTATCGATTCCCAAATGACGGACGAGAGCCGGCACTCCATTGGGAAATTAACGAAAAATTGACGTCCCTTAATGGAACCGATCCGAAAAGTACTCAAGTCTTGAAAATAGTTCGATCACTCAACTTCGACAAGTATGATATTTTAACATATTCCATTATTTCTATACGTTTACGAAATCCTTATTAATATATAATATATAAGGGATCCACGTTTCAACTGTCTCATGTCAGTAAGACCCGCTCATAGAGCACATTGAACAAGAGCACGAAGCGAATCTTGATTGGCTGTGAAGTTTAACGCAAATGGGGATGAAGTCGAAGTTTGGATGCGTCTCCAAGATATCTCAATCTAAAATCGAGTCGAAAAGTTCCTCTTCGCGTCTCGTTCTCAAGCTCTGGGTTTCCTCCTCGTCGGTTCTACGTATTGCCTTAAAATACGATCACGTATTAAATCGTTGTAAGAGTAACTTCATTTGCTCCGCAATTCCCCCGAAGTTCCATCCCGGGCGTAACTCTACCCTCGTGACGTCTAAAAACTTTAATCGCCGTTGAATCGACCGTTTAACAAACTCATTTGGCACGGGTGTAAAGTCCGCGAATAAAGGACGCGTTGGAAGAACTCTCCGCGAGCCTTAATTGTCTGTGAAGTTTGGAGTGAATGGGCCGAAGTTGAAGCTTTTTATATGCCCCTGGAAGGGGAAGACACTTCCTCTAACAAATGAATCTGAAATTTCTCGTACCACCTTCCTCCTTGCACCCCCGCTCGTTGCTCGAAATTCCCTCCACCCTTCTCCGTTCCCCAAGATGGCGGCAAGGCCTCGAGTCCTCATCTGTTTCCAGCTATTTCAACTCGCAGCTGATTACACGTGCGAATTAGGTCTCGGTACTCTTAGCTTATTAAGCCAGCCGCCATAGCCGAAACCAACGGAGTGCACCGTGATCGTTAATTCTGGGCGCTGAAAAAACATCCCTTAACGGCGTCACACCTTTGTTATACCACAAAGAGGTACTTCCAGATTAATAATTAATTCCACTCGAAACGTTTAATAGATTTCACCGGGGTTGATGCAAAGAAGCAACATTATTTCTAATTAGTACATACTCGATTACTAAATCTCGTTCCGAATAATCAGTCATGAAAAATATCTTCAATGAAGACTCCCCCAGGTGGTTCCATGATCGAAAGTTAACCAATGGGAAAAATGCTCGTCTAATGCCTAAACACCCCCCTTTTTAGTTGAAATGTTCTGCAGAGCAGAAATAAAGCTCCAAAGTGTGGGGCCTTTGTTACCTTCCCTTAAGAGGTGACCTGAAATTCCAGGATAATTCCAAGTTCCGCCCAGGATCGCGAAAGATCGTTTCCTAGGGATCCTTGGTTCTCGGTTTGGTTTCCTCTCTGCGTTCCCGCAAAGGAGAGCCGAAACCTCAGTCGTAATCCGCGGCAAAGGTGAGCACCCCGGAATACGAGGGGCCCCTTTTAGTGCTCGCGGGCGCGTTATAAAGGCCCTCTTTGACAGACTTAATCCTTTGGGCACCGATAAATCCGGAATTCCCTCGTATTTGCTGGGCGTTCTTGGCGGGGCTGGGCGCTCGCTCGACGTCAGGCCTTTACGAGGCTCGGCGTTACGGTGACGTCTCGCAATTAGCTACCATTCGCGAGGGTTTACTCGCGAGTGCACGTGCGTACATGGCAGGGTGCATTAGCGTGTGCCGGGGTATGTACAGGTACCACCCATGGAGTGAGTTCTTTCGCATTAGCCGGTGACGTCTAATAAGCGCGCGATACCGGGGCCAGCAAAGGGCAGGAAGAAGGAATTCCCCCGTTCGTTCGCCCGGCTAATTAGACGTGACTCCTGCGGGAAGATTTCCTCCCGGAAAGGAGGCGAATCGACGGCGTGTGTACTCGCGTCGGGGACAGAGAGGCATTTCTACGGGGAGGGAAGAGGAGGAGAAAGAAGGGTTGCGCCACGAATGGCAGCCAGCTCGGGGCGCTCTTTCCGATCGACTTGCTTCCCGCAATCGAATGCCAGAGGGAAAGGGGAAATTCGATTCCGCGGTATCGAATTTACGCCCACGTGTCTTCGTCGGTGTGGATGCGCACTACGCGGACGCGACACGTATGCGCGCCCCGAGGAGGTACCCCAGAGGATCTGGGAAATCGCCGCTCTCCTGTGGGAAGGCCTCGAAAGTCCGATTCTGGATAAAGATCCCCTGAAAAGGACCCGGTTTTTGGGAACTATCGGACGTGGAGGGATTGGACGATGATCCTGGACCGCTTTTTGAAGATGGCCAAAGCGGTTGCTGCCGCATTCTGGAGCCGACTTTGGAAGGTAATGAAAAATCCCTCGGTACGGGATTTCCGCGCGTAATAGAGAAAACGCGCACGAGTTCAATTTTCCTTTTTTTTTTTTTGTGGTCTCGAACGTGGTCCGGGAATTTCAACTGGGTGACAGATTTTCAAGGATCAAGGGGACGTTTCGCGTAGAACGGAACGTCCTGATAGCTTGGGTAAAGCGCGTCCAACATTCGCTAGATGGACGTTCCTGGGCCTCGAGGCTGTCTGCTACTACATATTTCTCCCAGGTAAACACTTCTTGGGTAGAGTGATTAACAAGTTGACTACCTACGAGGAGCTTTGGACTCCATTCTCGGTTCCTCGGCGCCTAGCGTCGAGAACCCTCCAGGCTCCGCATCTGTTTAGTTTACGACCAGCTTGGATGCCTGTCGCTCGCACCACCCGTAGGTAATGTCCGCCGCATGACAAACTATCCTCCCCAACTATACTACTCGCAGAGGATGGCTAGTCGCGAAGGACGACCACCTTCCGAGGTGGCACCTGCGGATCCGCATCCATCTCGTTCCCTGAATTCGGACGCGGCCATTAACCTAATTGCTGGCCAGTTCCCCGAACTTCCGTTTACAACTGCTCCAACCTCCTCTGTGTACACACTATTACCCACGTTTCCGAGTCCCTTTTGCAAATCGTCCCGTTTCACCCAAAATCGCTCGAATTCATACGCACTATATGGCTGGACACGTTACAATATACGTAATTACTGTTAAAAAAGCGACAACGTGATTTTATCAATTTTTCGTTGCATATATCATGACATTCGTGAGAAATTTATTGCATAAGTGTTTTACCTACACGATTTCACAAAGATGTTTTGATACTATGAATTTATCTATCAAGTTTATGATTGTATCGCAGATTTATTAAAAATTTTAGTGTGTGTGTGTGTTTTAACAGTGCAGTACGGCCGTGCGTTTGGACGACTGCGGTGAAGTAACATGCATTATCCGCGGAATGTTTCTAAAAAAGAATTATTTGAAGATGCGTAAGTCGATGCAGACGTGTCTTCTGTAAAAAAAGCCCGACTCTGCGGTTTCTAGTCGAGGGGAAGAAACGGAGATTTGTGGCGAGAAGTCTCCGTCGCGCAGAAGGGAGAGCAGTCCCGATAGGGAGGAGACTTTATTGGATGCAATCGGTGTTCCCTGCCTGTTTTCTGCGATTCCTTGGTGTTAATCGGACCGTGGAACCCACGAAAAAGGAAAATCGCGGATCGCCGGATGTCCCTACTCGGTGGGTCGCAAAAACTGGCGAATTTACCCGTCGATTTCAGACCGGTATCTGCAGACTGTCGAGGTCGTCACTCCGCGACTCCGGTTACCCTCTTTTTATTCCCCGAATAGTTTTCCCTTTTTCTTCTAACTAATGCAGTGGGTCGCGATGTACATCTCGGTGCTCGGTCCTGGTTGCAATTTCTATTACAATGAGTAAAAATACATGAAATTGCAGTCGCGGCATTTCCTGGTGGCAGGTGCTTCCTGGAGTCCCCTTCATACCAGGGCCCAGGTTAACGCTTTAATATTCTCATTTTCGTTCCTTTCCTCCAAAACGTGCCGCGTATTTTTTTTTTTTTCGAAACTTAATCATCGGCGGCAAACGTCGAGGCGGAGTGAAGAGAAATTATTTCGGAAAGCAAAGAGTCGTGCCGAGGATCGAAATGCCGCGAAACTCCTGGTTAGCCGTCCTCGAGGTCTGTCTCATTAAATGCAAATTGAGTATTCTGTAAGATGGCATACAGGTACACGTTCGATAATTCGCGATATTATCTGCCAGCCTCACCGGCAAATCCAGTTTCGCCAGACGTCCGATACGCGAGATAACTAACTTGGAAAATGTTGATGTTGCATAATTATCATAAACATATCGGCAGCCTCGCCTTCTGCGATGCACTCTAATCCTGCCTGCGAGAGGCCCGATCCAGCTAGATCTCCTCTCAATTGTTAACGATTCAATGATAATCGCGCATCCCATTTGCATGCCTTTCGCCGAAGCATCGAATGCACCAAGATGAAAATCCATCCGCGTTATCGATCCAAATCCTCGTCCCCTCCATAATGTTATCTGCAAACACGAGTCGACAAACATTCGCGCGCCAAACGTCGTGTCGATAAAACAAGACCCTACCTCGTCGTTACCGATTGCGCATTGAATTACGCCCACTTGGGGGAGTTTCATCCCCCAGAAATCGGACCCGTTCGGCGAGACGCATCCGCACGTTGACAGTCGTGGCAAAAGCGAGAAGCAAAGAGTGTGCTTTCCCACGGGACTGTGGTTTTCCGCGTATACATTTACACCGCGTAATTGAATTCCAGGCCTCTAACTAACCGATGTCTCGAAACCAATAAGCCCCTCCCTGCTGTGAGTCCTGGAAAATGTCCTCCCTCGTCTTTTCGTCGGGGGCCCTTGTAATCGCATTGTCCTCTCTATCACAGCCCGCTGCAAGAAGACGTTTCCCCGTAATAAAGGGGGCAAAAGTCGATTAGTCCCGAGATACAAACTTTATTATTGGCCCCCAGACAACCCTCGCGTTGCTTTCCTAGGGGGTCTTCTGGCGAACCGAGCCACCCCCGGCGATGCCGTCGACAAATCGATTTCACGGCACGAACGGCCTTAAGGGAAAGAATTAAAACCACGGAAGCCGTTCTCACGAGCTTAAATCCTCCTCTTAACGGAGCCACGGTCGGACAATTAATTACACCTCGGCATTAAATTCCGACTCGCTGCAGTCCTGCACCTGCATACAGGTGCAAAGGCTCGGTGCACTTCTGGGCCACTCGACGGTCTCGCCCCAAGTTTTACCGTTTTCGCCGTAAAATTTAAACTACCCACCTTCGAGTGCATCAACCTGTTCGTAAGCGCGTTTCATGACAGAAAATCTCTACCATATAAGCCGATTTGTGTATCGTCGCTGTTATGCCACTGTAAACTCGTGGTTAGGACGATATCAACAGCCTCTTCAGAGGTTGCCCTGTGAATGGAACAGCGAGAAAAATGAGATAAAGGGCAGTCGGAGGCGGAAATGAAAGGGTGCAGTCCGGGGGCGAGTAATTAATTGAAATCCTGCATTAAGCCTGGTGCATGAGCTGGAGACAGGGATGGGATAGAATGGGGTGCAGGTTTACATCTGGCCGTACGTTTACACCTGACTCGGGCCTATCGCGATCCAGGCACCGGCTCTGCCGGTCGCACCGATTTATCGGACCTATCGGGGTGGGGAAACGAATCAGGTGCATTAGCGCGACCCTAATTCCGTCGGTAAAGTACAGGAGGCTTTCGCGGTAATAACGGCGCGTTATCCCGTCCGCGTGTGCACCCCATCGGTGGTTCGAACCCTGTTAACCTGAAACTGAAACCATGTTAAATTTCGGATTTTAGATTTTTAATTTCTCTGAATTTCCAAGACCTTTCCTCGTGCTTAGATCGTCACATCTTTCGCTCGAAAAACCTTAAAATTAACGCTGAATCCGCTTTTAGAATGGCGACTAAATAAATTCCATGTCGTCTGCATGTACTCTTGAAACAGGACATGATTCGTATTAAGTAAGGCGTAGGTAGAAAATAGGACTCAAATCGTGAAATAGGAGCAAAACGAGGCTTATCAAGATTAAGCAGGGCTAAAATTTCGATTTGAGTTGCCAAAAGAGAAACTCCAGGTCCGAGTTAGCCATGAAGCAGTGTTACCTAACAACCGTGTTTGAGTTCATGACGCGACGCGTCGATGTCAAGACTTCCAAAAATTGCGTCGGCGATGGCGGTGATCGGAAAACGAGTTGCACCAAGAGGAAGGGACTACCTGGTCGATTCGTTAACGCCTGTACCCGCGAATAACGGCGACAGGATCGTTAAAGCTTTCTCGGGACTTGGAAGGAGCGACCTCGAGGTCTGGTCGTCTCGAGTCGGATTTCCAAGAGGCGCGCGAGACGAGGACGTTATGTCGGGGGTGTTATCCACGAGGTAGGGGCAATTTCACAGGAATTATGACTGGAATAATCGTGGCGGGGCTTAAACGGGAAATGTTATTTCGCGGGAACTTTAAAAGCTCCCTGATAGCGGCCGAGATAAAAGTATAAAAGTCCTGGAGCCCCGGGTGAGTCCCACTTCTCTGGGGCAAGACGACGGATTTTAAAGGGCACTTTGCAAACTTCCAGGGATCCTAATAACAGTTAAGACCCATTCTTTACCGATCGGAAGTTGTTCGAATGTGTACAATGTCTGATATCTCGAACGGCGCCTCTGAACTCGCCTTAGGCATCCCTATAGTTGGGGGTTGGAGCAAAAGGGAGCAGAAAATACGCGCCCATTAACGGCGAATATCTCACGCAACATCGAGCCCGAATAACGCCCTCTTAACGCGGTCGCGAAGGAGTTGTTAAGCCCACGTTAACGGACTAACCTCTTGGTCCGTCGAGGAAGGAGCCGGGGAAGGGAAAAGACTCCGAGACGGGCGACTATCGATAATCGAAGAAGCGAGCCGCGAGGGCAGGGCAGGGATAAAGCCGTAGTTATATATACGGGGGACATGCATTCCATGGCACGAATGCAATTACGGTAATGCAAGCCCCCTGCATCTGGGCGGCTACATTTGAAGTTGCTTCAGCTCTCGAGTAGCTGACATAACCTCCTCCTCTCGCCCCGGGTTATCACCCGCCGATATCCGAGCCGATCTGCCCGACGATCTCGCCGACGATCTCGCCGACGATCCGGGGGACGAGGAAATCCGACGATTCCGCGAATCCCTTGAATCCAGAGACGAGATTCCCAAGTTTTCCTTCGACTCCGAGCTCGATTTTTCGGAATGTGCCCGCGGATCGGAGTTTTTCACCTTAGAATCTCTAATTAGAGGTCCTAAATGAGCTTTGAGTTGATATAAGGAGAGACTATTTCTGTGCACTTCAGGTCCTTTTTCTTAGACTTTGATGGTGGCAGATATTTCTATTTCTTCTACTCGAGGACTCTAAGTAGAACTCATTTCGTGTTAAATTGAACAAACGGGGCAGAAAGTGGATAAGTAAGGGGTGAAAGGGGTCCAAAAATGGTCCATCTTGGGCTGCACCTGTTCAAAATAGGACTACAATTTCGACTCGGGCTAAATATCAATAGCAATTTAATTGGAGATTGAAAGGATACCGACTGTCATTCCCGGGAATCATGAGATAAAGATATTTCTCGGTGATACTCAATTCTATACCCTAATGAGATTCGAATCCTTCTTTCTGGATTGTATGCACACTTGGGTAAATATGGCCTATAGGGCTAGCTGGAGGGAGATGCAGGGGAAAGTCAACTCCGCGATTTCTGGAATCGCCGAGTGAAAATATTTGTCTTGGACTCCGGTACTGGATGGTTCCCGATGTCTCCGGAGTTTCGGGAAACTGGCCCAATTTAGTTGAGTATTTCGCTGAGGGATCCGTGAGATCACCCACCTGGTGATACACTTGGTGATCCGAATGGAGCCAACACGCTTCGAAAATATTTCTCAATTAATTCGAAATTGGATATCTCTTATCTGCATCCCAGTTTTTATGGACTCAAAATCCCTCTTTTCGAATGACACCCCTTTTCACCCTTCAAGAGTCGAGAAGTAATACATTTTATTCATCCCATTTGTAAGGAGATTCCAAACAAGATGCACCGAATTGCATTTTCCTCGAGAAAATGGCCAAATATGGCAAAGAAATCGGTGAAAAAGGATTTCAAAGGTGAGAACTGTGTTGGGAAACACTTTCATTCCGATGCAAAGTCGCTCGTGGTAATGGAGCTCGTTCTCCTCTGCAACAGAGATTGGTTTAACCGCTGCATTCGTCGAAGCTGTGAATGCGTTTACGTTACCGGAATGTCAGGCAGTTTTAGACTGCCCCCAGGCAGCTTTCCAGGCTCCTGTAGCATAACTTCTAGCAATAGACCTCGTTGATTTACTCGAGTTTGCTTTGCCACCTAGCGTACAACCTCTGTCGAAATTAGACCCGAAGATAATACATCGAGAGTGGCTGGAGAACCATATCCACGGCGTAAAGCCAAACGAGAGATGTGGTCTGTTAAATATAGATTTTTAAAAGGAACTAAACGGCCAGAAACGAGGAAAGGAAATAACTTTCCGGGAGAAAGTGGACCGGCTTAAACTAATTCAGCGAAAAGTCGGGTAGATCCCAGGTACTCGTATTTTGCACAAGTACCTACGTTCTAAGGCAGAGGACGAGAGAGTTGCCAGAGATTGGGAACATTGTTCTGCATGCCCTGCGAAAGGCCCTAATCCGACCTAATCAACGGGGTCCAACTTATGGAATCCAACTTAGAGGATCCAACTGAAGGAATCGAGGCTCACGCAGGAAAGTTCGGATTCACAGAGCCGAGACGGTGATTCGCGTTCAGCTCGGCTTAAAGAACTCTTGACTTTATCTCAGTAATGAAAAGGTCATTTTACCGTTTACGAGGAGTCTTCCCAATTCCATCCCAGGAGCCGTTCCGACTTTGCTCCTCCGAGTCGAGATCCTCCGGGATAAGAATTCCCGAATTTACTTGGAGCCGAGTCCTGGCCCCATTTTTTATAAAATGTCCCAAATTTATTCGAATCGTTTCTAGATTAACGATAACGAAATTTACTGGATTCATTAACCCTAGAAAATGTATATTACCATATATGAAAACCACCTTGGCTATCCTTGAGTTTCTTGGTGAAAAATGGCCGTGTATCTTAAAAAAATGACAAAATTGCTCTTAAACCGCGATCCGAACCAACTTTACGAGCCCGTAGAGCACATCTTCACCGTTACTAATCCAAAATAAATTACGGAATCATAAATATTATATTCGGAACTTGATCTAAACCTGCAAACACACCGTCAAAACCCCTAAAACAAAAAATGACTATGCCGTAGGACAAAAATCGGCCTTATTGACCCTCGTCCTTTCGACGCTTCGCCTTAAGAGTATTACCTCTGATGAGGATTTGAAAACCCATTTAGCAATCTAGACCCGCTCTCTTCGGGTATTCTCTAGCATAGGTTTCGACATTTCTTCCGCAACGAAGGCTCAAGGTGTTCCGGACCAGTACCCGGTGATGGGCATTTCCTAATCGATTTAGCAACCGGGATCCGGCACGCAGGGCGATGCCTAGCGCACCATGGTGTTCTATGCGTTCCTTTCGCTGGCTGCGTGAACTCCACCATGAACCTCGGATAAGAGGATCAGCATAAAGTGAGCTGTCTTCCCAACGTCGCGATGTCTGCATAAATTCAGCCCCCCGCACCTACGGCCGCGTGTAGGTAAGTATACGCGGCGGGGGCTTGCGGCTGATGTACAACGCGTGGAAGTTATGTACCGAGCCGTGATTAGACCCTGAATATGAATTAGGTGAGAAACTTTATTCCCAGGAGACCTGCCGCCGCCGGGGCGGCTATTCGGGACCATTGCCCGAGGAAATCGAGGAAAAAGAGCGAAACGTTGCCATGCAAATGCGCTCGCCCGACCAACTTTCGGGACGTCCCGAAAGTGATCGCGTTACAGCCTGGAAGTTACACCCTCGCAAATCCTCGTAAACCGGGGAAACGAAATGCCGCTAAAGAATGGATTTAAAGAATTTTTTTTTAAACGAACTCTTCGAGCGATGTTGCGCCAAGCACCCTAAAGGAAACCGAGACGTTGGAGGCGCTCAGATATGGAGCAAAAAGTAACCGAAAGATGGAGCCAGAATGTGAATACGAAAAATTGGAGACCCGTTTTATGCGATTTTTATCACGAGACATTTTATTTCCCATCATCCCGCTGCCCTCCAGATAGTGATCCGGGTCCAGTTTCCGCGAAAATAGGGAGAAAAGAACGAGATGTCTCCGGACCAATGTCTGCGGCTTTTCCGATGGAATTGCGGAATATCTCGAAAGTATCCCCACATAGTTCGCGGGAATTGGCGCAAATCCCAGATACGGTTTACAGCTTGCTAGACAACGGGAATAATAAGAGAAATAAACTCCAAGTTCATTTTCAGATATCTACAGCGACAGTCCTGGTCTGGCAAGAACGTTAGCCTTCGCCATAACATGGATTCTTGATAGAAAACCTTGTATCCCTTTTTTCCAGGAATAATCATTTCCTCCATTCCACAAGTGCTCAAGCACGTGTGTACTTCCCTTCTGATTTAAAGCGGGACTTTGAAAAGTTCCTAGCACCGGCTATAAAATAGTCAGCGGGATTCAGAAAAATTCAGAGTTCCCTGTAAGGTAGGCATCGACGTTTCCCAGCATTTGGACGTCGATTATCATCAGATCCTCGGTCGTAAATTAGGCAAGGAAATTCGAAATCAAGGCACTGTGCGTTCCACTTCGTTTCTCCGGTTCAGCGAAATGCAATATCCACGGGTAATAACCGTGCCACTAAAGCGGAAGATAATGCCCCTTGCATTAGGCCGGCTTTTTTACACGGCGGGATGGAATTAGGAGGAGAGCCGCTCGTAAACGGTAAAACGGCCATTTGATTAGGGCGATAAAGCCGAGTTTCTTAAACCAATGAACATCGGCTGTCGAGCTGGCTGCGAATCGCTACTCTCGCTACACGACTCCGAACTCTCCCGCTGCGAGAGCTCCCATTGCCTGCGTTCGTAGATTAGCTAGCTTGTCGGTTATTTGTAGCCGGTGTCTGCTGGCTACTGTCCTCGCCGGTAAGAACTACGCCCCGTTGTACACGTACTTGCAAACGAGTGCGCACACCCACCCGAGCTCGGCGGAACACGCCCGGACAGAGCACGAAACTTCGGCCCGACAAGCGCCCCGTTTTCCGCGGAATCCAATTTTCTTTTTGCATTCCGCCGCCGTCGTAAACGCGGCTATGTAAACGAAGCCCCTCCAACGGGAGTGCCCTAATTTTCGCGGCCGTATCTGAAATTAAATCGCGGCGATAAGTCCTCGAATTCCATATTCCGTGCACATTCATTCGCGACGCGGAATACGCTTCCCTCGAACGCGGACATTGACGCCGGAAAAGCTCGCATTTTCGGGACCTGAGAGAAAATGTCCTCTCAATCCCATCGATTGTCTAAAGGCCGACATTACTTTATTTGCCAGAATTTTTACGGAAATTCTAATTGTCGATTTGGGTGCCGTTGGACTTCTCGGGACTTGGGTCTCGAAATTTTCATCATATTTAGAAGCTTTAATTGTGGCATGGGGTTACAGGTAATCTTAAGAAAGGGAACCTCGGTGGAATTGAGGGTTTACTTTAAATCTTGAAAGTGGGGGATAGTTCCATTTCTTTCACGTGTAGGCCTAAAGTAGGATTTAATTCGGGTCGAATAGATTATTAAAAGGCAGGACCAAAAGAGTTCTTATTTAGGTTACGCGGATTCGAAGGAGGGCCGAAATTTCAATTTGGAAAGTGCGGGCAATTTCTGCTTAAAATCTACGCGGGGTAAAAAATTCTTTCGCACAAGTTCCTCGGAGTCTCTTCCGAGAGTAACTTTCGTAGGAAAGGTGTTTTCCAGTTACGCACCGCGGAGCAGAAAATTTCCTTTATTCGGGACTGTGGGGAATACGGCTGCCATCTTTTCCCCAGAGGCGGACACGGCGCCCTGAATTTGGGGACGGGATATTCCACCGATCCTGTGAAAAAAAAAAAAGAAAACAATTTCTGTAAATAAAATCAGAGAGTCCACTGTTTGAAGGTTAAACCTAACACCATTGTCTGTGTCGATGTTGCAGGTATATTCACGGTAATGTGCTACAACGTGCTGTGCGACAAGTACGCGACGCGGCAGATGTACGGATATTGCCCGAGCTGGGCTCTCGACTGGGAGTACCGGAAAAAGGGGATCCTGGGTGAAATCCGACATTATGCCGCCGACATAATCAGCCTCCAAGAGGTCGAGACGGACCAATTCTACAATTTCTTCCTGCCGGAGCTGAAGCACGACGGCTACGACGGCATTTTCTCGCCCAAGTCGCGCGCCAAGACGATGGCCGAGAACGACCGCAAATACGTGGATGGATGCGCCATTTTCTACAGGACAGCAAAGTAAGTGATACCTTGACTAGAAACAACCTCTTGCTCCGATTAAACCCCGCATTTACCTGCACCCCTCGGCAGGATGCACGTCCCTCCAAATAGCGCAGTTATGTAAATGCATTCAGGTCATGCCCACGAACGATTGACCACAGATGATATTTCTTCGGTAACGCATGGTAATTAAATATCGCGCTTGAGGCTAATTTTTCAAACTCTGGGGTTGTCGACCACTTGTCGGGAATATCCTCTAAATTATTAGAGGGCCAATCATCGCGTGACTTATTTATTTTTACTCGAGAATTCACGTCTTTTTTTGACGAAGGCGTTATGGGGATGTCGCGCGTCTCCGGTAAATCTCATTAGACGTCAGTAGCGTTGCTTTTCGACATCTTTTTGGAATAAGCGATTCTATAGGTACAAGAGCGATGCGACGTCCCCCGCGATCAAAGCGATCGGGTATTCGTCGCAGTCGGCCGTCAATATTCGCACCACGGGCAATATCCTCAAGGTAATAACGCATCACGTAAGGTGCCAGGACTCTCGGCACCCTAGAGCTCGAGAATGGCTATAAGTAGAAAATCAACTTTGCTCTATGGGACTCGATCTCGTAGGATGTCACTCGACGTCCCGGGGCTCCTTCGGGGTATGCGAGCTTATAGGAAATTCTTCAATCTCGTAGATGGCGACTCGGGAAGAGGACACACCGTTTAAAGTGGAGCAGCTTTAGAATATCCTGCTTACGGAGTCTCCCCCTTTCCCACCCTTTCACCGAACGTCCCAAAACCCGGCGACGGGAAACCTCCCGGAGATATTCCAAGTTACTCTGGAGAATCTCGAAATCTCTGATCGCTCTTAATTTAAAAAAAAAAGAAAAAATGCCTACCCGCCTCCAGAAAATTACTGATCTCGGGGACCGGTAACAATTGACGTGCACTTTCTTGGGGGAAAAAAAGTCTCGAGACGCGAGCTCGATAAATTACTTCAAAATTGATTAGGCTTATTCCCTTCGAGCGCCTCGATATTTCAAAGTCTAACTCCCACGATTCCTCGAGGCTCCGATCCACGGGCACGCGCTAAGCGCTCCGAGCGTATGTACGCCGGTGAAGATTGACTGCCTCCTGATAAAAAAGAAAAAATAAAAACATGAAAAGGGGAAGAAGGAAAAGCGATTCCCACATCTCGGCCCTTTTAGCGCGATCCCTCTCGCTCAAGAGTCCCGGCAGATTGGAGGCATTTTATTAAACGGTCCCGCCATGGCACATTGACAAATGGCCGGACGGGTTGAGTATCGATCATTGGGGGATTTAAGCCGCGGCGTATTTATGAAAATTGCTCGGCACATTCCGCGTGGTAACGGTCTCTTTACTTCGGATCCACGCTGGATCCATACCGGGGATCCGTAATGGCGGAGTTGCGCGCAAGAAGTGCACGAGACGTGCGCAAGAAGTGCAATAAGTGTACCGCGCCGCCGTGGTAGCGGCCAGGCATTGTGCGCGCTTTATCGTATCGGCCGGCGCGTTTATTTTCAATATCGCAATGTAATTTAATTCCAGTTTACGCTTAGCGAGCCGCCCGAGGGGCTATCCGGCGTCAAAAGGCGATTACCGTGATGTATGTACCGAGGGCGTGCGTGCACTCTCGTTTGGTCGGCGTTATGCGTTCACCCGCGCATCGCGAGTGCATAACGGAGCCTAACTTGCACCGCTCAACGTCGATCGGGAATTCTTCGCCGTTGGCCCATTATTTTCCGCATAGCAAATGTCTTTCTCCCCAATTAGTCCCGGAGTTAAATGGACTTGCCCTCCGAAGTCATCGGCTCGGATTGCGCTATCGAAGGATACCGATTGAATGCACTCGATGGGCTGACACGCGTGTCGAGTGCACGGGACTAGACTTAAATCGACGTCGCTTCTAACGAGAAGTTAATAATAGAATCGAGAGTAATGGAACTACGTCCGAGTAGCAACGACCTGCACCGACTATGAGCGAAATCGTCGCATTCTATGGAAAAAACATTCTTGGGTTGAATGGATCTTAACTGGCTGCTATCTTGTAAAGATCGAATTAATTTAAGGCAAATTACAAATAGTACTCAATTTTTTTAAGCCCAGCATTATCAAACCAATTAATTTCGCTTCGAAAGACAATTTTTCGCTGAGGGTAGGAACGATCGATTTGTGTGTTTTTTTTTTTCTTATCAGACATTGTTAATCATTTCGTTGGACGAGACTTAGTGGATTGAGTCTTGGCGTTCACTTCTTATCAGGGATTAATAAATCGCTTTGAGGGGTCGAATTAATAGCTACAGTGGATACGTATGAGCGGAGTGAAAATGTCTCAAGGGTTATCAGACTTCCATTGGAGATATCACTATGATGCCCACGTATATCGAGCGGACTCGTTTCGGGGTCGCTTATCACGCGTGTATAACGGTCCCTGCACGCGCTTATCGTTGCACGAGTCGACGTCCATCTAAATTTCTTCGCCGTTACTCCGTTACGGAACGACCTCTTCGCCTCTTCGTCTCAGATGAAATAAGACTGACATCCGAGCCGAGACGAGGTACATTTTGGATTCATCATCTCGGGACCACCGAGAATGATGGTATCGTTTCAATGGGCACTGATGATGTAGACGAGCCGATAGATGCGCGCCTGCATCGGCTCTGATGCATAGGACATTGTTGCGAAAGCGAAGGGGCCGCTTCGGATTGACGTTAAATTGTGATGGGAGTACAATTGCAGGCAATGGCAGTGCTCTGTACCAGAAATAAGATGGAATAATGCATCCGTTCCCCCTCTCCCCCGGAGCGGAGTAGGAAACCGCATATTAATTACAGGATGCAGTTAAGTCCAGAAAACGAGGAATTGGGTAAACCAATTACAGTCCCCACTCTTCCAAGCACCGATCCACATAAATCGGAGTGCCGGAACCATAGTTCGATTTTAAAATTCGATCAAAATGTGATTTAATCTCGCCGGTAATTAATAGCACGTGGACGTTACACTCCTGACACTTAGTATTCACATGAACATGATTCTCTCGAGGAAGATAAACCGACGCGATCTCTCGTTTTCTCCGCCCTCTGAAGTGCTCCTCGAGGGACGATTTCAGATTTCCCATCCCTTACGATGACGGGCATCGAATGATTTAATTGCAGAACTCGTTCGGAGTCTCGCTTCTAGTAGGCATTAAACGGCAACCGGCCGATAATGGAACGTGGAAATTACATCTGGATGATGTGCAATTATGAAATGAAATAATAACCCGGGATAATGACGCAGGACGAGGGGGACGATGAAACAATTAATCATGGTTAGCGGCGAGGGAGATCTATATAGATAGGTGCAGATGCGCTTGTTCTTGAGCTCGCGTCGCGATTGAGTTACCAACGCGTTCTTAACGCGCTAATCGGTTCGGACCCCCTGCAGCGAGTGTCGAGAAAAATCGCATTAGCCTTTCAAATGCGAGGTGGAACGAGCTGGGTTGCCTCCTCGGAGCCGCGGGCCATTTTTTACGGGCCTTTGCGGGGAGCCTCGCGAATCGCTCCTTCGGGATATTGCGCCGGCTCTGGACCCGCGATCAAGGATTGACGAGCAATTGGCAGTTCACCCGGGGCGAGCTGTCATCTCTCTGGAGTCGGGTGTCGGGTCGCCCCGAGGTGCAATTTCCGCCATCGCCGAGCACCTTATACTTCGCTGCAACCTTCGCTCCTCGACCTCTTCGAGCCGACTTCTACTGACAAACCATTGGAGGATACTTATGGGAGGCGTTTCAAAAATCGAGACAAGGTGATCAAGAGACCGTAATCACTCTTTGATTATACTCCTGACCCGACCAGAGTTGAAACATTAACCGTACTCCGAACCCGCGAAACCTATGGAAGTCCTATTTTAAGTCATATGTCGAGAGAAAAAGAAATATTAAACGTTACCGTCATTCCTTCTTTCGTACTCGTGTATTGCTCCCTTTTACGGGCTGGCGCCTATCTTACAACTATTTGTCTTCAGGGTATTTTCGCTCTTTTACTTAATATGAATTGAGACCTTCTTTAGGCCTAAAAACGGAAGAAATGGAAACGTTTACCACTCTTAAGGCTTAAAGTAGGACCTTGATTGTTTATAAATTACCCTTCTGCATGTTATCTCAATTTTTTGAGGTCTACCATTAGAGGTTTCGATTCCAGGTTTGGCTTCCGGGACACCGTTCACTGCACTCTTTTTGTCCCCGGGCAATGAGCTGTCATATTCTGATGACTGATAATAAATTCCGCTCTGTCCCAGTTTCGTCCTTTCGAGATCCGCGCACTCTCTAAGGAGTGTATTACTTTCATTGAGCGCGACCATGCATCCGCGTCGGAGATTTACCATCCGGGGATCTCCTTGCATTCCGCATCCGAAGATGCAAATGACAAAGGCGGCCTCGTGAATGGGATTATTAAGCAGCGAGATTAATCGCCCACAGGGGCCGAGCTTCGAATCAGGGGTCATCGAGATGGTTACTTCGTCTTCCATTCAGACGGACCCGCTCCGTCTCGAAGTGGCGGAGGAATCGACGTCGAGGGAAGTGCCTTTGCACTTCGGACAAAATCCTCGTCCGAGCTTTTTAACGCGCCACTCAATTGCCCGCGTCTCAAAGGCCCGATCCGTTAGCTCAAGGATCCGTTTCGTCAATCAATTCCCACCGGTTTAAAATGCGACTTACGAGCAACGGTACGTTTGACGCCGCTTTCTGAGTAAATTGATTGATCCATGGGTATAACCTTCGCTGCCCAGACCTTTTTTATTCCCCCCAAGGCTGTGGAATCTTCGCTTCGTCGCTCCTCTCGGTTCGGATCCGGTCGTGAGTACTTAATTTTTTTTTATTCCCGATTAATTCCCACTTCTCAGCGGAACTGTATTTTCGTAACAGGACCAGTCATCATGCTTTTAGGGGTTCTCTGTAAATCTTGGATTCGTCGATCGCATTTTCACGGTGAAGGATGCTTTATTTCTGCCACGGTGACGCGACATCGTCCCATTCGTCCCTCCCGGCATCACCCTGGCACGGCTCGCTAACTTTCCTGTTAGTCGGAAGGAAAAGTTGGTCGGAGAACGCCTTCGGCGGATAGACACGCGAACTTCCAGAAGGTCGCCCGAGGGTAGGGACGTCCGGTACTTCGACCTTTTCGCAAAATGGAGCGAAACCTCCCTGCTCGAAATCCCAACTTTTTCCCTCTCGATGTTACCAGACGCGTCCTCGGAAGAACTCCCAGAAGCCATTACGTTCTCTTTTCCCGGTCCATGGGGGGTGTCCCCTAAATCCCCCAAAAGAAACCCACCCTTGTTTTGCGAGTCCGACTCGTCGAATATGAATTGCGCGAAGAGTAAGTGCTTCGTCTAATTACTCATCTAATATTTTGCAGAGTCGTTGGGGTCTGTACCATTAGGCGAGCTCCTCGAGAAATCGTCTTAAGGGATATTTACCCAACTCGCTAAAAGGGGTGCGGTTAGATTTTCTGCATCGAACGTCTCCGACATTCGCGCCATCAATTATTCCTCGTAATCTCCGTGTACGTACCTACGTACACGCCTAAATTGGTCGTAACACGAGTTTCAAGTGCCATACTCAAGAGATGATTCCTATGGCGTCGCGGCGCTCCCATCCTGGGTGTAGTTCCAAGATTTGCTCGAAACCTCTCCAACCGAATGCGTAATTCTCGAGACGCGTGGCTCGTTTAATTAGTCAAGATATAACGCCTCGATGTTGCGTTTCTCGATCACGAAAGCCACCCTTAACCCAATAATTCCACGAGTCTCGGATAGTGACGAGCAAAATCGGTCTTGCTATTGCAATTTTGGTCTTGGTCTCCCTCTTCTTTTTTAAGACCAGGACTCGATTATGCAATACTGACCAACCCTACCATGATCTTGGTCCGATCTTGAGTTCTTGGCCATCGTTGATCTCAGGCAATGAAACTTAGAAAATGACTTCCGAAGAGTCATAGAATCACGGCGTGCGCCCTAGGAATTAACCCTGATTTTCTATCAGCCTCTTCGGCCATGACAGGCCATAAAAACTGTCGAAATGGTCCAAACGCAGGTGAGACGAATTATTAATACTGGGTTCGGGTTCTAATTCTGCCCGAAGTACGCGGAAAATTGAAATTAATCTCTGCGCACAGTCCGGGAGCCTTTCGCACTCGGGAAGCGATTCGTTCGAACGTCGTGCCCATCCGGGACGTAATCCCGATTTGCCATGAACGACGTTAGAGGTTCGCGAAGGCAATTCGGGCTTCACTCGTAGCTACACGTCAGAGTCGCGGCGATGAAACTTTAAGGGCCTTATTCATCGCCGTTACCACGACCCGAGTACGAGGCATGAGCGACTCGTAAAGCATAACTTTCGACGTTTCCCGAGGTTTCGCGGCTCTCCTCGGAGAACCGAAGGCCTACGCAATAACCCCCGACAACGGGGAATTTAACGCGTCGTTACTCTCCCTTCTTTCGATTCAATTCGAGCTGGCGATAAACGCAGCTGCGGCGAATTAGCCGCCTGAATTGAAGAAACAAACCGCGAAATTACTGCTGAAATCCCGGGGAAATGGCCTCTACGCGGTAACGTCGGGCATGACCGTCGAATCGGCGTATATTACACGCCGTGACGCGGTTACGTCGGCGGAAAAAAAGGCACTCGCTCATCTAACGCACCGTGAGTCCTGCGAGGTGCACCTGAAAGCCTCCATCTTCCCCTTAGTGCCCGTGGCTGATGCACGGTCCGTGCATTTTTCTCGACAGGCTCCATCATATCTCTATCTGGCACGATTCACGCACTTCCGACGAACCGCGTACTCTTCCCCAGCCCTGTGCACCTACTCCGAAAAAAATGATTAGTTGACCAAAAGAAATATATATCATTGTCTGAATCATATATAATTGCAAGAAACAATTATTCCATTGAGAAGAAATATCCATGTTGACTTGAACTAATTGTTGCCGATTTGAAATCAGTCCTTTTACTTTGACGTTTCTTCGGACGTGTTTGATTTTATAGGATTTTCTTGCCGCAATATGTATATCTGTGAATCCGTCGATTTTTTTTCCTGCAGTGTAGGGCAAATCTCTCGTTTAGTTTTTCCCTTTTTTTTTTGTGATATCACTTTCAATTCCAGGAATTGTCATTACTGCAGCTCAGACGCTGGACCCGTGTCCATGTCTTGCACGTGGTGCCAGATTGTTCCACCTTGTGAGTTAGATGGTGCTTCGCGATGATCAACGTTTTCCCTCGGTATGAATACGGGAATTCCGGTTTCTTCCGTTTGGCGGATTCTAATTGATACTAGCGAAGCTCCTTGCAGGCGAATCGCCGAGCCGCGTCGCTGGTTTTCGCTTTTTCATCCGGCGATCTTGCCGCGCCCGGCGCGGCCATCCGCGGTCATCTCCTTGGCCATCTCCTTGGCCATCTCCTCGACCGTACCGGCGGCGGATTTATGTCGACCTAGAGATCCATTCCGGACGCTTTAAGGCGCGAGAACTCGTCCGGACCTAAGGGGCGAGTCGCGGAAATATTAGATATCGGCGCTCGCATCTCAGCGGATAACAAGATACGAGACAGAAATGGCTTGGCGCACAAATGGCCTCAGTTTCTGCGCTTGACTTGCTGCCACGCCGGTGCGTCGGTTCGGCCCACGGGACCGAGAGCGTTGAGTTCTTTAGAGGCCAATCTCTACGGAGGCTATTATCGATTCGCCAGTCTTTTAATCCGCCTCCATAAATAACGACACGCTTAATGGCGCGCGCCGTGCCGACGGCCATGCCATCGAACTTGTCCATTCTTTCGCGGCTGCACCTCCTAGCCACTTCCGGTTAAGATCGGTCTCAATGTTTCCCCGTCTTCAGTTTCGCTGATCATACCCCGAGAAAAAGAATTCACTGAACGAAAGAAATATTGAACGGTGGCAAGGAAATATTTTGTTAATTCAAAGAATAATTATCTGACTCGAGTAAATTCTCATATTATGATTCCGTATAAATGTTCCATCCAATTTATTCCAGTTTATTTGAGCTAAATAACTACTCCTTGAACTTGTCAAAGGTTTCTTTGGATATCCAAAGAAATATCTCTCTGGTTTAATCCAATTCTTTTCTCGGTGTAACGATAAGACCGCTGGTCGATTTGAATGGATTTTCGCGAGCTTAATCCGAGTCACGAGCAAACTGCGATTGTCAAGACAGTTCGGTCTGCCTTTACGAGTATACTCAAACGAGATCTCGGTGATTTGGTTACTCTAATACAATTCTTGTAATAAAATAAATAATAAAACTGTAACTGGCGGGGCGTTGACTCCGAGGTACCGGAACGTGACGAGTTGCTCAGAGTCCTTTCGACGGGAGGACTTACGTTCCAGGGGGTTGCATTTCCTTTATCCGCGGATTTTCGAGAAATGGTTCTACCATAAATCTGTCAGAATTTCGTCGGAATGAGCGGGTACAGCCCCGCTTCGGCACGTTTTCGGTCCCCTCTCGAGAAGCCCAGATGGAGACGACTCGCCCTCTCGAGGGAGAGTTACGGCGAGAAAGCTCCTCGACGGACGTCCGATGAACCGACTCCGCGTTAGTTATGAAAAGCACCTAGGTGGACGGTGATTTACCGAGTAATTATCCGCGGCTCGGGCATGAAAGTTTGCATAAGTGGGAGTTTTCTCGGTCGACGCTACCGGCGAGTTGGCCGGGTCCGACGCTAAAGGCGACGCTAAAGGCGTCGCTAAAGGTGCCCGTTAAGACGACGCCGGCATAAGGTGGATAGGAACGACGCGATCAGACGTCGTGCAATGGTAATTTCCGAGACATTACGAGGAGCGAGGGATGTAAAGGGCGCGCATAGATATAATCTGAAATGAGACGCGAGAGGCGCGGCTAGGCCGCTTTTACGACGGTTTCGCGGATTAGACTTTTACGAGGCCCGTGCCGTTAGCTCGTGGGGTTTGATTTGCGAGGGGCCGACGCGATTCGCCCGCGATTTGCTCGCGATTTTACTTGTCTTTGACGCGAGTCTCGATCTCCCACACCGAGCCGCCCTATCGCGTTATCCGGGGATGCTGATACGCTCGACCTGCTTTCGGTAGCCCTCAATCCCAACTTCTGTATATTCCCTATAAACGCAAAGTAGTGGAATACACGTTGGGAGATGGTATAAAACCATTGACAATAATCGTACAAAATATGTTGCAAAAGAAACGAGTTTTACCCGCTCCCATGTCCGCCCTTTCCACGGCGACCGTCGATGTAACGTCTATTCTACGTATCTTGAACTATCGGTTCAGTCGTGCAACGTGAACGTCGTTTAAACCTAGTCTGTACGTAAAATAATCGTTCATTATCGTTTATTATATGTTGAAATGACGTTAAATCGTTACGTCAAAGTACACGTTTCTTCTCTACGGGATAAAAGCGCATCGAAAATTTAACGCGTAAAGTCGTTTCTTGTAAATGTATATTTAACGCGGAGAAGAAATTCCACTATTTTGGGTTTGTAGGGTTTGGATGATTATTTCGTGTACATGAGAATTTCCAAGGTGGTCTGGGACTCGCTCAAGAGAAATCGTCCATATCTTAGGATTTGAAACTAACAGAGCTCTGGAAGCGCGCAGGGCGAATTCCATTTTCCCAAATTGTTAAGTTAAAGTGTATGGAACCGCGCTCGCAGAATATAATGTCTCAGTTATCGTCGGGCGATTCAGTTTATCGACGTTCAATGCAATTTGCCCTATTCTATGTCGCGATGGGGAAGCGCACTGAATTCGATATTTGGTGCCTCCAACCGGACGCGATATCCAGGGATATTGTAATAACCAATGGATTACATGTGTTATGATTAGTCCGCGACACGATAATAATACACGTGATAAATAACGCAGTGCCAGCGAGGTGCGACCTGGGAATAATTTTCCCGCCAGCGAATTAGAGATTTACAAATAACTGGGCCGAATTCACTGGCTCGTCGGAAATTGAATAAATCCGCTGAGCGGTTATTCCTCGCGGATTTCGAGCCGCTTTATGAATGGCAGGAGAATACTATTTGAGATCTGTCCTAGTTACTATGGATCAGCGGAGGTGGACAGGGTACATGCGAATCTGTCGCAGTTTCCGTCTCGGAACTGGGCCAGTTAATATTAATATTAATAATAATATTGGGCCAGAGTACCTACAATGTCCATTACGCACTTACAGGATGTGTATAAGTATTCTTCTAAGAGACATACTGAAAGGACGCGCCACGTTACCGACGTTCATATTTATACTGCCAGAACATGCAAAATAAGAATACTGAGATTGAAGTTAAAATTCAAGAAATTCCTTGGAAAAATGATTTTTGGCATTCTAGGCGGACTTTTGGTACTATAAAGCCATCTACTCAATTTTTAGTTATTTTGTTTTCTCCTCCACGCCTCGTACACCATATACATTACCCTACCTTAGCTTGGTAAATTCCCAAGACACCTAATTTACCTTTATCGCGTTCAATCGTGCGATTCTAGATTACTAAAGTGTTCTTAATTGTTGCGTTACGGCTCTGATACTTTTGCTTCACACCTTAAAGCCTTAAAAAATTTCTGATCAAAATGTGGAAGTGCAACGCCATTCCAGTGTTGGTTGAAACTAAGACAACGAAATTTTTACATTAAATATAATTTTGAGAATGTCAGGACTTTCCTTCTTCTCGCGAGCCATGTGCTGGAATTTCAGGTAGTACCCTTAAAAAGAAAGTGTTTTATTCAAATCGACTGCTTCGTGGCGGGTTTCATTTTACCTTAAAATTCTCCGATACGTGAAACGAGATCTATGTCGGCTGTTTAAGGGGATCTAAGACATCCATTGTATCCAGGACGTGTATTCCATGTACGTGCGCAAGAATTCGCAAAACCCTCGACGGGTAATGATATCCGCGAATCCTCGGATATTCTTAACGTCGCTGATATATGTGCCGGTGTTTGCAGATAATCGCGTGCTCGCGAAAAGCACGATACCGCGAAACGAGGTTTCCTTTCCATAAAAGCTCGCCGAAGGGAAAGCTCGGGTCTGCGGGGACGTTTCGCTTTAATCGAGACCCACCCACGTGCCCGGGAAATTCGCGGGAAAGATACTCGGGGTGGATTCAATTTTCTCGAGGGTCTTGCCGTGACACGGTCTTTAGACTCGTACGAGTCGCGGGCGACTTCCAGCCGGCCGGGATGCAAGAAAGATTACGACCCGTAATGGCGATTCCCGGGAAAATGCATTTCCCAACATGGATGTCGAGTGTCACGAGCAAGCTCGGTGAGAGAGCGACGCGTTTCCCGGCGATATGAATCCACGAGGCGCTCCTTTCGCGTCCTCGCGAAAGTGGGATGCAAATTATTCTAATCCTTTGTCGAGGTTTCGGTGGGATGAAATTCCGCAAAAGAAGGAAAACGTTAAAAGCGCGTTCTGCTGAGAACTTTCGCTTTCACGAGGGAGGGAAATTATTTCCTGATAAAACTTAAACAGGTGAGCTTTCTTTTTCCCAGAACACTTGATAAAATGCTTTTAATGCTGCTTTTAAACGAATTTTAAAAATGGGTTTCGTCGAATGCGATCGGTTTTTTATGGTCCTTTGGGGGCAATTTATTTGTAAGGACCCGCCGCATCCGCGATTGGCGATAAGTGCCCTGGAGGCGGAATGAAAAATCCCTGCGCGAGGTAAAACGCGCGGTACTTTGTATGTACCTTGTCCTTGGAATGTAAACCAGACGATGGCCCGTAATCGCGATTCCGAAAGGGATATATTTCCGCCTTACGTGCCGCACATCGATGGAAAAGCTACACGCGCGGCACGTGATGCTTTCCCGGCCCGTTTTCCGGCGAAAATCCTATTCCCGGATAAGCGCGCGTCTCTTATCCTGAGTTGCGGCAAGACCGCTCTTTACGAAAAGTGCCAGGAATTACCGAAGAAATAGCCGCACCCGGGAACTACTTAAAGATCGATGCAATTTCCCCCTACATAATCCTGCGTCTAATAAAAAACGAAAAAGTGAGACTAAGAAAACCTCTTCTACAAATTCCTTCGGAGCATTTCCCCGTCTCCCTCTTACCCAGAGCATAATCGAAGTGAAACTTCTCATGACGCGGTAATACGCGTAAGTTTTCGCACATTAAAGCCCATAGAAAGTGAAACTGCCCAATTTTCGTAAATGTTCTTTCGTAATAATTTCTGCATTTTGTAGAAATTCGTCCGCGTTTAAAAAGTAAGGGGGACACGAGTCCAATGGTCGATAATCGATGCCTCTGGTCGCAGGTTCACGCTGATCAAGGAACACCTGGTGGAATTCAATCAGCTGGCGATGGCGAACGCGGAAGGCTCTGACAATATGCTGAACAGGGTGATGCCAAAAGACAACATCGGACTGGCCGCTTTGTTGCGGACGAAAGAAGCAGCCTGGGATAACGGTGAGTATCGACTACTCTCGGTCTCGGAAATCGAGACCAATCGAGCGTGTAATGCCCGCGAAGAGGCCAGCGTCTCCGGTCGGGCGATTCGCGCTATCCGCGCGATTCGCGGGATAAATGGCCCTCTCCTCTCCCTCCTTCCCGGCGGACTCCGTCTATTTATCGTCGGCTTTCACCGGCGAGTAGCATAACGGCGAATGGACGAGTCAAATCGCGACTAAGCCGTTCTCTCGGCGCTCATTAAACTAGTTGTTGGCCGCTAACTGTTCGGATTCGCCGCTCGCCGTGCCGCGCCTCTTGTCCCGGAACAAAGGGACTTTTATCTCGAGACAAAGCGCGAGACGGAGAGGGAGGCCCTTCGACGAGCCGAGAGGAAGACGGGGACGGGCATAACGAGAGTAACGCTGAGAATCGTTAAGCGGCTCTCGATAAGTTCCCACCTTTGTTGCCTTCCACCTGGTCGCGAGCTTCCCTTACCCGAGAGCGCTTCGGGAGCTTCCTTACTTTCTAAGGAGTCAGCGGCGACTTAGGACCTCCTGACAACCGCCAGAGAAAATTGGCAAATTGTCGCAGCGATCTCTCCAATCGTCGACTTTTCCCGCGAGACTTCCGATGATCGACAATCGTTTACCAAAATTTCAAATAACGTTAAATCGTTACATCAAAGCACATGTTTCCTCTCTACGAGGTAAATGCATTGAAAACTTAATGCGTAAATCAACGTCTCTTGTAAATGTATATTTAACGCAGAGAAAAAATTCCACTATTTTGGGTTTGCATTATTTCGTGTACGTGAAAATTTCCAAGGTGGGCTGGGACTCGCTCAAGAAATTATCGCACCGACTTGTCCAATTAAGTCTTACTTTCGACTTTCCACGTACTTGTTAATACAAATTATGTTCCACACTAGGTCTACGTGTAGAAGAAAAGGAAATGGAACTATCTGAGACTTTGAAGGTCTAAAGTAAAACCTCGATTGCATACAAGTTACCCTTCTTTATATTATCGCAAAACCCATCAGAGTGCCCCAGTCGAAATTCCGAATCTACTCAAAATTTCTTATCGTAGCCCTTAAATAGGATTCGGGATAATATAAAAAAAATATTAACTTCCACACAAACGAAGTCCTACTTTAGACCTTAAAACCGACAAATATTTCCATGTCTTCTACACGTACACCCAAAATAGAAGACTTAATGCCCATTACTTAGGACGCACAAAGTCGAAAGTACCACATAAACAATAAAATATGACCAAAAGAGGACTTACTCAGCTCACACTTTCAAAGTAGAGCTAAAAATGTCCACATTTCTAATTAGAAAGCATACTTTCTACCGCGTCCCCAGGACTCAGGGAGGCGCGAAAGGCTGCGCAATCGAGATTCGTTCGTTCCTATTACTTAGTTAACATTTTCGCCATTTTTTATGCTTTCACGATACATTGCCCCATTCCACTGTCACGCATACATGGCGTTACAGAGTCAGTGCTTTCGATTTGATCCTCTGGACCAATCGGGAGAGCCTTCCCCGAGCAAAATCACGGTGTCGACGTTCTTAATCGAGAGGTGCATGGAGGGCAAATAGAGGGAACGTAGGAAGAGGAAGGCCGTACACCTTTCCCTGTGTTCCTCTCGGCGGGGCTGCCACCGCCTCGGGGTGGATCGTTATTTTCCATGAGAAATGAGCCCTCGTCCTCCTCCGCTCGTTACGACGCTGACCATTCGAAGGGAAAGTGGCATGGACGCGTCGGGACGCTCCGCGAGTTTCCTCGCGGATATAATCGCTTCGCACCGCGAGATGCTTAACGAGCCTCGGAATACGCGTTTCTGTAATCCGAGCCAATTAACGCGCAATCTGCCGTAATGGATGAGGATGCGTTCATCGGCCGTGGAGCGAGGCGCCGGAAAGATAGGGCCAGAAGGGCCGCAGAGGGGGCCGTGATAAATCCGACCTGGACCTCCTTCGGCGTCGCGACGCCTATGGGGAGCGCGATTAATAAAGCCGATTGAAATACGAGCGAGTAGCCCGATCGGCCGCCATTACACGCCGGTTCAGGCCGCAGGGGCATCCGCCTCGAAATGTAAATCTCGGCCATGTTTAAGGCTTATCGACACGTTCCGGCTCTTTCTCCACACTTCCTCTCGCGTCTCGTGGTCGAAGAGAGTCGCAGAAATTCCCCACTTCGAGTAATCCCCCAGGGGAGACTTTTTAACGAAGCCGTTCCTGCCCAGCAAACTCCATTCCACTCTGGCATTAGCCCAGTCGCTTGCAATTTTCATCCTCAGCTTGAAAACCCTGCAAAGAGGGAATTAAGCGTTAAATTTTGGAACGCTCGAAAGAGGGTTTTTCGAGCATGTTTTAACGAGGGTGGCGTCGGAGCAACCCTTCCGTTGGTTATCGTCGGTCTTCGGGTGTCATCGAAAAAATGGAGACAGGGGAGCGCCCAAGTGTCGCCCTGAAATTTCAAGGGAAGCTGTTTCGAGGGAGTTTTCGTTGGCGCTCCCTTAGGCGTTATCGGCTTTCCTGGCCTTTGATTGGCCGGGTGCGAGTCGAATCGCCTTTGGTGCGAGTCGAATCGCCTTTGGTGCGATTAATCTCGGCGGCAGGACGAGAGCGGAATCTCGATGCCTCCCCTGGCGTCCGCTCTCCCGGAAGAGGGGCGATGTCTAGTTCGAGGGGCATTTTTCGAGGGCGGGGTCGACAAGGGGATCGCGGATGGAATCCGAAATATCCTCCCGCTCGCATTGGACGGGTTTGCGTCTATCTGCCCATCCGCCGGCCGGATACCTGCCGGACATTTTTTAATTAGTCTAACACGTCGGCTATACGAGGGAGAGGTCAAAGATACTCGGACAGACGTAACCCAGCAATGGACGGCGCTCATGGTTTCCTCTCCGCCTCTTTTCGTTTCAGCCAGATAAATCGCACGGTACAGTTAATCCTACGCGTGGTTTGTAATCGCCTGGATGGATAAACGACTCTAGATCGCATCGGCGATGCGATCAAAATTGGATCACTCCTCCTGCAACCCGATATCTCCTCGCGATCCGTCGAATCGACATTTTTCTCCCTCGTTCTCTATTTATCGCCCCACGGTTCAATTCTTCTTCTCGAAATCTACTCCCCGACACCTGGGGAATCCTACTTCATCGCTAGATATCGATTAAGCGATTAGAGAAAAATTTAGATCGTTGTAAGTTTTCACGATCATCGAACACTATTTCCCTCGTGAGAAAGACGTGGGATCATGAACATGTGTTATGCCGTCTCTAGCCCACGCACAATCCACACGATCTCCTGACTTCCCACGAGGGAAAGAATCTACGAGGACGAAGTGCTCTATGAACGTGAAAATGTGCAAGAACATGAATTTTCTTAATAAATCCAATTGCTTTCGGAAAATCCACTCGAATCCAACGTCGTATCGAAGTACTCATTGGAACTGATTTTGTCATTAACGCGTATATTTCTCAATATTGTACGTATACGCGATTCAGATTGTGTATACGAGACAAATTCGTTTTGATTTTCCCGGGTGAGGTTTCGGTGCGATCGGTAGGAGGAAATCGCCGTCGATAGGTGTGACAAAGAACGCGTTACGAGACAATGTGACGCAAATTTTGGACTGACCCGCAGTCGTAAGACATATGTGCCCATAATTATGAAAGTGGTCTAAGTCATGTATTTTCTGTTTCGAAATTACATTGAATTAATTTAGTTTGAAATAATGTGGCGTGAAATAACTGATAAACTCATTTTTTTTCAATTTTAACAGACCACTTTCATAATTATAGACACATATTTGTGTCAAAACGTTTCAAGGGGAATAAGGTAAATATGCGCAGGGGTGTGGCCGGAAGTTAGGGTTGCCTCTGGCCCCGGTTTTTTCCAACCTGGACAATGTAACTCCCCTGTAACGATTTTTCTCCCTCGGACCCCTGCTTGGTCATCGGGTAAAGAGGAGGACGCCTCGACCGAGTCGAGGGGAATCCAGCTTCGAATATCGCGACCAATGGGTTCGGGTCGGCAGGCCAAGGGAGTGGCCGTAAGGCTTTCACGGTCGACAGCCCGATATTATTAGACTCGACACTTTGACTGCTATAGAATTTATGGTTGGCCACGTTGAGGGGTCCGGAACGCGCCGACCTGGCAGGTGGCGCCCCCGAGCAACCTGCCGGTCTCGAGTGCGAAAAATCTGAAAATGACTCTCGGCTCATCCTTCGGAGATTTCGAGCGATCGATCGATTCATCTGCCGCGCGGAACTCGACGTCCCTCCGGGTTTTAACCACCGGTCCTAATCGGAAGTGACTGGCTCTCTTAAGGGGATGTGGAAGTGGCATCCGAAGGGTCAATCGTTCATGAAACTTTACTTCGAACTGAGTGCATCGAATCGCTTTAAATTTTATAATGTGGATATCGAGACTATAAGGAAGATTATGACCCTCATAATATTTCGTGTTTCATAAAGAATTTTAGGAATACCTTGGAATTTTTAAGAAATTTAAATTCCACAAGGGTCGGAATCTTCCGTATAGAGTTTATATTCACATTGAAAATTTTGAAACAATTCCTTACACCCAGTTCAGAGAAAACGCGATGTTCTGCCTATCGACTGCGCTGTGAAAAATATATAATTCACGTCTCAGAAGTGTATTATAATGGAAATGTTACAAAATTAGCAATGCCACGTCTGAATAAAACTTGTAACAAAAATTATATAAAATTTCAATATATTTTTTTTAACATTACACGTTATCGAAACGCCGTTTGTCTTTTATCGTGCTTGGTTTAGTGTCAGGTTTGAATTCAAGCTCGAGTTCGCCTTGATAACCGGTTGCAGAGATTCAAGGGTTGAAAGGCTAGCCTAGAGGTCCAGGAAGCTCGTTAGAGATCTTTCCTGAAGATCTAGCCTGAGGGATTCGTTAGACGAACAGGTGCATCGCCTCCTTTCGGCATATGTCGCCGCTGAAAAATAAAGTACATACCTGAGGTCGGTACAACAAACGTAAACGAAGCTACGCAAAAAATAAATAGCGGGCAATAATCGAACGTGTGTTTCAGGCATCATTTTAGAAACGGGAAATGAAAACGGAAGATGCAGCTTTACGGGGAATTCTGCGTTATTTTCCGGTTCGATAAATCCAACGACGCGCTGATTCTCTCGAAATGTTTCATTTCTGGGAAAAAGTAGGATTTAAATTGCGATTCGGTGAATTGTTGGCGTTTCGAGTAAAAGCGCACTTCCGGGAATAAAAGGCAAGGTTTTGAGTATTTTCATTGGTTTAAAGATAATATAGAAATAGGGAAGAAAAGATTTACCTTTTTAAAATAATGAGAGGTCGTCGAAAGACATTCTCGGGGTCGGCGGTATAAAATCTTGTCGAGCGGAACCGAAAGTAGAAAAGGGAGAGAGAGATAGAGAGGCGGGAGGGGTTCGCCTTATCCAATTTGTAGGAAGTAAATATAAGTGGATCTGTTTAAATAAATCGGGCTCGGTCAAAGCAACTTTTCCGTGAAGGGAACCTTTGGTGGTCCGATGAATAATTTTCTGAGTCAATTCAGGCCACCTCCTGTTTGCGGCCCTCTCTCTCCTATTTCCTTCGAATTTCTTTACCGTCTTATATCCCCACGAGAGATTTAGAAGGAATGGAGGGTAAAAAAAGCATCTTTTCTACTTAGAAACCTTTCAGCGTTCTGTGAATGCAATAAGCGTAGTTAATGGCCAATATCGTCCCACTAAAATATGAAAAAGGAAACTAAACCGTACCTATGGGCTCAAAATCCTTCCCGATGATATTATCAAATTTCGTAAATATCACATTTACATTTCCTCGTGCCACCTCCATTGCGGTATTTTTATTTCACTTCCATATTATCGTAATAATGATCAAAAAATCATCCCAGGGCCAACGTGGCTGTGCATTTAATGAATGACCATACCTTTATCTTTGCCCTTTACGTATGTTTAGAATATATTGCGTTTCTTGGCGTAAAGAAAGGAAGTTAAAGTCGACAGGATTTTATAAGTTTCCATTTTACGTCGTGATGGAAGTAATTGAAAGACGCCGTAACGATTGGTCGTAGACCGGTACATTCAATTAAGGGGAAATCAATGGTCGTTGAAAAAGCACGAGATAGGTAATAATTCTTTGAATCGCTCAACTCGGAGCCCAGAGCTCGTTGTACTATCGTCGTTTTCTCGCTGACGGTGCGCGATGCGCCCGCAAGACTTAATTGCTTTTGCAGAAAAACATGAAATTGAACGGCTCAAGCTTGACGCATCCAAGGGACCGACGAAAGTCCACATTGCCGGACCTTTGGGTCAATTTACTTCTATTACGCTTCCGAGACTTCTTCTCCACTCGGCTCACTTCAATTGGACAAATAATCGATTAAACGGCACCCATTAAGAACTCTCTCGAGTACTTATCGTTTTTTTTTCTCGGCGGTATATTAACCCCTTCGATCCTGCTGCCTTATTAGCGGACGTAAATCTCCATTTCTGCAGCTACTCATTTAGTTTGCGACAGGGGTCCCACTAAACGCGGCGCGTAAACGCGTCGAGGATGAAGAACTGGTCGGAACTTTTTAACGAAGAGATTGTGATGCATGAGATTAAGTGAAACTATATTGATTTTTATCTATGATATGTTTTTGTGTCACGTTTTATATGACACTTGACACATCAGCGGGACTCCGGCCTACGGCGCGCTTCGAAGGGCGCGCAATTTGAAATTCTTACGTGGCGCCATCTACTAAGCGTTACCGGAACCCGGTAGCGGTGAAGAAGCGGCGACGTTGCGGCGTTCGCGGAACTTAACCCCTATTGTATGTTTGTCCTGCTTTGTTGTCAGAGAGATCGAGTGATTTTGAGCAATTCCTCGGGTTTAACCTTAGGAAAAGCATTTATATCTCGAGTGGAGTAATGGCCGGTTACGCGGGGCAAGAAGATTACTGGGCACAGTCCTCGCAGAGTCAGTATAATTTCGACGCGGCAGGCTTCGGTCAACCTAACCAACAATTTGAATTCCAAAATTATGGTGAACAGCAAGGTGGAGATTATTCTCAATATGCACCGAAAAGTTACTTAGATCCTACGCAACACGCCTATCCAAATGACGTGTATAATCTGGATAATTATGGCAAAGGTAAGCTTGAAAATATTCATTGTATTCATATGACAACGAACGTCCTGCATGGATTAGGATCGTACACATATTTCAATCTCTTGTAATTTTAGTATAATCCTGTTATTAATTTAATAGAATAGTGAGTTTAAAAGTAGGATATGTATGGCGTTAAAATGACAGAATGCCTAGAATTACAGAAAAACTTATCCTTTTGTAGATCCTGCTGCTTTTGGAGAAGAGGAGGACGAACCACCGTTACTTGAAGAACTTGGAATCGATCCTGATAGAATTCTTCAAAAAATTCTTGCTGTCTTAAATCCGTTCCATAGACGAGGGCAGATCGATGATGCAAACTATCTTCTTCAGGATTCTGATTTGGCTGGGCCGGTGGCATTCTGTTTGGCCCTTGCTGCATTTTTACTTTTGGCGGGTTCCAAAGCACACTTTGGATATGTTTACGGTCTTGCTGTCACGTCGTGTATAATGATGTATATTTTACAGACTTTAATGTCGAGTACAGGGAATATTACTATAGCATCGGTTGCTTCTGTTCTTGGTTATTGTTTATTACCGGTCGTTGCTCTTGCTGGACTCAGTATTTTTACTACCCTTCGTGGACCAATAGGCTTGCTTCTTGCATCCGTTGCGGTAGGTTGGGCGACTTTGTCAGCATCTAGATTATTTTCTGCTATGTCAGGAGAAGAAAAACAACGTCTTCTTATTGCGTATCCTTGTCTTCTTCTGTACGGTGTATTCACTTTAATAGTCATATTCTGATTCGGATTAGTAATCGTTAAATAGCATGGGCACTTTTATTCATTTTAAAAGAGGATGGTTGCTTTGTATGTGCCAATAATATGTCCATGAATTTCTAGCATGTACATTGTCATTAAAAACAGTGGGAAGATACAATTTCAAGTTATTTGATAATAAGTTTATAACGTGTAAGAACCTCTACTTTTTTTTATGAATCTAACTACGCATCGGTCATGCAATCGTGATAACGCATAATAATGTAAATACATGTAATTATATAAATTTGCAAATTGTATAATGTAGGGTAATATGCGTGATTATTGGCAAACTTTAAATTGAAAATGATGTCCCTCTACAGTAAGTCAATCTTTTGTTATTGCATATGATAAGACCTTCCATCTAATATTAATGCACACGATATAAACAATATATGTGCGTTTCAAGACTTAATCCATCATTGTTAAATTATTTGATAAGGCTTGTAAATAAATTGAGTAAAATATAACATTTATAAAATCCCAATTGTACATATTTATCAATAGAGCCAACAAATGAGAAGAAATCTGTACAAACTGTAAGCCAATCTGAATGTTAATTAATTCAAAGTGAATAATTGGATGAATGTTTTTGCCCCTTCTAGGCCTCCCATCTGATCCGGCACAAGTTCAACAACCTATTTTAGTTTGCACAGCGCACATCCACTGGGATCCTGAATTCTGTGATGTAAAGCTTATTCAAACAATGATGTTAAGCAATGAGTTGCGTTCCATTCTGGACCAAGCTGGCCAGTCCTTTAGGCCTGGCCATAAGCCTGACTCTTCCAACGTGCAACTGCTTCTTTGTGGTGACTTCAACTCCTTACCTGACTCTGGTAATTTTAATTCTTCCCGTTCGAACGACCAAAGAGTTCTTATAGAAGCACCTGTAATAATGATTTATCATTGGATTCTCTTAACAGGAGTGATCGAATTTCTCACATCCGGACGAGTGGCTTCCGACCACCGCGATTTTAAGGATTTGGTTTACAAATCTTCCCTGCAAAAGATCTCTGGCTGCGACAAGTCGAATGAGTTTACGCACTCCTTCAAACTCGCATCTGCCTACAGCGAAGACATCATGCCTTACACGAACTACACGTAAGTAGCGGCCCTACTTCTCGCAATTAATCGAGTACAAGATGCTTGCACTCGAAACGAAAGAATAAGCCATTAGTTGGAGAGTAGAGGAGTAAGCGATCATATCCTGCCTTTTGATTCCAGGTTTGATTTTAAAGGGATAATAGATTACATTTTCTACTCGAAACAAAGCATGGTACCACTGGGACTCCTGGGCCCATTGAGCCCGGACTGGTTCAGAGAACACAAAGTGGTCGGTTGTCCTCATCCCCATGTACCTTCCGGTATGTAAATGGCTTTGATAAGGGTAATTTTGCCGCACGGTGGGAAGGTAACTTCAATGAGCATTTACTTTTTCAGACCATTTTCCTCTGTTAGTGGAACTGGAAATGACACCGACGGTAGGGACGAGTAACGGTTTGATCTCACGAAGGTAGCAGCCGCTGCGATCTAGGCCCAAGTTACAGTAAGGGATTAATTAATGATAACGATAACGAAAGCCCCATCACTCCTTCTCTTACATTCTGGCTCTAGCAATACTACTCGCAGTCGATTATTGCTCTAGTAGTGAATAATTACAATACTCCACACATTGCCGCACACATTCAACCAACTGACAAACATTGATGAATAATTCTAACGACCAGGTGAAGGGAGCCGTGTTGTAATGCGTTTAGCCCATGTATAGTGTATTGCATTTTTAAGACGTGTAACTCTCCCATGTTAAGAATATCGTAACATCTAATTATCATCGTAATATGTAGATACCTATTTTCCTACAAAAGAGAGAAAAAAAAGAAGAAGATATTCCGATCAAGCCTCTGTGATATCGACATTAACAATTGGAACAATTTCACATATTTACTAACAAATTAGTGTCTACTAGAGAAAGCCCCGATCTCTTCCTAAATGTCATTACAACATTCTCCATACCAACTTTTTGATAAGAATGCTGCCATCCATTGAGAAAATTGTATTTTTAAAGAGAAGAAAAAAAAATCAATTACAAAATACGCGAAAACCTACACGCTATACTGGGCTGTGCGAAGTGATTGGAGTTGACTTAACAATTTCAATGCAAGTACAAATCTGTTCTTATTGGCCACGTATATTGATAATGATAATGTTATATAAGGTGATAGTTATGATATTGTAGCGAGTGTATTTGTAAGTACTGTAATGTAACGATGGTTCACGTATCATAGCGTATCGTGAAACGTTCGATTGTCATTCATTTTTAATATTATTATATTCATGCGGTAGTTCGGTTCCATTTATTGACGTATACCGCACCGATCTGCTACTTGTTAATTCAGTTGCCCAAATGTCCCACCTTCAGCAACTTTTGGTTACTCTTTAATTTATTAATATACTAACTATAGAAATGACATGCGGCTCCTTCTCAGTGATCATGTGATTAAAGATTGAAACGACCGGATAATGTAATTTTTGGCATTTTCTAACAGATTCGGTGGATTCGTCCATCTTTGTTATTTTATGTAATGTAAAAGCAAACATTTTATCACGATCAATGCACCTGGAATAACAAGTTAGATTAAAAAGACTTGCTGAAATAATGATAAAGAGTTAATCTCCTAAAAATATGATCACGTATCGTTCAATATTTCTAAAAGAATTAAGCAACAATGATCCACAATTTGACGAATTATATGGAAACTACGATTTTTATACGATTCAGGTTACAATGATAAATATCAAAATTTTATTGAAACGGAACTTAACCGTTCGACCTTACAAAGAAAGTATCTCTGTTTTCGCAAAATGCTGCCCTGAATATTTATATTCTTTATGACTGACTAATTAATATGTAAAGTATAAATTGGTTCACCCAGAGGCAACGTGTAAAATGAAATAGGTATCATTATTCAGCGTTATAATAATGAAATAAATTAAAGGAATTAAAATTCCACAATTCACAATAACGGGGGAAATGTATAAATTAACAACTGAATTTAGTTGTTAATTAACTTATTGCTAATCAGTACGGGAGATAGGCAGATGGGTTTAATTTTTGGATTTTCTAAACTCCCCACAGTCGATATCAGAGAAGGAAATAGGAAATTCCGATATTGGGAAGTTAATTTCGCTTCGTATAATTTCGTTAATATTTATATCGGTCTCGTTCAATATATGCCGTGCATATTCTCTATAACGTAACTCTCTATCGGCATAATGTAGAATTAAGGTAGACTCCATATATACATTATTATTTCGGATTATACAAATATTTTTAGTCAATCGATGACATAGGGTCGCCATTTCTTTTCCGCGTTTATGTTTTAGAAATCTACAGTTTTGTTTGTATCAAAACTGACTGTAATTGTATAACATTTCACGAGTACTTTTTAAAATTTTGTCGACATAAATAAGCATTCATGCGTGATTTGATTATCATGCACAATTATATTTTGATCTTTATCATTCATACCATTATTAATTTTCACCTTTTTTTTGTAACTTTTTTATTTTTTTTTAAACTGAATATTCGATTGATTTTGAACTTAACGTGTATATAAATATATTATCATTTTTATTTAATCGATGCTTTGATCCCTATATCATCGATTTTCTGGTGACTCCAATCATACTCGTCTGTAACATTGCGATAGCTCATTGAGAGACTTCCCAACAATTTGTTGATCACCCGTGATTTATTCTTCCAAATCATCAATTTTTGTTCACTAATCTGATTTCTGCTGGATTTATATACAAAATGTTTTTTAATTCACTTATGAGACCCTCAAAGTATCTGCCACCGCTATTGCACAGTGTATAATGATATAATTCACTAAGATTAGTTTCCTTGAAATGAATTGTCCGAAAATTAAACGATCCTCTGATCTACTTTCCAAACTAGTAGAATAAATACAAATACGCGATTCTTGTTCTTGTCTATAAAACGTTAACGGTCTTCGCTCTCGTTATCTGAATTAAATGTGAAATCTTCGTAAAGAAACAGCATAATAATTCGACTTTTGGCGGGAAGCCAACTTAAGGCTGTACATAATCTTCTCAAGTCACGAAACAATACACTTAAATGAAATAATAAATACCCCCATTTACAACGCATAGTTAACGAAATCATTAATAAGCTGACTCTTTCACCACCTTACAACTTAATCTCTATAAAGTGTTGTTCCCTTCTTCAAATGCCAAATGATCAAATATATCATTCAAACGGATGCAGATACATAACAGGCCATTAAAATTGCTACGATGACTCGGAACGTCGTAACAGTACCCTGCATGTCTGCAATTTCAGATAAACATGATTTTTAAACCTAGTGATATGTAATATAAAGAAAAAACATTCAAATGAAAACTGTTCAGTATACTGTATCGAACTAGTTTTGTAGGGAACATTTTTTTACACATCGTCGAGGCAACAAATTATGATTATTTGAAATTGCAAATAGTGTTGTTACGATATCTTGGAGCGGCATGGCTTTGAAAGAATCCATCAACGATCAACTGAATGAAACAAGTAGTAAAGGATAAGCTTATCCGTGGCATAAGTGTAGTAAATGTTGTATAAAGTAGGTAATTACAGTATAGTGTTAATGAACCAAGCTAGGCTTAGAGTTCCGTATTTGTACATTCATAATGACGTCGAGAACACTTTCATGCTGTAATTCGACGACCCCTCGACTAGCTGCACTAGAGTTTTTACAGCTCGCCACTGATCTTGGGCCTAATTTAACGCGACACATCACGCGTTTCGTTAATCGGTGTTAAGACGACTTAATGCTCACCATGGTGTGTTTCCTTGAGCTCGGCCAAGGAAGCAAACCTTATGAGTCAGTAATTCGACACTTCTCTTTACCTGCGGTCACGTTAGAATCTAACAAAATTTCTCCTTTAGATGTTACCTCTCTTTTTGTTGCTAATTCATGACATCACTTTACCCCGTGCAAACGTTCTAACTAAATTTAGGGCCACTTGCAATGCTGCGAAAAATACCTATGTCTTTTGCATTTGAATATCTGGTTACAATAAGTACCATAGGAAAATTGACGAAGTGATAACAGGAGCAGGAAAGTTTGTACAAATGAGCCTCTTCACGGCAGGTTTAAATCTTCTCACTCGTTTCCAGAATTTATTTAATTAAGAAAACGAAATAGTTGTGCTAAAAAATATTTGAGTGTACTTTAACGACATCTAAGAAATTTCTCCTAGTTTGTATTTCAATGAAATATTGTTTCCTTTAAAGGAAACAAAAAAAGTGTAAAGCGAGTGAGACATAAAGTAGAAGTGATGGGTATTGGCGGACATGAATGTCTCCTCTGCAGATACGGCATCGCTTGTGCAGGATGGACGGGCATTGATGTCTCCCAGTGTACCTATGAGATCTGGCAAGGCAAATCGACGGAGATATTTCGAATGTTCAAACGTAGGTATTTTAACAAACGTTTGTCTTTAGGACGTCTGGTAGCTGTTTGTTCGAAATGGAAATAGCAAGCCGGGTATTATGGTCTTGGAAGACGACTGTTTCCTGATAAATTGCAAAATCACTGTCGCGTGTGCTGGAGGAGGAATCGTCCTAATGGGAATGTGTAAGAGAATAAAAACGTTCACAATTGTAATTATAGTTAATCGCAAGACAGTCGCATTGTGTGAATGCGTAATTTGACAGCAAAATGCGCTGTCGTGCATTTTTGGCTTGAATTAAGCCCGCGTCGTAGTATTCCAGACTAGTTCTGACATTTTCGGGATTTAGGGATATTCGTCGAGATGCGACAATGCGAATTTATTACACTATGATTTGGATAGCATGTTGTCAGTGGTTACCAAGGAAATCGTAATGCTAAGATGTCACTTCGCCTAATGGCCTCGTCGATGTTACGTGTAGGGTGTTGTACTTTTCACTCATTATGTCGGATTAAAATACGCAAAGGAATCATTAATCGATCGTGATTACGTTCATTACATGCGAAGAGTGCTGTGGCTTTGTTTCGGCAACGCGAAATTCATCCTTATGATAAGTATAATTACTGGTTTTATTTCATATGTTCATTGTATTCACTCGTAAGTCCTGAAAACGATCGATGCGGTAACTTACTTATCCGTTATTTCTGTCAATTACCAACGATTTAATATTATGACTCTATCGTTAACCGAAAACTACTGTCATCCTACATTTAATACCGATTCGGGTGAGCCACTATGCATTTTATATTTTAATAAGCAGTTGACTAATGCGTCGTAAATGTAATAGTAATTTCATCGAACAAAACTGCTGGAAATATTGAATAGACCGATTGTGTGAACATTCTGTAAGAAAGTTAATCGGGGAAATTGTAACAACGTTCATAATTAACCCGATGATCTTTCTACAGAACGTTAAACTCGGATGGAATGTCAGCGAAATGAACAGTATGTAAGAATCTGTCGTTTCTAAGGATATAATAATTTTTACATAAGCGGAAAGAAAATGACGCGTTTCTTTTGTTTTTGTTCTTTTTTTTTTTTTTTTTAACATACGCCCTAGCAATGCCTTAACAATGGTGAATCATTTTCCTGGAAAGTTTGACGAACACCAAACGAATTGTACGATCCGCGGTCCCGTGTCTGTATCATCACACAAAAGCGTACAAACGTGTATAGTTATCCATAAAAAATTAATCAGGTTCTCAGGTTTTCCACGTAACTTTGTTTTCCTCATTTACTGGATTAATGGACCTTAGAATTAACATTACAGTCAGTGAAATAAGTTGAAATACTTATTTGGAAGTTGTTCATCAATGCATTTAAGAAGAGGACACTTGACCACAAATTAATGAGTCGTGCAAACTCTAAGCAACCACTGTCACGCAATACGTAAATATATTTAAACGCATTTTCCTCAAGCTTTCCAAAAAGAAAACCACAGGATCCTTTACCGATTAAGATCGAAGGATTTAGCCCCGATGTCGATATAACGGTTCATACATCCTTGTTTAATTTCTCTACAAACTACCGACTCGTGTAATCAGACTGCTTTGTATGTATGTGAATTCTCGAACATGTATTATCCCGGCAGTGTACATTTACTTTGGCCTTTCCCGGGCTGCCTGAGTTGTAACTGCATGGATGTGGTTAAACACTAGTTTTACATAATATTAGGTAGATATTTTTACTTTAACTAATCGAGCGGTTATATCGATCGTCTCAGTCCTGTGCGATTGCTGCGTACACCAGGGACGTTTAGTACATTATTATCTGTAACCCAAATCGATGATGTCGTACATGATCGATTTGATGCCTGTGTACATCCTTCGATCCAGTTATCCTGGACGTATTGTATAGTCTATAAGATTATAACTAATAATTAGAGCCTGAAAAAGTCGAGTCGCCGCATGATTGACCACTGAGCAGTGACGTCCCTAAGAGGGAAAGGCACTAGATAATGTATAAGGCAAATCGATTGCATTAATTCAATACAAACAAGAGTCTTTTTGTTTTTCGCCTTCAACTTGAATTATTCATCTTACCTTCCCTTTCGGGGGAAGAGTGACCACCGTGAGGAATTTCATGTACCTACACGGTGGACGGAGTAAATGACATCCCGAATGAAGCACACCTTCAATTTGAAATATTTCATTAATTCACGGATTAATGTAGGCACTTTTTCTTAGTCGTAGGCCTTGCTATTTCTGATTAATGGATATGCACGAGACGTCATCACCCATGGCCAGCCACGTGGCGGCTCGAAATTGCGCTAGTTTTTCCGGGCCCTGATAACGATAATTGATAAATTATTAAGACGACGTAATGCGCAGTGCCGCCTATGTCCTTTGTCTTTTTTGTCAGCCCGAACTTCGAAACGGCCGATCTGTCCTGGATTCGTCGTGACATATCGGACTTGTCACCGATTCATATTTATATATGTATCCTCGAGTCACGGCTGAGATTTTCCAATCTGGCTCGAATCGGGGTATTAATGATTAATGTTAATCTGGTCGGGATATATGCGTGGTATCGCGTCGTTCCGTCGATACTTGACTTCCATGGCTAAGAATGAAATTGTACTACGCTACAATAAAACGAGCACAGCACATTAAGTCAGCCTGACGTTTTGTAAAGGCTGGGCGTTAAATTGTAGGCAATGGAAAAAAAAAAGACATCTTGCGTCCTCTCTGAGAGGTAGATCGAGTGGGTGTGTTAACTGACTCATAAGGACGAGGTTTATTAGCCTAGTAATTGTCCTAGTTGTTAATATGACGGAGTATATGTGACGAAGACCTAAGGCGCGACCACCTTTAAGAACGTTATCCTAAACAATGATACAAATTATAATGATGTAGGAGGATTTACAAAGTATGTCAATTTCCTCGGAACGTCTTGGACCATTATACGAGACATATGTGTATGATACGCGTCTATGTCATCTTTAGGTCTTCGCCACTCTTAACCCATCTGGGGTACTCTGCGATGTACAGTGCAATTAATGCACGACTCTGTGCAGCAAACGTTATGCAGTTAACACATCTCTCTATCTTACATCTTGCGTTCTCTATTTCAACACACGAAACCCATTTTCTGTTGTAAACCTGTCGGTTCAATCGGGTCTTGCGTGTACACCTTGACTTTAACCATCAACAACTGATGAGTAAAATTATTCAAGAGAATTGTATCACTTGAGACATTTCACTTAAAATGGTTCTTGGCATTTATTCTATCAATTAAAAAAGAANTTGTTGATATATTATTTTGCATATAAATTAGTGAATAAAATTTGGTAACATAATAATTCAGTACGTGTGAAATATTTGAAATAATTTTCATAAAATCTTGAGTACTATGTCCTGAATTATATTTTAACGTTTTTTCCTCACGAAATTGCAACATTGAGAACAGTACAAATAGGCGACATTGCAAGGCCTGATTGGACACTGGAAGGCACGAGTTGTAAGGACATACAAAAAGGAGAGAGTTTGACTAGTAAACCAAGCATAAAACCGTCATAATTTAATGATCTGTCATTCTGCACTCGGATATATCCCTACTTGTTTCAATGTTCATTTTAGGGTGACATATTTTATTTTTTATTAAAAATGCAATGATTGTATATGGGCTGCGTTCGAATCATGATCGAATGTAACGATTTATTGAAATAATGCAAAATAAATGAAACATTCAAATAATCTTGTCGTTGTATTTCATTATTTTATGGACTTCGTTCAGCACAATTAACAGGATATCTTCATAGTACATACCTTTTGACAAAATGTAATTTCTTGAAGGTAAGTGAGAGAAAAGAAATAAAATAAATGTTGCAGTTCTAATTGAATGATATAACATTGCTAGAGTTCATTCACTCACTCTTTAATATTTTCGTCAGAAAGTTTGATCTTGCTGTTCATGATTTTAATACTATAATTTCTTTTTCCTAATACACTATTTAAATATATTTGTAAATGACATCCTTTGGATTCGCCACGGATTGTAATTCTAATTTTATAGGGCACTGTAACCAGTAGCTTAAAAGTTCCTCACTATATCCTATTAGAAAATACATTTTCTGGGGGTTCAGTGTTTGCTTTATAATTCCAGCAATCCTGATTATGTTGTGCTGACGTTTAATAATGATGTCACATAAAAACACATTGTGCCATGTTCCTTCCATGAATCGACGAATAAATACATCTTCTATTGTTGTTTCTGGCACTCGATTTCCATCGGTTACATTTGCTACAATGAAACATTCCATTATACATTCATGGAAAAAGGAAAATAAGTGATACATTTATACAAGATTGATAACTACGTCTTCAAAGTAGCTACGATACAAAAACTGCTATATTTACATTATAATCGATATAAAATAAATAAGTATTTAAATGAAATGCATACACGTATTCCACGAGTTCCATGATTTTCTGTGAGCTATATCATGCGGTGCGTACGCCATTTCATAAGTCAGTGGTTTGTTTCTTCTTAGCGAAGGTCTGTGACGACCAGCTTGTGTTTTATTTACAACTGAAGTAACATGTAAATGCCTTTGCACTCCTACTCTTTCCACGCAGAGCAACATCTGGGTGTAAAATAATACATTACATTAGATACACGATTCTGAGGTTATGTCATGTAGTTGCTTCTAAGACTCATTTCACTTACATGGCGAATATTAGCGAATAATGCCATCCTTTTCTTCGTTTTCTGTTAACAATTCATAGAATCAATAACATAATAAATATCAATAAATCAAATGTCTCGATTCTCTTGCAATACGCTAAAATAACGTGCTGAAATCGATATTTTAACTGACGACAAGGTCTCAAGAAAATTTCATAGATGGCGCTACTACGCACGAAAAAAAGTTTCGAATAGAAACAGAGATGAATTGGGAGACACAGATGAGTTGGGAGATTGCTCACGGGCAGGGTC